>NC_139499.1:1690546-2383077 GCF_008360975.1 Lichenostomus cassidix
TGTTGAGTGTACTGTACATTAGATATACAAGAGATGGGGCCAGGGGGAGTTTCAAATTCAACAGCCCGGGTATCAATTAAAGTTGGGTTATTTTCATATGTCACCATTCTGACCCTTTAAACAGAGCAGCTATAGTGGAATCAGGATGTCTCTCTGACCCTATACTATGCAAATGCACTGAGGCCAGAAGGACTAGAAAACCTACTGAATTTTAATGGCAGAAGTGTGTGATGCCCCTAACTCATTGACATTCTGAGTGGGTTTTTTCACTAATCCTCACACTCAGTAGGCACAACTTCCTTGATCTTGGTGCTTCTGCAGGGTGTGCAGGTCAAAAAGGCAGCTGAGATTGGCCAGAAGGAAGTCAGGGAGGGATATATTTAGGCACAATTAGAAATGGGCCAGAGCCAGGAAGTTCAGGTAAGAATCCAAACTCTCCTGAAGCGTGTTTGGGTCATTCCCGTGGAGATGCTGACCAGTCAGCTCATCCACAGCCAGAATTACCCAGAGTCCCTTCCTGGGTTTACATTTGGAGGGATATTTTTGAGATAATCTGTTATCAGGAAGAACTTGGTGAGGTTTCAGTGTAGAGTTGTCTGTTCTTCTGCTTGGACTCTCTCCACAAGTGAAAGGGAGAAGCAGCTCTGATGTGAAGAAGAATAATAAAAGAGAGACGTAAGAAAAATAAATAATTTTCTGCAGTGATTTTTTTCAGCTATTTTGTGTTGCAGTTGAAATAGATAGAGTTGGTAACTTCCTGGGGGAATGAAGATCAGTGGTGCCCAGGCCCTCCTGGGCAGAGCACATGCAGTCAGACACAGTGCCAGGCTGCTCTTCCCTGTTCACTGAGAATGCTGCCATACTTAGGGGCTAATGCTGCATCCGGTGGCTCTGGAATGAATTCCACTTGCAGTGGAGTGGGATGGAGGCAGCACTGGGTTTGTGCTGTGGGTTTGTGCTGTGCCACATGCACAATGGTGGGTTTATTCTGTGGTGGATTGAAGGGCAGCGTTCAGGGTTGGAGCATTAGAGAGGGAGAAAAGGGGGGTTCCACTGCAGAGATGGTTTTCATTCACTTGGCTGTTTGGGTTGGGTTTTTGGTGGTTTTTTTTTTTGTTGGCCCTGGCTGGTTTTGCTTTTTTTGCTCTTTTATTCCCAGCAGCTTTAAAAATCTTAAATGTTTATGAATTTGGGCCACATAGTATTTAAATTCCCAAACAGAGACCCATTCTTCTCTGTAACAACCTTGTGACTTTCTGAGGTTGTCAGACGTGTTACTCTTTTTTTTAAAAGGGAGTTTTGTATATAGAACCTCAATTATTTCCTCATAAAGTGATTTTAAAATGATTCCCCAGTGAGTTTTAGGAAAGTGTGTCTAGACTTTTTTCTTTTTCTGCTTTATCCCAGTCTCCCCTTCCAGCCTGCCCCTATCATTTTGTAGGTTATGGATAGCTGAGGATTTGTTGTGCTGCAATTTAATGCTGAGTGTGTGCTGTGACCTTTGGGGGGGCAGTCTGTTGGCAGTATCATTACAAATAAAGTACTAACAGATTTCAGATGTTTATAGATTCCAAACTGGACGCCGACGCCTGCAGTCGTTTATAAACTCACCTCCACAGATTTTCACATTTGACACCGAGGTGGTGGCTTGGCCCCTGCTCAGATGCCAGCTGATTGCCTTCCTGAGCCCCTCCAGAGCCAGGTGACCTCGGTGCCTCTGCACTGTGAAGCTGCAGCGACTGCAGCTGCAGCAGATAGAGCCCTGGGAGGGCCAGAGCTGCCCTGTGCCAGCGCAGGTATTTGTTATTTCAGGTGGACACAGCCAACTACAAAGGCTGCACAAACCCTGCCCCACATTAGCCAGGCTGCTCTGGAGCAGAGCAGACACTCAGACTCCAGCATGGGGAGGCAGCCAGGCCATTAAGTTGGATTTGGGGGTAATTTTCATAAGCCCAGTCGGTGGCAGAAGTCAGGGGCTCTCCCTGGGGTGAGCACAGCACCTCACACTCACTCTGGGCAGTGTGGCAGTGACACGGGGACAGAGGGCATTGAGTAACCACTGTCTGAACCTCTGGAGTGTCTCAGCAGGGCCGACTGGGTTGAGTGCAGAGCAGAGACTGAGCCCACAGAGCCCCAGTTCCTGCTGGCTGGTGTTGTGCTGCCAGGCTCCACTTCCCAGCTGCTCCAGCCCTGGAGACAGGGCGCTCCTGGAGAGGAACTCATCGTGGGAGGGAGGATTTGCATGGCAGGATGCTAAGACAGCCAGAGCTGTGGTTGGCTTTACTGCAGGAAGTGGATTAGGCAAATCCCTGAGACATTGCAGAAATCCATTTTTCCAGGTGCTGAGGCTGAAGGAAACCTGTAATTAATAGTATCCCGATTTTTACTTAGTTAAGTCTTAGAGCGAGGTATCCTGGAGTTTATATTTTTAGCAGCCACTTTAAGAGAGGGTGGAGGAGGATAAGTGTGCATGGAGGGAGAGATTAATTTAAAATTGATAACCGCATGGCAGCACCACAGTTTTAACAAGCTCAAGGCCTGCCTGGCGCAGCCTGCTGCACTCGGGGGACTGGAGTTCAATTCTCCGTGCTGCCAGTTGAAATCAGAAATCACAACTGCAGTGATTAGCAGTGAATTTCCTGATCTTGGTGCTGCAGGCAAAGGAAGGAGGGGACTGGTTTTTTCCCTATCTCCAGCGTGGTTAACCCCTAGCAGGGGAGACAAAGGTAGGGAAAGGGAATCTGGGGCAGTTTACAGCATTTAAACTTGAACATGCTGTTAAAAAAAAAAAATCAATGGCCATTAACAGCCCTGCCTGACTGAGGAGAAGTGCCCAGCAGCGTCTTAATTAATCTCTTCACTAATAGAGGAGCATCACTTCCAAATGCTTGTGCTACCCCTCTCCTTCCAAGGATGTAGGTCAGATCCACAGAGGCACAATACAGGTGGCAAAACCAGGAACTTGGATGTCAATCCGGAGTCATCCCAAACACTGGGTTTACACCAGAGTAACTGGGACCAAATTTGATTCTATTCACACCACCTTCAAGTACTTCTTGCTTCCCCTGTGCTTGCTTATCAGGAATGGATGGATTGGAAACTGTTCTGTATGGTTAGATTCTGATTTATTTTTATGATTTGTCCATTTGAGATTACTCCACCTGATGAACAGAAAACACCAGCACTTGAGGTGTGGTCAGTATGTCTGCACAAAGCCACCACACCAGTCCCTTGGTCCTTTTCTGAGTGTTGTTGCTGCTGAAGGTTGTTTGTCTGGCTCCCTTGTAATGGAAAAGGGGGGAATTTTGGCCAATACATGTAAACAATGTCAAATTGCCATCTGTAAAACTATTGCAATGTGCAGCAATTTGGGGCTGCATTTGTCAACCCTCTGTGGCCTGGAAAATGGAAGCATTTTGGTAGCTAGAGCAAGAAAAGTTGCTTCATGGATTAATAATGGTTGGTCCAGAAATTACCTTCTACTAATCCAGACCTTTGCCTGGTGGAGAGGGCTGGAAATGATTTTGCTTGTTTGCTTCTTTGTTCCTTCCTGACCCTTCTGTGGGTCAAAACCAAGTATTTTTTCAGCTGAGCTGCCAAAGCACGTGATGTGCAGAGGCACCACACTGGAATAATCTGTGTATTTGGGTTTTATCCTATCCATGGGGTGCCCAGCTGGGTGCCAAGGTCTCTCCTGGAAGGTGTCCATGGGGTATGGAGTTCCTCCTGCTGCACCAGGACACCTCTGACCACCAGAGCCTCAGCTGGGGCTTGCTGGCCATCAGGTGGGTCTGGCATTGGTGAAGTTTCTTTTGGGAGAGTTGAAATTAGATTTCACTGGAAGGTCTGATGAAAGGTTTATGATAAGTCATGCTCTGGCTGATCTCATGTCCAGGCTCTGTCCCGCAGCACTGCCTGCTTTCTCATGTGATTTTTGATTTCACCGTGAAAGGTTTGTATAAACTTTGTTTCTCAGATCAATAGAAGAAAGATGAGCTAAATTATCTCCTCAGCTGTGAGTTTAGCAGCTAAAAGTCAACAACAGAGGTAAACTACAGTCAGACAAGTGTATGGCAGCAGGGTTAGTCCCTGTGCTTGTTTTAGGGCATGATTGTTCATTTGGAAATTTGTAACATGAATGTCACGTGCACATAAAAATACATCTCTCTCTCTCTATATATATATACTGCTTTAACTATAGAAACTAATGTGGCTGTAGTAAACATTAAAACAAATGCTGATACCCCTGAGACTTCCACGGATGAACACCAACCTTTATTGCTTTGATGCTGTTCATTTCAGGCCCATATATTGGCAGAGGTATGAGAGTTGAGTCTGGCCAAGGTGGCAAATCTCAGTGTGTTCCCTGCAAGAGCCACTTGCTCTGGATTTTCTCTCCCTCCTCCCCCTCAGCAGCTCAGGGGGATGGGAATGGGGCAGTGGTCAGTCCATCACACCTTGGCTCTGCTGCTCCTTCCTCCCCAGGCTTGGACTCCTCACCCTCTGCCCTGCTGCAGCCTGGGACAGTCCCTGCCAGGGGAGAGTTCTGCAGGAACCTCCATGGGCTCAGTGCTGCAGGAACTGCCCAGTGTGGATCCCTTTTTCCATGGGGTCACAAGTCCTGCAGGAACTGCCCAGTGTGGATCCCTTTTCCCATGGGGTCACAAGTCCTGCCAGGACTCTGCTCCAGCAGGAGCTTCCCTCGGGGTCAGAGGCTCTCCAGACAGCCCTGCTCTGCCCTGGGCTCCTCCTGGGGCTGCAGGATCTCTGCTCCCCCCTGGATCTCCATGGGAGCTGCAGTGGAGCCAGGGGGTGTTGGCTCCCTTGGCCAAGGGGAGTTGCTAGCAGATTCTCACAAAAGCCAGCCCTGTAGCCCCTCTGCTACCAAAATCTTGCCCTGCCAACCCCATACTCATCACTCATCCTCAGCAGCTCTTGCCTCAAACACATACAAATCTCCAGACAATAACCTTTTAAACCTGGTCTAAGGACAGTTTCCCAGAGTGTTGGTCCCAGCACAGAGCTCCTGTCTTGGTGTGACTTGAGGCCACCAAGCTGTCCCATGGAAAGCACAAAGCAACTTCTTTGAAGTTAAGAAGAACCTAAATTCAAACTGATGTAATTGGAGCGCAGGGTTTGGCCCATGGACTCCAGTTCTAGCTCCCTTGGCACTTGTAAGCTTTTTATTACTAATTAAAGTTGGTAAGTAGTCCCCCTCAGGGTGTTTTGGCTCATAAATGAAGGCCAACAAAATATCTAATTTTGCTAAATAGAGTAATTTTTTATATGCCAACAGAGGGCTTTTGGTTAGATTTTGTTTTCTCTCTCCCCACTGTTATTTAGGTGCAAAAGCTCCAATGTTTCCTTTCCACATCAGGAAACAAAAAGCAGCTCTTGTTCATGTTTCTCTGCCTTGTCCTGTTCCCTAAGGCCATCCCTGCTCCTGTCCCTCAGGCCATACCTCCTCCAGGTCCCCCAGCAAGGTCCCCTGCCCATGGGTCCAGCCCTGATTCTCACTGTTGACCCCACTGAGAGTCTTTGCTGGAAAAGATCCAATTCAGCACGCACAGGAACATCAAAATCCAGTTATATAAATTCTCAGCCCTGAAATATTAAAAGTCATTAGCTTTTGTGTAATTGTACATATCTTGGTTCTTATCAGAACGTTATTTTCTCCTTAGGCAGTTAAAACATGGTTTTCTTTCCCTTCTTAACACCAAACCTGTTACAGTTTGATGAATGAAGCAGCAGAATTAAAAGTGTTTTAATAGCGTGAGTGGTTACAAACCCCTCATTGACAGGGATTGTTATTATGATAATCATGCAGCAGAGCTGGAATTTGGAGGAGCCGTTTCAACCAGCCAACAATGTGAAATATTTGGGGTGAATTTCATCTCCGTAAAGACCAAAAGCCATTTAAAAAGCAGACTGGAGTCTTTTGATTTACATTTCTGATATTAAACAGAGAGCCGCTCTCTGCGTTTCTTTGCTACAGGGCATCGCTTCATTGCTAAGAAATAGGGCTATGGCAAGGATCCAATTCCTTAATGAACCAGCCTATCTGGAGCAAAACAGCTTTTCACACCATAATAAACAATGAACACCTTTTAGATAACAAATTCAATGGCAAAAATATTGCATTGTACATGTCAGAGCTCCATAATTTAATGGAAGCACTTGCTGCATTAGTGGTTTACATTAATTTTTAAAATTAATTTTGTTTGGCCTGCGGGGGAAATACTTTCTTTTTTGCTTCTGATATCCTGCAGCTCATTAACACTTTTTTACTGCTGCTCTACAATACTGTCTGTAATCGTCCAATTTGTAGCTAGAGGCTCATTTTTTAACTAGAGAGAGAAGAAAAAAAATGGAGCTTTTACTGAAATCATAAATGAAGCTTCAACCACACAGAAAAATCAGCATCTCTAACAACAGCCAGAGTGCTGTGGCTTTCTGAGGATGTATTAATTAAACCCTGGATGGATTCTAAGCCTGCAATTTCTGGGTACTTCTGTAGCCTGGGACAGGGAACTTTTCATCCCAATTCTGCCCTGCAGACATTGGCTGGGGAAGCACAGTTCCTCCCTTCACCGTATGGAGAGCTCATTTTCTGGACACTGAGGGGCTTTAGCTGGAGCTCTTCTCCATTGTCATTTCCCTGGGAATTGTGTGATATGGGCTTCAATTTAAAAAGTGATTGTTCTTATTCAGAGTTACTGAGGAGCACAATGCATTTTCACCTTGGAGCGCTGGAACGCTGCCCTGCATGGCACAACGAGACAGCCCAATCAAACCTCAACAGCTCCAGCATCAGCCCAATTCCCTGCTCCGTTCACAGTTGTTAATTTAACACTGGACTGCTTCTATCTGCCTGAATTAAGTGCCATGTGGGCAGCTGCTGCTGGATCCCAGCCTCTCTGCACACTCCAGTGGGTCTTCCTGGCTGCAGAGGGCTCCAGGCAGCTCTGAAGATAAAGCAAACCCCAGTGAGCAGCAGGACTCTTCTACAGGCTCTGTCTCACCCTCAGCTGCTGCAGCTCCAGAGGATTGAGCTCTGGAGCTAAATCTGGATTAGCTTTGCTCCTCAGAGATGGACAGGAATTGTCCTGGAATGTGCTCCCAGTGGGAGAGCAGGGGCTCTGCAGCAACTGGTGGTTTGCTGAGGCTGGTGGTGAAGGCTCAAGGTGTTCCTCACTCGGTGGCACACGTGTGTGTCCTGGCACACTGGCTTTGTCACTACAGGTGCTCAGGGGCGATCTGGCCCTCCTGCCAGAACAGAGGGAGAATCATTGCAGGCTGCACAGGGTGGCAGGATTGTTTCTGTCTCGCTAGCTGTCTGTCCCTTGTCACTGCACCATCCCAGTGCCTGTCAGGGCTTGTTTTCCACATTTCCAATATAATTTCACAGCTTTTTCAACACGAGTGCCCAAATGTCAGTTGTGCAGTTCCACGGAGAACGAGTGAGCAATGAGAAATGTAGGTGTGCAGCAGCATCTGCACTGCTTGACCTCCACTGTGCTTTCACTTAATGAAAACAATGGCTGAGAATTGGGTGTAGTTAAGCTGAGCTCTGTGTTTAATGTGAATGTAAAGGTGTAGTCCATTGAAATCCACTAGATTGTACTCCTGGGCTGTGAAAGACTGGGCTCTCCCAGCGTGCAGGAGGAATGTCCAGGGTAACTGGGATCGTGCTGAACAGGACAGCATTTGGAGATAGGAAATGGTGTGTAATTACAGGGGTGAGATCATCAGTTTATATAACTCAGTATGGCTTTGCTGATGTCAGTGGAATTGTGCCAATTTGCACCAGCTGAATGAGGCAAACACTCCCACAGATGTCCTGAGTGTCCCTGCTGGACGAGGTGGGAGTCCTGAGTGCAGCTGGGGCAGCCTGGCTGCTGTGCCATGAGCCCCTCGAGCTGAGCAGCTGCTGGGGCTGCACTTGGGGAGCATTTCTACACCACTATGCAGGAGCCTGCAGCTTCCCTTCGCTGGGGAGTGAACAGCAGGAATCTGGGAAGGAAAGGTGTCACCACCTGGGTCTGCTCTGGTAAGTGAAAGAGCAATGGTTGGGCTGGGCAGGGAAGGTTGGTGTGGAAATCTAATTTTTGCCTGCACTGGAAATCCCTGCCTTGAGTGTGTGATTCTCCTGTGAAATCAAGGGTGCTGCATGTGGAGCTACAGCTGGATTTGTGTCACCATTTCTAGTTGAGGGAAAGGAATCACAGAATCACAGAATGGGTTGGGTTGGAAGGGACCTTAAATCCCATCCAGTGCCACCCCTGCCATGGCAGGGACACCTTCCACTGTCCCAGGCTGATCCAAGCCCCAGTGTCCAGCCTGGCCTTGGACACTGCCAGGGATCCTGGAGCAGCCACAGCTTCTCTGGGCACCCTGTGCCAGGGCTTCCCCACCCTCACAGGGAAGAATTTTTTCCCAATATCTCATCTCAACCTCCCCCTTTCCAGTGGGAAACCATTCCCTGTGTCCTGTCCCTCCATCCCTTGTCCCCAGTCCCTCTCCAGCTCTCCTGGAGCCCCTTTAGGCACTGGCAGGGGCTCTAAGGTCATTCTGGAACCTTCTCCTCTCCAGGCTGATCAACCCCAGCTCTCCCAGCCTTTCCTCATAGGAGAGGAGCTCCTTCAGAAGCCTAACTGGGATTGTCTCTTGGAGGAGGCAGAGGATAAGCTGCTGCCCAGGGATGAGCCAGGGAAGGCATTTGAACACAGGTGCCCAACACGAGCTGCTGAATAAACCAGAGGGGCTATTGTTGCCTTTCAGAAAGGCTATCTAAATTTTTTTTTTTCCACGGGACTTGTAGCCATTTTGAAGCTTTCATTTTTCATAATGTCACAGATAATCTTTTATCTATTATCCAGTAGTGCTATTCTGACAGACATTTGCATCAAATGGGAAGGCTCAGGCTAGAACTCTCTCAGGTGGGGAAACCAGCTTGATCTGAAAGGTTATTCCCTCTCGCTGGGTCTCAGGGCTTTGTTCTTAATTCACACTCGTTTTCCCCCATCTAAATGCAGGCATTTCTAGAGCTTTTTCTTTAGAGAAACCTTCAATTCGGAGATCTGAGCTTATTCAAGCTTCTTCCTACATAGCAAGTCAAAAACTTGTATTCACTGCAAATGATGAAGCTGCTTTGAAACTTTTGTTGAAGACTCTGTATGCCTCCAGAATCCTTTCAGAACCTTTCCTACAGAGACACAGCAGCTTTCTTACTTTTCAAGGAGAGGGAACAGTGATGAAGGAAGGAACTTAAGCAGCCCTGAGCCTTTTTGCAGTTGCATCTCTATCTACCAACTGTCCCCCCCAGAAGTCCAATGGGAGCAATGACCTTTAAAGATGTGGGTAGAATATGAGCTGAGTGTCTAAAAGTTAGCAAAGCAGAAAAACTGCATGACTGGAAATATGAAAATCAGTTCCATATTACCTTGATTTCGTAATTCTTCACTGATGAGGTTATTAAATGACAATATAAAAAGGCGAATAAACCTCAATTTCACATGGAGAATTTCCCTGATTGAAGAAGTAGCCTTGTTCTCCATCTAATAAACACAAATAGGTCTCATTTTTAGAGCCTTTTTACGTTCTCAGGTTACTTGAAAGTCATTCTCAGCAGACTGACTAAACAAAAGGATTCCTTGCCCGTCACTTTCCAATCCCCCTCACGCCTCACCAGTGCTTTTAACTCCCAGAAATCCCCCAGCTGCTGAGTGAGCACTGGGCAGGAGGCTGGAATGGTGGTGCAGGGGAGCTGTGTTTGGTCCCCAGAGCTCTGCCAGGAGCTGCTGATGCCCCAAGGTGTGTCCAGGTGCTGCTGCAGTGCATTGGAGCTGGTTTCCCTTGGTTCCACAGGGATATAGTGTGACACACTCCTGCCTTTCCAGCAAAAATGATCCCAGCCCACATCCCACCTCTCTCCAGCAAACTCACAGGGATTCTGACTGCTCAAGAGCTTCCCAGGGCAAAGCTCAGAGGTGTGTATGGAGTGCTGGGTTTGGAGGTCTGACCACATCACAATGTTCTCCTGTTCCCATAAAATGCCCATCCCAAGCTGGGAAGGAGCAGACATCCATCCCTGCCAGTAAAATTGAAGCATCCCAAGTTTGCCACATAAATATGCATCCCTGATCAGTGTGGGGGTTTTATTACACACACACCTCGTTAATGGACTTGTTGTCATTTTAAAGTCCTGGATTAATAGGAAAGAGCAGCAATTCCTCCACTGGAAGCTGGATATAAAATTTCTTGAATACCAAAGTAATAATTCTGATTTTATTGAGAACTATTTTAATGGGCAAGGAAAAACAGGAAGGGGCAAGGAATTCATTATTTCCTCCTCTTCCATCCCAAGCTCTTCCTTCTTTCTTAACATCTTCTGCAAGGAGCAAATTTTGAATTACAGCACTGATATTGTGGAGGAACCCCTGTTATTAACCCTGCAGCCACGAGATGCAGAACAGAGAAGCATCAGTACTCCCACTCAGGATCTGGGGGGTTGGAAATGTGTTTCTGAGTGTTTCTAGGTGCTGTATTGTTTATGAGCAGGAAAATTAGCTGTTCCAGGCATGGAAAACCCCAGGGAGGATCTGATCTGGCTGCAGATGAAACAGAATTTGGTTGCCAGAGGTTTGTGCTGGTGGTGTGTGTGTTGTGCAGTGATCATTAAAGGAAAGCTTCACGTTAGAATATGTGGGTTTGGGGATAGGCCATGAGTAACTGTGAGGAATCTGGAGTCACATTTGCTCCTGTTGTGGTTTAAATCCAGGTTAACTCTGTCCCAGCAGTGGAGTTTCCAGGACTAAGAGAGTCCATGTGCAGAAAAGAGCCACCACCACGGGTGTCCCACTGCCAGGCCAGGTCCCACTGCCCCCATCCCATCTTCTGCTGGGTCTCCAGGTTCTTATCTTGCCTTTTCAAACTGCAGCTATGAGGGGACTCTGTTCATCAGAATTGTCCGTCTTTGAGGGAAATCCAAGACTTTCACATAATCATGAGAATGTGGGCAAGGAGGCCATGAGAAAAGTGGGGAATCCATGGGGATTTGCAGTGGGGTAACAAGAGCCAGCTGTGCCTCCTTACCCTGCTGGGCACTGAGGGGGTGGCTATCCTTTGGCCCAGCCAAAAGTGTCACCAGGTGCTGCTGGCACCTGTCTGGGGGGTGGGGATGGTGTGAGTGGGGTGTGAACCCTTCTGCCTCATCACCTGGCAGGTGCTGACACAGAACTTCATGGCAATGTGTACTTCAAACATATTTTCTAATAGCATTTTAGTAGTTATTAACCAGGAAAGCAATTGCTAATGAGGGGCTCAGTAATACATGCAAGTCTGTCATCCTGATGGAATGGCACTGCTGCTGGTAATAAAAACATTGGAGGTGCTTTAAATTCTTCACTTTAATTAAGAGTTGGTGTGATTATAGTGCAGTTCTGCTGTGTTTTATCTAAGAAGGGCAAGAGAGCTGGAGTAAGGTCCAGTGTGCTGAGAAAGTGGATGTTTTTGTGGAGTTATTTTCAGTGATGTGGAGCCACAGCTGAAAGGGGAAGAGTGGTGGAATCTGGTGAGGAATTGAATGCACAGCCTATAGACACTGCTTGGAGATGTAGGGAAGGAGTTTGCTCTCTAAAAGCATGATGTGGAGAGGGGTGGTGACAGAAATTCCTTTCTGAAGAGACTTGACTTTCCCCTTTTTTTTAATCCATGTCTACTGTGTCTTTTTAACAGAGTATTTAACCTTCACAAGCACAGGTGATGTGAGCACTGTCTTCTCTTTCCCTTGTTTGCCTAGGGTGACAAATATTTTACCCCTGCAAGGTGTGTCAGGGACAAACCTTCTCTGGGGCTGACATGAGTGTTGAGCTTGGGGGAGAGCAGTGGGGCCTGAGAAACGTCAGGGCGTGGGTCACAGTCCAAAAACCAGCTGAAAGGTTTGTTTTCTTTGCCTGCTGTGGCCTGAAGAAGAAGGTGGGGGTTGGAAAGAATCAGAACTCTTTCATCAAAGCTGTTTTTTCTGAGAAACTCATCTGCAGTCCATAAGCTGTGTGTGTTTAATTCTGTCTGGGGTGTGTGTAAGCTCCTATATATTATAACTAACAATGCCAACAACACTAGCTAGGGGTAACTGCAATGTTAGTAACCTCAAATTATAATGACTTACTTTTATACCTGTTTTTAATAGTGTATTACCATCCATATTGCAAGTTATACCGTTTGCACCACTTACTGATAAATACTTCATAAGCTCCTGTGGCTCTCCATGCCACTGATGCCTTCACTGCCCTGTGTGTGACATGTGAACAAGTGAAAATGGGAGCCTTGTGGGACAGAGAGGCTTTCAGAGCTACAAATCATTATTGCTAATGATGATGCAGAAGCAGATACCTCATAAGAGCTTGAGGAGTTTGTTCAGTCCTATTAAGTGGAAAGTCTTGGCCTCTTGGGCTCAGCCTCTCGGAACAAAGTTTTAAATAACCAGCTGATGACGCAGTGGCTCAGAATAAAAAGTAAATCTGTGCTTTTAGGTTCTGCTCTGGTCTGTGGAGTTGGATTCTGTCAGAAGTGGAGCAGTGAAATTTAGCAAAGCATGTGACACCTGCGTAATGAACAAGTGGCCTCTGAGAAATAAGTCTGTGTTAACCTGATTTTAATAAGAGAGCAACAGCAGAGCCCAGGATAGTGTGAAGAACAAAGAAAAGGGTTTTCCCATCCTGAATATGTGGGATTGAAAACCTAGAGAGAAAGAGACAGAACACACTTCAGTACCAAGGAACGAGTGTAGAAATTGTAGTGCAGAAACTGATGACAGATAAATATTTTCTCTTTTTGAAGGAAGTGTGTGGTTTAAACCTGGTTTTGGCTAACAGGTGGTATCAGAGTTGAAACAAAATAGGAGGTTCTCATGATTAAACTGACTTTTCTTTATCCTCTCTGGACCTCAGAAGTGAACTGGATGGACTTGTACTGTCAATGTCTGAAAGCTATTACTGAATGGCAAATGTTCAGTATTGGGGTTTAGGAATTGTATCTGAGACTTAGACTGGATATTAGGAAGAAATCCTTCCCTGTGAGTGTGGGGAGGCCTGGCTGTGTCCAAGGCCAGGCTGGACAGGGCATGGAGCAGCCTGGGAAGGTGTCCCTGCCATGGCAGAGCGTGGAATGGGATGAGCTTTAGGGTCATTCCAACCCAAACAATTCTGGGATTCTTTGGCAATGATCTTGGGAACTACTCTTTGAGTTACACTGGATAGGTGATGGACACCTGTGGACCTGGAGATAATATTACTTGAAAATGGATGTTATGTAATGTTACCTTGAAAATGTGTTGTCATATTTCTTAAATGTACAAAATTGATACAAATGACTGCTTATCCCCCAGCTGTGCTGGAAGTTAATCTGTGTGGTTGGCAGCAGCAGCCAAAAGGGCAGAGCAGCCACACTTATCACAACCAGCCTTCTGAAGGCTCTGATCCCAAGGGGAAAGGTGGATTTTGCAGGAAGGTCCAATGAACTCAGGGAAGTTAAGAGCAAGAGGTGCCCCTGGGAAAGGCTGGTGCCACCTGGGCTAAGATTTTTCATTATGATGTCCCCTCCAAAGAGTTCCCAAAAATAACCTTTTGCAGCCCCAGCTCAGAATCACACTGTGGCCATCCCTGCACTGGGACCTTCCCACTTCAATCCCTCCCTGGCCAGGGGATGCTCCCAGCTAAGGGTGGCAGCACTTGCCTGTCCCTGGGGAGCTCTCTGTGACAGCCCTGAGCCACCCTGCTCATGGGATGGATCTGTCACATCAGCAGAGTGTTTGCAGTGTGTAAGGCTTAACTTAACGTCCCTGGATGAAAGAATTAAAGAGCTTGTCTGGGCTCTGAGTTAAGGGCTCCTGTGTGTTGATAGGAGTTGAGTTATTTAAGTTCACTCTGCAGTGGAACAACCCCCAAGGGACTGTCAGCTCGAGAACACCCACTAACCACAGCTTGTCATGTTCCTGCGCCGAGGGAGGAGTGAGCTTTTAAGTAATTAGTGCCCAAAGCATTCACTGCTTTGTAGGTCAAAAGCAAAACCTTAATTCTACCAGAAAACTAATCAGAAGCCAACACAGATTTTGGAGCGCGGCTGTAATCAGCTTTCCCTGTGACACACCACTTAATGAGTAGGCAGCAGCCTTTTCCTCCAGCTCAAATTTCCAACTGACCCACAGAGAGCATGTTGTTGTAGCATTAATCACCAGGTGAGAAAGGTAAGGATATCCAGGATAGGTGCAGGATCTAAAGTGCATGATTGGGCCTTTTTTATGGAATGGAAATAGCCAAAGTTCATCCTGGCCTCTAAGGTGTGTGATTGGGTGGCTGCCAATCGTCTGGGGAATCAGAGGTAAATAGGAAGAATGTGTAGCTCATGCAGCAGAAAAGCTGTCTGAATTTCTGTTCCTCCATGAATATATGCCTGGACAGTCTCTTGGGAGAGCTCCTTGGGCACAAAGCCTGAGCAGGGTGTGTGGTGCCCTGTGGCTCCTGGCAGGTGTGGGCAGGCAGAGCCTCGCTCCTTATCCCCGATCTCAAGTGAGGGAACAGAGATAACAGCGCAGTTTCCTTCTGCAGGCACTTCAGGAGATCCTCAGTATCTCCTCTGGAAGTGGCTGCATGCTTTTGTACATGAGTTGAACATTGCTCCCTCCATCCTGGAAAGCCTGAGGATTAATTAAGCCATTTTAATCGCGCGCTCTTGTGTACGGTGAAAGCGCAAGGGGAGTAGAAGGAGGGAAGGAGTGATGTATTCACTTACCCTGCTCACCCTACCATACACTGCTGTGTGTACTGGGAAAGATAAGGAGCAATGTTAAACACAACATTAAAATAATTATGTTCATTATAATGCAAGTTGTCAGATGCTTGTGTCAGTCTCAGTGAAAAATAAACTTCTGCTGTCCTTGTAGTGTATTTTTTTTTCATGATGCAGGAGGAAATGCAATGCTTGAATTCTGTTTCTCATGTTCCCTGGAATCTGAAACTTCCCTTTCATGTGTGGGACGTGATTTCTGAATTTCTTGTGAGCAGGGAGAAGATGCAGAAAAATGAAATGATACAAAGATATTTCTAAGGCAATATTTTTCAGCTGTGTTGAGGAGAGAGAATCTTACAGGAAAGGTGGTGACAAGAGGGGTGGGTGAGATAAAATCCTCCAAGGAAATGTGCTTTGAGGTACCTGCTTCCCATGGGATCCAGAGCTGGGAGGAACTTGTACATATGCGTGAATAAACCAGATTTTTAAAAAACAGTTTCTGGCAAACAGCAGGCAAACAGACATGACTACCAAGTTATCATGTATAGCAAGTATTCTTACAGGAATATAATCTAAGATATTTTAAACCTTTACCTGAAGATCCTCAAGCTCTTTTGAGTCCCTTTACTCTGTAAGATCAGCGAGGCAATTCCAGTCATTCTGGGGAGGAGCAATGTGAAGCACTGTCAGCTGAGATGCCACAGCCATGGCATGGAGATGGAACAAGCAGAGCCTGCTTGTCTCAGCACTGCAGTGTTCTCTCCATGTCAAGATGTCCTTCTCTTGCTGCACGATGAGCTCAGACTCCATTCTTGTGTGAAAGACTATCCCTGTCTTCACTTTCTTCTCTTCAGACCATTTAACTGTAGTTAAAAAGCCCAGGAAGAAGACTTGGAAACGTGGTCAGGTCTGTTCTTGGTCTGCTGGTGCAGAGGGCAGCTCCCTGCTCTGTCTCCCCAGCTGTCACAGAGCAAAGACCCTGATAATGTTGTCCTTTCTGAAACAGTTTCAGCTACAGAAATGAGAAACAGAAGCAGAACTTCTCAGTGTGTGAAGTGACTATTCCTGAGTGTCTGTGTTTGCAACATCTTCATTTTGAACCTACCCTTGGTACGTAATTAGGGGTGTTTGAGGAGAAGCCTCTCCTGTATCTGCAAATGAAATAAAACCTTCAACTTTTAATTGATCTATCCCCATATAAATCAAGCAGAAACTGTGAGAGTGGACTTGTGGCTCGTGGTCTGTAGGTTGTGTTTATAGAGTAAGAGTCCTGGCATTTATTACAGGAATCTTTCTCCTGCTGCCTTCCCGTTCTTCCCTCCCCCAGTCCCCTGTGCTGACCCCTAATCCCAACAAAATGAAGATCTGGTTGTCATATGGATGGCAAAGCCTTCCTCTTGCATCACAAACAGTGTAGATCAAAAACACCTCATTTAAAAACAGATGTTTTCTGGTAGTGATTAATATAGCTTCTCCCCCTCTTCCTTTTTTTTTTTTTTTTTTAGAAGAACCTTTTATTTTGTAATCATCTGCTTTAGCATTAGCTTGAGGGACTGAATTTAGGCACTGCAATGGCTGGATGAACTGGTTCATTTGAAACACGAAGCTGATCTGAATTTTCAAGCTCAGAATGAAAGCATTTACATTTCCATGCATGTCCTCCCTGGTTTTGGCTTAAAGGAAAAGTCCTGTGTGCATCAACATTCTCAAATCCCTTTCTCAAGCGAGAGCCCCGGTGGGAGCCGTGGGGTGCTGAGCGCTCGCAGCCTCTCGTGTCACCAGTGCCTTCTGAATTTCCCTGCCTCTCTCCAGGTGCCCCTTTTGAAAATCTCAGTACCAGCTCTTTTATTTGACAGTTCTTTCACAGACTGATTTCTCTCCCAATTTATTTGGCCAGAAATGTTCCCCTTTTTTTTACTCTTCCACTCCTCAGCTGTGCTCAGCTCAGCTTTCTCCTTCTGCGTTGGAATTGGCTGCATTTTACTGAGGCTTCAAATAGAGAGGATTTGAGCCCATAAATCCTTGCTCTGTGTGAGTCCTTATTTTCACTAATAGCACCACTGAAGTCATCAAGACTGTTTACATGAATAGGATCAGGAGTAATTCTAGTTGGGTCTAATTAGTTACACCAATTTAAGTGAAAGCAGAATCAATCCATTGTTTTGCAGAGGACGTTGGGATGAAAAATGCTAACGCAGAGTATGAGCCCACATGGTTCTGTATGGTGAAAGGACATTGTTGTCTGGCATTTTTCACAAAGAACAATCATTAGTCCAAGTTGGAAAAATATAGGGTTTGGGGCTGCATTTTCCCTGCAATTTAATATTACTTGGTATTGGTTAGAAATAAATTGTTACAGACTCCCTTTGAATTCCTTTAGGGTAAATATTTATCACATGTAACATTTCCTCAATATTCTGAATTTTCAATACAATTAGCTTCACTGCAGGTTATTTACTCCCAAGTCAGAATTCAAGGAAAAGCCTCCAAGTGTATTTTGAGCTGAGCTATTCATCAGAAGTCCAACATGATTTTGTTCAAAGTGAAGCAAAAGCTGTGGGAGATTTTCGAGCTGGGGAACTGCATTTGCAAGAAGCATAAAACTAATGGTGTACACAAAGTGTCTTGTTTTTCTTCCTTTCTGTGGGGGGTGTTTGAAATGCTCATTACTTTGTCCAAAATGGGATGTTGGCGGTGAGATGATAACAGGAGGGAAGCATAGCTCTGTGAATCCCTGGCAGAAGGCTAGCAGGAGAGCAGAGCCATTGACAGTCTGTCCACCCTGCTGGCAGCTCCTTCCTGCTGTGGACACCTTGTGGGTGTCAGCAGGGGTGGCCAGGAGGTGCTGGGGGCTCCCCAGGCTGGGGGAGGTGGGTGCTGGGGAGCTGCAGTGGATGAATTATCAGAGGGCTGAGTTCTGGGCATGCCATGGGCACCTCCAGGCTGTTAAAACCACTGCACTCATTTCTTGTGAAATAAGCCCAAACCACAGATTCCCAGCTCACTTGGCACTGGTTGAACATCTCTGATCTTTGCTCCACTGGTGATAATCCACGAGCCTCCAAATGCCCTTGGGCTCTTCAGTAAGAACTTAGTGAAACCACTTTCTTCTAGAGACCTGATCCTGTTGGGTTAATCCTATTTAATCACAAGCTTTACGTGCTCTCAAATCAGAAATGAGTGCAGTTTGCTTGAAATCAGGGTCAGGTTGTCTCCTCCAAGTGTTGAGGAGTGTGTTCCTCAAGATGCAGATCCATATTACAATCTGCTGGTGGTAAAGCTGGTTTAGGAGCTTCCACCTTTCCCATGTGTAGTTTGGTGCCTTTGGTGGCTCAGTAAAATGAGTCAGGATGAGCTGGGGGGCGAAGAAAACAAAAGGATAATTCAACTGAACCAGTGGAAGTCCTCAAGTGAAGGGTTAGGATTCCTGGGGAACTGGGGGAGGCTTTGTGACAGGGAGGGAACTTGCTGGGGACATTCTCAAAGGCCATATTCTACTCACTGAGATTTATAATGAAATTTTGCGTGTTCCCGGAGTGAAGTTGAAGATAGTTCACAGACTTTAGAGTCCAGTCCCACTTCAAATCACACTAGTTTGTGTTGTTTTGAGTTTTTCACTTTAAAGCCACCATATACAGCATCTGCTGATGTGGTTTGTAATCACCTCAAGCTCATTTAAGTTGAGCCATTCAGCAAAGAGATTAATTTCTACTTCATCCATAATATAACTTTTTCTTGGAGCAAAAGCTGGAGAGAATGATAGACAGCATGAAATCTCTCATTACTTGGTTTTAGAAGGGACAGGCCAAAACATTAAAATGCTCCAAACAATTCAGGATATTTTAAAGCTTTCTAAAAGCTTTCCCTTTTTTTTTCTTTTCTTTTTTTCTTTTTTTCTTTTTTTTAAAGATGTTTCATTATAGGGAACTTCAAAGAGTACATTTGATCTGCTGGTATGGTTTTGACTGTATCCACCAGGAGTTCACTTAAGCCAAGCAGTGAAACAATAATGTATGTTGTACAGCTGAAATGAAAATTAACCTAATGTACAGTATTTGCTGCCTTGCACAGCTGAAATGAACTCCTGGTGGACAGGGAAAAAAATGCTGGCAGATCAAATACACCTTTTGAAGTTTATTATAATAAAATGAAATAAAGCCGCCAAGGGAAGCATTTGCAAAAAAGAAAGGCTTAGGAGGGCTACAGCTGTTGTATACTGCTCTGGTCTTTTTTTTTTTTTTCTTTTTCTCTTTTTTTTTTTTTTAATTGCATTTACTAAGGCCCCAATTCAGAGCCCACTGAAGCCATTGTGAGTCTTCCCATTAGCTCTTCTGGACCCTGATATCACATTGGTGGGACCAGCCTGGCCACCTTCCACCAAAAGCCACATGCATTTGTGGGAGCCCCAGTGACTCTGCCTACGTGTGGCCTGAATGATCCACCAGAACCTGATGTCTTGCTAAAAAGGCAATTTTCTTGGAAGGATTTTTCATCTAGAGAATTGTAGTATCGTAATTTTCAGTTAGCATTTTGCTCCCTCTATATAAATCCCTCTCCTCCATCCTTCACTCCTGATAAATACAGTCAGAGTAGTCCTGGTTTTAATCAGGAGATTAGAAGTGTCCATGCTCCAACTAGCATGGTGAGCCCCCTTTGCCAGGGAGGATTAAGCCCTGCAGAGGTTAGCCTGTTTCCACAAGCAAAAAGAAATTTTTTATTAACATCAGTAGATTAAATAAAATTGCCTATTTGGAGACTTTTTCCTTCTCCTTTTCCCTGAAAGGTGATTTGCATGTCCTGAGAAGTGTCAGTCAAAACCACAAGAGCATAAAGCCCTCAGCATTGCTCCTGTGGCCTCTGCAGGCAGTGTTGGAGGGTCACACTGAATACTGTGAGCACTTGCCAGGGAAATCCATGTCATTTCCTCCATCCAGCATTATGCCAGCTAGGACAAACTCCAAAACCAAATTAACATTGTCTTCTCCTTTTCCCCCTTGTTGAAGTGAAATAATAAAGCCAGCCCTGTGTATTTATATGCGTCCCACATGGCTGTGGTGGATCTGCTGTTGCATCCATCAGTTTGCTTTGACAGGGAGAGGCTGTTTTGACACCAGCCCCGGCGGGAGGGCATTATGCATCCCAGGAAAGCTGGGCTGGACAGCAGATCTCGGCAGCCCCAGCAGCCTGCAGACAGCCCAGGGGTCACCAGGTCAGCCAGCAGCACCAGCCTGAGAGCACTGCCATCTGAGCCAGAGGCAATTAGGCACCCAGTCCCGCCTGAATTCCCACTGTTTGCACACGGGGCTTGTCGGGTGAGCTTGGGGAAATCTCACCCTTGCAATGGAGATGCTGTGGGACCTCAGCCCTGTTAGCTTTGGTGGTTTATGACAGAAGCAGCCAGCGGCCTCAGCTCAGTCAGGGTGTGTTTGTGCAGACCCTGGGTGTGTATGGACTGAACACCAAAAATGGGTGTGTATGGACTGAACACCAAAAATGGGTGTGTGTGTATGGACTGTACACCAAAAATGGGTGTGTGTGTGTATGGACTGAACACCAAAAATGGGTGTGTGCTCATGGTTCCCATGGCCAGTGCAACTGAAATCCTTCTCACACACTGAGAGCCTGGGAAGATGAGGAGCTGCTGTAGCTCTGTTTGCAGAGCTGGTTTGAGCATGGGACCTCAAGCTGTCAGAAATTCAGTGCAGATCTTCTGTCTCAGGCCAGTGTCTAATCAGGGCACTGTCTTGTGCGGGATCAGGTCTTTTGTTTCAGTATTACAGCGCTGCTGCTTGATCCCATAAACCCTTCCGTGGGTGGGGGGGTAATCTGTGCTTATGGGATTAGTCACTTCGAAAGCACTCCTGTGTAAATAAAGAGTACTCACAAGAGCAAAGCTTTAGCAGCAGCTCAGCTCTCGATGCAGAGGAGCTGTGATGCTGCAGCAAGCAGCACCCTCCGGATTCTGCCCACTGGTTTTCCTCTGCCGGGCCCTGATGGTAACGGGTGGCAAACCAGGAATTATGCGGATCCTAAATTTGTATTTGTTTGACAGCCCAGGCATTGTCTGTGAGCTCCCCTCCCCTCCTCCCGGAGCAGTGGGCATCCCCCGCAGAAAGTGAAAACTGAATGAACTGATTGCTTAACCTCTCCTGACTCTACCCTGGTGGTAGATCATTAATGGTGTAGAAAACGAGGGCCAGCGCTGGCAGCACAGGGTGGGGTGTGTGTGCATCTTTAAGAGATTTATGTGGAGGTCTGAGATGAGGAGACAGCACTGTGGTACATCATCATGCAGGAGACATCAGAGACGTTCTTCTTCGCTTGGATGCATTATCATAAAAAGTGATTTAGACTAGAGCTGATTGATGCAAATGGTCCTCTGTTCTTTCCTATCATTAGCGGCCTCTTTCAGTGGCCAGAGGCAGTGATTAAAGCTGTCATTTGGAGCTGCTCATTAAAGACAAGCACCCGAGTAGTGGGAGGAAAAAAGGTTGAAGAAGCATGATTTTATTTCTTTCCCCCCCCTCTTCCTTAAAAAAAGGGCATTATCCTTTTTCCAGTTCTGGCTCTACAGGAAAAGTCTCTGTTTGATGTGAGAATGCAGGTGGTTTAAAAAATAAAATCAGAACGACGTTATTGTCACTTAGTATTTTGAGGACAGCACAGCACAGCGTTGAGATGATCATTATAAAAGTATCACTGGGTGTATTTGTTATGGAATAACCTGATGAAATACTAAACATCATTATTCACACAAGCCAGCGATTGCCACACAGAAATTGTGCAGGGCTGTAATGACTGTTCTTTTGGGGCTGGCTGGGAAGGATGAGCAGAGGCAAATGCAGAGATGCTGGATGGTGATCAGGTTTGACATGCTTCATCATAACAGATTTGCCTCTTCAGAGCCTAGATTCTTCAGGGCAAGGACTTTGTTTCACTGCAGATGCACACAGAGTGTCACACAGCAGAGCCAGGAGCTGGAGTGGGACTTCTGGACATCATCAGACCACGAGTGAGAAATCAGGGCAAGTTGTTGTTAAACAAATGGCTCGTAGTGGTAGTTTTGTATAACCACAGACCTTGCAAGTCATCCATTAAATTGTCCCCAGCGCAGTCCTGGAGCTGAGGATGCAGTGATTATCAGGGAGTCCTGGGGGTCCTTGGTTCATGCCTCCATGCTCTGAGCTCCAAGGCAAGTGGGAGAGCAGCCACTGCTCCAGGGCTGATGGGAGAGCTCCGTCCTCCCTTCCTCCCTTCCTCCCTTCCTTCCTTCTGCTGAGATTTAGTGACCCGAGATGGACACAGAGCTGGGGAGTGCACGGCGAGGGACAGGAGGACATGGATTAGAAGAGCAGAGCCTTGTTAGAGCCAAGAGCCCTGTGCTCTGGGGAGCCCCGGGCAGGGTAATTGTGGCCTCAGCCCTGCGCGGCTGCTGTCGGAATTAACGTGTTTTTAAAGAGGTCACTGCCGGAGAAGCTCCCTAAGTGCTTTCAGGCCAGGCTAATAGGAGATGCTGAGGAATGACTGAGGGGAAGTTATGATGATAGTGAAGGAGTAATTTAGCATATTAGGGGAAATATGTCAAACCACACTGATTGCTATAAATACAGCCTTCTTCTTTCAGCATCTGGCTGTGCCCCAAGGATTTTCCTATGAAATTATGGAAGTGCAGCTTACTTATTACTGGCTGACTTTCACACCATTGTGCCTTCTTTTTTGGTCATGTGCTGAACACTAAATTGGTACCTTTCCCAATGTGCTCATTTTTCTTCCAGCCATCCCATGTGAGACAGAAGAGACAATGCTGTGACTCCAAGGGGGTGGTGGCATCCTTAAAGCTGAGTTTATTCTCCAGGAGAACCCTTCTGCTGAGAGATTTCCCAGGTGGGGCAGCTTGCAGGGGGTCAGAGCAGGGCATGAAAAGGGAATGAGGCTTTGGTGCTCAGCCCTAAATACTCGGGGAAGGAGAGGAACTTGGTGAGCTGAGCTTGGCCAGAGCAGGCAGCAGAGGCAAGAAGCAGAGCTTGCTGAAGGTAGCTGGTAACAGCCAGTTTGGGATTTGCCTGTGATTTTTAACAGCTAGTTTTTCCAAACTGGGCCAAATTGCTTCCAACAGAGCCTACTTCTGCTTCTCTACTCAAGTGTGATGTTGCTCTCCCTGCAGTCATTACATTTTATACATTAGATACATTATATTTTAATGCATATCCTCCTAATACTCAAATAATCCATACTGTACTGACAATGCTAATAAATTCTTTGGTATTAAACTGCCAGAAAAAGTGAGTGCTTTGTGTGTAGTGTCATTCAGGTTTGGGGTGTAATTGATCTGAACAGGGATTTTGATTTTGGAAAATGCTCTGCTGTTTAGCTCCTGGAATTCACTTTGGGCAGCAAAGACATCTAACATGAGGGAGGAGAAGGGCAATTGTGTCAACAGAGTTAAAGATTACTATAATTTTAGACCATTTTCTCCTGCTTATGCATCAAACCCAAGTTGCCAACAATTAGAAAAGAGAAGCGATTCCAAAAGATTTTCTTTCCCTGTGTTTCAGGTTTCCTTTAAGCCAACTTCCACATTCTGTGCATTCGTCTTTCTTTCTTCATTCTTTCTCTTTCTTGTTGCAATTGATCATCTCTGTGCAGCTGCAGATCTGCTCTGGAGCTTGCCTGGAGAAGCTGTGGCTGCCCCTGGATCCCTGGCAGTGTCCAAGGCCAGGGTGGACAGGGCTTGGAGCAGCCTGGGACAGTGGAAGGTGTCCCTGCCATGGCAGGGGGGGCACTGGATGGGATTTAAGGTCTCTCCAAAGCCAAACATTCTGTGCTCATTGAGGTGGGACATGGCCCTGCTCAAGAGAGGCCACATGTGTCATTTGTGGGATACCTGGTGCTTGCCAGGAATGGGAAATGTCAAGTGCAGGACAGGTGGGACACACACTACCAGAGCAGCCCACGTCCTGTGTGACACAGGTGCCACATTTGGGTTTCACCAGCTGTAAAACCTCCATGGGCTCATTGTCTGTCATTTTTGCAATAATAATTCCTCAGTGTAACAAAGAAGTGACATAAATGACAGCAGGCTAAGGTGAACACTTACCTCTCTTACATCTGTTTTGGAGGGATCCAGGCTGTTTCATCCCTTGTGCCTTTGCATGGCATTTTTGACTACTGCATTCAGAGTGGGCTGCTCAGCAGAGCTTTTGGTAAAGCTGCCTCTGCAACGATGAGGGTATTGATTATTTCAGGTTGTGAATGATGCCAGGTGTGCAGGTGACATTTCCAGCAGGGTTGCTCCCCACCTTGCCAAGCTCCCTGTCTCGTCCTGTTGGCAGTGCTGCTGTCAGCCCCAGCACCACAGCTCACTCCCAGAATCCCAGAATGGAGCTATGAAAAATCTTATTGACTTTGAAGTTAGTCCCAAAGAAAACAGCAGTTTGGCCCCATGCTGGCCTGGATTTACCTCGGGAGCTTGGAAGGCACCAGTTCAGGCAGAAAGGGCAAAGAGCATGGTTGAGCAAGCCTGAAGATAATTTAAAATTTCATTTTGTTTCATGTGTTTTTACCAGAGAGCAGCTTAACAACTCTCAGGTCAAGAGAGCATTTTGAAAGTATTGATTAATATTGTTAATAAAACAGTTAGAGTTGCTAAATGAGGCTCAGGCTGGGAGAGCAGTGTATAGATGTACACATGAAGCATAGTCTGTACATATATTATTATTGCTTATGTATGTGCAGCCTGTGAATTTTGTCTTGCTGTCTCAATGCAGCTGAGTATAGAAACACCTGAGAGCACCTTCAGAAAAACACAGTGGTGTAAAAACTTCAGGATCCTAAACCCCAGTGTTCCGCTCTGTTGCTGTCAAAAAATTAAATATACAATTCTCATTTTCTTCCCGATGGAGGAGTTGCAATAATTTGGGGGTAAATTAAAAATACAATCCAATCATTTCCTTGTAAAACCTGGTGCTGACATTAGCCTTTAGTTATGACATTGCAATTATCTCCATGGCAACCCGGTGTGATGTGACAGCGCGATGGCTGCACGTTCACATGCTCCCAGGCTGGAGCCCAGGGAGCCAGGCTCTTGCCTGAGACATTCCTGATTTTCCTCCTTCCTTGCAGTAGTTTAGTGCTGGTGTAACATGGCTGCACTCAGATGTGCCTGTTCAAAGAGCAGAGTGAGATTCGGTGTTTATGGGAGTCTTTCAGGCATATTAAGGAGCAATATTTTATATGATCTCTTCCATTAATAAATAATTTTGAGAAAGCTCATACATGAATACAGTACTTCCAGGCCATTATGCACAGGAATACATTAGCAGTGTACTGCCCTTTGGTGAACTGTGAAGCCTGTTCTTTAGTCAGACACGTTTGGTGTCTCCTGAAGCCACAGGATAGCACTGAGCAGAGTGGAGAGAAAAAGAGTTATTGTGGATTGAAAGGGCTGAAAAGGCTAAAGAGGTACAACCCAAAATCTGTTCCTAGTTTTAGTTTGGACTGTGTTTTACAGGCCTCAGTTGCTTGTCTGTCCACAGATTCCCTGATGATAGTCTCTCAGTCTCTCCTAGGATACCCAACGCCTGTGTTTTCACTTTTAGTCCTGTTTTGGGGTTATGGTCTGTGCCTGCCCCTCCAAACCAAGGTTACATTGCAAGGTTTCCCTTGGGAACAGCTGAACCTGTTTTTATCCCACCATCTCCACCCTCAGGGAAGGAGGGAGGCCACCTAGCATGTCCAGGCTGAGCAATTTCCACAGTCACCAAAATTCCACAGTCATTTTCAGTCACCAAAACCATCAGGAGTCAAACCTGCCGAGCGCTCAGCTCAGAAATGACTTCTGAATACCAGCTCAGGGCACTTTGTCCTAGGATTGCATTGCCAAGCATGCCTCAATTTGTTAGGCAAACTTGTAAACTATTCTTACTCCCTTGGTGCAGTCATGGATTGAATGGTAATGGAGCCATCCACCACCAACTTTAATGCTTTTGTGTCTAACTGCAGGCACTGCTTTATGTTTTCCTTAGGCCACCAGGCTGGAAATGCCATTATCCACAGTTCTGTACATGTGACATATGTATATATACACATAAATACATAGCATATATATGTGTGTGTATATATACACACAGAGTGTGTCACTGCTGCAGCACCTTTTAGGAGAAGAACTTGTTTTCTCTAAGGCATCAAGACTAAGATGTATTTCACCACCCTGATGTGTAGCGACTTGGGTGATTAAATTTCTGTGTGGCGAGATAAGACAGCATCCTGAAGGATTTATGTCCTTGTATCTCTGTGGGCTGTGAATTTGCTTTCTGTTACCTTAGTGAACTGTACTGGAGGTGTTTGAGGCCTTGGGGGGCTTTTCTTCTTGTTGTTTTCTGGCTTTTGCACCTAATATCCCTGAAGTTGGGTTTTTGGAATGGATTGGCCAGCAGGGGTGAAGGAAAGGGGCCATGATGCTGTGTTATCCTGGAATGTGGCTCAGGGAGGGAAGCAGGGTCACAGGGCAGAGCTCAGGAGCAAACAGGAGTGTGTGGGCAGTGCTGCCCCTGGGGTACAGGAGGGAAGGATTGATCCTGCAGCGAAATGGGCTGCATGACTGGTCCTACAGCATTCACCCTTGCTCCTGCCTGCATCCTGCTCCATCCTTCCTGCCGTGCCCTGGGACTCCTCCAGCACATGGGCACCACAGCTCTGCTCTCTGCTCAGGAGGGGAACACAGGGCAGAGCTCAGATAAAGAGTGCTGGCATGGAGCAGCCTCCAAATGGCCCTGGATCTTCCTGAGCTTCTTGTGAGGCAGGAAGAGCTGGCTGGGTTCTCCTGGCACATGACACAGCTGCCTTTGATGGGAGGGAGAGGAGTGTCCCCAACCCCCGGGGCTGTAAATCTGCTGAGACTCACGGGGTCAGCTCCTGACCTGCCACTGTGGGAGAATGAGCAGCAAGGACAGCCTTGGCAAAGGGCAGGGAGAGAGCCAGAGAAACCACGGATATTGGGGAAGATAGTGGCTCAGGATTCAGCCACTGTGGCATTCCTTGGGGTTTGAACCACAGCAAGCTCAAAGCTGGACTTCATCATTGCACTTTAAAATGTCTTACTTTTATTAAATCTCCGAATAGCTGTTTTGCTGCTGGTTTTCTTCTAGGCTGTAATCCAGTCTTGATGCATTATTTCTTCCCTTTTTTATGAGAATGAAAGAAGTGACACCTTACCCTCCTGCAAAGCAAAATTGGTATTTCTCAGTACTGACAAAATATCTTCATTTAAAAGGTTTGACTTTCCACCTGAGACCCCCACTAAATCTATCCACTACAACAGCTGGTACTAGGAAAACTCTGCAAGGAACTAAAATTCCCATGTAAACATGATTGAAGCATCCCTTTACCCAGCATTCTTGGCACTTTTTATTCTAAGGATGATCCTAGGTAAGGGATGGGGGTTTGACTGGGTTTGTTTCCTCCCACTCCAGCTGATTGGGAGCAATCTGTGGCTTTCAAGATGTTGTCAGCCTAGGGACTGATGCTACCAACATTGCTAAAGTTTGGTGGGACTGCTCAGATCGTGCAGTTCTGTAGGTTTGGTTCAAAATCTGCTGAGGTGTCACTGGAAATCCTCCTGTGCTTTGGATGGAGCAGTAACTTTGTGCAGATCAGCTTTTCCAGCATCTGCTGTGCTGCAGAACAGCTCCTCAGCCATGGGGCTTGCAGGCAGCATCTCCCTGCTCCTCCTGCACTCTGACTGCATAGGGAGCTATTTAGGTTGGCTTGAGGTTTAAGTTTCTGTATTAATTCTCTCCTGACCCTCGTTAGCCGAAAGGAAAAAACAATTCTGAAAGGGTTTGATTTCCTAATATTGTATCTTCTGTATCTGCAATGCCTGTTGTGGCCTATTAAGAATTAAACTGAGATCACTAAACTCATTTCATTTATGCCTTGGGCCTCATTCAAACCCTGGTTTCCCAGCAAAGTAAGGCCAATGGATTAACGTTTCACCTAGCTCAATGGAATGGTTTTCATCTCTTTTAATGCCTTTGGCATTAAGGAAAAAAAAAGAAAGGGGAGGGGAAAAAAAGAGGACGATGCTTTGACTGCACCAGAGCATTTTGTTAGTGCTCCACAGTGCCTTACTGGGATTATTTTGTAGTGTGCTGGGCTTTATCCCACTTCCAGTGGGAGGGGAGGAGTGGCAGAAACGTTTATTGCATCTTTATGTTGTTAAGCAGTTTGTCTGGCCACAAAATTATTTTTTTTCAAGGGATTTGGGTCTCTCTCTTTAAAAGGCAGCCTGGTCCTCCCTGGCCAGGCCCAGCAGCCTTGGCTGCTGTCAGACAAATTACAGTATGGGTGAAGCTGTGATATCGACATGTGCGGCTTGATCTTTTTTAATGGGGGCACCACGGGGGTTTCTGCCTGCCCCACTGAGCTTAATGTTCTGTAAGGAAAAACAGACCCAGCACTAAAGGACATTTCTAATGGGCTGCAGTTTAACCCTTTGGTAGCTGCTTGCCTGGCTCCAGTCTTTGGGGAAGTGTTTAGGGAATCCCGCAGGAGCTGACTTCACTTATCCTCCATGCACTCCATCACGATACCTGGGAAACTCTGTTCTGCAGGGACATGGCTGTCCTTCCTCCCCCTCCTCTTCCCCTTAGCTCATAATTAAACCAAATGGTTACAAACTCACCAGCGAAGGGAGCTCTGTAATTATAACAACAAAATAGCCTCTAAATTGGAGCTGTCTACTTCTCTGTATTAACAACAGCTTTATGTACAAGTGTGGCTATTTATTTTGACCTTTCATAATAATTAGCTTCCTAGGGATAAAGAATTCGACATTTATGAATTCAGCAATGCAGAACAGCAAAGGTGAAGACCCTTCTGGAGATGGGGGAATTCTGCAGATTTATTTGGGGTTTATTTTTTTGCACATGTGATGCTGTCCTTTTTTATTTTGTTAACAAGCTCTGAGATCTAAGCACAAGGACTGCAGAGGCCTGAGGGTTTCAGTAGGGCTGCCTTCTCCATGTGTACCTCCTTCACCATCTTGAAGTGCAGCTCAGGAGGGTCTGTGAGGCTCTGGAGATGGGACATCACCAACTGCTGCTCTGCAGAGAGAGAAACCAACCTTGCCACAGCCACCAGTGAAAGGTTGGCTTATTTAGGCTGCCCAGAGAAGCTGTGGCTGTCCTTGGATGCCTGCAAGTGTCCAAGGCCAGGCTGGACATTGGGGCTTGGAGCAGCCTGGGACAGTGGAAAGTGTCCCTGTCATGGCAGGCTGTTGGAATGAGATGAACTTTAAGATCCCTTCCAAGCCCAACCACTCTGTGACTCTGTGATTTTGCTGAAAACCTGAACTAGGAATGTCAGGTGTACTGGGGCACCTTGGTTCTGTTATTTTGCTCCCACTCATTGTTCTTTGACTTCCTCAATTTTTACACTGCCTCACTTTTCACACAGTCAGGGGTCCAAAGGCATGGGGTGCAGGAAGTTGCATTCCTGTGAAGCCTTTCAATGGATAGAATATTGCACTATCCATTTATTATTAATTGTCATTAGCACTAAAAAGCCATGAAAGCTCTTAGCATCTTGTTTACTTCATGCAGCTCATACTGAGGACTCCTCTCTAGCTCTTGAGATGGTGCAGTAGTTGTAAATAGAACTTAAGGAGCAATAAAACCTCCTTTCACTGCTGTTTGCCACTCTTGGAGGCAGCTGCTTGTCTCCTGACTGATGTTGGCCAGGATGGGGCTGGAAGGAGCAATGGGGCTTCTTCCATGAAATGCATGATTAGACCCTGTGCCAAAACCTCAGAGGAGAATACTTCCACCTCTTGGCTGACTCTTATGAGGGACAGGTAATGAGGATCTGAGAGCACATCCATCAGCATTGCCACCCCATCTTGTTGTGGACAGTTCAATTCCATATCCAGAAAATTCCATATCCTTTTTGGTTTTTTCCCTGTAGATACTGTCCCTCTCTGAGAATTTATCCATCATCAAAGGTCACTTTGCCAACAAAAGGTCATTTTACCAGCAATGCATAGAGGGGGTTTGGCTTCATGCTTGGGTTGGCTGCAGGACCTGGCAAAGGAGATTTGTGCTCTTGGGAGAACAGTGACAGTGCCACCAAGGGTATCACACACTCGTCTTGCAGGGCTTTTCTCATTACTTTGAGTTTCTGGTAACAAATCCAGGGCAGATGTATGCATTGGAGGGCTAAATGAAGGCAGAGGATTAAATCCAGCATGGATTCTGTTCAAACTGAAGTAATGTATTTGTGGCTGAGGCCACTGCTGAGCCAATGGATGGCTAAAGATAACTTTTTCTATTCTGTCTACACACTCTGTGCCTTGCTGTTGGGGTGCGTTGGGGATAGAGAAGCATGTCAAGGCCGTAGCTGCAGGATGCATAATACTGGTGGTGCATTCCTGGAATATCCCAGCAACATTAATTTGATCCGAGTCAGGTGTAGTTCTGTGGTTACATTTCTGTCCATTCAGCCAAACATTCAGAAGTTTATGTTGGCTTTTCTGCTCTCTGCTGGTGTTACATTAGGTGTGAGATGACAGATGATACTTCCTCCAGGAAAAAGTTTGCTGGGACAAACTCATCCATCAACATTTTTTTAAACTTTGCTTTGGCAGTGTGAGTTGATATACAACCAGCACTTGGAGTTTGAAGGCTGCAGGGCTTTTCACCAGGCAATTGTCCCCCTCAGACTGGGTTTATTGTGCAATCAAACCACCATCTTAGTGCCTGTCAGTGCAGACGACTGTGGGTTTTACCTTCTTGCACCTAAGCAAACACCTTGTATCTGCTTGCATTGGAGCAAGACCACCCTGCCCTCACTGCCCCTTGTTTTACAAGGAATAAAAGTGGTTAATGTTGCCAGCTGACCACTAACAGGAACAGATTGGTGTTTAAAGTTTACAAACACCATAGCAGGGAGGGTTGATGGTGCTGCAAGGACAAATGGGTAACATTCCTTCAAAGGAAAGTAGCATCTGAATCCCAATCCACTGAAGGAAAAGGTCATCATGGTAAAATTTGATGCAAATGATGAAAAACTTTTGCAAGGAACTCAGACCTTGTCACAGAGCAGGGCTGCCCAGCTGAACTGGGGCTTTTCCAGTTCTGCACTGCATAATTATCACAGTGAGATCAGAACTGTGACTTCAACCTCAGGTATCAAAGAAAACAATATATATGTGTGTATATATATATCATATATAGTGATAGGTGCCAGGCTCTCTGTGGCCAGGGTGCTGAAGCTCGTTTTTTGGGCTGCCCTTGGCCACCCCACTGCTGTCCTTTGTGCTGCACCCAGTGAGTGCTCAGGGAGCAGCAGCCCTGGGTTTGGGGCTTGGCATCTGTTACTTTGAGATCCTGAAACATTAGCTCCTGGCAATTAATATAATTACGTCATTAATGTCACACCCCTGATGTTACTGTGTGTCAGAGTCAGACAATTGCAGTGTTGTGATTTCTTAGTTATGTAAAAGGCGATTAAGGCAATTAAGTGGGTGATTAAAGCTGCTCAGTCAGAGGTGCTGACTGATGCTATTACCAAGCAGCAGCACTGGTGTATAGTAACAGTGATGTAAAGTACCTCCAGCAGCAGGGACTTGCTTGTTGGGGGCCTGGGGGGTTCTGCAGTGAGCCATCCCACACCCCCTCATCCCCCACCTCTCTCAGCCGTGGTGATTTACTGAAAGGTGTTGAGAAACGAGCACATGCAGCATCAACTACATGGTTAAATAAAAAGCTTCAATGTTCCCTTTGAAATGAGCATTATTGGCTTTATTTAATTAAATATGGATTTACACTATAAATATTGGAGCTCATAGAGCCCATATTTCAATTAATGGATCATTTGTATGTCATGCTCGCTTTGTAATTACTGGAATGTGAAAATACAATGAATTGAAATGATTTCCCCTCCTCTTCAAATAAATCTGAGTAAGAATCAGATAGAAACTGTTTTCCTACCCAGAAGTGTGTGGGCTTGTGGCTGCACCCAGCACAAGAGGGGGGTACCAGGCAGAAGAGGGGATTTTTGGCAGGGCATTGCAGGGAAGAGCATGTGGGGTGTGTGAGGCAACTGTCTTGATACTGTCAGCAGCGGTTCTGTTGGACAGAAAGCTGCCTAAATATGAAGTGTTTTACTCCCAGGGTGACTGTGGCTGTTAAGTTGACAAATATAATGTACCATTTGGTGGAAATGATGTAGATTTGTCAGGTTGTTTCTGGTGAGGACCTCCAACAAGCCTGTTCAGAGCCGTACTCAGCAGTGCCGTCACAAACTGTTTGATGGGGAGTTGTGGGGTAAGGACTGGGTTTGGTTTTTAGTGCCCAGAGAGCAAAAAACATGGAAAATGCCATTGTTTCTTGTCTTCTGAGCACTGCCCACACACATTTTTATAGTCCCCTCCTTCTGTTTGCAAGGATGTGGTATCCATTTTCCGGCGTATTTCATGTTAAAAAGAAATATAAATAAATATGTCAGGCTTTGCATCAAACAAAACCAGTGGTAATTGAGACTGGCAAGGATCTGCTGTCAGGAAATGGGGCCTTATTATTCTGTGCTCGGCAGAAGCAGCAGCCCTGGCCTCGGCCCTCTCCTCCTGCTCCTCGTCCCTGTCTCACCAGGCAGATGGCAGCCGGCAGAGCACCGCAGTCTGCCCGGCCACCATTTCCCAACCAGCAAGAGGAGGCTCAGAGGGCCTGGCCGGGAGCTGCCATGGCATACATAATTCCATCAGAAAATATCCAAGGGTGGAAATCATTGTTCTCCGAACTAGCTGAGCTGGAGCCAGAGCAGAAATACTAAAGTCAGTTGTGCCTTTGAGCTGCCTATAACAGCGCCCTTTGGAGACCCATTTCATACAAAATTTGAAGCCTGTGTTTATTGCCCATTAAAGCAACCTTTATTTTATGGCAAATGTTGCAGTAATTGCCTTTTACGAAGAGCACTTTGTAACACACATGCACTGTTGAAAGAAAACCACTCTGGTATTGTCTATCGGGACTTAATGGCGCAATTAATTTTACTCCATCTGTTCCTGAGACTTTAAAGGAAAATGGATTTTTTTTTTGAGCGCACTTTAATGAAGAAGATAAAGCGGCCCGGCTGGTGTCCCACAGGCTCAGCGCAGTAAGTTCAGATTATTGCTCAGTCTGTCAGAATGGGCTGCTCCCCTCGGCAGCCGCGCAGCCAGCAGCCCGCGCTGGCCCCTCGCCGCGCCATTCCTGATGACAAACTGCCAGCCGGCTCCCACAAAAGCGCGATTAAAATGTCAGCACAGGATGACGAAGGGGCCAAGAGGGTCCTCGGAGACAAACTGTGTTGGGTATGAGTTAATACTTCACTGCGGTGCGAGGCTGGGCTGCTGCTGCTTCGGGGAAGTGCGAGGCAGAGCCGTACAAAGGGCTGGTGTGAGCACACGGGTACACCTCGTGCCGCAGCCGGAGCGCTGGCACGGCCCTGCTGGCCGCCGCGGATTTATACCGGCTGGGGGCTGCCAGGCCAGCCGAGCTGCTTGATTTTATGTCCACCAGCCCATATTGCACTGAAAAATAGAGCTGCAGGATTTGTTTCGCTTCCCTGGGACTGCCGTGTGCAGAGGCACTGGAGAGGGGCAGGGATGCTGCTGGATGGCAGCAGGAGCTGCCTGTGCTGCTGCAGGTGGGGTGAGGTGCTTTACACAGCCTCTAAAGATGGGCATTTTGCAGCAGAACCTGTGGCCCAGAAGCACCATGGCTCCATATCCTGGGGCTGGGGCTGCTGTGGGGCAGAAAATCCTGTTCTGCCATGGCTAGATCAGCACCATGGAGGGTCAGTGTTCTGGGATGTTGGAAAGCACTGTGGGTGACTGAGGCTCCTGTCCTGTCACAGCCAGGCCAGCACCACGGAGGGTCAGTGTTCTGGGGTGTCGGAAAGTGCTGTGGGTGACTGAGGCTCCTGTTCCACCAGCCCAAATTTCCTCCTCCCCTGTGCAGGACCTCAGCATGGCCCCACCGGCACCAGGGGCTGTGGGGGGTTCAGAGCCCCATTAGTGCTGGTGGGGCTGGGGCTGCTCAGAGAACAAGTGACCCGAGCACTAACTGTGAGAGCTGAGCCTCTGTCACACCACACCACTGTCCCCCACATCCCCTCACGGGGAAGGGCTATTCCAGTCCCTGTCCATCCGTGTGGGTTGGCATGGCCTCAGCCCTCGCCAGTGTTTGCTGACTTGTGGAGGGGTAGGACCCACTTTGTCACTGCAGTTTAATTCCCCGAGAGCCCTCCTGAGTAGTTTCTGGGGGTGTGAGAGTGACAAAAGGCTGTAATGAAAAGGAGAGGAGATTGTCAGCGCTGGCATCCCGCTGGGAGCGATCTGTACTCCTCCTGGGCAGCAGGTGGGAGCCGCGCCATTGTCCCTAATGGTTATTAGCTAGCGATGAGCAGGACAAATGTGGGGTCACCTCTCCTGCTGGCAGGGCAGCAGTTGCAGGATTTAAAGCCCCTAGGAGAGGAAGAAATGACATGGTTAGTACCTACGGCTCAGGATGTGACCTGCTCACTTTTAAATGATCTGTTAGACTTTGGGGGAGGGAGAGCTGAGGACTGCTAGAGCAAGTTGAATTCAAAATATATTGCCTACTTGAATTAAATGCAATCAGAGACATTCACTGATATCATAATGGCTCTTGAATAATCAGCACAAGACATAGCACTGGGCTATTGACTATTTAAAGTGAGATCCAGCAAGACAGCGATTGCAGCGAGCTGCCTTTGGCGAGGGGTGGGTTTTGTTTCCAGTGCCATGTGCTGATTCCCAATGAAGATTTAAAGCCAAGGATATAAAACAGGAAGCCTTTACATTTCCAATAAAACTTGCTTGCTTCTTGCTGTTCATGTTCAATTTAAAAAAAGACAATGTCTTCCTGCTCATGGGTCCCCATGCTCCTTGTGGATTTGCCTCATCCCACCTCTCCGATGTGCTCATCTGTGACATCTCACCCCTCCCTGCTTCTCTTGGCCTCCTCTTCCTCCCTCCTCCCTCCCTCCCTCCCCCTCAGAGCTTTCCATGGCTAGGGATTGATCTTTCTCTTGTGCCCATTTAACTGCAACAGCTCTCCCTGCTCTCCCCTGAGCCACTTCCTTGCCTCAGGTCGCTCCTTAAAAAATACTGATTTGCTGTTCTCTGCTGCCAGTGCTAAATGCTGCATATTACACCTTGCCCCGCTACTTCCAATTTCCTATTTTTGCCTTGTCATTACGCGCCTGCATGAATTTGTACCTTATTGCCATGAAGTTTCAGGGTTTTTCAGAGTCACCTTTGCCTCGCTGCGTGGCCTGCCCTGTGTGGGAGCTGCTGACCCAGATGTGTGCAGTGGATGTTCTGGTGCTGTTAATGGCTGCACAGCCTGCATGCCCCGGGAGCTCCGAGCACTTTACAAACAGCACTGGAGCTTGGGGTCTCCCGTGGCAGGGAGTGTGTAGGGTTGCAGCTGGATGAGCAGAGCAGGGGCTGTGCAGATGTCTCAAAGAGATGGGGTTGGCCAGCCTTGGGAAGCGCAGGGCTCACACCGCCATGGCCCGGGAGCAAGGCTCCTCTGCCTGCTGCTTCAGAGCAGTTTGTGGTGCTTTCTTCAGGGGATTTGTCTGAAACTAGATTGTATTGTATCGGATTAGGGCTCCATAAGTTTACTATTTGCAGTGCAGCATACATCTGCTCCCCCAGTAATCTCCCCTCGGATGGGACTCACGTTTATTCTGTGAGCCGCTTCAACAGGAAAATAAATGTGCCCATATCAGTGTGTTATTGAGGGAGTAAAGGGATGCAGCTGGTCCCCAGCTCATTCAGCAAACCTGGGCTGTGACTTACAGCTCTGTGCCGTGCACACTGTGCCACCAGCTCTCCACAGCCCTGCCTGCTAATGGGAGGGCTTAGAAGTAGGTTCAGTCAGGGCAAGATTCCTGTCTAGCACTCGGTGCTTTCCAAACCCTGCTGTAAATCCCCTTCTGAATGGAGCACTGTGCTGGCCTTTCAGGGCTGGGGAGAGGGGAGGATTGAAAGATTTGCCTTTGCATTCTGCACGGCTCGCCTGACGCAGACATATAAACCACAGGAGGTTTGTGCTTGTGTTTTCCCAGCTCATTTCCCATAGCCTGGGAAGTGATCCCTGAGTGTCAGGTGGCATGCAGGCCACTTTCCATGTCAAGGAAAGCAAAAGAAACCAGTCTGCTCCTCTGTGTGGCTAGCTCTTATTTATCCTTTCAAGTGTTCCTTACCCAACAATGGAAATGGCTGTCCCCCAGTTACCAATTTGGACTGGGATGGCATCTCTGACACTGAGCTTTGCTTCAGGAGCTCTCCATGTTAGGGCTGGGGAAACTTTCAGAGCTGCAGGATCATTTTTTCACCCTCAATGGAGTTTTGGTCTATTTCCAAAATCCGACTTTCCCTATTCACTGGGGAAAATTAAATGCCAAGATGGTTCTTCTTGGCAGCTCCTGGCTTCAGAGAGACTTCTTATGCCTGGTAGATGTGCCTGGCCTGGTAGATATGGCCAAGGGACAGTGAGAGGCTGCTTGGTGGCTTCATGGCAAAATTCCTTGTTGAGAGCCCTCGCAGGATGAGGGGACTCCCTGAAATAATGAGTTTCTATGCAGTACAAAAAGTTGGGGCCTTGATATTGTTCTGAGGGGGTTGAGTCACAAGTGATTTGAAGGAAAAGCTTAACCACACAAGGAGCAGAATTTCCTTTCCTGTACTTACATGAAAGTTCAGCGTCCAGCCTGGCCTGGGGAGTCTGAGGGATTCAGAGGCTTTCACAGACAGTGCCAGTATCAAGAGAGCCATACACCAAGTTAGAGTTACTTGAGGCATGCTCATGGCAGGAATGGAGATTAAAGATGCACTCACTTGCAAAGGTTTGGGTAACTGGAAGAAGAAGCACCTCAGAACTCAGGGCTTAAGGCATTAGTGCTTATTTACTGTTTAACACATGCAACCTGTGGTTGCAACCCTCCCCAGGCTTGTTTCTTCTCTCCTATGTGCAGCAGTGTCAATCAGAGGTAAATTGGACTTCACATGAGTAGGAATGAACCCAAACCATGGGGATGTTATCAAAGAATTGGTCAGGTTTGAGTTGAGACTTAAAATTATTTTCTCCATGTTTACAAAAAAGTGAAATCAAAAGTCAAACACCCACACTGTGACATGCTCAGGTGATGGCAACACTTGTACCTGTGTTCCTGAGGAGTCCCAGCAGTAACAGCATGAATATCACAGTGAAAACCAGGCTGGGAAATCAACACCCAGCATTTCAGGAGGTCTGCAAGAAAGGAGACCCAACACACTGAAGCAAATACAGAAAACACTAGGAAGCATCTCTCCATTGCAGTACACTGAAAATACCACTCTGACCCAAGGGATGTGTATAATAGCATTTTAAGACAGATCTTTGAGAGCAAACATTGAGTTTGCCCTCGTGGATTAGATCAGCAGTAAACAAATGCTGTTGCTGTGAGATGGAGGTGGCAGGAGCTGGCAGTGGCCCTGTGGAGTGTGCCAAGAGGACAGGAATTCTCCCTGGCTCCTTGCAGCAACCAGATGGTGCCCTGAAGCCCTTCCTTTGATTTCCTAAACTCTTTTGCTGGTGCTAGTGAGCCTAAAATTACCAGTCCTCAGATGTACTGCGTGGTTTACAGGTAAGCCAAGCCCCACGCCCAAGCACCCATCTGCTTTTGCCAGGACGCAGATCCGGATCTGAATTCACTTTTTTTTCCAGCAGCCCCATCTTCATGCTCACTCCAGCTGGAGCTCCCTGCTTTAAATGTTGCTAGAACTTTGGTCTGAGCGTAGGGCTGAATTTTCTGGCCCCATCTCTGAAGGGTGCTGCTGCTGGAGGGCTCTCCCTGCCCTGGGGGTTGTGGTGCACAGTGGCTAAAGGCATCACTGGGACTTGCAGGAGTGGTTTGCTGGTTGGCTTGACTGTGTGTGATGCAAGGTGCTGCTGAACACTCACACACACATCCTTCATCCCTTCCTCTGCTTTATTTTGCCTGTTTACAGCAGAGCTTAAGAGCTCAGCCGTCACCTGGTGATTTTTGATCCATGGGCTGGGGAGCTCTTTAAGCCTGATCACCATCCCCCTTTGGTGACAGCAGTGACACTCACGGCCGTGTGGAAAGGCAGTGAGAGTCCACACTAAACTGCCTTCCCTTTTGGAAGGCAGTTCCCCTTTGGAAAGGCTCTCTGGCAGCAAAGGCCAAGGGAGGAAAAGCAAAAACCCTCCTCCAATAAATTCCACAGTTCATACTGCCTTAAAAGCTTGTCGTGATTTAGGCTTTTGTTAAAAATTCCACCTCTTGATCTTCAAAACTCTGGCTAATGATGGAAAAGAAAAATCCAAAACCACAGACCTCTACAGAGTTTAATATATTTTATAATAAAATAACTTTCCCATGACTTCCCTCATAATAATATTTTTAAGAAAGCAGGAAGGCTGACTGGTGTTGCTGGAGTGCAGCTTTCTGCTTTAATGGGCTGCAGCTGAGGCAGTTCAGGAGGCGCTGAGGGTTTGCAGCAGGGGCAGCAGGAGTTAACTTCACACCCCTGCCGAGCGCCTGGACCCGCAGCAACTTTGGCTTGTCAGGTTGGGAGAATTTCTGCAAATGAACTTTGCAAAGAATTATGCAGGGCTTGGCATTACAGTATTACACACTCGCCTGTTCTCAATCACTCACTGGAACTTATTTTGTAGTTAACCTCCATAAAGGACTGCACAACCGAGCAAAGGCCTGTCACACACACATTATTTAGAAGCCCTTATTATTATTTTATTGCCAGTCCTTGACAGCTGAGGAAAAGCCAAGCGCTTTAATCTTTCTTTCCCTTTAGTTTACAGTGTAAGAGCTGCATGTAAGATGGATTTGATTAATATGTAACAGAGATGCAATTCTCTGTAAAATGTGCTGTACTTTAGAACCCTGGAAAACAAACTGCATCACAATGGCTTAAATCTCAGTCCATTGTATTATATAGACATCATAAATAATAGAGAGCAGGCAGATATTGCTGCAGGCTTCATCTACATAACACATCTGAGCTCTCTATAATGTGTTCAACTTGTCACTTTTAGTACAGAAGAGAGGCAATAAAGCTAACAGCTGACTAAACCACATCAGCCTTGCTTCCACTTCCAGGGTGGTGAATGCTCATTAAGCAATCTTAGCTGTGACTTTTAAAATCCATAACTCTTACAAATGTAAAAAAGTTGCCACAAAAGATTAAGCGCAAAATACATGTCAAAGCATTAATTTTCGGCGTGTAGATTCCAACCACCGCAAACCTCAAATATTTCTTTCCCTTTTGTTTTATATGTGCTTTTGGTTAAAACAGATCTTCATAAAAAATATTTGTTTCCATCTGGGGCAGCAAATAACCTCTGTGATTGTAGGGAGTGAAGGAGAAGTGTTTTTCATGCAGCCAGGGCAGGCTGTACTCCTGCACCCCAGTAGGATTTCCACTTGGCAGGGATGTTGGCATGTCAGCTGGGAGATCAGGGATGGAATCACTCCCTGGGCAGAGTTCAAGTGTGGCACAACCCAGAGCGAGGTGGTTCCTCCCAGGGGTGAGGATGAGGGCAGACCCTGTGTTAGAGGCAGAGAAATGCTGGATTGGCAGGAGCTAAAGGTTGGGCACAAAGCACAAAGCCCAGAGCTTGGGAGCCAACCATGTTATCCTAGGAGATGGCCTAGGACTGAAGGCAGGATCAGGAAGATGAGGGATGAAGGATAAATGAACATCCAAGTGCCTGTGGAGCTGCTGTTTTGGCTGGTGGGATTTTGTGGGGCACCCATGGGAGAGGCTCCATCCCAGCACTCAGGGTGCAGGTGTTGTCCCCAGGGACTTGCTCTGTGCCCCAGAGACTTTGTGCCTCTGCCAGCCCCTCTGGTGCCAGCTGTCAGATTGGCTCCTGGGCTCCTGTGGATGTACATGTTATGCTTTAAATACTCCAGAGGCTGTGCTGGGTGGCTGGGATGTCAGTGGCAGTGTCCCAGAGCCCTTATTTGGAGATTGCCTCCAGCAAAATGCCTCCTTGTTCTCCAGCTACCTCCAAATCACCCTCAACTCCAGCCACGTGAAGGGGGAAACCATGTAGAAGTAGGAATTTACATTAAGTATGGGATAAATGTTTAGAAAAATGTTTGTGGTGGGCAAATTTTTTTTTTTTTTAATTAAAAAGATTATTATCAAAAAGGTGTGGGCTGGAGGGTCTCTGCTGGTGTCCAGTGGCTGAGAGGTGCTTTTCCAGGGGCCAGCACAGAGGAGTTTTCCAGCACTGGGGGTAATCAGGAAAGCCCTTGACTCGGGAGCCAGCAGCTCCCAAGGGTTTTGTCACAATCCAGTTGTGAGAAAAGCCCAGACGGGGCTGAGAGGGCAGTCCTGCCCTTAACCCTGGGGAAGGTTTATCAGGCTGTTAATCTCCAGGAAAGCTAAAGGCTTTAAAGAGAGAATTAAGTAATATATAGGCTTTGCTTTGGCTTTTTGCACAAAGGAATTTCATCTTGTGACAAAAAAAATTTGCTTCCAATTATAAGGGAAACATTTCAAGGGCAAAAAAATGCAACTTGGAAAGTGTAATCCCCCCTTGCATGAGGGTGGGTGCCAAGCTGTCCTATACACAGGCTTTGTTTTTGTACTGCTGAGACAAAGTCCGGATTAGAATAGAAAAGTTCTGAAAGGAGACCCCCCTTCTACCCCTAATTTCCCATCAGATATGAAAAATGCTTTCTGCCATAGAATCAGTGATGTTGCATATGGTCTGGGGCAGAGGTCTGTGTGGGACAAGCTGGCAGGGCTGTGAGAGGGGTTGCTGAAAGGCTGTGGGGTGGAAATGACTCAGGGGGTTGTTTCTAGTTTCTCCAAGCAGCTGGTCCTTTTGGCCAACCCCTCCCCACAGCCTTGCTGTGGTCCCTTGTTAATCATGGACAGGGGATTGCATGGGCACCTTGCAAAAGGAGGGAGCAGAATTGAACAGGCAGCTTTCTGTCTTATTAACACCCCTTCCCTGGCAATCATACCGTTTCAATGTCTTATCTTTTACATCTTCAAGCAAAACATTAATACCTGAGGCTGATTATTCTTGAATTCTTCAAGTGTGCTGCAGTCCCCTCCTCCCCCCTAATGGCACCTGGGACTCTCAGAGGGTGTGATGCTGTCATACAAAAAGTCTTTAAGAATCTTTCACTCCAGGCTGACATCCCCACAGGATGCATTTTAGCAGTTTCAGAAGCTCTTCTTTCCCAGGGGGGTTATTAAATGTCTGTCGTGAATATGGACTGGTATTCACAGCGTTCATTTCAGATTTAAATCGGTTTGAAAGTTCTGTGTTAGGTGGTAAAGAAAATGCACTATTATTTAGAGGCTGTGGTCATGGGAGCAAAATTGGGAGCGATGTGACAGCTAGGAGGTCTCAAAGAATCAGAGGTGAGGAAAGGGAAAGGATTGTCCCAGCAGTGTCATTCTGCTACTGAGAAAGATGGTAAAAATGCCATCCTGTGTGCCAGTTCCACTTGGGCAGTGTGCTGGAGAAGTGTAAGGTATGGATCTGTTCTGACCATACAGCTGGGGAAGGAATAGGCCTGTACAGTCAGGTAGATCAACTGTGTCTTTCATGCTCAACATGAAAATAGAAAATTCTCTGGTTTTTTGGTAGCTAGAAGCTATTTCTTTTATTGGAACATAAATATAACCTTGTTTTTTGTCTTTATTTTTCACTCTATGTATGCTTATCATGCTCCTGAGAGTGTTCAATGGGGCTTCCTTGAAGAGGGAGAGTGACTTTTTAGATGGGCTGACAGAGATAGGATAAGGGGGAATGGATTTAAACTAAAAGAGGAGAGATTTAGATTAGATGTTAGGAAGAAACTCATTACTCAGAGCATGGTGAGCCCCGGCACAGGGTGCCCAGAGAAGCTGTGCTGCCCCTGGATCCCTGGCAGTGTCCAAGGCCAGGTTGGACATTGGGGCTTGGAGCAGCCTGGGCTAGTGGAAGGTGTCCCTGCCCATGGGGAAGATGAGCTTTAAGGTCCCTTCCAATCCAACCCATGCTGGGATTCTATGAAGGAAAGTTGGTTTATTAGCTTGAAAGAAACTGGAGAAGAAAAAATTGTAGGAGGAGGAGGAGGTGGACAAAAAACTGGAAAACACATAACCAACGTGCTCTTCAGTAAAAGAGGTATTCATTCAAATTCTCCAGTTTTCTCAGGATATGTCTATATTTCGGTGCCTTGCCATATGTTGGAATGACAGCAAAGTTTACCCTTAATATTTTTCCAGGCACTTCAATGTTAAAATGATAGATAGACTTCACACATGCTCTCAACACGCGGCGCTGGTGCGAATGCGGAGGATAGAGAGGCTGAGCAAGTCTGTTAGGCCTTTTTTTCATCGTTGCTCTGTGCTTGAATTCTCGTCCTCACCACCCGCTGCATCCCAGAGTGCATTAGTGAACACCCCTGCTGTGGAATCCCAGAATCATTTAGGCTGGGTGAAGATGTCCAGGTTGGTTTGTGTGTTGGTTTTCTGGTTTCCCACTCTTTGCCACAGGGATTAGATTTGAACTCACACCCACGGGGGTGCGGAGAGCTGTGCCTTCAAAAACACAGCCACTTCACTGAACTCCCCTTTGGAGGCAGTCCAGGAGGAGCGTGTGAGGAAGGGTCACCAAGGGAAGAACAAAGCCTGTTAGCTTTCCATGCACAAGGTAATTGATGTGTTAGGGCTGGTACAAGATTAGCCCAGCTGTAACATTTAAATAGCTTGTCTGCAGATCGCTTGCACTGAAAGAACCTCGGAGGGGAAACATGCCAAGAGGTTTTTCTGCCGGGACTACAGCTCTGCAGGAAGATCAGAATCAGCCCTCCACAGCGCAGCCTGATACCTGCCTTACCCTCTTCTTTATTACTATTGATCCGAAAGAGAAAATGTTTTAGCAATTCTGGACAGCTAATCAGTGTCATCTGATTCCCATCTCGGCGTTCCGGTGAAGGACAGCGTGTGGAGCGTGTCTGTGCTCTGCCTGCTGGGGGATAAATAGAAGTCTTCAGTCTCCCAGGCTGTCAATCTAGCAGCTTTCCCTAAGTGCCACCTTCCAGCCTCACTGCTGTTGGGAGGCAGAGCCAAACCAGCTTTGGAACATCCACTGGATGAGGGTGTTGTCTCTCAGCTCCCTGAGGCTCCTGGCAGAGCCACTTTTGCACTGGGCAGTGCAACAAACTGCCTGCAAATAAATAAAGTGACTCGCAAACAGCAGCGATGGGGGAAAAAATGGTGCGATAACATTTGCGAGTGAATAATGTCGCTGGGGCGAATGGGATCCGACAGGAACCTTAGCTCAGCAGCAGCTCCTGAACTCTTTACGGCACAGCCAGATGGCCTGGTGCAACAACAGCCTTTCAGAATTAATAACTGCTGCTCTGGAGGGAGAGCTTCATGCAAGAACCGTTTCGCATTTCGGCAGGAGTATTTTATTTTTTTGTCTTGGTGCTTTCTGGCCGCTTTGCTCCGGGTGAGATGTCAGAAGTGCTCAAAAGGGGGTTTAAAAAAAGGAGAGATTCTCCATCTCCTTTTCCACTTTCTTCTTTTCCCCCACTCCCTCTGTGCTGCCTTCCCTCTGCCTTTGGCTTCGAACATTGCAGCTTTTAATCTAGAAATTATGGTAACTTGTATGTGCATTTTGAGAGTATATCATTGCTGCAGTTAATTAACAGTTATTAGCGTTAGCGTACTGTGCTGTATTATATGTCACAAATCATCGAGTCTCCCTGTGCAGTTACAGCAATTAAGAACTCCATCACACCTTCTGTATAGTCATTTGGTTCTCTTCCAGGTCTTTTCAAAACTGGAAATTGCTAATCAAATCATTTCTGCTCTGTGCCTCGGTATCGTTTATTCCATTCCTAATGATGTGCGACTTTTTTTTCCTTGGCCGTTAACAGAGGCATCCATGCGTCTAACCCATTTCACACCACCGTCATGCTTTGGAGAGGCGATAATGAACTTGCAGGAGGAAGTGGAGGCTTTGCTGCTTCTCCCCCCGCTTGCGCTGCTGCTTCTTTTTTTTTTTTCCTTTTTTTTTTTCCTTTTTTTTTAAGCCAATGTCTTTCCTGCTGTTGGGTGATTGAATTTTGAAACTGTAAAATGCATTGACAGACTGACAAACCCAAGTTGCCAGAGCTGGAGCTATCACAGTTTAGCTTCAATTCAGAGCTCAGTGAGATTCCTGCCTGATCAATTTGTCATCCCTCTAAATGGAAACTAATTACTTCCCAGGGAAAGATTGCAGGCAAATATCACCCTTTGCATCAGCAGCCTTCTGCAGTGAGGTGGAAGCAAAGTCCAAAGGGTTTTAACTAACGGAGGAGAGCATGAACCACTTCATCTCTTGCCCCTTTCCATGGCCTGTCAGGGAGAGTTTATTTTATTCATGCTGTCAGTAAAATTGCCTTCACGTTTGCCTGGGTCGTATGTCAAGGGCATATTTCGCTTTCCAGGTCAGCTGCAAGGGAACGAACGTCATGATCCTGACAAGGATGTTTGATGTCATGTGAACACTGAGTCCTTTCTCTTCTCCTGAGATTGATGATTCTGTACAACTGAAGCCCAGGGCATCCTCCTGTGGGTTTCTGTGTCTGTTCCAGTTTGCTTGGAGTGTCCCAGTAGTGTCCCTGCCATGAGCACACCACAGTGTTGGGTGAGCTTAGGAACTTTGCCGTGGAGGCACAGTTCTGCACAGAAACAGCTGTGAGTGCTTTGTATTGGAGAGGAGCCATCCTGCGAGCTCTTTGGAGCTCTGCAAGTCCAAGGGGTCATTCCTGAGCCCTTGGGGACCTACTGACCACTCAGCAATCCCACCCTCACTTGCCAAATAGCCATACCAAGGAAGCCAGACATCAGTTTCTTGAGCCAGCTGGTCCATTCACTTCTCTTCGCCCCGATATATTCTTCTGTAAAATATATAACAGCACAACGTGACCTCATGGGGAGATTTTCTGAGGATTCTATTGTTTTAGCAAAATATACGAGGAAGGAGTGGGCGCAGAGCAATAGCTGATACTGCTGCAGGCAGGAGGAGCTCCTTCAAAAAGCAGAGACATCTTGTGTGGAGATGCAGGCTCCCCTTCCATCTCCCCTAGCATTGGCCATCTCCATAAACAGCACTGGCCACCACAGCCTTGGCCTACGTCTCTTGCCTCTCCATATTTTCAATATTTTCATGACTTTATCAGGCAACATGACTGAATTTAAGACTGAACTTTCCAATTTTGTTCTCTTAGTTTTATTTTATTTGCAGTTATGCAGCCATAGATATTGTAAAAGTAGAGTTTTGTAGGAAAAGCCTATTATAGGATAAAGTTGAACTGAATGTGGTGAGCCTTCCTGATGATGAGGCCACAATTATTTAGGAAGAAGGATGTATGGAAAACTTCAAGTGCAAAGCTGACATCCTTGGCTTAAGAAATCTCAGTAGCAGAAAGCAGGTTCAGAAGATTGTCCCCCACGCTTGTTCTTGTGCCATTCCCTAGAAAACCAATGCTGACTTTCCTCAGAGCCTCTTGGTTTGTTGCAGCAGGACTGTCCTTGTGTTGGAAGGACCACACCCAGCTCTCCACATGATCCAGAGTCACAGGACATGCCACAGGCTGGGGAGAGCCAGGAGAGCTTCACAAGAGGGAGATGGCAACAGCTCCAAGGAGCTCTGTGTTGTGGGATGATGGAGGGTGAGTGTGTGGTTGAGGGAGCCATGGGATGGGGGGATCCCTGCTCAGTGATTCCTCCCATGCCTGTTTTACCCACACAAGCCCTGGTGCCCACGTGCTGAAGCACTGGGAGCTCTGGGAACCTCCCTGCTGTTCCCAGGGCCTGTTGGGGAGCTTCTATTGACAGGCAAGTACAGCAGAGTCATGGTCCCTGCCAAAGGTCTGAGCTGCAGATTCCTACAGATCATTCCAGTTGTAAGACATTAATTTGCCACTCTGCAGAAAGGTGTTAGCTCCTTCTGAGCGTTGCTGAAATGGGGGTGGAATTTGAGTCAGCCTTGCCTGACAGTTTCCTCCTCAGGTTAATTCTTCGATGTGTGAGATGTGAGAGGTCTGGGACTTGCATGCAGAAAGTGATTTGTGTCATATAAACAGCTGGAAGTGCAGAAAAAGAGGCTCTGCAAAATTACAAACTTCAAATGGATGGAGGTTACAGATGCCAGGCACCCTCTGCTGCTCTGGGGATGGGTTTGCTGGCACTGAGCTCATCTGTTGTCATTGTTATTTCAGAAATGTAATGATGTGAAGGGCTGAAGCCTTGTCTGGTTTCCACTCTTTTTTCCTAATGAACTATCACAGTTGGACAAAACTTGCTTTTTTTTGGCTTTGTTTTGTTTTCCCCTGGAAAGCTCCTGTGTATCCCTAGTGTAAAACTTGGGGTCTGTGTTGATGTATATCCGTGTCTCCAGCAAACAGTGCCAGGCTGATGTGCAGTGACTTCAGCAGCAATGTGCTGCGACTAAAATGAGTACCAAGTTCCACTGGTTTCTGTGAAATGTTGGATGTTTGAATTGTTTATGGGCTCTTGAAAAATTTATGCTTAATCATAAGCTAGCAGTAGCTCTTTGCTTGACTGCTTTGCCTGATTCCTGCTGCTCTTCAGGCTGTGCTTCAGGTGGGTTTTCTGCCCCAAAGCAGAGGACAGTCACACCAGCAGGGAGCCTGGGGGGCAGGAGATGCTCACTCAAAGAACATCAAAGGAACCTGTCCCACGTGGACATGCCTCATGCCTCAAGCTGGCAAATCCTACCTGAAGTCACATGTTTTTGTGGCGCTTCTCTTGATATTTTGCCCTGAGGGAACCTGTCAGCTGAAGAGCCAGGCCAGGTTTCACCTCTCCCTGCACATGTGCCATGCCTGGTGCCAACTCCAGACTAAAGAGACACCAGGGATAGTTTTCCCAAAACCTCTCCAGGTTGGCCAAGTCATTTTCCAAAATGTGTGTCTCCTTCCCAAAACCCTTCCTGGGTTTTGCTAGCCCAGCACAACCCATGCTGAAATAATTTTGGAAGACCAAACTTGTAATTATCATAAACCAAATCCTCAGGAATAGTTGGCCTGGCATCTGCTTTTCCTCTGAATCATCACCATTCAGGAGCTAGGGAAGTACCTGAGTGCTCTTCCTGCAGATGGACAATCCCTTTAAAATCTCTGTTTTAAAAATCAGCTACTGCGAAAATCAACAACAGAAGCCTCTTAAGACTTGGTGTAAATTGAAAACAAGTCATTAAGATATTAAGACAATGCTGCCTTTATGAACATTTGTGTTTCAGTTTGAGTGACTTTGGTCTAGCTTAGGTCAAGTGGGAGTAAACTTCTGCTGAATGGGGATCAGCTGCTCTTTAGAAAAAAGTACTGTGTCCCCACAGCTTTTCCTGACAATTTAAATGCCTTGAAGTCAGAGAGGCCCTGCAGAGAGACCTGGATAAATTAGAGAGATAGACAATCACCAACTGTATTAACAGTTGCAAGTGCCAAATTCTGCACCTGGGATGAAGCACACCTGGCTGTGTGGGAAGCCAGGGGACTAGGGACGGAGAGGCTGGAGAGCAGCTGCAGAAAGGGACCTGGGGGTCCTGGTCAATGGCCAGTGGGATCCAAGCCAGGAGGTCCAGGGGTCACCAGGCCCAGCAGCACCATTCAGGCCAGGGAGGGATTGTCCTGTTCTGCAATGGGCTGGGGCAGCCTCACCTCCAGTGCTGGGGCGGTTTGAGCACCACAACATAAAAAAGACATTAAGCCATTAGAAATCATCAGAAAGAGGCCACGAGGATGGTGAAGAGCCTTGAGAGAAGCTGTGTGAGGAGCACTGAGGGCACTTGGAATGTTCAGGTGGAGGAGACTGAGGGAAGACTCATCACAGTTACAATTTCTCATGAGGGGAAGAGGGGGCAGCTCTGATCTCCGCTCTGTGTGACAGGACCCAGGGAACAGCTGGAGCTATGTCAGGGAGGGTCAGGCTGGATATCAGGGAAAGGTTCTTCCCCCAGAGGGTGCTGGCACTGCCCAGGCTCCCCAGGGAATGGGCACAGCCTGAGGCTGCCAGAGCTGCAGCAGTGTTTGGACAGCACTGCCAGGGATGCACAGGGTGGGATTGTTGGGGTGTCTGTGCAGGGACAGGAGCTGGGCTGGATGATCACTGTGAGTCCCTTCCAGCTCAGGATATTCCATGATTCTGTGAAATACAGCAGTTAACTGTAAGCTAAGTAATGTCACACACCCATAGTTGCTCAATGAGCCTCAGTGGCAGTGAGCTTCCTTTTGCCATGTCAAGAGCAGGACAGTCACTCCAGGCTGGCTGGGCCACCTCTGGCATTTCAGGTGCTAAAATTGGATGGAGCTTCAAAGAGGAGCCTGTTCATGAGCTGAGCAGCTTATGGTGCGTTCCGTGTAGCTCAGATATTTCTGCAGACACACAGATATTTGGGACACCCAGTGTGACCTGACTGAAATGCAGTCATGCTCTGAAAGCCCAGATGTAGCACAGCTGGATTGCTACAGCTGTACCTTTAGAGATGTGCACATTGAGCTTTATTGCAAATCTGTGTGGGGTTGGGTTTCTTCCTCCTATTTCATGAAGTCTTTAAAAAAAAAACCATCAAGTATTGTATCTTCACTCCTAAATCTACTTGGGTTGGGTTTTAGAATTATAGGATGACTTAGGTTGGAAGGGACTGTAAAGACCATCCATTTCCACCCCCTGTCACAGGCAGGGACACCTTCCATTATCCCAGGCTGCTCCAAACCCTGGCCTTGGACACTTCCACAGCTGCTTTGGGCAACCTGTGCCAGGGCCTCCCCACCCTCACAGCTAAGAATTAGTCACATTGTTTCACCGATGATCTTTAAAGTCCCTTCCAACCTGAGCTATTGTATGATTCTATGCCTTAAAAACCCCCAAAGAGTGGAGAGTTTTCTATTTCAGGTTTTATATGCAGCCCAAAGCAGAAGCTAATTGCAGAAAGGTGAGATGTGACCAAGGTTTGGTGGCCACCTGATAAGAGCACTGTACTGCCATTATTGGTCATTTATGTACAGATTGTCTTCAGGTGTCATTACTAAACACACAAAAAGGATTGATCCACGTCCAAAAATGCTTGTCAAGTTATCAGAGAAAATGAGGCAGCAGGAGGAAGGGAAGGATGACCTGGTTTCTCCATTTACACATGGGGGGATTGCATGTTGGGCAGATTTAACCCCAGCAGAAATCCCGAGCTCTGTGCTGGTGTTTCAACCTCAGAGGATCATTCTTCTTGACTGTGTGCAATCCAGTGAAGTGATGTCCAGTGTGGCATTGCTCCCAGCTCCCGGAGCACATGTTCTGATGCAGGGGAGGACAGCTGTTTGCTCTGGATGGCCTCTGCAACGCTCCACTTCCAGCCTGCTCCCTGCCACGGCACTGATCTGCAGCCTGAGTGTTGTCATTCACCCAGCTGCCTTCAAGGAAGGTCTCAAGATTTTTTTCTTTTTCAAAAGATGAAGAAAACATCTGGTAATTTGAGAATTGGTCTTTGTGAGAGAGAGGAGTAGCTCCTCCGCTCGCTGCGGTGTCACTGTTCTCTGTTTAGATACCATTAACTCATCCTTTGAAGGTAGTAGATGAGGTTGCCAACAACAATTAAAAAACAATTTTTTTTGAAGTGTTGGGTTTCCCGGGCCCTTCTCAGATCAGGAAATGAGATTAAAATCAGTTGCTGAAAGGCTACTGTGTTTATTTGAATACGGCCGAGCATGGCGGCTCGGCTGCCTCATTAAAGGAGGCATTATGAGCAGCCTGGTGTTGTGTTCCCGGTTTGATAAAGAGCATTGTCTGACAGCAAGCTTGGTGCAGCTCCCACTCCATGCTCTGGCACATATTTTCTGCCTCAGTGGTTCCTCTCAGTAGGATAGCCAGCCTCTGCCTTTCTGTTTGACGTTTTTGCTAATAATTACTTGAAAAATCATCCACTTCTATTTAAAAATTGCTACATGAAGTACTAGTCCGTCTTTGCATCATGACAGCAAGAGGCCAGTGAAGTAAGGGGTGTTCAGCCACATGAAGCTAACTTCATAAAGCATTGCCCAGGGTGCACTGCAGGATGACTGGAAATAATTAGCCTCTGGAGGTTGGAAACCTATGCCGTAAATCCCAGAGCTTGGAGTGAGGAGAGTTTTTTATCACTGTCCTTGACAGAAAAATTGTAACATCACGGCCTACTCCTTCTTTGACATAATAAACTTACAGTGGTGCTTCGCAGAATCCTGTGCTCACAGCCCCGTTTGCCTCTCCCTTCTCCCAGCCTTTTCCCCTGGGTTGGTGGCTGGGCTGGAGGAAGTTTCCTTTGGGCCTTAAAGCATCACCAGACACGTAATAGCTTCCAGGCGTCTGGCTCCCAGCGAGAATCAGGCCCTTTCAGAATGAGACACATTTCCACTGATGCAATCGCTGCGACCTCGGAGAACAGCAGGATCTGAAGGTGAAGGAGCTGCTCCCAGGCTGTCCCCGCCGGCGCCGTGTGTGCTGAGGGATCCCTGCCCCAGGCTCACACTCCTGCACGGACACAGAGCATTCCCAGCACGGACTCTTCGATGCTGTGAGCACCTTGGGGCTGGAGGCGGAAATTCAGAGTGGAAATGTCTGCCCAGATCCTCGGGTAAATTGTTGTGTGTATCAGGAGTGTCTTGTAAATGATAATGAACAGATGCCTTGTACGTACTACACAATAAGCCACTTGAAGTTGTCACCAGTTGTTTATAGATGTTATTAATATTAATAATTTACCACTCATTTCCATATGAAACCACATTAGGCTTGTCTACACTGCATCCAGTTACCTGCAGAAGCTGGGAAGCTGTGGCAGCGTGCCCAAGCTAACACGTCCTGCTGAGAAAATGCTGCCTTTGTTCAGGTCTCGGCAGCACCGAGCAGGGCTGTGTGCAAGGAGAAAGGCTGTGTGCAAGGAGCAGGACTGCTGCTGATGGCCTGTGTCCCCAGACACAGCCCAGGGAGCTGCAGGAATTAGTCAGGCCCCTGCTCCAGGGATTATTTTAACTGTTCCGCAGAGCTGAATGTCTGCTCAACAAGGGGAGGTTGTTTGGCGGCGACAGTGTTCTTTGGATCTGGGAGAGGAGGGTCAAAGCCCTGGGATCTGTTCTTTGCAGAAGACTTTAGAGGCACCAGGTCTGTCTTCTTAGGTAATGGACAGAAAAGATGAATTACAAAAATTTGCCCAATTTTGGAATTCCAAAGTTTAATATCCTCTAATTTAGGGAAAGTTTAAATCTTGGTGTTCTGTACACAAGAAAAGCAAGAATTAGATGAAAAGGTGAGATTTTCTAAAGCTTTTACCACTGACCTGCATCTTCCCCCAAGGAATTAAATGGCAATGTGCCGGACAATGTCTGTAGAAGGCCAAAGATTTATAAAATAAAGTGAAATGTTCCTTTCAGTCTGAGTGCAGCAAGGGGGCATCCCCAATGAGGAGCTGACCCTGCAGGACTGGCAATCACAGCACCAAGCTCTGGTTCCACATGTCCTGCCAGGGTGTCTGTGTGGCCCAGAAGGATGTGGTGAAGCGTCAAGCCTGAAGGGGAAGTTCCCAAACCTTCAGGGTTTGGGTGTGCTGAAGTCCTCAACGATCACTACCTTTGAATCCAATGTTGTGTGGTTTAATGTACCATATGCTCTGTTGAGGCTGGGCACAATTAGCAGTATTTATTCCCAGAAGCCTGGGGAGATTTTTTTTGTCAAAAGACAAAGCAACAGAAGTTCCACGATATGCAAAATAAAGACCTTTGTGTTGCAAGTGAAATATTTAGATAGGAATCATTACTGAGTCCTTTTACAGCAACCTTGCCAGAGAAAGAGAGAGAGGGCTGGGAAAGAAAACACAAAGGAGGTAATAATATCTGATTAGCCAAGCAGCTGAAGAACTGATGGGGATTGTGAAGCCTATCAAGGCATCGTGACTTTCCATGTGAGTGACATTCCGCAGCGGGAAGCTGCTACCAGCCGAGGAACTGCTCCTGAATATTACCCTCAGGACTTGTCTTTTATTGGTAACCTTGCAGTATCCTCTGCTGGAGCTGTGTGCTCCGAGAATTTGGGCTCTTGGCTGCAGGGCGTCACTGACAGCCCTCACCACAGCCCCGCCGGGGCTGATCCTTCACCGGGGCACTCGGTGGCCATGCAATGAGGGCAGATCTTCTGCAGCTGTCCTCTGTCACTCCGTGTCTTTTCAAGGCTGCCACTGTTGCAGTGACCTGGACAATGTCTGCCATGGATTCTGTGAATTACCAGAGCAGTATTTTTTGGATGCAGTGCCCGGTGGAACGTTGTTCCTGTCACACCTCTCATTTACACCAGACAGATGCCAGCATTTGGGGGGAAATCACTACAATTTAAAGCACTATGCCCGAGAGAAGATGCCATCCCATGATTTTACAGGGTTTTTGAGATATAATCAAAAGCGCTAAGCAGCCTTAGGTACTCTGGTTCTGTCACTGGAGGAGGCTGGAAGGAGCCTTGGCCACATCTTGTCGGCTGTAGCTGTTGTCTCCTGGCTTAATATCCTTCAGGATTCAGGCTTTCTTTTTCCCCTCCTTAAGGTTGAATTTGGATGTGAGGGTTGTTTTGCCTTCCTTAGAGCATCACCATGCCAGCAGCTGTGATACCAAGCTGCAGTTTGGTCCTTCCTCAAATCCATGGTGATGATAGTTCCTTAACTGGAGGAGGGACAAGGCAACACTGCTTTGCCGACACTGGGTCAGCAAAGATGTTCTCCACAGTAATTTGCACATTCACTTTTTTTAGTGGTGTGCTCCTTCTTCAAAAACAGCTCCTGATGTAACTAATAAAGCCATCTTAGATTTGAGCATAGAGGATTCCAGCTGAATCCTGTAATAAATCAGCTTTTTCAGGAGAAAAAAATCAGAGAATTGTCCTTGCTGTGTGCTTAGGACCTGGAAATGGGAACATGAACTTGATGTTGATGACAGGGAGATTACATTCTAGCAGCTTTTTACTTATTTTCATTTCTAATATCAGTGGATATCATAGATTTAAACTCCCAAATTTCACGGTTGCAGGTAGGATGTAGTTTAGAGCACAATATACAATATGTGAGCTGTGAGAAATAGGGCTCCAGCTTCCTGCAGCTGGAGGAATTGGCTATACCAACTTAATCTGAGTCCACCTCCCACAGAGAGGATGTAGGAATGAAATTAAAAGTATATGTAAAGTTTTGTGTATTTATTACTTTTTAAAAACACTTTTCATGGGTAAAATCTGTCTTTAATGATGCATTCAAACTGTGGTGCTGAGAAGTATTGCATAGCTAATGCATTGGTTTGTTTTTGTTTATTCTGCAGAAATGATGGAATTTCATTTTTTAGCAAAATTACCAGGGCTCCTTTATTATTCACAGGGCTTTAAACGCATGGCAGGGGAATGCTAAGTCCTCGAGGATTTTAATACCAGCTTCTCTGCGAATCTAAACTGGTTTTCCAGCCCACTACTTGGTGGGCCACAGGGGTTTTTCCTGTAGTGTAATACACATTTAAAGCTTCTTATGGATGGCTACGTCTGCAAATAAGCTCAGAAAGGAGGAGAGGGAATGCATTGTGTTATCTGGAGCTGAGCAGGGAGAGATTATCACAGGAGAGAGCTGAACAAGAGGTGTGACAGCTGAGCAGGCGGAGGTGCTGACTCTCAGACACCACAGACACGGGCAATTTCGGAGGGATCACCGAGTTAGGAATCCAGCCTTCACTCATCATTAGGACTGAGGAAACTTCTGGCTCCCTGGCTGGCTTTTTGTGAATTGCAAAGAAGGAAAATACCAAGTAGTAAAGCCTGTGTATATTTAATTCCTGAGTAACATTAGGGTTTATTTTGTTTGCTCTTTCATTTCTCCTCTGAATGCTTTTAGGAAATAAATGCAGTGCATTAGCCTGGATTCAGCTGGGCAATGAATGTCTTAGTGTGTGTAATGTACAACTCTGAGACAGAGATGTGTGGTTTAGACACCCAGGATCCAAGTTCATAGCAAAGGCTCTTAGGCAGTGTAATAATCTAACAAAAAACAACACTGGAATTTCTCAATTATACATTTTTTAAGGAAACATACAGACTTTCAGTTCATATGCAAGATTGGCATGAGGGGAGTTTGGCTTTCCACCTCCTTTCCAAGCTAGTAGACCACGTAGCTTTCCTGAGCTCACCTGATTTCCACATTTGCTCTAAAATTAGGGAAACCAAAACCTGTCATTACACAATTTGAGTTCCCTTATTTATTAGTCACTAAGACAAGTTGATGGATGACAAGTCTCCAGCAATGCCAGCAGGCCCCACGTCATGGCCATGCACAGCCCCCTGTGCTGGAGTGCCCTTGGAATGCTGCCGTAGTTCCTGCGTTCAATATTTATATTTTATTCCAAACTAGGGCAGTAAAAATTATTTAGTGAAATCCACAGCTTTTCCAAGATATTGCCGTGCTGGAGTACGTGCTTGAAACTTTCTAAAAATATTTACACATGCATATATTTAAATCAGGATGGATTTGTGACACAGTAGAGCTAAAGTGGTGCATACCATGACCAGGCTGGGCTTCCATGGCTTCTCCAGCCTTTCCATGGGTCTGCCAGCCCCTCTTCACTGCAGTGATGGGGAGACAACACCCCAAATGTGTGACAGGATGTGAGACAGCAGCCAGCTTGTCCAGGAGTTCTGAACCTAAACTGGCACTTTGTGAAGCCAAATTCCCAACACCCCCATGGGTGTTTGTGCTGATCCATGACCATGACTGTGGAGAGTGCAGGGTGTCAGAGGGGCCCAGGGGGATGTGTGTGTGTCATGGGAGTTGATGTGGCACTGGCAAGCTCTTGGACCATAGCAGCTGTGCTGTCCAGTGATAAAACCTGCCTCTAGGCCAAGTCACCCTCATCACTGTGTAACATGGCCAGGTAAATGCTATGCAGTGTGCCACAAATACTTTATATTTTATATTTAGACTTCAAAATTTTTTAATTTTATTATTTTAGAGGGTCACCATTGTCTAGTGTGCTGTAGGGATGAATGACAGAAAGCATTAACTTCATAGACTTGTATATTTAAGGCATTTGGGAGGTGTGTGCCAGCCAAGGCAATGTGACCTTGATGTTGTATTCCCTGAAATCCACCTCAGGGAGAGGAACAGACAAATCCCACACTGGGAATGTTTCTTTCCACTCTGTGGCTGACTTTGGTGAGCTGCAGGGCCTCATCAACACTGCCAGTGAGCCCAGGAACAGAGGTGTTGGGCTGCTGTAACCTTGGTGGACACAGGGCTGACCTGAGTGTGTCCTTGACATCTGGGATGGGGATCCTGGCACCTCCAAAGCATTTGTAATTGTCTGACACCAGCAGCAGCAGAAATTGGGTGAATGATTACTAATTAGAAAGATGTAATTTCACTTGGGCTTCAGTAGGACGTCAGGAGTTTGGCTCCTTTGTCATTAGTGACACATTTGAAGAGGCTGATTGTGCCTGGTCTGTGCAGTACCTGAGCTGCTGTTCTTTGGGTGACTTTGGCCTGATCTCACCAGATCCTTGGATGTGCTGAGCTTTCTTCATTTCCAGGAATCCAAGAGCACAGTGTGAGGCTCGGATACTCTCCAGGGAGATCCAACCAGCAATTTAGGACTGTTGTATCTGTAGCCTGGTCAAAAGCAAGATGTGTTCAAAAGCCCAAGAGTAAAGCTGGTATTGTGGGACTTTTGCCCTAGGCAGGTGCACAAAGAATCAGAAGTTTCTTGCTGAGTGTTTATTCCTCCAAGCGGGATTTTGCAGATGTGGGTAAACTGAATCCCTTCTTTCATCTGCTTAAAAGACCTATAAAAGAGCTGTCTGGTGTTTTACAGAATTGCAGTGTAATTCCAATCTGCTGCAGACATGCTGCATCCTCTCAGAAGAGTTTTATCTGGGGTTTTAATGTTGCTTTTCACCCAAGTGTGATGTATTTATAGAACAAGAGTCACAGAATGGTTTGGGTTGGAAGGATCTGTAAAGCTCATCTAATTCCACCCCTGCCAAGGCAGGGACACCTTGCACTATCCCAGGCTGCTCCAAGCCCTGTCCAGCCTGGCCTTGGACACTTGCAGGGATCCAGGGGCAGCCACAGCTTCTCTGGGCACCCTGTGCCAGGGCCTGCCCACCCTCACAGGGAGAAATTCCTTCCCAATATCCCATCTCTCCCTGCCCTCTGGCAGTGGGAAGCCATTCCCCTTGTCCTGTCCCTCCATCCCTTGTCCCCAGTCCCTCTCCAGCTCTCCTGGAGCCCCTTTAGGCCCTGGCAGGGGCTCTGAGCTCTCCCTGGATCCTTCCCTTCTCCAAGTGAACACCCCCAGCTCTCCCAGTCTGGCTCCAGAGCAGAGAGGCTCCAGCCCTCAGAGCATCTCCATGGCCTCCTCTGACACCTCTTTGACACATATACAAGTTTATAATGACATGCACATACACACACAGATGAATATCATCAAGACCTAAAGGCACAGAGCAAATCCAACCCCATCTCTGCTGTAGCCTGCTGGAAATTGTTGAACTTTTATAGAAAATCAGTCACAGCTCTGCAATTTCATGCTGTATCATTTTTGTTACATGTATGAGGGAAATTATAAACCTTGTAATTTCTCTCTTACTATATAAAAAGCTTTAGATAACATCAAGATATGGAAGTAATACAAAGTAAGATGCCTCGATACATTAATGAACAAGATCTAAAATAGACACTGTTAACCTCGATGGCATGAAAAGGAAAAAAGAATTGAGCTCTGAATGGGAAGATTAAAAAACCTGGGTGAGGGAAGAAAAAATAGTACAGGGAAGAAGCTTGGAAAAGCGGCTTCCAAATGTAAGGCAAAGCAAAACATGACTCTATTCCTGTCTTATTTTAAAATATACAACAACTGGGAGGTGGCTTGTGGCAGTGGCATTCCTGCCTTTAGACACCTGCAGAACTGTGTGCCAGAGCTGAGATCTGACCCCAGCCAGAGTACCTGTGTGTCTCTGTCCCCACTGCCACCACCACCAGCCTGCAGAGTGTCCTGCCCAGCAGAGAGACCCCAGCCCTGCTCCTGTGCCCATCTGCTTCAAAAAGATGGGTTTGTTTTTCCAATCCTCCTATTGGAGATCTAAGCCAATAGGAATGTTTACATGTGTGGAATATATGCCTGGGGCAGTCCTCTGCAGCCATGTCCTTCTGGAGCCATGGACATGGTGTTGCTCCAAAGGGTTTGTGGTGCTGCAGGGTGGGATGTGCCTTCCCTGTCTGTGGGCTCTGATTTGTCCCCCTTCTCCAAATGTTGAGTCCAGTTTTTGAAGACCAGGTTTTTAAAACTGGCATTAATTCAGTTTTATCTGCATAAATTAAATCACCAGATTGAAGCCACTGAGCAAATAAGGACATACATTTGGTTCTTTAAAGTATGGATTATCCTTTATCAGTCTCAGAAGTATGGTGGTGTTTTGGTGCCTGTCATTTGGATGCAGTAGAGAAAACCTCAGTGTCAGACTGGGGCCAGAGTGTCCAACATCTCAGTGAGATGAGAGAAACCCAGACCTAAGAGCTTGTCTTGGAGCACCAAGCTTTAAGTAGTTGGCTTGAAGAAATGAGGCAATGACAAGAAAAAACAGAGGCCAACACTCCCTGGTTTCCTGGTCCCCACCCCTCTCAAAGCCAGGATGTTTAGCTGGATGCCATTAGTGAGGCAACAGGCCAGGTTCAGATATGGGAGAATTCCCAAACATGTATTTTCCAACCTCCACTCTGCAGCATTTGTGCTTCTGCAAATGGGTGTAATTACCTCCCAAGGAACTTCCTGAGAAATCCTTCCTGAGCTGTGCAGGGCAGGTGCCAGGAGACAGGCTGGGGCCATGGGTTGGGACTCACTGGTGCCAGGGACTGACCAGTGCCAGTCCCCCTCGCTGGCAGCAGCAGCTGTGGGACACAGGAGGTGACAGTGTCACACCCTGTGGGGAGGACAGGCTGCCAGACAGAGGAACCTGGGCACAGGTGGTACAAACAGGAAGGGAAAGCTTCAAGGGACAGGTAGGGTTTGGTTTGGTGTGGGGTGGTGGCAGTGCTGGGCACCTCAGCCTGCTTTGGTTCGGCTTCGTGTGCCACCAGCAGCGATCCAAGTGCTTGAGGCAATGAGTGGCTGAAAGGCCAGTGGCCCCTGGCATGTAGCAGCCATGCTGTGGCAGCAGGACCAGGACAGTGACTGTCCCCCTGTGCTGGCACTGCTGGGGCACCTCCAGTCCTGGGGTCAGTCCTGGGCCTCTCAGGACAAGTCAGACTTCGAGGGGCTGGAGTGTGTCCAGGGAAAGGTCTGTTGCACACGTCTGATGAGGAGCAGCTGAGGGAGCTGGAAAGGAGCTCAGCCTGGAGCAAAGGAGGCTCAGGGGGACCTTGTGGCTCTGCACAGCTGCTGACAGGAGGGGACAGCTGGGGGGTCAGGCTGAGCCAGGGAACAGGGACAGGAGGAGAGGGAATGGCCATAAGTTGCTTAGGAAGGGAAGCTTAGGTTGGATATTGGGGAAAATTTCTTTATGGAAAGGGTGGTTAGTTCCTGGCACAGCTGCCTAGGGCAGTGGTGGAATCACCATCCCTGGAAGTGTTCAAAAAATGAGTAGATGTGGCAGTTTGTGATGTGGTTTAGTGGGCATGTCAAAGGTTGGACTTGATGATTTTAGAGGTCTTTTCCAACGTTAATGATCCCATTAATGTTGGAAAAGACCTCCTGTCTGTTTTATGTGCAAGACTTTCTGTGCTTAAATTCAGTGTATGAGTTTCTAGCACAAGGCCTGTAGATTAATTTCAGCTGCAGTTTTTTCAAGAGTAATGTTTAAACATTACCTGTCTACCTGTGGCAGTTGTATTTGTCAGCTCAAACTCCACTCTTCATTGGCTGAGTTTCTCTTTACAGCCACGTTTTAAAGCTGTATTATTTAATGATAAAACAATTGGCCCTGTTTGTATTCTGGTTCTTCCTGACTGCTATTCCCTCTGATGGACTAAGCAAAGAGATGCTTCTTCCCAGAACACCAAATTATTGGAGTGGGCAGCATAAGCTGTGTGTTAGCACACGTGGGAAGCTAGGATGAGGGAGGAAGAAAAATATTTTCAAATACCTGCAACCTACAGGAAGGCTGGGGAGGGACTTTTTGCAGTGATAGGACAAAGTGGAATGGCTTTAAACTGAAGAAGGAGAGGTTGAGATTGGATATTAGGAAGGAATTGTTCCCTGTGAGGGTGGGCAGGCCCTGGCACAAGGTGCCCAGAGAAGCTGTGGCTGCCCCTGGATCCCTGGCAGTGTCCAAGGCCAGGTTGGACAGGGCTTGGAGCAGCCTGGGACAGTGGAAGGTGTCCCTGCCATGGCAGTGGTGGCACTGGATGGGCTTTAAGATGCCTTCTAACCTTCCAAAATCTTAGGGAAGGAGGAGGTTTGGGGGAAGAGAAAGAGGAAGGAGAGTTTTTAATTGATTAGCTTTAGCCCTGTAGGTCTAGCCTGGGAGCGAAGCTGAGAATACATCACTGGGATGTATGAAACCCTCAGGTCCTGTTTTCCTCCTCTGCAGAGCTGCATGGGTGTGCTGGGAGCTGTACACACAGCAAAGCCTATTCTGTGAAGGCTCCACTGCCAAAAATAAACCTCATTGGGATTCCTGAGATGGCTGCTGTCAAGGAAAGTCAAATTTGGAGCTTTAAGCATGCGAACAGTGTCATTTTTAAAAGTCTGTTCACCAAGGAGATAAACAGGGATTAGCCTCACAAGCTGCTCTGACTCCCCACGATCCAGGGAGGGGTGGTGAGAGCAGCGCTGGGGGCAGGTGGAGCTGGGCTGTGTCCAGCTGGCCAAATCCCAGCAGTGCTGCTCTGGGAGCACGTGAGGACACAGTCCCCTGGCAGGGAAGCCCTGGGAGTGTGTGCAGTGGGGCTGTGTCCTGTTGGCTGGGAAGATGGAGCCTCCCCATGGCTCCTGAGCCATTTCCCCCGGCTGCCTGTGCTGGGCTTTCTGGAGGGCACAGTGGGAAGGAGAAGATTTGTTGGGCTGGGAGGAGCATCTTCAGCCTAGGCCATAGCATGGCCATAGCCATGCTGCTGACTGGAGCACCCTGAGAGCTGGGAATTAGTGGGACCTGTCACCATACACCCTCTGAAAAGGCAAAACCAAACCAGCCAACCCATGTAACTATCACATAATTTATCTACTCCACAACAGCCTCACTCTTTACAATTCTGTCAGATGAAAAGCTCCCATTCTTCGTAGGTACATTTGTCCTACTGAACATGCAGCTTCCTCTCTATGGTAATTCCTCCCATCATGTTTTCCTCTAAGTTTGCTTTATGGGTGCAAACCATAAATTTTTGGCATAGTTGTTGGGTAAACTGTTGGAGCCTGAAAGAGCTCTCTGAAAATGCTTTGACAGAGATACTAAATCAGCAGCAGCCTCTTGCCACTGCAAACAATTGCCAGGTACATCCTGAAAGCAGTTCCTTCCTCTTGTATGGTTCCAACAACATCATTAAAAAAAAATCTTGTCCTTTGTACTTCCTCCCCCCTTCATACATGCACATATCTTGTAGTAAATTCATTTTTCAGTCCTGACTTTGTGCAAACACAATGTTGTGCTGCAAGCATTAAAAGGCAATTTAGTACTCAAAGGATTAAAAGCTCATGTTAAATTGAAGACTACACTTGGCATAAACATTAAAAATTGACAGAACACCCTACACATTAACTGCACCAGGGCTCCATAATTAGCATTTAAAAGTAAAACATCATTTCCTTACTGTTTCCTACTTACTCATTTATAATGCATTTATTATAATTTGGATGTGAATATGAGGCTTTCCACTATTGTCAGTCAGTAAATAAATAAAAAACCCCTTCTGTTGGAAACATGGGCCTGCATACAAGGACTGGGGGATGAATGGTTTGTTAATCCAAATCTCAAACGCGTGATGAATCAGCAGTGACTAACTAACCTCATTCCAGGTCTAATTCTCTTCCTGAGCATCCACAGAGAAAGCTTGGGCTCAGCAGCGCCAGCTTCCACTGGCATCAGCACAGGGAACACGGGATAAACTCAACTTCTTGGGATTTGAGTGTATTGTGTTGGGTCTGGTGCTGTGCAATGTGGGAAAATAGATATATGGTTCATCCTGTAGTGTGGAAAATTCACTGCAGATTGAAATTTGAATGCAAAAGGAAAAGAATGAGGAAGACAATCTCATTAGGGAAGCGGAAAAGAGGGGCTATCAGACATTAAAGGGATAGCACTTTGTTAACTTGGGTTATTTTGGGATGAGATGGTGTTTTCTTTATGCATACTAGTACAGACCTTTTTTGGTCTTTTGGGTTTTTTGGAAGGTAAGACAGCCAAGGGCTGGGTTCCAGTACCTCATGCCCCATGTCTGACTGACGTGGCATTGTCTGTATAATATCTGGCCTGAGGCTTTCTTCCCATCCCACATCCCCCGAAAACACTTTCTTGTACTTCCAACAAATCTATCAGGTTTCAGCCAAACCTTCCCTTCCATAACTCTAGACGCACTGGGAGAATTTTAATTAGGCTGCTTAGATCATCCTGGGTATCATCCATTTGATCAAGATCCCAATTTACCACAGAAAGCTCCACTTCCAGACCTGGGTCAGTGGCAGAGGTTTTTCCTCTCCAGCACAACGATCTCCACTCTGCTGGTCAAGGCAGCCACCCTCAGCTGTGTCTGGCTTTCCACTGGTGCTGCAGATCAGGTCAAACCCTGACCCAAACCTTGCTGGTTTGCAGATGCCCCACGTTCAAAGCCATGAGGAAGCCGCCGGCCACAGCACTGCTGTGAAAACCCACCGCTGCCTTTCACCTCTAGAAATATGGCAACATGCAAATGATCTTGCGAAAGCCTCACCGTGTCCTCTGCACGGCTTGCTGACATGATGAATCCCTTTTTGTTCCTGCTCTGAAGCCTCACATCATCTCCACGTCCTCCGGGGTCGCTGCTGTGTGGAAGACAAGACCACGTTTTGTTCAGGCCCTGTGAAATGCAATTAGAAGCCCCTCCAGAGCCAGCAGGAGCTGAAGTTAAAAGGAGAGAGGGGGGAGAAAAGGGACCTCCCCGCTGGCCAGCAGTGTGCTGACTTTGAAGTGCTGGGCCATCTTTTGTGTCCCCCTCGGAGGGCCTTTAATCAGGACCTTTGCCTTGTCATTCGGGGGGGACAAACCCCACACAGTTGGTGGGGTTGTCCCTGTGTGCGCCGGGAAGAAAAGTCTTTGTCAGAAATTTCCACTGACCCAGGCACTTTGTTTCTTTGTCTCTCCCAGACGACGTTTGAACTAAAAAGAAGACCAAAACTCTCGTCTGTGCTAACAGTATTTTAATAGGGAGCCCCGGTGACTTCTTGGAGCCTCCCTGCCAGGCCCAAGGCGGAGATGAGGCCTTTGGTCTGAAGGCCTCTTAAAATAAACCAGCTCAGGCAGCTTTTTATAGCCTTCTTCTCGGTGTATGTCCTGGGTGATACAAAGAGACTCACACCGTAATATTGCAACACGCTGCTAAGGAAAAATACTTAATTCTCATATTATGTAACACGGCATAGACAGAAGCTGGCAGTGGTGAACATCTTATTTCTTGTTGTTTGCACAGCAGCGAGGTACAGATCAGCTAAAACTTCCAGAATAAATGGCCATAACCCCAAGCATGAGGCAGATTGTATAAATTTGACAGAGCTGGAAGCTCTAAGCTGGCCAGCCCCGTGTCCCAGCCCAGTGATGGACGGCACAGCCCAGGGCACTGCTGGAGCTGCAATGACACTGGGCTAAGCACCAATGATCTATGCTCTGCTTTCTGTAGCACTTTACAGACCAACAAAACGCTCCACTGAAATGCTGAGAATGACATTAAAATTCAGGTTGCCAGTGTTTTACTCATGAAGAATCTACTTGAGATACTTTTTAAAGAGATTTTTATGTATCTGTTGCAGTCCCACTTTTCTATTGAAATATGTACACCTGGACTCATAACTATGACTTCTATTCCTCAGGAAGAAGCATAAAATAGTACTCAGGGCTTTTTAAATGTTATAAAATATTTCTAAAATAACTCTTCTTTCCCAGTTAAACATTATCTCCTTACCCATTTTTCCATTCACTTTTTGATACGCTGCAGCTTTTTCCCTACATTAAATCAGTTCCTCTCTAGAAAAAGTAAATTCCTTAAAAAGGAGGGGGAAATGAGAAGATTTTGTAGGAACAAATAGATTAATAACTAATGGTGATGAGATCTGGCAGCCTTTCTTACAGGTGTGTGTGGAATAGAAAATGTCACTGTATTATCAAAACAGGTTAAAGTTTTATCATGATTCTCGTGTATTTTATTAGATTCTCAAAGCACACCTCCTCCAGTAATGCCTGCAGTAATCCAGGCTGGATATAGATCAGTTGATTAACTGAACCTCAGCAACAATAGCTCAGCTTTGGTATTATTTTTACTCTTTCAGCTTCCTCTTCATGACCTCCCCATCATTCACTTGGATTTGTATTATTTTGCATTTCTCCCTTCCTTTTTGTAGGGTCAAACACTGATTTTGAAGCAAAGGCCAAGCCTTCACCCCTGCAGATCCTTCAGGTGTTCTATCCCATTGATGGAACATTACATTAGACCAGGAATAACCCTGCCTGCTCCTGCTCTACACTAACAACAACACAGTGTTAGGTGCAACACATAATTACACGGCTGGCATGTTAATTACTGATAGAGAGACTTTCCCCAGTTTACCTGTGACTCAGCTGTCTTGGCCCTCACCAGCTACCTGTGTGTTTCTGACTGGTTTTGCTCTCAGTAACTGGCTCAGCCTTGCAAAGGCTCTAATCCAGCCAAATTTATACAATGGTGCTGAAGTCTGAATGCCAGAGCAGCCCCATTAACTTCAAAAGGACTTCTTTTTGTTGAAAGTTAAGCAGATATTTAAGTGCTTTGCTAGCTTAGGGTCAAAGTGTTCAGCACCTTGTTGGACTGTGTCTTACCTACCTCCTCATTAAAGATACATCAGATCAGTTGGCTTGTCTTTATCAAGCACAGAGGTGCAGCCAATTGACTTTATGTGACAGCTAAAAGTGAAGGAGATCAAGGAAGCTTGAGAGACAAAGAAGTTAGGTTTTGTTAGAATCTTAAATGAAAGAAAAATAGTGTTTGGCGAGCTACTGAAAATTGTTTCTTGTGTCAGGAGGATTTTATTTTCCGAGGACTTTTGACCAGGACTTTTGGAAAGATTTGGATTTGTGGGTGGAGGCTGGGCTGAGGGAGAATCAATCTGCTTATTTTGTTGTTGCCTTTTTTGTTGTGAGTACCGTGGCCTTCCGCAGAGCTTTGGGTGCAGACTCCTGCAATCCCAGATGAGGATGCACAGAAGGATTGGGAGCCTCAACAAAAGTGTTAGTGAGGCTCTTGCATTATTCTGACAAGGGGATTTGAAACAGCAGAATGCCTGGTGGGCTTAATACTGAGTGAAAATAGGCAGCCAATTTACAAGAGATCAACTCTATGGCATGAGTCATCTCCAGTGATGACCAGGGAGGAATTTTCTCTTTTTCCTGCAACATTAGCTTGATAGTTCTCACGATACAAATTATAAGGTCATTTGCATTTATATTTCTGCTAATGATTGTATGAAGAAATAATTTGTTTTCAACACAGCAGTGTGTCCATGCTTTCTCTCGTGCTGTAAGGTCAGCACCTGTGCATGATGGAGCCTTTGGTTCCTCAGCAGGAAGCTGTGAGGTCCTGGATGGGTTCTGCTCTCACCACAGGACCAAGCAGTGGATGAAACTGGGCAGTGTTCAGTTTTTGGCGCTACTTGCAGTGATCCTGTGTGATGTTCCTCCTCTGGAGAATGGGAAACAAGCATATCCTCTGTGTCCTGGTCATTGTCCTGCCTCTTGAGCTGCAGGGAGCCTCTTCTCTCTTGTGCCTGTGCTGTACCGCATGCCATGAGACCTCCATCAAAAGCTGGAGTCCCCTGAGGACAGCTGTGTTTTGGGCTGATTTTAGGTAATTTTCTCTTACTTGATGCCCATATCAGCAGCCCTTGTTGTGAAGGGAGAAGTCTCTCCTTCCCTGAGCCCAGGGGCTCAACAGGGAACTTCACAGTTTCCTCCTACTTTTCCCCAGAGGAGGTGACATTTCCTGCCTGCACCTTCTTTCCTTCTCTCTTCTAGCTTAGATGCAACGAGAAAATCCCTTTTTTAATAAAAACGCAGCAGAAATCTAACCTGTGCAGGGTCAGGTTTACATTTACCCTTCTAAGGCCCATCAGCAGCAGATGGGTGTTTCTGCCAGACCCAGTTATCAAAGTGTTGTGCAAGGAAATATCCCTGGTGGTATTTTCAGGCTCAATGAACTCCAGCATATAGTTGTGATTTTTCCCGTTCTGATGACATCAGGGTGGAAACACGAGGCTGGGGACTCGGTGACAGCAGGCAGCTTTCCTGCCACTGCTCATTTACTGCCTTTCTTAGAGCCAGATCCTAAACACTCGAGTATTAACATGATTTCAGCTCTTAAGTAAAACTAAAGAAGTCTTTTCATCTTCCCGTTGAGTGACGAGCTCCTTAAGTAGATCACAAGCTTTCTGCTGCTTTGTCTGAGTGAGGAGGAAAACTTTAATTGTTCCCATCTTCTAGTGCAGGTATTGATTAATTAAATGTATTAGCAAAGATCTTGGCCTACTTTTTTGCACCATCAAACAAGTACTTAATGACTATATTACTATGAAAATGGCATCGCTTTAAAGCATTGCATTGGAGCCCCTTTGTACTTTGCTTTCATTTGATTTTTTTTTTCTTATCCCATTATGAACAATAAAGTTTCTCCTGTACTTTAATATAACACAGAGGAAGGGAAGGGAGGCAGAGAGGAGCTCTCAGCTGAGGGATCCCATCTGGGCCAAGCTGGAACTGTGGCATTGGGATGTCCCCAGGCAGGAGGATGTGCTGCCAGCTGGGGAGGCTCTGTGCAAGTGCAGGCAGGTCAGGGAGCAAATGTTAAATGGTAAATCTGTATAATTTACTCTAATTTAGCATTTGGTGGGTAGAAATATTAATATGACTCACATTCTAAGAGGGAGAAGGCGTGTTTATGAGGAACAGAACTAATAGGTCTGTGTGAGATGAAGAACACTGCCTCCCACTTCACTTAATCTCTTTCTTCCTTTGCGCCCCATTTGTAGAATCTCACTTATTTTACACCCCTTTGCACTTTTGTGCCAGTTTACCTCCTCCACCCCACAGCCCTGTGCTCACCCATCTGTATCAGAGAATCCCAGAATGCTCTGGGTTGGAAGGGACCTGAAGGATCATCCAGTGCCACCCCTGCCATGGACAGGGACACCTTCTAGTACCCCAGGCTGCTCCAAGCCCTGTCCAGCCTGGCCTTGGACACTTGCAGGGATCCAGGGGCAGCACAGCTTTTCTGAGCCATCCATTCCAGCACCTCCTCACCCTCACAGGGAAGAATTTCTTCCTAATTTCCAGTCTAAATCTACCCTTTTCCAGTAAAGCCACTCCCCCTTACCATATCATACCTCCTGCACAAAGGCAGGATTTTGCACACTTGTTGGGAGGCAAATCCACATGAGTCTGCCCCAATTCACACTCACTGTCAGGGCCCCACAGCCCTCTCAGGTTTTAAATGCATCTTCTCATATTCTAGCCAGGAGTTCTTGGAAATCCCACCTTTTCCTGGCCTCCACGTGCACCTGGACCTGGTGTAGCTCAGCCTCTCCAGCTTGCACCTTGCCAGGCTGTGATGTTGTACTAAATGCTTTCGTTTTACAGCACTTTGAGTGTTCATACAAAATTGTAAAGGTCTGACACCAATCTGATGCTTTCAATCTTGATGCTTTTATCCCACCTGGCTTTGCCTGTACCTGCCAACATGTGCCAGCCAGGCCAGCGACCAAAGCCAAACGGGGCTTCACTGACTGGAATGACAAAGCATTTCTTGCTGAAAAAAAATAAAAGTGTTATTGCAGAACACTTCATAAACTGTAAATTTGGAATTAAGGCTTAACATTTTATAGTACCAGCACTGGGAAGTCCCATGTCTGTATCTAAAATATGTGCCATGGTGATAATAACACTTGGGTTTTCTGCAATGCTGAAAGTTGAGACACAGAGAACTGAAACGAGAGCCCAACTGCCTTTGACACCAGGGAAAATGTGAAAATACACTCACAGCTGGCTGCTGGTCCACACCTGCTGGGCCACCCTCATACCTGAAATAAAATGCATGTTAGCCACCTCTGCAGACAGGTAGGCTGAGGGCTGTGCTGCACAGGAGTCACTCGGGTCCCATGTTGGTGTGGGAGGAGTGGAGAAGCACAGCTGAGTTGCTTAAAATAGCCAGAAAAGGACCCTTAGTCCTTTCTTGCCTTGTTCCCTTCACATTCACAAATGTTCATCTCTGTCTCTCCTTTTTTTCCATCCTTCCTAGGGGCGATGACTGACAGATTAATATATGTCTAGCTACGTGTCTTAGAAATCAAAAGGAAGGTGCTGTCAGAATCGCTTGTCAGAAAATGAGATTAGGCACACTTGTCATTTGCTGAGGATTGCAGTCTTTCAGAGATAAGGTTGCATTTAATGAGTGTAAAAAGCCTCCTTGTGAAAAAGGGGGTGGTGCAGGAGAGAGAGAATGATTATTTTTCTGGTGTCAGCTGAGTGCTTTATCATATAACTTGATAGCGTGGCACCCTGGCAGGCACTGATAATGGCTGCTGGGGCTATTGCACCTCTTCAGCTGCTCTGCAGCTTCAAAAGTGATGACTTGTTACCTGCTTTTAAACTCTCCTTGGATGTCGAAACCCACTATCCTGAGGGAAAGAAGCAAAAGCATGTACAGTGTGTTTTAAAGAAAGACCTGTGAAAACACACAGCATAAAGGGAACGTGCTAAATGTATAGCCACTTTCCCCAGCAAACTAGAAAGAATACTCAGCGGGTTTCGGTGAAATATGGAACTTGTCTGACAAGTGAAGGATAACTAATGAGAAACAGAGCTGTATCCCACTGAAACCAATTGTGTTTTGTTATGGAAAATATTTATCACGCCTTTTTTTTTCATTTGTTGGTTCTCCTAACAGTGCCATAATAACTTCTCTTATGTATGTGATTTGGTTTCTCTCATATGCATCTCAGTTATTTAAATCTGCAGCGGGGTGGGTGTTTTTTGGTTATCAATTGGATATTATCATCTTGTACATGAATATTTTAGGTGAATGTTTCATTCATCAAAGTAATGGTCATTCTTTTGCCAAGTTAATGTCTTTGCATGGTTTAGAAGCTGGCTAAAGGTACAGATTTATTGTTCATAATCTACTTTCTAAATATGAGCTGACAGTCAAAAATGGAATTTATCTGTTCAGCAGAAGAGCCCCTACATTAGCTACATGTTTTTGCAACAGTATTTCTTGCCTTGGCATACCTCTTTGAAAATTATCCTTGGAAGAGGAGATTTCTGTCGTATATTCTTCTCATCAAATGAGATGTGATTTTCATTATTTTGCTTGAATGTTAGAAAATGAAAGAAATTACTTGATTGGTTTATGGTGCTGATTCAGCATTTTCTGGACTAAAAATGACCTGGACGACAGAATGGGATTACAGCACGCAATAATGGATGCTTTATTTGGTGATAAGAAAGTCTCTTCTTCTGACTGGGAAGAAGAGAATGAAAAATATTTCTCTTATTAGGTGATTCAGTACCCAGATATTGACAGACAAATTAATTTGAAATACTTCTTCAGTTGCAGAACCTGCTAGCAGGCAGAAATTAGGGGAGGATAATGGCCACAGCTTGAAAGTGGTGCATTTATGAAGTGCACAACAGAAGTGCTGGTGGATGGGGAAGAATTTATATTTTATCTTCTTACCCAGCGATGGGATCTTATGTTCCTGGTTAGAACTGCAGGGTGGATTGCAGCTCAGAGCCCAGCAAGGTCCCCAGGAGCTACATCCAGGCAGCCCATGCTCCATGGTGGATTTAGTAACTCGGAATTCGAACCCCAGGAAGGCTTATAGAGGAAGAGATAAAATGCAGGTATTTTCTGATGGAAAAGTTACAGCCAGGGTTCTCACTCTTTGTGCTGGTTGAAGGGAAGGAAAGATAACTGTGGTGTTCACCTCAAGGATTTCACAGTGTTTGGAGAAGCCTGGGGGGGAAATGGCTTCACACACGTAGGACAGTTAGGATTTGTCTTTGGTACAGTGACTGGGTTGAGAAAATTATCCACCCTCCCCAGGTGTGCAAATCTGGACTAAATTCTGCCCTCGGAAGCAGTGGAGACCACTTAGTATTTTATAGGGCCAAGCTGTAAGGAGAGGGAAGAGAGAGCAGCCCTATTGTTCCCTGAGCCCCAGTTTTTATCTTTGTTTCCATTTGAAACCCTAATCATAAAACTGCCTGCAGAGCGGTTGCCTTGCTGTTCCTCTAAATGAGAATTCCAGCTTTTATGCTAATTCAGTTTCAGGTTTCTTTGAACCTGCAGTTTATGGGCCTCTGCTTAAAACTGCAATCTGTTCTGCATAAAAGAAGGGATTACAAAGGGGTTTAGTTTTGCAAATGCTGCAGAAAAATAAAAATAATAAAAAAGTTGCACTGTCATTAATATGTTCCCGCAGAAGTTTTCTGCTTTGTCAAATGAAAAGCATTACTTACATGGAGATTTACCCAGGGATGTTCTACATTAGGGGTTCTGTTCCCCTCGGAAAGGGGCATTTGCTGTTTGTGTCACCCTCTGTTTCTGTCCCTGCTGGAGGGGACGCTGAGGGAGCATCGCTGCCATGCCCTGCCAGGAGCACCCAGGGCTGGGCTGCTGCCACACATCCCTGCCAAATCCAGCAGAATCCACCAGTCACTTTGCCTGGCATCTCTTGTGACCTTTTTATGGCCATACCAGTGTTGCCATTGTCGAGGTCACTCTCGAGAACAGGTCCTTTTCCTGAACCTCTTAAAGTGTTGGAGTTTAAGTACCTTCTGGTTGGGACATTATGCCGTGGCTTGCTGTTCGCAGCCATAAAATTCCGCTGATAGCTCCATAAATTCTTTTCTTGGGGAAAAGATCCTGCATCTCTTACCCAGTAATAGGCAAAATCTTGTATGTTCTCAAAGCATTATGGAGGGCTTTATAAGGCACCGCAATCACGCTCCAAAGTCAGCTACCATGGTGTCTTCTGGGAAGGTTAGCAACTTAATGGAAACATAAATGTTTCCAGGCTTTGACAGAATACCAAAGAATTGGAATAATCACTTTTTATGTTGCCAGGAAAAAAGCTGCAGAACCTTCCAGGTGAGGTGAGGTTTGCCATAAATAATTTAATCCAATATAATCTGCTGTAATTTCAATATTCATTTGCTTCTTGTGCCAGAGATGGATAATTCTTCTTTGGAATTACTCTATGGCTTGGAAACGAATGTCTGCTTCCCTGCCTGCTGTCTGGGCAGCTTTAGGTCATTTTTATAAAACACTTGGATCTGAAAACCTCTTCCAGAGAGTGAAAGATCTTGAAATTACTTTTGATCCAAGTTCAATGCACTTCATTTGGCTGTTGTTGTGGCAGAAACAAATGTCGACGCTGACAGAGACCACAGACAGATGAAAAAAATCCTGGCAAGGTCCCACATAGATAAGAGACAGAAGGTTTCAAAAACCTATCCAGGCATAACCTAAAACACAGGGAAGTATTGCTGTCAGGAGAGGGGGAAGCTTGATCCAAAGGCCATTCAAATCACTGCAAGGAGGAGGGATCCCTTTGATTTAATTTGGCTTTGAGTGAATTTCTAAACTCCAAATTTCTCATTCAGAATTGCACAACGCATTTTGTGCATGTGTAATTTTGAACAAGGAAAACAGAGGTCCTCAATTTATCTCTAAGGCACAAATAATGAACATAATGAGGCCCAGAGCCCTGCCAATAAACCCTCACAGCCCCAGGGAGATGAGCAGGTAAATGCATTTCTGATTCTGTGTATGCTGGGATTTCAGGTGTGGCATGTGGTTAACATTGGAAAAATCCAGTACAGACAAGCCTGTCATTTAATCCAGGCTAAATTTATCAAATTAAAGTCTTGTGAGGAGCCTGGGCTTTAATTAGAGCCATTCTTACCATGTCAGGATGTGGAAAGTCTTGACCAAGGTGCTCAAGAGAATACATGAGCTGCCACACCTTGGTACTGTGCATTTAATTCCTCGTCCAGGTACAGCCTCACCATGAATCCACACAGTCCCCAAGTGCTGGGATTGTACAGAGAACACTCTGCCAGCTTAATGCCTTTATGAATTTATTTTTGGTGGCAACTGGAATCTTCATCAAGCAACATTCATGGCCAATGGGCTGTCATGCCTTTTGGCCACTGTGCACTGTTGATTCCAGAGACCAGACCTGAAGCCATTTCTGTTTGGTTTCTCTAGAGGAGATGGAAACCGTCTCTCTGATGGCACAAAGTTATCTTTGCAATATAAATTTATTAGATGAAATATATATTTATTAGATGTAAAACTTGTGAAATTTTAGCAGCCAAAATCCTTGCTCAGTTATGGTGCGGAAATGTGGGGATCACCTACTCAGCTGGACAATCCTGGAGAACTCATTTCCATTGCCATACCAGGATCTGAGGCTGGCCACAATTCTTTAATTTTCCAGTGAAGACCACTTGTCCCAGTTTCACCAAAGCATTCCCACCCTGGATTAGCCATGGCATGAAAGCACTGTGGTGTCTGCAGCCACGATCTGAACCTGGAGCTGTGCTGGGTGTGTTCATCTCCTGTGCATCATCCTTGCTCTTTGTTCATCTTCCCACCCCGCTGTCCCAGCAGAAACCACCACAGTCAGTGGGACTGCACCTCAGATAAGAATCTTGGAGAAGCCAGTGAGGGGGAGAGCTGTTCTTAAACGGATCATACAGTGATGGAATGAGGAACGAAGGGGAAATATTTGCATAATATCCTGTAGTTCTACATGGGTAATGAGTGGGAGTTATTTCTTAATTATGGCACTTGCGCTTGTGTGGACAGTCAGATCATGATTCCCCTTCCCCTCACACGCTGTGGGATTTGCTCTGGGCAAGGCCACCAGAGCCACTGCAGCCACCTGCACCCTGTCACTGCTTGGGGAGAGCTCAGAGCCACCTCGGTTGCCCTGGGACCAGGAGAAGTGCAGTCCTTCAGCATCTCATGTCCCAGTCTGAGCTCACAGCCGGGCCAGGACTTAAGTGCATCCATCTTTCCAAGCTCCCGTTGGATTTTGGGTACATAACTATATTCCTGGCTCAGGTGAGGCTGACCAGGCACACACAGCTCTTGCTCTGCTCTTGTTTTCTGGCTGCTGTAGGTAGTTCCCATCTTTTCCTTAGGAGAGTCACCTCCTCCAGGCTGAGCTCTGCCACAGGAGTTGGGGTGAATAGGGCTTGTCAACCCCGTTTCTGAGGATTTAGCTCAAATCCAAGTGGAACCCACGGGAGTTTAATTCCATTAGCACTCCTAGCCCAGTATGGGTTTGAAACCCATTTCCAGGTTTGAAGTCTTGAAAACACTCCCTGGGCACGGTCTTGCAAGCCCGTAAGTCCTCTCTTAGCACCTATCCCTTTCCCAGGAAACATCTCACCGTATGGGGCTACCGTGCCAATGTGCATAACTGCCTCTCATCTTCCCGGGAAACATCATTTGGCTCCGAGTGCTGCGCTTCAGTGAATAATCATTTCTATCATCGTGTACGTGCGCGTTTATTTTCCGCGGTGGCCATTACTAATGGTGTGCTGCGCTTAAGGAAAACCCACAGAGAGTGGGAAATCCACTGCCCGTTGACAATAATGTTCAGTGCTGGAAGTAGTCAGGCGAAGAGTCTCTGCACGGGGGGCTCAGGGAGGCACACAGCTCAGCGAGCAGCCGGGGTCCCCGGCAGGCCACCCTGCCTGCAGCTGGGGACATTAGGTTTTCCCACTTAAAAAAAAACAAAAAAAAAGAAATTAAATTTCCGTTAAAACAAACAAAAATTGCTACATGCAATACGATGTTTTCCATCATGTTTCCTCCCACGGAGCTCTAGAGAGCGATGTTCGTGGAGCTTTCGCGACTGCTGCTCGTGTGCGTGTGCCGCCATCCCGGGGAAACGGGGGACTGTCCGGCTGCGCGGCCGCCGCGGGTCCCTCGCACCACCCCGAGGAGCCGCGGGCGGAGGCTCCGCGCAGCCCCGCAGCCCGGAGGCAGGATGGGGAGCGCGGCTCCCTCCCTCCCGCGGAGCCTCCCCCGCCCGGGCCGGGCCGGGCCGGGCCGCCCCCGCCGCGGGGACCCCGGCGGAGCGCGGGGCGGGGCGCGGCGGAGGGCGGAGCCGGCGGGCGGCGGCGGCGGCTCCGGGAGCGCCGCGCAGTGCGGAGCGGAGCCGGGCGGCGAGAGGGGTCCGGCGGGCGGCTGCAGCCGGGCCGGGCGGAGCGGAGCCGCCCCGCGGGGATTACAGGCTTGCGAGGCTGTGTCAGCGGGGCCGGAGGAGCCGGGGCCGGGCCGCTGCTTCTCCCCCATGGAATTCACCTGAGCGCGGCCGCGACGGGAGGGACGGCGCCCGGCGGGAGCCCGCTTCGGCTCGGGAGAGGACGGGCATGACTTTTTAACCCAAACAAAAACAATCGCCCCCCAAAACACCCCGGCAAACGGCGGAAGAGAACCCAAAAAGCCGCCCGAAGGAAGGGACGCGCAGCTGCCGCCGCCGGCGCCGGAGCCGCGCAGGGAGGGAGGAGGTGCCGCGGCCGCACCGCCCCGCACCGCCCCGCACCCGGAGGTGCCGCCGCTGCCCCGCACCGCCGCCGCCGCACATGGTTTTCTTTGTCCTGCCGCCGCTCCAGTAGCGCGCCCGCTCCGCGCACGCCGCGCTCCCCGCACGCCGCGCTCCGGTCGCTCCTCTCGGGAACCATCTTGCGGGAGCGGGGAAGGAAGGGGTCGGCGGCCCGGGAAGGATGCCCGCCCGGCGGCCCGCGCGCCCGGCCCGCGGAGTTGGTTCGCCGCGGAGGATTAGTTGGGGTTTGGCCGCGGGACGCTGAGAGCCGCGCTGGATCGGAGTTGCCGCACACGCCCGCCCCTCCCGCACCGCCATGAGCCGCGGGCCGGCAGCCCCGCCGAGCCCCCGGACAGCAGGTAATGAACGGGCAGCGCCGGGCGGGGGCTCGGCCGGGCTGCTGCGGGACCCCGCGGGGACAGGGAGGGAGGGCAGCCCGGAGGGGCGGAGGGGCCGCGCTGGCTCCGCGGGCAGGTGCGGGGCCGGTGCAAGTGCCGCGGCGGGGCCGGGCCGTGCCAGCGGTGAGTCAGGCTGCGCTGTCTGGACAGGAAATATTGTAGTCATACATCCCCATGAACGGCAGCACATTCCTGGGTGAGGGAAAAATACTCTTTAGGTCATTCTTTTTCTGTGTGGTTTGTTGGGTTTTTTCTTTAAGCCCGGGGATTGCTGACTTGTTTCATTTCGCGGTGAAAAGGATTAAGCTGCGCTTGGTAACAAGGGGATTTGTAAGGGAAAACGGCCGAAGTGCGAGGAAGGGAACTGTGTTCTCAGAGCTCCGGCTCTGTGCAGGAAAAACCGCGGGGCTCCTCGGGCAGAGCAGCCCGGATAACCCGGTGTGTCCCCAAATGTCACCGTGCCGGCAGACAGTGCTCATCAGCTGCTCGAGTAAGACGTGGGAAGGTCGGGATAAAGGGGAATGAAGAGAGAGTTGCACTTGGCTGGTGTGAGGGAAGGGATGGCTGAGCTGCTCTCCGCCGCTCGAACATCCAGCTTTGGCCACATCGCGCCCGCCGTGCGCATAAAGGCACTTTGTTGTCTGCGCGGATTCCTGTCAGTGCAGAGCAGGGTTGAAGTCCGCACTGCACAGGCACTGAATTTCGTCCTTCTGGGGTAGTGCTGAGTTGTTGCGGATTTTTAAATAAATTTCGCTTTTCGTTCCTTTAGTGTTGTTGAGTGATGTGACTGCTTAGCTGTGGAAAAATAATAGTTGCAGGGAAACTGATAACACTGTGTGTGTGCTGGCGGAGATTGTACTCGCCCCTGTATCACCCTAATTGCTATTTTGTATTTAAGCCTCAATTTTTAAGTAAGGAGACAGGCAGGCCAAGTTCCGTCTCGCCGTTCAAGCCAGTGTTTGGATTTAGGTTATTTTTATGATAGCTCAGGCAGTGGGATTATTTCAAGTTGCTCTTCCATTCGGTTGTGTGTGGTCAGTAATTCCAAGTGAGCTTCGCTCTTGGACGAGCTTTGTCTTTGTACAATAATTCCTTTTTTAGATGTATGTTACGTGGATAATAATCTGCCAGGTTGCTCCGGAGTGATCCTCGGGCAGGCTGCGTTTGGTTCGAGATGTGCCACTTCAGGTGGCACGGCACTGGTTGTGACTGCCGTGCGCGATAGCACGGGAGGAGATTGGACCTGAAAAACCGTGCCTTAAAAGCGATCTGTTGGTTTACATTTGCCATTGGAGCAAACTTCTTAAAAAGATGTTTTCCTCTTTGTAGTGCTTAGGAAAATCAAGCGAATGGGAAACATGGAGCTTCCCTGTGCTGTTTTGTTTGGAAACAGTAAAATAAAGTAATAGCTGACACTGTAAGAAGTTTGGTTGGTTTTTTGTATTGGATTTTCTTTGTAAAAAGAAGGACTGTCTCAGAGAGTTTTGACTTCAGAGAAAAGATGCATTTGAAAAGACAACAACAGCTGAAATTCACTGGGAAAGATTATTTTTAAGCAGGCTGATTGGCAAGGGTAGGAAAGCATTGAGCCTCTTGTTGGACTAATACTGGGCTGCTCTTTAAAGCACATGGCCTTCTTGATCTCTTCAATTTGTGCACTATTCACATATTTTCATTAATTTAGAGAAAGTCGTCACTGAATAATAAATCCATCATTGGGTAATAAATCCAGTGTTTACAAGGTATTTAATTGAGACGAAATGCACCAGCTCAGCTTTCAAATAAGGCAACAGTAATCTAGTAAAATCTGTCTAGAAGTCTGAAAAAGAGTAAAGCTATTTTTAATAATTCATCATAGAAATCTTGTCTGTCAGTAACTTGGGGGCAGACAAATTATTTCAGTGTATTCCAACACTGTGATGTGCAGTCTGAGCCGTGTCTACTCATTTATCAGGAGTTTCACATCCAAGTTTTTAGTACAGTCGAGATAGTGAATGCATATGTTGATTGTCTGGTGATTTTTATCTGGTTTTGAATTGAGAAATTCCTTCCCTTTAACAAAAAAAACCACAACACCCACAGCCCGCTGTCCAAACAGTGTTCTTAATTATTTTTCCCAAATCCAGCAAGAAAACAGTTTCTAGGAAAAATTTTAACTCTTTCTCAAGTGTTGCATTTTAACCCTGTTGGCAGTGTTTTGTTACTGAGCACATTTCCCCTGTATTTTCCAAGAGCAGCGGGGCTGGATCCAAGCTCCAGTTCGGAATTGAACAGCTCTGTGCTTTTTGTGGCTACAGAGGTGGGAGAAGTTTGAGCTGGAGCTGCCTCTGTGTGTTTTGTGTGTGTGTGTGTGTGTGTGTGTGTGCCCAAACATCAGCACACAGCTGGCATCAGCTGAGTATTTGGTGCTTTTGGGCTCAGGGGTCTGTAAAATGAACATTTTCAGTGTTCCCTTCCCTGCCTGGTTTTGTGCCGTTGGGATTTGTGTAAAGGGGGAGCTCAGTGGTTTTGTGTGAAACTGAAATTAAAGCTTTTTATATGGGTGGAGAGCTGAGCTGGCACCCTGGCATAGAAACAGCAGGAACAGGGAAGCTGCTAACACAGTATTAAGGGGGAAAACCTCCATGGAGAAAGGTGGCTTGATGAAAAATAAAAGGTTTATTAGTTTACACAGCAAGGTGTCAAGAATCAGTTATTCTGAGGAAGGCAAAGCTGATGTGGAAAGCTGATCCTAAATACTGACACACTCTTTATTTTTCAAAGAGTTTGCAAGAGCAATTTATGAAATTACTAACCTAAGTTATCAACACTGCTTTGAAGGTGGTAAAAATCGAATGTTCACCCAGCAGGGATCCCAAAAATACTTCAAAAATTAATTAAGAAATCTGCAGTTCTGGAAATTCCCCAGACTGGGCTGTCTGGTTTGAAATCGTGACTCTTCTCCATCTCAAAATCAATGTCGGAACGTATTGGATAATGGCAGTACAAAGATACAGTGTCTGTGCAGCTAATGTTGGAGAAAAAACCCATTTCTTTATGAAATAGAATCTTTCCAAAGAAATATCTGCACTGCAGGGCGGCGAAGCACAGCCAAACAGCACCACCTCATGGACACGGCCTCTGGAGCTGCCGCTTCCAGCGCTCCTGGTTTTGTCTCCTGATTTGTTTCCCTAAAATATACATACATACATACATATGCCTGTGCATAAATACACCGCCGTGCCTTTGGAAATCTGTCACTGCTAGAAAATGTAACTTCTTTTTTTTTTTTTTTTTATTGGTCTTTCAGGCATCTGATGCCAGCTCTGAGAAACTGTTCAACGCTGTCACAAATAAAGGTAAGGCTGCAATTCACATCCCAAACAGATTTATTTTCTTTTTTTCCCCACACGTTTCTTTTCATGGCAATTTCAATGGGAGATGAAATGTAACTTGTCTTGCAGAAATGTCGCAATCAGCTTGTTAGTGCTTTTTATGTTTCTCTGGGTTTCAGACGTGTTCTGTATGCTTGGTAATTGCTTTGCTTAATATAAAATATAGGCTTTAAATAATGCATTGCCTGCCAGGTCAGAATTAATTTAAATAACAATATTAGGGAATAGTTTATTTTACAAATGGCTTTAATTTAAGCTCATTTAAATAACTGTAAGAGTTTTCAAAATGTTTTAACTTGATTGTTACTCATCAGCTCCATGATAGACGTGGAATTATGAATAGCCAATTTGCACTGCTGACAGTAATAACCAGCCAACGTTTAGTATTCACAGGATAATAGTCATAAACCATGGCTTACTGTGCTGTGTGCTTTCTGTAGAGTTAATAAATGATAGAGAGGGCCACATTTAAATATTCAGTATCCCATTAATTTCTTCCAAACAGCAATCCAAAGACAGAGTGGCTAATGATATAACAGTACATTAAGGGAAAACTTGCCCTAAATCAGCACCCGTGAGCTGCCGTGCAGAGCTGGGCCTGGAGCAGTGTTATTAGAAAAGCTTTGGGGATCCTTTGAGCTTAATTCTCATTTTTGGTTTGGTTGGTGTTTTTGCAAGGAGGGTGGAGAGAGCAGCTCCAGGCATGAGTTGCACAAACAAGTATAATTCAAAGCCTTGAAAACGTGTCTGGTTTTTACCCCAGTGTCCTGCTTTTCTCCGGCAGCACATGGGAACTGCCTGGAAAAGGGTGAGCTTCCGGCTGTAAAGCCGGGGTTTTATCTCACTGGGGTTTGGAACACTCGAGTCGGTTTGCACTGGAAGAGGCAGATTTGATTCGTTTGGAATTCAGGTCTGTTTTGTTGGCCAGGTGTGGATTTCCTCAGTATTTGCCCTGTGTGCTTCTCCCCGGGTTTGGTTTGTTACTCCGGTGAGTCATTCCCGTGTTTTTCTGTGCCTTTTAATTCCACGAAGCTGTGGTGGTTTAACCAGGGACAGAATGTGACCCCGTTACCTTTGGGATTCCCATGCTGATCCGCTGCTGCTTCTGAAGGCTTCTGCTGCATATTGAATTATACCTGGATTTAATTGCGTTACGGATCCATAGTCCTGTTTTTCATGCATTAGCATCCGTTGGAAGTACAGTCTGGATTATTTCTGTGGTCTAACCAGGTTATCTCACTTGGCAAGCTGATTTATCCTTTGTGATTAATGGCATTTACAGGTTCCCCCGGCCCCTCTGGAGGCTGAGAATAGGTGGCACAGCCATTAGAAGGGAAGAGCTGCGTGTCTGGAGTGACCCCAGGCCCCCAAACTACATGTGACTGCATCTTTATTTTGCTAATTTGCTGTAAAAAGCTTTGGCATTTGAGCAGCCCTTTCTTGGGGCTGGGCCAGGGCAGGAGGAGCGGCGGTGAATCCGCATTCCTGGCGCAGGCCTGTAACCAGGGTGAGTGGGGGGCTCCTCTCCTCCCCAGGAGGTGACTGATGAAGAGTAGGCCCCTCTTCCTCTTCCTTTGGTTTTCTTTTTTGACTCAAACACATTTCCCACATTCTTATTGCTGTTTACTTACGGAGCTTGATTCGTGGCATCCCTTTGGATGTGAATACCCATGCTTGACAGGGAGCCTTTTCTTCCGAGGTACTTTTCTTTGGTGATTTAGTTCCCTTGAAAGGATTAGGGTTTCTTTGTGTAGCCTAAAATCAACATGGGCTTTTCGAAGCTTTGCTTGGGAAACCGTACACAAATAAGCTTTTTAGTTGATGGTAGATTATTCCTTTGCCCCTTATTTCCATCAAAATGGCATCTTTCTTTTCTCCTCCTGAGTTTCCCCTTAAAGCCATATGCTAATTCCTGTTGGTAACATGAATGACAAGGGAGGAATCAATGCATATCCAGGTGCGGCCAAACTAGGCTGGCTGGTATTTTCTTTTTTTTTTTTTTCCACCCTCTTTTTTTCTATTTTTCCACTGGGAGAAAGAGATTAAGGGAAAAGAGAACGGAAAAAGCATAGGGGACAGTTTTGTCAAAGGGATTAGCATTCAGACTACTAAATATCAGGAAAAGAACCTCAGAAAAGCTCCCCTGTTTGGAGATAATGTCAGTAATTGCTGGCAGGCAGGTGCTGGGCTCTCTCCCGTGCTGGGGAGGTTGTTCCTGCTCTGCTGGCCCTGGGGAGCTGCCGAGTGCCCGGGGGCTGTCAGTTTGATATATTCCAAGTTCAAGTTCCCTCTCCGCAGCTCAGGCTGTTTGCTTCCAAGCCAGTTCTTCCCCACTGTGTTGTCCACATCTGCTTTTGCCAAAAGCAATAAAAGTCACTCGTAAGAAAGGTCAGATTTGCATGGGGTAAATCATGGTGAAACCTTCCAAGCTGGGCAGGCTGGCAGGGTCCAGCCTTCTGTGTCCATGGCCACTCCTCCTGGATGTCCCAGAGCCACCTGTGTCTCACACACTGCTTGGGTTTCTCTTGTCTTTTTATTATTATTATTATTATTATTATTATTATTATTATTTAGAATTATTTATTACTGAAGTAGCAGAAATTACAGAAGTAATGTATTTATGGAGCAGGTACAAATGCTGAAGCATTTTAGATCTTGTGTATACATTTTGTCCCCTTTCTGTCATTTCACTGTGGATTTCAAGGCTTAAGATGTGCTCGGGCTCAAGGAGTGATGGATTAGTGTGGATGTGTAATGTGGAACAGTCCCTTCCTCAGAAACCCTAAGAATTAAAAAAATCTAGAGCAAAGTGAAATCCCTCCCAACCCTCCCTTGAAGAGCTGGTAAAACCCCTTGAGAAGTCTCTCAGCTCCCATTTAGGACTTGGCTGCCGTTGAAGCTGAATGGGAAGGTGCATCTCTGAATCCAGAAGGGTCCTGTGAGCTTTGGGGGTCAGCAAGTGGATGTTGGGGTGCCTCAGGGTTGGGACATGTGTCTGGGCTGTGGGGCTCTCCTGTCACCTCCACGCTGCCACCATTCCCAGAGGTCCCCAGCCCTCGGTGTGCCTGCAGCAGGGCTGGGAATTTGGGAGGGAGGTGGCTTGGTCCCCAGAGCAGGAGCTGCTGTAGTGCTCCCTGGTCGTGAATCAGAGCCCTGCACCCCACAGCTCCGGCAGGAACACCTTGTAATGCCTAAATCATCCGGGAATGGTTCCCATGGGAAGGCAGGTGGCTGTGCCAGGAGGTGAGCACCCAAGGGTCTGAGCCCTTGGGAATGCTTGACAAAGGAGCTGTCAACGTCTGAATAAATGAGCTGGAGAAGGGCTGGCAGAGGAGAGCATCCCCCGCCTGCAGCTCCCACTCTCCCTCCCTGCGGGATGGCCCTTCCAGTTTGGGATTGCTGCTTGTAGTCTGTGTGTCTTTGAAGGAGCAGAACTGCCCCATACCCTCTGAGCGTTTCACCTCAGCACCATTAATCCCAGCCAAAGTACAGGGTTTGTTGAGAATTTTTGTAACATGACTTCTCAGCATAATTAAATTCCATTATCTCTCAATAATTTAAATACACACATCTGAAGCTGCAGAACAGGCAGCTCCTACTATGACTGTGTGGTTCATTTATGTTAACTCCCTCCTACGTAGCCTTGGAAAACAGCTTTTCCTGAAGGGAGAAATGAGTCCCAAAGTGGTGAAGTTTTCCTTTGTGCTGTATATTGAAGTTTGCCTTTGATCAGAAGCACAATTGGGCTGTTAGAGCTTTTTATGTTCAAATTGTTTACAGGATGTTCATGTAAACTTTATGAATCCTTCTGCTGCGTGGCACCACCAGCTGTCAGGGAAATATTTATACTCTCAGCTGGAGGTAGATCAAGGCATCTGGGTTAGGAGGCTTCACTGGTGGCTGAAATACCAGTCAGATCAAGCCCTGACTTTTTAGGTGGTTCTACAGCAATATCCTGCCCTAGAAAAAACAGGCGTGTTGTTGTTCCTCCCCTTGGCTGGCTGTGGTGAAGCATTTCATTGAGGATCCTCTACAACATCTGTTTCTGTAAACAAGCAGGGAGCTAAAGTTGGCAATTCCTTCCCTGCTGATCCATTCAAAGGATCCTTGGCTGTGGAGAGGTGCTCTCACTCTTAAGTAAACCATTCCCACGGCATCTCGAGTTGGATGTAAGTGCAGCCAGTGCTACACAGGCAGCACATGTGCACATGGTCAGTGTGCCAGAGGGTGGGCTGGGGCTGCCTGCCTCCTTTCCAGGGTTTGGAGGAATCCACAGGACATCCTCACTCACTTGGGCTGTGTTCTCAGCCTCAGTGCAATTTTTAGGGTGGCTGCTGTCTGCGTATGTTGGCTCTCCCTGCTGCCTCCTCTCACTGAAATGCCTCTTCCTCCCTTGCTCTCGGAGCTCTGGAGCAACCCCAGCATTGCAGGGAAGCAGCCCCAGGCCAGCAAACCTCGGGGACTGCTGAATCATCCCAGCAGCTCTGCAGATGTCTGCTTTTGTGGCAGTTCTGATGGCTCAGTCCCCACAAGTGACACCCTGACAGCGACTTCTCGCCTTTCCGGCAGAGGCTTCCCTGGTGGCTTTGAATCACTGGGTTTGGTTGGTTTGTGGGTTTCAAATGTCTTTTCAGTATTTTCCATGTGGAAGTTCAGTGTCCCATTAGGGAGAGGCTGAGCACTGGAAAAAGCTGTGGGTTTGGAGAGCCTGAATTTCTGGTACCCCTGAGTTAGACTAGAAGAGCTGCTGGGTCACTTCACTCCAACTTCCGAGTGAAGCAGACAGAAAGGTCGATAAATGTCTAGAGATGGTGCTTTGTTCTGCTTGACAAAAGACCGAGGCAGCTATTCCTGTGCCAGGAAGGCTTTATCTGAGCAAGGAATTTGTTCCATAACATCCTTTATGGCTGCATCTCCTGAGCACAAACCACTCCTCTCCAGCCCTACTCCTTCCCTGTGCCCTCCTTGTCTATGGGCTGGTGGATTTTTGGCTGGACCAGGTGAGCTGTGGGATGCCAGAGCTGTGGGATCTCCATGCTGGGAGGTGCCAGAGCTGTGGGATCCCAGTGCTGTTCTGTAGCTGCAGGAGAAGGTCTCTGAATAATGGGATGTACCCACAGGGGCAGGTGAAAGTCCAAGGTAGCCTCTTCCAAAATGTTCCAGATTCTTAAATCATGAAACTTATGAAACAGGAACTTTCAAGGCTTCAGTGGTAACTTTTAAGTCAGCAATTGAAAACAAAAGCAGAAAGCAGCCAGCATAGTACGAGCACCTTTAGGCATTGGCTTTTCTTAACCAAAATAGCAGAGGGAGAAGTTGGAAATGTTGTTCTGGGCATCCCTGTGCCTTAGGACTGGTATCAAATACCCTTTGTGGGCACTTGGTGATCACATGCCCCCAAGAGTTCATTTAAGGCTGTGGATTTTTGCAAGGTCAAGCTATTCCAGTCTAGGTAGCAAAATGGCAATATTTACCAACATAACTATATCTTAATGTGGAGGGAATATTTGTTTTGTAGATTAGGCTATATTTGATCTTCTCAAAAAAGACATCAGTGTTGGGCTGTAAAATTGTGCTAGTTGGTTCAAAATAAGGTGGAAAAATTCTTGGGGTAGGAGTGTTTTGGTGACAAAGATCCTGCCTTGCCATACCTGTGGTTGGGGGAGTCCAGGCTGGAGGCTGCTGTGAGATTTGGTAAATGGAGCATCCTGCAGACCTCCCATATCTGGCCTGCTGTTAGTCTCTCCCTTGTAATAAAATGTTATTTTCTCTGAAAATGTATGTTTATTTAACTAGGTCTCTTTTTGCTTCACAATCTGGATTCCATTCAGTCAGTTACCACTCCAATTAACTAACAATTATTTAACATTAACAGTAATTACAGACGCCAGTTAAGCGCCTACAGATGTCAACTGTTAGCTTTGTACCTAATCACTCAATGAAATGGAGAAAGTTCAACAAACATCAATTAGCCAAGCAATTAGTATGAGGTAGGAAAGAGCATGTTATCGTGTGTGAGCTGATTCAATTTATTTTATTTTGTCAGTAAAACACACACAGGCAGACAAGCAGCAATAAGTTGCTGAGATTAGATAAAGCTGTATTGTTTTGCTGCTTATACAAGGGGTTTTTTTCCCTTCTATTCCCTCCCTTACATAACTTCAATGTGCTTTGCCAGGCGTTTGTTATCTTATCAAATGCATTTCATTTCCATTGGAAAAGCACAGCAATGTCACAGCAGAGAGGCCACGTTTACAGCAGGTGGTGTCACCTTAGCAGAGCCACTCCTGCCAGCAGGCTCAGCCTGGGAGTGCCTTTAACCCGGGTTTAACCCAGGTTTAGCCAGGAATTAAGCCAAGGACCACATGGACAGCATGCTGGGGTTGTAGATAATGCTGGACAATGTGAGTTCCTGCTCTGGATTTGTCATTTAGTGGCAGTGCTGGATGGACTCCACTGCAGACACCTTGATGATCCCACAAAGTGAGGTGTTATTTTATGTTGCTTGGGGTGTAAGAGGACCAAAGAGCTTCCTGCAAGGCAGTGGGAGCACCCAGGGCCAGGCTGGCCCAGCTGGATGGAGGAACAGCCAGCACAGGGCATTCCCAAGAACGTGCCACTGTCACCTCCAGCTCTCATAGGGAGCAGCAGTGCTATTCCAGTATCCACTGAATATTGTGGAGTGTTGTGCCCTGTGTGGCTTGAAAATAAAATAAAATTAAAAAAAAATACTAGGAATGAGCCATAAGTTAACTTTACCTTCAGAAGGAAGCAGTTGATTCCCAGCCACCATCCAAGCTGCACCACCAGCCTCTCTCCTAAGATGATTTAAGTCAGGGGAGGTGTGCAGAATGTGCTCAGGGTGTGGGTATGGAGCTCACAGGGTGCCTGGGCTTCCCAAACACCCAACTGTGCCACCAACCCTCTGGGTCACCTCCTGAGCCCTTCTTCCATAGGATCTAAAGCCTCCTCACTTGGCACAATCACACAGCCTGTGCAAGGGCTGTAAGACAGCTACTGTTGATTAAAAAAAAAAAAAAAAAAAGCACCTCAAAATACCCTACATCCTACAGTCTTGACACTCTGGATGTCAGTAGGAGTTTTGCAGGGATGTCTACATGAATTGTGGGGAATTTTTTTTTCCTTTTTAGTTGTTTTTTTAATAAAGTCTTAAAAGGTGCTTAAAACCAAAGCAAAGTGGGTTTTTTTTTAATTCCAGCTCTCAACTGTCCCCCAAACAAGAATGTCTTTTGCCTTCAAAAAGGTTGGGCAGGGTTTGGAGCAACCTGGTCTGGTGGAAGTGTCCTTGTCCACGGCAGGGGGTGGAATGAGATGAGCTTTAAGGTCCCTTCCAACCCAAATCATTCCATTCTTATTCACCATGCTGACTTACTTTAAATGTTTCTCCACATGAAATGATCCCACAAAATGAGATGTTATTTTATCATGCAGACTGCCCACAAAAGCCCATGAAGTTCTATGAATTAGTCGTTGTTTTCCAAAGTGTGGGAATAGGCTGGGAGAACCACAGGCAGAGCTCACTGTTGGTTTCCAAAATCTCAGCTTTTTTTTTCCTCTAGAAAAACACAGAGTCTGAACATGTGAAGAAACTCTTCAGTGTATGACCTGAGTGCAATAATATTTGTCTGAGTAGGCAGAAAAACTGAAACTGAGCTTCCCAGTGAGAGCTGCCACGTTCATTCTGGTGGCAAAGATGACTTTGTGAAGGATGAGACTGTAATCTGGTGAATTTTTAGCTTTCTCATGGCTCAGCACAGATTGTCCAAAAGAAAAGGCAGGGCCTGGTCATGAAGGGGTGCTGTGAATCTCGAGAGAAGGAGGGAGTTGTGAGAGGGCAGTTCTGGGCTCAGGGCTGAGTAAACAGACCCTGATTCGTCCTGGTTTAGGCTTCAGCTCAGTGTTGTGCTTCCCTGCTCCACTCGCTTCAAACTCTTGTTCACACCCAGCATTCACTCGAGTGCTCTGCTGGATGAGAGCCACAGGAATAAACCCTGGGGACCCTCAGCCACCCCTTTTGCTGTCCCTGTCCCCAGCAGGTCCCACTCTTTTCCCCCACCTGGGTTGTGCCCTGGCTGTGGGTACCAGAGTTGAGTGGTGTGAGCTGAGTGATTTCTCACCAGGAACCCAAACACAGCAGGAAAAAAAAAAAAGGGATAAATTTGCAGCTGAGTTGCAGGATCAGCCCAGGATCAGGACATGGCTTCACCTGCCATTGCCACTTGTCCTGGAGGTGTCCAAGGCATCCAGTTACTCATTGTAACAGAAGCTATTTGCCAAGCTGGATGTGACTGCCTGAGAGGCCTCAAGTGTGTGTCTGAAAGGGCTTTGCACAAGGTTCAAGTGGTTTAAAAAAGCCAATATCAGTGTATACTTAAAAAGTGGCAAACAGAGGAGCAGATAAACGGATTGAAGTGCCCTCTAGAGCAGTTAATGGGTTGATGTGCACGTGCTGGGGGGTGAGGCAGGAGCTGGCAATGGGGCTCCTTCTGTGATTATCACAGAATTGTAGAACCCCAGAATGGGTTGGGTTAGCTTAGGAAAGACCTTAAATCTCATCTCATTCCCACTCCCTGGCACAGGCAGGGACACCTTCCACTGTCCCAGGCTGCTCCAAGCCCTGTCCAGCCTGGTCTTGGACACTGCCAGGGATCCAGGGGCAGCCACAGCTTCTCTGGGCACCCTGGGCCAGGGCCTGCCCACCCTCACAGGGAACAATTTCTAAGCCAAAAATATTGTTCTCAAGAAACCTTTTTCTTTTCTTTTTTTTTTTTTTTTTTGTTTTGGTTTTTTTTTGTTTTTTGGGTTTTTTTGGAACTGGAGACCTTGACTTGATAAAGGCTGTTCAGAGTGGAGCCAGGAGACAGTTGACAAGTCCAGCAGCACAAGACCCAAACCCCACCAGAGCTGTGTCAATGCAGCAGATTTCCCCTGGCACTTGAAATCCTGGCTCCAGGCTCACTCCCTGACCTCTCCAGAGCCCCTGATTTATTCCAATCTCCTGTTCACAGTCAGAGGATCTCCCCAAACCTCCTGTTCCCCCCCTCACTTGTAGTGATTCAGAAGTCATGCACAGCATGGGCCAAAGCACCTCAGCCCCCATGGGAACCTTGCTCTGGGTCCCATCATACTCTGAGGGTCCTTCATGGGCTTTCACAGATGTTGTGGGGTCTGGAGGACCAGGGCCACCTGGGTCAGCTCAGGCCTTGCTCAGGGAGATGGGGAAAAACCTGGGGAGAGGGATGAGGTGAAAGTGCTCCCACAGCCATTTGCTGCAGATTCCAAATATTTCAAGTTAGTGGGCACTTTTGGAAATTGGAGGCAAAGGAATCTGAGTGGCTTGTAATAGGAAACAGCTGCTGCAGAGCAAGCTGGGTCCTGAGGAAAAACGACTCCATGGAAATGGGTCTGCCGAGTAATAAAGCCACAAATAAATACTTAGTTCATTTACTAGGTTGTTAGTCCCATAAGCATTGAAACTTCATTTGTTAAGAGAAGCAGCGTTTAAGAATCAGAAGCAGATGAGCAGAGGCCTGGTTTAGCTGCTGCTGGCTGGGTTTATTGCCAGGGGCTCTGTGCCTGGGGCTTGTGCAGCTTCCAGCAGGTGTGGGAGCTGCTTGGGGATCTCAGCACCAGTTTGTTCCATCCTGTGATAATAACTGGTGTGTTTTTTCTTCTCCCCTTCCTCTTGTTGCAGAGATAAATGATTATTAAAATCTGACTTTGGCAGTTTTTCAGTGCCAGGCAGGACCTGCTGCCCCTGGGGAGGGTTGGGAAGCTGTGCCAGGAGCACAGTGCCTGCTGTGCATCTCAGCCCCAAGGGTGGGTCAGCTTTGGAACTTCAAATACCAGCTCTCCTGGCACCCTGGGGTAGCACAAAGAGAGTGTTGTCATTAAGGGAATTGCTCTCCCAAGGCAGTTGATCCTCAGTGTTTTTTGGTTAGGGAGGCAGGGAGACACTTCAGGCTGTGATAGAAGGAAAGTCTGATGCTGAGCTTGTGACACTTCCTGAAAGAAAACTGCTGGAATCTTTCCTCTTCCATCTGATTGCATCTAGAAGAGGTTCTTTAAGTACTCCTGATGCTCTTCCTGAGGGCTGATCAGGTCTTACATAGTTTTCATGTGGAAGAAATGGGGTGAACTCCTGGGCTTTCACCTCACCTCTCCATCAGGAAAGGCAGAGGAATGATCGTGGTCCTCATTCTGGTCTTCATTCATTGCCAGAAGTTCAGCCTTGTGTTTCCAACTCCAGTCAAGTGGGTGTTGATTTAAGGTGAGGATTGTTGCTGTATGAATAAACAGCCTCCAGAGCCTTTGGGATCTGGGAAAGATTTACCATGTGGGTGGAAAGATGGAAAGCAGTCAGGGTTTTGGAAGGAGCAGCGAGGAAGGGTTGTGCCAGGTTCTCTAAACACATTCAGGGGTGAGAGCATGCTCAGGAGCAACCCTAACAGTCCTGAACACCAGGTTCAGCCTTTCACCATGCCAGGAGAAATCCCATGGCTGCACCAGATGCATTTAAAGCAGAACACTCCAGCCAGAGTAATTTTGAAGATGTGGTTCTTGAGCAGCCAGCTCATTATAACCCAGTTTGCATTGAACAGTCATATCTGGCTGCAGATGGGTGAACAACCCTTGGAATACACCAGCAACTATCTGGAGTGGTCAGGGATTAACTCACACTGGTGCCTGGGATGTCCCTGTGCAAGAGAGGTGTTCTGTCATCTGCCACAGCCATGAGCAGACAGCTCCCTGGGACCTGCTCAGTCCAGGCTCCAAGAGAAACCACAACCTTATCCTTGACCGCTTAAAGGGTAAAGCAAAACCAGCTGGCTCTATGGATTGAATTAGCAAACTCTTGTTTCTGTGTTGCAAAGGTCATTTTTCTTGTCTTACAGCTTTTTTCCATGCTGTGGTCAGTGTTCCTTCCTAAAACTTGGCTGTTGTACCTCCTCTTGTATTTTCTCAGTGATTCCTCTAGATATGCCCAAATTAGTGACCTGTGAATTTGCACTTGGAGGGTGCTTATCTTACAGAGGGTTTTCCTGTATGTGAATCTGCATAAATATTTTACAAAAATAAATATGTTCCTAAAGTGACCCTCTGGAAGTGTCCAAGGCCAGGTTGGATAGGTCTCAGAGCCAGCTGGTCTAGTGGAAGGTGTCCCATGGCAGGGTGGTTGGAATGGGATGAGCTCTGAAGGCTTTTCCAACCCAAACCATTGCATGATTCTGTGATTCTTTAAAAGATCATGGCCAAATGCTGCCAGGTCCTCAGGTGCTGTGTGCAGTTCTGTGACACAGACAGGCTGTGATGTCGAGTTTGAGTGGATAAAGCCCAGTTTGATCAGTCAGACAGGTCAGAACCACTTCCCACAGCGTGAGGAGCACGATGGGGGCTGAGGGTGTTCTCTGCAGGGTCCTGTGCAGTGCTAGGGGTGTTTGGGGCGCCATGGGTGTGGCACCAGCCCACTGACCTGGCCCAGGGACACCAAGTGACACCCACAGAGCAGGAGGGAGGATTTATGTCCCACCCTGGTGCTCCTCAGGCCACTGCATGCCTTGGCCATGCTCTGAGCTGCCTCAGGGGGTGATGAGTCTCCACTGAGCTGCTTTTCCATCTGCTCTGTATCTGATGCTAACTCTTATCACTTTATGGACCACCTTTGGCCCTGTTTGCACAGCCCCTCACTCTGTGCACACCAGGCCCACGGCCAGGACCTGGGGGAATGGCTGTAATACAATTAAATGGTGATAACAATCATCTGGCAAGCTGTTCCACTTGTCTGGAAAGGGCTGGGCAATATGTGCATGTGGGACAAGTCTGTGCATCTTTCAAATTAATAAAAAAATTGAGTTTGTCGACAATGCAGCCTGCAGTAAATTAACACCTCGCTTAAATAGCTAGCTGACAACTTGAAGTGGGGGGTGGTGTTCTAATACTTAAGCTGGTTTTCTCTGTCTTCACATGCCCTGTCCAGCATCTCCTCTTACTCAAATAACCTAATTGCACTCCAGCCTTTCAACAGCACATCAGCCTTGCTGCCAACACGGTTGTTCACCTCAAGGCCTCATTATGTTTTGCCACTACATCAGGGGCCAAAAATAACTTGACAATACCTTCTCGATACGCAGGTCTCTCAGTGACAAACAAATAATTGGGTGAAGCAAACCCTGAGCACAGTGAGCTGCCACAGCCTGCTGTGTGCACAGCCCCTGGTGACAGCAGCCACCACGTCTGGTGTCACAGCAGCTCTCCAGAGAGGGCTGGGACACAGGGGACAGCTTGGGGATGGTGTACAGGGGTCTCATCAGCAGCCTGGGACAAGGCACTGTCATTTTTCTGCAGGTAGAGGGCTGGAGACATGGAACATAGACTAACAAAGGTATTAGAAAAAATAATAATTAAAGAATTATTTTTTCTCACACAATGTTATCTGAGAGGGTCTGTTTGTGGGTGTACCAGGAATTGAGCCATCTTCACCTTTTAGTCTGATACTATAATTAATTTAAAGTTGGTTGCTGTGCATACTTAAAAATTAGATTAGCCAATAACTTCTCTCTAATGATAGTTTTGGTTGTTCTGGCAGCTTACACAAAAGCAATGAAACCTCTTGTGTCTGGAGTGTGTTAATGAGTCCTGAGAAGGCAGTGATGGCTGTGCCAGGGTCCCCAAAAGTGAGGTGTGGTCCCTGTCCTGCAGTCCTTTGGATCTGCTGGGCTGTGCCAACACCCAGCACCCCCTGGCAGAGGAGCACAGTCACACAGCCTCGGGGAGAGTTAGGGACTGCCCTTCCCCATGGCATCACAGCCCCAGCACTGCTCTGCTCGTCCTTCTGGCACACCCCAAATCCCCCAGGGCTCTGGGGTGTCCTGGGAGCTGCAGGAAAATGCACTGCAGCCTGGAGTTCATGGCTGTGTTTGACAGGACAAGGGAAAATGGCTTTAAGCTGAAGGGAGGACAGGGTTAGATGGGATATTGGGAGGGAATTGTTCCCTGTGAGGGTGGGCAGGCCCTGGCACAGGGTGCCCAGAGAAGCTGTGACTGCCCCTGCATCCCTGGCAGTGTCCAAGGCCAGGCTGGTTGGGAATTGGAGCAACCTGGGATAGCAGAAGGTGTCCCTGCCATGGCAGGGGTGGAATGAGATGAGCTTCACAGATCCTTCCAACCCAAACCATTCTGAGATTCTGTGAGTAGCTGATGTTGCTAATCCTGTGTGATTTAGTGGGTGTGATAAAACAGAGTGGATGCATTCAACTACAGACTCTGTAACTCCGTATTTCCTGCAATTACTCCTTTTTTAACATTTACCTTTTTTGTGCTAGTGAGTGAGTAGCCAGTGGGGATTTTCAGCCAGGTCAGTGCCAGTGTGTGCCCAGGTGGCAATGAGGATGTTCCTGCTCTGTTCCTGTGTTTGTTTGCTGTGCTCAGGCAGCCACTGTTGGTAAGCAGAGCGTGGGGAAGAGAGGGAGAAGCAGCATTGTGATGTTACTGGAAGTGATTCAAAAAGATGCTACGGGGGGATGTTACTTGTTTTGGCAACGAATCTGTAACATTTTTGTGCAATGTTTTATGATTCTTCTGCTGCTAGCAGTTAGAATGAGGAGTGGCCAAAAAAAAAAAATCAGGGCAGTTATGGAAACTTCAAAGCTCAGGGATCAACCTAGTTTGTGGGTAAAAGTCTGCTTTTGGAATTTATGTGTTCACGTTGCTTATTTTAGTAAACATATTATGGATAAAGTAATTTCCAAATGCAAACAGGAGGCAGGGAATAGGATTCTGTCTTTGAGATGATTTTTCAGGAAATGGTAAACAGACTTAGAAGTCTCCATATGAATATTTACGTTTTATTTGCTTTCCTTTGGCTAACCATGGAACTTAAGCACTGTTTAAAACCCAGAGTTTATCACTGGGCTTTCATTTTCTCTCTGCAACTTAAACTTTGCCCTCTGTAGATGGAGAGAATCCATTCTGTTGGACTGTGGTTTTAATATGGAAAAAGCATGCAGAGAACTTGCTCTGACAGGCAGAAGGTAAATGATTTCCCTACATCTCAGGCAGGTTAGATTTTTTTTTTTAAAAAGGAAAAAAATTGCTTATACTCTATTTACCTTTCCCCCTGAGGAGTAAATGGGAGGTGCAGGCACCACATACTTTTTGACATGGTGTGTTTGGAGTTTTCTCTTCTTGCAACAACAACACATCAGCCAGGAGCAAATTTCCTGAGGGTGGTTTGGGGATGGACGTGCTGAACCTTGCCTTGTCAACAGGCACATTCCTGGGATTTCATGCACCAGCAGATGTGGTGTGAAATGGTAGCTTCACGGAGCAATAATTCACGTTGTATTGTGGAGATCAGCAGCAAACAGCGGCAGGATGAGAGCTGCTCGTGTTTAAGTACAGAACTTGAAAGGTTGGAATGAGTCCAGAGGAGGCCATGAAGATGCTCCAAGGGCTGGAACTGCTCTGCTGTGAGGAGAGGCTAGAGAGTTGGGGTTGTTGGAGAAGAAAAGGCTCTGGGATGACCTTATTGTGGCGTTTCAGTGCCTAAAGGGTTCCAGGAGAGCTGGAGAGGGACAAGGGATGGAGTGACAGGACACAGGAAATGGCTTCCCAGTAACAGAGACAGGGTTAGATGGGAGATTGGGAAGGAATCCTTCCCTGTGAGGGTGGGGAGGCCCTGGGATGGAATTCCCAGAGAAGCTGTGGCTGCCCCTGGATCCCTGGCAGTGTCCAAGGCCTGGCAGGACAGGGCTTGGAGCAGCCTGGGACATTGGAAGGTGTCCCTGCCATGGCAGGGGGTGGCACTGGGTGAGCTTTGAGGTCCCTTCCAACCCAAGCCACTCCATGATTCCATGGTAAACTTTCAAATCCCATTTTCTCAAATATAAAAATAATTGCAGATCGAGGCATCCCTTGGAGAGCTGCAATTAGTTCTGAGAACAAAAGGCTTTGCAGTTCTACACCGTTACAATCATGTTCTTTAAAAGGTAAACCAAAATTACAGAGCCTCCTTTTCTCCCTGAGCATCTGCAGGAATGCAGTTTCAGGTACATATATCTATGTATGTTTTTAATAATGCTCCCTCGTCTGACATGGTGTCTTGCCAAAAACGAAATCATTAATGAACTCCACAGGGGATTTATGCAGATCCAAAGCTGCTCATTACATCTATTTTTAAGTCTGTTGCTGCACCGAGGGCAAGGGGAATTTGTTGGAACCTGTAGCGTTAAAACTTGTAATTTTGTTTGCTAACACTTGCAGGAGATTACAGATGTGATCCCAGGCCCTTTGAAGTCAAGGGGAGCAGGGGGATCATTAGCATAGGGATTATCCCTGTTTCTCTAACGCAATACTCCCAGGGAAAAGCTCCCTGTGTCCATCTCCTCCCACCTGGGGAATGCACACGGCAGGGATGGTGTGTGGGGAGTTCTTTCCAAACTGTGGCTTTTCCAGAGGATGGAAATGTGGCCTCTGGTGTGTCTGTGAAGTCTAATTGTCCATAAAGTCTGAAAATCCATGAAATGCACAAAGTCTGGAACTGTGTAATTTTAAGAGTAGTCTAAAAACTTATTCTTTGAGCCAGGGTGACTGGATGACTCCTTCTGTGTATGTTGGGTAACATCCATGTCAGACACTGAGTATTCTCCAAAAAAAGTGTTCTCAGAGGCCTCTGGTGTTAGCATTTTGTCTGGGAAGCTCTCTGCTCTGGGATTCTGGCTACACAAACATAACTTCTGCAAGCAGCTGGAGCAATGGTGCATCAGGGCCAAATGCAAGGGCAGGTTTTTGTAGGAAAGAGCCTCTTGTGGCAGCAGGGTGCAGAGATGGAAAAATAACATTGTACATGTCTGCAGGAGCCAAAGGGAGTGTGAGGCTGTCTGCTGGTGTTGGGTTCTCTGCAGGTATTTAATGGGGTTTGCTGCGACATGCTCCTGACTGGAGAGTGGTTCTGGAGCTGACAGACTGTGCTCAAGGCAAATTCTTTTCATTAAAAAGGGATTTAATTAATTAGAGCTGACTGTCGGCTGACAGGTTAATTGATAAGGGAAGTGAGCCCCAGAACCTGGAGGTGAGATTATACAGTGACTTTAAACCTTCACAGTCTCTGATAAAACTCAGGCTCCCCCTGGAATGTCAGAGAAATCTCACTGGCTGTTTTACAGGGCACGGTGCCTGAAAAGATTTGCAAGAAAAGCTGCAGTTTCCTAAAATTCAGTTTTCAAGTAAAGATCTGATCTGGCAAATTTATTCCAGGCTAAGGCTCGTTGAACTGTTTCAGTGGCAGCTTTGCACATTGCTGTGCTCACGTGGAATTGGTTGGGGCTGACGGGGAATTCACGTGGAACTTCCTTAATTGGCTGAAATAAAATTTCCTGCATCTTCTTTTTAACTGCTGAAAGAAGTAATCACTTGCTCCAATAAATAGTAGTTCTGGAGCCACTCTTTTCTAATAATTTGCTTTTTAAAATGGAAATGAGCTTGGGAGTGGGTTTAATGATTGATAGGAAGGTAACTGAGAGAAGAGTGAGATTGAAAATTGAGAAAAAATCTTTCCCAGTGAGGGTGGGCAAGCCCTGGCACTGAGTGCCCAGAGAAGCTGTGGAAATGTCCAAAACCAGGCTGGACAGGGCTTGGAGCAGCCTGGAACAGTGGAAGGTGTCCCTGTCCATGTCAGGAGGGGCACTGGGTGGTTTTCAAGGTCCCTTCCAACCCAGATTATTCTGGGATGCTATGAAATGGTGACACAGGGCTGAGTCCACCCTGGGACCTGCTGACAGGTCTGGGATCAATGAAATTCCTTTCCAAATGCATCTGGTGAGCACAAATGAGAAAAGGGAAAACCTCTGGTAGTTATTCTTTGAGCCATGTGGAAACCATATTTTATAAGGTAGAAAGGTAATAATGAAAATACAAATAATTATAGTAGGGTATGGAAAAATCCAGGTGGAAAACTCTTGATCTCCACCAGAGTCCACTAAAGCTGTACAAGGAGGCTGTGGTGGGTGAAAACCACTCATCCATATTTAGCCCTTTCTGTTTTGTCCAGGTTAGCCCTTAGATCTGGACATTAACCCTTTAATTTGTGGTGTCCAGAGCAGACATAGGCCCAGGCAGGGCTGGGTGATGGTGTGAACATCAGGGGAGTGTTGGCATGGGAGGTCAGAGCAGGGTCAGCTCAGGGGCAGGAGGGAGGGGAAGGTCTGGGCAGGAACATCCCTGTCACTTGTGCTGCTGTAAAACCCTGAGCATAATTTAAATGTGGCTTTTGGCTGTGTTTCTGAGAAAAATCACTGGTGTAAGAAAGGTGTTTCCTGGTAAGCTGAGAGCAGCACATCACTCATCGGATTGCAAGGGAGAAATTTCAGCTGTTCCAAATGAGGTGATTTACACTGGCTAATAATAACTGTAACTGTTCTAGGGGGGTGAGTGCTGAGGATTTGCCACAGTGCTTGTTTTCGTTGGCACACGAATACCTGGCTGTAAGAGCTGAGACGTTCCTGTTACAGCCCTTTCCTCTTGGGTAGAATTAGGTGCATGGATTGCATATATCAGTATAATCAACCCTGCTAAGATGTCAAAACATCGAGTGTCAATCCTATCATAAAATCTAAACCCATCTTGTTTTCCTTTCCCTTTTTCCCCCCCCTGTGCTCCATCTAAAATAAATAACTTGAGAAATAACTGAATGAATATAACCCATTTCTCCAAAGAAAGGAAAATAATTGCCTCCAGACTTCTAACTTACCTGCCAAATTGCATCCTGATGTGAATTGCAATGGACAAATTATAATCTTTTGAGACAAGGGAGGAGATGATGGAGTCTGTAAGTGACCCTTCTCTGGTAGGCACAGTCAGAATGAAGCTAGACTTGGCAAGTGATTTGCACTCCCATCAGGGAAGGTCCCCAGGTCACCCTGGAGAGGCATTAACTGGACACTGTGAGGAGAGCTCCCAGTGGCAGCAGCCCCAGGGCTGGCAGAGTGACACACACCACGAGCTCTGGACCCCACCACTGCAGGGAAAAACCCAAACCAAGCAACCAGAACAAAACAATGGCAATGAAAACACAGCAGAGGAGGAAAATCCAACCAGGGAGTCTCCTGTTTGGGGGATTCATCTTGCAAAGGCCTTTTGCAAGTGATGGAGTAGGCAGGAACCATCAGCGAGATTTGGGCATCTGTCCAGAGGTTTGATATTTGGTGGAGGAGTTGGAGCTGGCTGAAGTTCATTATGTGGCAGAGGGGTGGAATGAGATGATCTTCAGGGGCCCTTCCAACCCAAACCAGTCTGGGATTCCATGATTCCGTGGTTCTGTGTCCCCTGGGCTCAGCCCTGCTCACACGTTGTCACTGTGGGAGGCTCCTCGTGGTTCTTTGTGACTGCAGTGATGCTTTTGTTCCCCAGCCAGTCCTGGGCAGTGTCTTGGTTTAAATCCAGCACTTGGTGTAAATGTGGAGCAATTCAGGACATGCTTTTGTCCTGTCACACAGGTACTGCATGGCTCCCTGTCTGCAGGAATGGCCATGAGAATGCAGAGGATTCCTGGGCAAAGACACAGAGGTTTCCATGATGTGCTTAAGACTTGTCTGCAGCTTTTATCCCATTTTCAGTGTTGGAGTGACTTCTCTGGGCCTGGGGGCACAGCTGAGGGTTTAACTTGCAGGAGGTCCTTACAAAGGGGTGAGGACACTAATGGTGAATGGTGCAGGGTGTAAAGGTTTATTTGGAACTCCAGAAAATACCAGTGAAGAAACAAAACTTCATTTTCAGATGGTGGGAGAGGGTTTTGTGAAAATTGTTTCCACACACCCCACTCAAATCCCCACTTTGTCTGCACACAGGGAACCTGAACTTATCTAAAAAAGCCTTTTGCTGTAAAATCTAAGAACAGATACAAACTCAAGCAGCTGAGTGAAAAAACTCAACAACTTGGAATGTTGTAATTCCCCTCTAGAAAGCATTCTGCTGTGAACCCAACATGAGTGATGGACACAGGAACTTTATTGAATTTAGTGACTTCAGCCATCACAGGAAGTTCAGCACCTGCAGTGGCTGATGGGGTTGAATCCTTCAAGACACATGTAAAAACTAAAATGAAAGACTGTCCTCCTTAATTTGAACCATCTAGATTGCTACTTCCCATATTTGGATGTGTCTCGATATGCACACAGTTTTCTGGCCCTTTCAATGCTGTGATTAGGTCTGATTTTTTTTTTTAGTGACTTCCTAACCTCTCATAGAGAGGTCAAACTGTCTTACAGCCTTTGGTGAAAGTCAAAAACCCTCTGGTATTTTACCACTCACTCAGTGCTGTTGCTGCCTGTGCACTGAGGTCCATTTAGGTGCATCCTCAGAATGTACAGCCAAATTATGTGCTGTCAAAAGGCCTTAGCTGGGTTTGGATGGGGTCAGCAGGCTGAGAGATCCCACACTGGTTGAAGCTGGAAGTCAGAAGCCAAGTGGAGAGTTTTGTACCCAACTTGAGTTACCCAAAAGCAGATCTTGACCTCTGTGCTGTGGTTGGGTGTGTGAATGGTGCTGCCATTGGAGCTCATGCTGCATGCAGAGATTGAGACTGGAAAAATAAAGGAGGGAGTGAATCCTTCCAGCCTTGGCTGTGGGTAGCAGGAGCCACAACGAAAAGGAGGTTGTGTCGCACTGTAAAATGGTTGGATAAAAACAGCACCTCCTGTGTTCATGGCAGATTCTAGGACAGTTGTGATTGGGTTTTTTTTAGCCTCAGGAATGTTAAATGCCATTTGGTAACTTGCTCTGGAAGGTGATAAGAGGACTGCAAGCATTTTCTGAGGGAGACATGAGCTGTAGAGGTTTATTATTAGGATGTAAAGCAATTATTTGTTTGTGTGCTTCCCCTCGCAGGAATTTTTTCTTTTTTGTTTTCTAAATAACACAAGACATCCTTGGCAGCCGAATCCCCACAGTTGTTAATGTCAGATTGTTATCAGATCTGGCAGTGATTGTTTTCTAATAATAAGTATGTTTTTCCCTTGCTGCCTATGTAAGAGTGACAGTTTGCTGCAACTCAAGGCAAGATGAAAAAGAAATTCAGCATTTGCCACTTATATCCCTGAAAACAAATGATCTCCTTAGTGCAGATCGTTTTTTATTATTTATCTGCCTTTTAGTTATCTAAGAAATTATTTCCAAGAAGCAGATGAGAGGCAGGGTTGGAATTCCTCTGCTTTTTAGCTCCTGTTTGGGTCCTATTCGTATTTGGGCTTGACTGATAACTCTCCTCCACTGCTGAGAGAAGAGCTGCTGACACCCTTTTCAGTTCTGGTGCTGCTGAAGGTTTGTTGAGATCTTTTAATTTAATGAGCTTCACAGCAGCCTAGGTCAGTGATCAGTGTCTGCTCTGGGGTAGGAGCCCCACTGTGGGAATCTGCTGGTGAGGCAGCAGTTGCTGTGGTTTGTGTTCTGGCTGGGATTCATCCCTGGGGCTGCCCAGCAGCTGCCCATGGCCTCGGTGGAGGGAGCAGACCAAGAGGGCTAAATCCTCCTCCAGGAGGGCATTGCAAGGGCTCGGAACAGGTTCACATTCCTGATATTTCTCCTTGCCCTCTGCTGAGGAGTGGTGTGTCTCTGCTCGGTCACTCAGGAGCTGAGCTGCGCAAGGAGCTGGGAGAGCTGATCCTCTGCAATTTGCAGCTGTGGGCAGTGACTGCAGCAGCTCTGGGGATCCCAAACCAGCCCATGGCCTTTTCCCTGCTCCAGCCCCTTCCCAAAGCAGAGCCCTGCGATGGCTGGCAGTGCCCCAGGAGTGTCCCCCAGGAGCCCTGGCTGTCACCTCCCGCAGAGCAGGGACAGGAGATGGACCCAGGCAGGATCAGCAGCCTGGGATGTGTCAGGCCAGGGAGAAAGGGCAGTGCTCAGAGCTCCTCTCCTCTGTTATGGCAACACCACAACACAAGCAGGGGTTGATTCCCAAACACGAGGCCACCTCTTTCAGAAAGGGATTAAGTAGCTGAAAGCACTTTTTTAGCCTGGAAGTGATCCGATGTTAAATATAACCCTTTTGGACTGTCTCTTCCCGGGGATTATTTTGGAAAAGCTCTGTGACCCTGGATCAGTGAGCACCCCTTGATGCTGGGTGTATTTACCATCACCAAGAACATTCAGTGAGCACAAGCTGCTGTGAGTTATTTTTTGCCTTATCAGTCTTCATTTTAAGATTACTGGCGAGATCTTCTCGTCTTCTCGACGTGATATTCTTAGCTGGAAGATTAACTGATGTTCAATTTCTAGAGTGATTTTAGTCTTATTAGCGAGAACATTTGGCAGTGTGTACTTTGTTTTAATTTAGTTGTCTGTATTGGAATTTAAAGTCTAGAAGATAGCATGTTCTTCTCTTTTTTAAAAAAATAAAATCCATTTAGTAAGAGTAATTTTATTTTCCTGTGTGGGACAGGAGTTGTTTAGCAAAAAGGAGGCTGTGCATGGTAGCTCAGCCCCAACTCCCAGACTTAATGATTCCTCACTGCAGACTGGTGTGGGAAAAGGCTGTCATCAAGAATCCATTTAAAATTAAAATTCAAGAAAATAGCGCAGGTATTTGTAGGAGGAAGTATATTTTTCTCAATCTGATTTTCTTTGCTGTGTTTTTTGTGTATCAGATATTGCAACCAATAATTATTGCACTTATTTGGGTGAAAGACTCCTCACTGAATAACTTTTACTTTAGTGAGTTGCTCTGTTGTCATTCCTGATATCCAAAATTGGAGTTCTGGAATGGATACCCAGGATTATTTTGGGAGTAGAAAAACTTCCTTCACACTTTCCCCCAAGCTCTTTGACTGTGAGAGTGCTGAGATCTCACCCTTGTGTTGCTGCTGCCAGCAGTGGTGCTTTTCCTTTTGAGTCAGTGTTTAATCCACACTCACTCACACGTGGTGCTGGGGATATTTTGGAGCTGTGCATTGGGTGGATGCTCAAACACTTGGAATGGTGAAGGATCAGGGTGGGAAGTGGGGCCTGTCCTCACACTGTGGAGTGTAGAGGGGATGTTTTGAAAGTAATTTTTTGTTTTTTAATGTTTGGACTCGATGATTTTAGAGGTCTTTTCCAACCTTAGTGAGTCTTTGATTCTGTGGCTCAAAGGCTGCATGCCAGGAGCTTGGATAAACATGAAGCTGAGCATTTATTATCCTTAGGTATTTCCTGGCATTTTTTAAAGCTGGTGTCTCCTAGCTGCAGCAGCTGGTTCAAACCCAGGTGTTGATATGGTGCTGGCCTCACTCTCCCTGCAGTTTCAAGCAGGTGAATGGAAAACCCTGCAGAGATTCAGCCACTGCTGGTGGCACTGAGACACATTTACACCATCCATTCACCGTGGCACAGCTACTTCATCTCTTCCTTTTGTGAGCTGATGGTTACTTAAGCAGCTTAAAGTTCGTTCACAATATTATTGCATGTGATTTTGAAGAGTGACTTTTGACTGTGAAAGCCTGTAAAATGCAGAGATAGTGTTCCCTGCCAAGTGTGTGGCCCTGCAAGGAGCTGCTGCCTCACAGTTCCATCTCCTGCATCATTAGCAGAGCTCAACAGCAGCTCTTGTCTGCTTTTAGAGAGGCCCTTACCACTACTAAGAGAAGCTGAATTACCATGGAGTGGTAACAAGATGCAACATTACTGCCTTTCATGATTTTATCAGAAGTCTCATCATCTTTTTGTTGTTGTTATCTTAGATCCTGAAGTAATACCCTTTCGTGAAAGACATTCCCTTTCATGAGGCTAAAAACTGCAGTGCAAATAAAGAAAACCCTGGGTTTTAAGGCAGATTGCTAAGAAGGGACATTGACTTGTGGTGGGTTTTATACTTGAGACTGGAAGCACTAGAAGGTTTTGTCAAGCTCTGCCAGCAGTGAAGTATCTCCTGATTGTGACCTTCCAGTGCCTGAAGGCAGCACAGAAGAAAGATGGAGAGAGATGTTGTACAAGGGCCTGGAGGGACAGGACAAAGGGGAATGGCTTCAAGAGGACAGAGAGGGGTTTAGGTTGGATATTAGGAACAAATTGTTCCCTGGGAGGATGGGCAGGCCCTGGCACAGTCTGCCCAGAGAAGCTGTGGCTGCCCCTGGATCCCTGGCAGTGTCCAAGGCCAGGCTGGACAGGGCTTGGAGCAGCCTGGGACAGTGGAAGGTGGATGGACAGGGGGAGGGATGAAATGGTCTTTGGGGTCCCTTCCAACCCAACCCATTCCAAACCAAAGGATTCTGTTATCTCACCTAGGCAGAGATTTGTACCTTGTGCATATTTGCCATTATTGGAGTCCTTGTGTCATCCTCCATGTCCTGTCCCTATGTCCCATGGCTGGAACTGTGCCTGTGCTGCTGCTGTGGCCACAACTGGTTTGTTCCTTCTCCCAAAGCCTGGCTGCTCCCTGGGATCCCTCAGCAGTGTCACCCCGGGGGTGACAGGCAGAAGACATTCCATGTCTCTGGCATGGAACATTGCCAGGCATCTCTGTGTGCTGCACATGCTCTGCTGGGCTTTAGGAGTGTTTTCCTGGGCTGTGTGTCAGTGCTTGGTCCTGGGGAGTGAGGGAGGTGGATCTCTGTTCTGGATCCCAGGGCAGCAGGATTGCAGTGCTCCCTCCCTCCCTCGCTGCTCCTGGCCTGGACAGAGACACCCTACAGTGCAACGAGGGCAGGGTTTGTTCATTCCTCCTTGTCCTCTAGGGGTGAATATGGATTATCCATTGCAGCAGCTGCTTTGGGAAGGAAGAATGTTGGGATGAAGTAACCAAATCCTGTCAGGGGTTGCACCACTTTGGTAGTAAATCCACTGAATAAACAAAGTGGAATATTTTAATACAAGTATTGTGCAGAACTCCTTGCATTTCCCCCTCCACACCCGTAGTGGTGATGCCAGAAACAACTGCAGAGCTCCCAGACACAACTGCAGCTGCTCCCAGTGCTGTTCAGTGTGAGCTGTATCTCCTGGTAAATCTGGAGGAACCACACAAATCATTCCCTTGAAGGTTTCGGTTGCTTTGGCAGCTGAGTTGGCAGTGTTGAGATAAAAGGGCTGCCTGGAGCACCCCGTATTATCTGAGCATCCCTGGGAAATGCTTCCACTTGTTTCAGGGAATCTTAACAGCTCCTTGCCTTTGAACAAGAGCAATTCTTTTTTTCTTTGTGGTTTCTTTAGATAATTTCAAGCTCCAGTGTAACTGCTCCCATCCAATGCCTTCTGGGCAAAGGTGGTTATAAAATTGTGGTGGAGCACATTGGCTGTAGCTGTTAGAAAGGTTTGGCTTTGCAGCTCTGAATGGATCTGATCTGGGATGCAGCAGGATCCCAGAGAATGCTGCTGTTCTTCATCAGGAGTCTCTGGGCAGGGAGATGACAAACTCAATTACAGCAGCACAATTATTTGGGTTATTCAAGATGAGGAAAAACAGCCCTGAGCATCAGAGGGAGATCTCCAGGCCCCTGAGAGCAGCAGCAGCAGAGGAGGTTCAGCATTAGCACCTGTGAGATGGAGCTACTGGAAGAGTGAACTATCCATGAACATCTCCAGCCTCTAAATGCACTCGGATGGTTCAGGGGAATGACCTGTGGACAGCTCAGTATATACTTGAGTTCAGTGCACTGAAAGTGCCCAGAGAGATGTAAATAATGAAAGGCTGGATAAAATCTTAGCTCCTGGGATAGAAAGCAGAGCTGTTGTTCACAGCAGCTGCTCAAGGCAAGCTCTGAGGAACAGGCTGTGCTCCTTGGGCTCCATCCCCCAAAAGCAGAGCTGGTTTGTGGGTGGTCAGGGGATGCTGACACTTGGGGAAGGGCACAGTGTGAGAACAGGCTGGAGGGACTGGGACTGCTTGGAGGAGATCAGAGGCCATCAGAGTTACCAGGATTAATGCTGGAAATAACTGCTGAAGTAATCATGGAATGGGATGTCCAGAGAAGCTGTGGCTGCCCCTGGGTCCCTGGCAGTGTCCAAGGCCAGGCTGGACAGGGCTTGGAGCAGCCTGGGACAGTGGAAGGTGTCCCTGCCATGGCAGGGGTGGCACTGGATGGACTTTAAGGTCTCCAATCCAAACCATTTTGAAATTCTGTGATCTTCTCCCCATCAACAGCTCTGTGGCTCAGTCTTGTCTTTGCTGTGCTCTGTCTCTGTGGAACACCACAACAACCCTATTTCCAAGCACTTTCGTTTTTTTCCTGAGGTGTTTTTTGTGCAACAAAGACAGACTTTTGCTCGGTACTTTGCAGAACCATTTAATGTTGTTTGTTTTTAATCTGTTTTGTGATTAAAATAGATTAATGTTGTAGTAACATAAAAACCCTCAGGGGGTTTTGTTCTCTTTGTAAATATTCTCTAGGATCTCTTCTGTCTTCTAAACTGTGTATAGGGAGGGTGTTTAATGGGACCTGGGGAGAAGAGAGACGCATCTTAAACTTAATATAAGAATTTAATTTTTAATAAGTTTCATTTGGGGTTAGAGTCTTCATATTGGAGTGGAAATTAAAGTGTCTAAATGCTTTGTGTGTAAGCTGTTGGAAAATCTTTAAAGAGACATTCAGGGAAAATCTTTCCTGTTTTATTTGATCTTAAAAATACAAAATTAGAGAAGCCAGTGCTTGATATCCTGCACTGATATTTAACCTGGTTTTGCAAACTTCCCATTGAGTTATCTTTAGCTGATACAGAGAGGGTTTGCTGTGCAGGGAGCGACATGGTGCCCATGATCCATGGGTGGATCTCTGTGCTGTCCATAGGGAGCTGAACAGGAATCAAATCCCTGCAGTGATTCTGGCTGGGTGGAGCAGCACAGAGGTGAACCAAGCTGGATGTGCCACTGTGGGTTTTACTGGGGTCAAGCAAAGTGCCTGTGGTTTCTCCAAGCTTGTGGATGAGAAAGGTGAAAAGAAGATTAGTTGCTTCATAAATGTGCTCTGGTCTCTGGCTGGCAGCAAAGGCTTTGCTGCTTTATGTCAAGCTTAGGGAGATTTTTACTTTCTGTTGAGTAAGAGCAGCTCTAATCCTGGCAGCCTGGAGGGGAGGTGGGAAGCTGGGCTGCAGGGAGCTCCTGGTGTGCTTTGGGCACTGCCAGCTCAGAGTCACATCTGGTGAAGGAAGTGTCACCTCTCCAGCCATCACCCTGGGGAGCACCTGCACGTCTGGCTGCCACTTCCCTGTGTGGAAGAGGTCATGGGTTGGGATGCTCCAGCTCTCCCTGTGTGGAGCTGGATGCCACAAGGGGTCCCAACCTGGCCAGTGTGGGCTGAACTCGTTACCCCTGGGCTCCTGTGGCTAAATCACAAGTGGAGTTGATTGCCCTGCAGCTGATAACTTGCACAAGTGTGTCACGAGTCTCTCTAGAGCAGGGCATGCCCCTCACCAAATTCCAGCTGCAGCCACAGGGATGAGCAGCCTCCATCCCTGCTGCAGGCACATCCCTGGGTCTGGGGATTAGTTTAATACCTCAGCTTTATCTTGGCATTGTGGGCTGCTTTCTGTCTTCATGGGGAGGCATCACAGTGTCCTCAGGCTCTTTTGTAAGATTAAGGGCTTCCCGTGGCATCCTGACAAGGAGGAAATTTAAGGAACAAGAGTATTTAACTTGGAGCTAATCTGCTCTTTGTGCAAGAGGGAGGATTACAGCAGTAAGTTCTCTGTGCCACGATGGCACTGGTGAACAAAACTGTGGAGAAGGAGCTCCAGCCTGATGGTGTGTGGAGCTGGGAGGAGGAAAGAGGCATTTTGAGTCCAGGAATGAGCTGTGACATGGCTGTTGATCTGTTCTGTCATTCAGGAAGAAGGGAGGGAAGGGATGGAATCGTGTTGGAAAGGAAGGGGCACCCACTGGGCTTTGTTGGAGTCACCTGTGAGTCCCCAGCCCTGAGCAGTGCCAGCAGAGTTCTCCCTCACAGGGAGCCACATTAAGGATGGGGAGAGACTATTGACAAGGGATGGAGTGCCAGGACAGGGGGAATGGCTTCCCAGTGCCAGAGAGCAGGGCTAGATGGGATACTGGGAAAGAATTGTTCCCTGTGAGGGTGGGCAGGCCCTGGCACAGAGTGCCCAGAGAAGCTGTGGCTGCCCCTGGATCCCTGGCAGTGTCCAAGGCCAGGCTGGACAGGGCTTGGAGCAGCCTGGGACAGTGGAAGGTGTCCCTGCCATGGCAAGGGATGGAAAAAGATGAGCTTTAAGGACCCTTCCAACCCAACCCACTCTGGGATTCTGTGATCTCCTGTACTTATTTCCTGGACCACAGAGTTTTGTGTCTCCTAAAATCTTCTGTTTCTCTCTAAACTCACTTTGTATCTAGAATTCATTTTTCAGCCTTGCTTGAAGAAGAGTAACTTAGAGAAAACACTTCATGTATTCATTGTGCCACCACCTCACCCCTCCCGAGGATGAGTTGTTAAAAGTTTTCAACAGTTTCCAGTAAAACTGGTGGTAGTTGGTAAATGTGAAACAGGATTTTTTTTTTCCCCCTTCTAGTAAGAAACAAACTTTAGGAAGCTTGAAGTGAGTGCTGGAGAGCTTCCAGCACAAATGTCAGGCTTGGCATCTCCCGGGAGCAGGAGGGTGAGGAGCAAATGTGGGTTCCAACCTGCAGCCAGAACTATTTCCATGTGCTGCCCTCCCTCCTTCCATCAGAATCCATTTGGCAGCCTTGCTGTGATGATAATTAAAATAAACCCTCCCCACAGGGCCAATGGCCACAGCTGTGTGTGTGTGTGTGTGTACCTGTGCACAGGTGTGCAGGGATGTGCACACATGTGTTTGGGATAAATGTGTGTCTCACACTGGGCTGATGTGTTGAATGGAGCTCACAATAGTTTCTTTCTAAGTGTTAATGGGCCCTCTTGATTTTCTGTGTGTTTTCTGTGTATTTACATTGATTTTCTGTGTATTTTCTGTGTGTTTGTATTGATTTTCTGTGTATTTTCTTTGTTGCACTGGAGATCACTACAGTTTCAGCCTTCTGCATGTTATGAAAGGATTATAGATGATTTTATGTATCAGTGGTTGTCAGGGCCTCATGGCAAACCCAGGTACATGAGCTCAGGACATAATTATTGAATTCTCACAGCTGTCAGCTTCCCTGGAAAGGGAAAAAACCCAGCGAGGTCCTTCTCAAACATCTCAAACACAACAGGGAGTAGCGCAAGGAAATAAATCATTTTATCTTACATTTACTTACTCAAATGCTTTCTTGGAACCACAGTGAGGAGTGCTGGCATTCTGCCAAGCTTGAATTTGACCTTTTTTTTTTTTTTTTAATCCTTATTATTATTCTCATGAAACGAATACAGAGAGGCCTTAAGCAAGAGCTGATTCTTGTTTTACATCAGCCCCTGCCCTGAAAAGCTCATCATCTAAATCCTTGGAAAAGGGAACAGGGCCAAGCACTGACCTAACTGCGTCTTGAGGGAGCTGGAGCAGAACTTTAATCTTCTAGTCTAGTGCACTGTCCCTGAATCACGGTGATTTTCCATAGTTCACATCATTTTCTCTGTATATTTGAAGATCTTGCAAGATGAGTTTGCCCAATCCATCCTCGAGGGTTATTGCTAAAAGCTCCTCGTAGCCTTGCAAGAAGGATGTGCTTGGGCATATCTATTACCTATTAAACCTGGCAAAATAATGGAGCTTTCCCATGTCATAACAAATCACACCCGGGCTAAAATAGCTGCAAACATTCTCGAAGACTTAATGAGCTCTTGCTGGTTCACAGTGGTCCAAACAAGTTGTTATTGTGGCTGTTAGAGAGTGCAGAATTATATTATCGAAACAGTCTCATAAAAAGACAAGATGGGGTGTCAGGGAAGCCAATCCCACGCTGCAGGGAGGTGTGTGGGGCCCACAAAAGCAGGTTTTTTTCCATGGTAATGCAGTTTATAGATGTGTAATCTTCTGTAATTCTGGTGTGATTAAATAGAAGCAGTAGCAGAAGGTGTCTTTCTTCCTAAAGTCCCTTCAAGCTGTAAGAGAGGACAGAATAGAGGAAAATATTTCATATTTCCATTATGCATAAAGCAGCCCTGGATCCCAAAATGAAGCAAAAGACGGAATTTGGGGAGTTAAAGTCCACTTTGACTTTCAAGAGCTTCTCTCAAACAAGCTTCCACACACCAGCATAAAAAATGTCAGTGTGAAATATCTGAAGGAGAGCAAATTGAACAATCTGTGCCTTCATCTGGAGTCTCATGCCTGCAAGGGTGTGCAAAAGTCAATAACTGGAATTGGAGGTTATTGACTATTTCACTGGGATGCTGTTGGAACATCATATGTGCTTGATTTGGTCTTCAAGCACCCGGTAAACGTTGGGGTTTAGTTTTACCTCCCCTTGTGAAAAGAATCGAAAATACTATAAAACTGAAAGTGTCTGGAGTTTTTTCCCAATTCTAAAGTATTTTTCTTAAACTTACATAAATGTTATTTGTATAGGTTCCCCTCACTCCAAGATGGAGATTTCATGCCACAGGTGGGGGTTATACATAATTTATAAGGAATTGAACTTTCTGTTGGACACTGCAACCTGCAGCCCCATGGATTTTAGGATGTTTGGATCAGACCTGTCTCCTCCTGCCTCTGCTCCTTGGAAACCAAAACAGTTATGGAAATGGCCTTCTTTGCTGCTTTAAAGTTGAATGAGAGTACATTTAGATGGGATATTGGGAAGGAATTGTTCCCTGAGAGGGTGGGCAGGCCCTGGCACAGGGTGCCCAGAGAAGCTGTGGCTGCCCCTGGATCCCTGGCAGTGTCCAAGACCAGGTTGGACACTGGGGATTGGAGCAGCCTGGGATAGTGGAAGGTGTCCCTGCCATGGCAGAGGTGGCACTGGATGGGATTTAAGGTCTGTTCCAACCCAAACGATTCTGTGAATCTGTGACCCAAAGTGCTGTAACCCTGAGCTGAGCACTGGGAGAGGAATGGGAGAACAGCAACCAACTGCCTCTGCCCCAGCTCTGCAAACTCCCCCACTGTGACCCTGGTGAGCCCTGGGAGCTCAGCACATGCTGCAGTGGGGATCCCTTGGAGGGATGCCTTCCCTGATAAAAGGCCTTGGAGAGGATCAACAGAGCAGGGAAAATAAAATAAAATGTGAGTTCAGCTGTCGAGGTAAAAAAATGAAAATTGAGCTATAAAACTCCCTTTCTCAACAGCTCACCTGTGCTAGGTGGGGGAGGTTGGGATATTGCATTCCAGGCCAGCCCTGCAGAGCACCAAGCTGTGGAATGGGGCTGTGGAATGGGGGTTTTCCTTCTTCCCTTCACACCAATTATCCAGATGAAGTGGGAATTCCTAGTGTGCAGTTTTGCAGCATTCAGGCTGTTCATTCCATGGAGCACAGGCTCTGCTGGCACTTGGCAGAGCTGTGAGAAGCTGAGCATCTCTGTGCCCAGCAAAGGCTGAGGGAGCTGGGGCTGTTCAGCCTCCAGCTGAGAGGAACCTCAGCCCTGGCTGTCCCTGGCTGCAGGCAGCTCAGAGCAGGGCCAGGCTCTGCTCCCTGGGCCAGCAGTGACACCAGAGGGACAGGCAGGGACTGAGCCCAGGGAGTTCCCTGGACAGGAGGCAGAACTTCTTCCCTGGGCAGGACTGAGCCCTGAGCAGAGAGCAGGGAGGGGCTGCAGTGTCCCTGAGCAGGGATATTGCAGAGCCACATGGACACAATGCTGTGCCCTGGGCTCTGGGATGGCCCTGCCTGGGCAGGGAGCTGGGACCTGGTGACCCCTCTGTGGTCCCTTTCCAACCTGCCCCACTCTGGGATTCTGGGATACAGCTGTCACAATGTGCAGTCCTGACCTGGGGAGGGTGGTCACCAACCCCCCAGCTGCAGGACACCCAGGTGACCCAGCCTGGCTGCCTGGGGCTGCAGCAGGGAGGTTCGATGTCACCTTTGATGAGCTGACAGAAGATCCCGAGCAGCTCCATCCCGGAGCACACAGCCCTGGCAGCACTGCAGCAGCAGCTGGTGCCTGGGAGCCCAGGTGTCTGTGTCACATTAATCCCCAAATCAAATAATCAGCTGCTGCTTAATCAGGAGTTGACTCTCTTCACATCCAGTTAAATATGTGCATAACTTGAGGGAGGCTCTGGCACTGAGTCTTTGGTGGTGGTTTAGGACCTGCAGCCTTTTAGGTGCTGCTGCTCAGGGTGAGGGACAGGGGCAGTTTTCCAAGCATTTCTTCCAGCAGCAGGACTGCTAGAAGCAGCTTTGCCAGCTCAGGCAAAGGGTGCTTTTAGAAAAAGGGAAATGAAGAGGGAAGAGGTTACTTCGAATTCCAAGTGCTTCTCCAGAGCAGTTTATAAAACAGCCTCACATCAGGGAAGGGCAGAGCCAAGGGTGGGGGCCTCAAGCACTGCTCCACAGCACTGCTGTTCAACAGGTTTTTCTAATTTTCTGTGTAAAAGAAATTTTATTTAGTTAACTTGAATTATTCTGGCAAATTTGTAGTGTGGGAATAAGGAGATGGGTTCTCATCTCCCTGCCTATAACAAGGAAGATTCAGGTTGGATATTAGGAAGAGATTTCTTCACTGAAAGAGTGGTTAAACACTGGCACAGGCTGCCCAGGGCAGTGGCGGAGTCACCATCCCTGGAGGGATTCAAAAACTGAGAGGATGTAGCACTTTGTGGTGTGGTTTATTGGGCATGGGGGTCAAAGGTTGGACTTGATGATCTCTGGAGGCCTTTTCCAAATGTAATGGTTCTGTGATTCTATAAAAGAAAGGAAATTGTAAGTTGAGTTGTAGAGCTCCCTGGTGGAAAGTAATGTTAAGGTAAAGAGCTTAGGAGGGTTCAGAGGATTATTAGATGTTTACAGAAATAATAAAAAAGTTATCACAGTTCTGCCAGGTGGGATATCAGTTTGCCAGAGGAAGAAGCCATCAAGGTTCATTATATCAAGCAGCCTCTTGGTGGGAGGGCTTGGAGAGGTTTCCTTGTGTGTGGGTTGTGGCTGAGGGAGGAGCTCCATCATCCCACTGCATCTGCAGCTGGGGGGAATCCAAAGTAAATCCCATATGGAATGGACCACTGATGTTCTGCACCACTTGTGAGCCCTGGTTTCTGATTTCTGCTAAAACGTGGTGGGTTTTGCTGTACTGACACTCACATGGGTGCCTTCTGCGGAGAAAGCATGAAGCTGTGTTTGTGTATTGGGAGGAAACACTGGTGGTTGCTGGTACAAACTGTTTCTCTGTATAAAGGCCCTGTGCTCTCAGTGCTGGGGCACAGCTGCTGCCAGCGTGGGGCTGCCTGGGGTGAGCACCCCAATTCCTTCCTGGGGCTGTGGGGCTCTGGAGCTGTGCAGGGATGAGCCACACACCCTGAATATCCCAACTGACAGCTGAGCAAACTTCAGAGCTCACAATTGAGGCTGATGATATTGGCTGTGAGGATTAGCACAGCAGGTAGCCGTGCTGGCACAGGGCAAGGTTTGGGCTCAGCGATAAGTACACATTCTTTTATTATTGCAGCTAATGGGAATCTGCCAGGCTTTGAGGCACAGAAAGGCTCACTGGCCACCTGTGAGCTAATCGCAAAGATTTGCCTCATTCTGTATTTCAGCTCACTTGGAGCCCGTAATCTAATTTCCAAACAGAGATGAGAAGAGTGAACAATTCATTTTCTACTTTACATGGCTGTGCTGGTAAACTTTTAATCCTTTTAGAATTGCAGTTCCTTGTCACATGGAGACAACACCACACAGTCCTGAGCATGAGGCTGGAGGCTTTGAGTGCACCATTGCTGGATAATAATTAGCCTCAGCAGCAAGGCACAGCATGAATCAAAATTAAAGTGAAGAGCACAGGACATGTTTCAAATGCTATTATGAATCATACACAGGCTAATGATTCCAGTTTGGGTAGAAAGTCCCTGTGTTTGGGGCTGTCCTCAGCCTCGGTTGTCGTGCCCCGATGTTGGTGTCCTCTCTGCTTGTGGGACACTGTTGTGCCAGTCCTGTGTCCTGCCAGCTCATTAACCACATCCCAGGGACAGTGTGGGGCAGATCTGACTTTAATCTGGTCTTCACTGCTTGTCATTTATTTTGGATATTCAGATTTTTGAGCGGGTTTTTTTTTTGAGACTGAACTGAGCTGGAGATGCTGTGTCTGCTATGAGCTCAGTGTTCATTCCTGCTGGTGTGTTTAGGATATGCTCAGCTTCTCAGGCAACTTCTCTGTCATAACCAAAACACCCTAAACCTGCTGCTCTGCTCTGTTTTCCCTATGGACAGGTCAGTTGGTGTGTCCTGAAGATGGACACTACTCATGGTGATGTGCAAAGGCACTTTTCCAGTGTCTGTTTAGTGATCTGTTAGGGCAAGGCACAGATTATCCACAGCTCTGCGAAGGAACACTTCAGTTGCAGCTTCCCTGAAGACAACATCTGCCTCAGTAGGGGAGAGGTGCCTCACAAGTGCCTTCACACTGACTTTGTACGTGTGCTTGAATTTTGCTTTCAGGTGCCAAGAAATTCAGACAATTTGCAAAGAGCTGGGTGTTACTGGGCACATATAATTACCACATTTAATGTGACACTAAGTTGACCAGAAACAATGAAATCTCATTTCTGCATTCGTTGCTACAACCCAGACCAGAAGAATTCTTCCTGGACAGCAGGAGCAGATGGTTGGATAAGCCCTGGTACAGCTGCCCAGGGCAGTGGTGGAGTCACCACCCCTGGAGGGAGTTATAAGACATGGAGATCTGGCATGTGGGGACACGGGTTAGTGGTGGCCTTGGCAGTGTTGGGCTCGATGATCCTGGAGAACTCTTCAACCCTAATGATTCTGTGATTCCCTAATATCCATTTTTTTCCCCTGCAGCATTGGAAACACGTGGAAAATGGTGCCAGGCATGAGAATAGTGTAAAGTGACCCTGGTGGGTGAAGTTGGGATGTGGAAGCTCAGTAAAGTTTCTTTGTAGACACCAATGAGCTGAAATAGCTGTAATTAAAAATGGGAATTCTCATGGTCATGCTGTGCTTCATCTTGGTGTTAGCAAGGGTTTTTAAGTTCTCTGCTTATATTGGCATCATGCCTTTAAAATCAGAAATTCTTTGGCTCTAAAGAACAAATCCACAACGGAGCCAAGGCTGTGTGGCTGGTGAGCTGGGGGTGTGACACCTCTCAGGGGAATAGATGTGTCATTTTGCTGTATAAACATATCACACTCATCTCTTTGGTCCTTGCTATATTAAACTGAGCTGTCAGGTTAAATTCGATCAGTGTTCATAGGGTTATACTTTTCAAGCTGCTTTTGAAAGCTGGTTTTGTTCAAGCTCATTCAAGTAATCCTGTCACACACAAGTGGGATGAGCAGATGTCATGGGCATTTGAGGGAATATTGTGGATATTTAGCCAAGGCAAATCAATAGTAAGGAAGGGAGGGCAATGGATAAACTCAAATATTTTCCTCCTCTTGTCCTGTGATGGGGTTAACCTTGTGCTGAGGTGATGAGCCTGTTGATAATTGGAAAAAATTACCAAGCCTTGCTGTGTTTTCCATTTTTAATTGATTATTGTCTTGTAATGTCACCTCATTTCCTCTGGGCAGGTTTGAAATGCTCTCCCACCCTTCTGCTCTGCCCACTGTGGGATCACAGGGTGTTTCTGCAGCAGCCAGAAGAGGAGAGGGGAAGGCAGAGAGGGGCTTTGGACAAGGGATGGAGGGACAGGACACAGGGAATGGCTTCCCACTGCCAGAGGGCAGGGAGAGATGGGATATTGGGGAGAAATCCTTCCCTGTGAGGTCGGGAAGAGGCTGGGATGGAATTCCCAAAGAAGCTGTGGCTGCGTCTGAATCCCTGGCAGTGTCCAAGGCCAGGCTGGACAGGGCTTGGAGCAGCCTGGGACAGTGGAAGGTGTCCCTGCCATGGCAGGGGTGGCACTGGATGAGTTTTCAGGTCCCTTCCAACTCAAACCAGTCTGGGATTCTATAACTCTTGAGATTCAGGTACATAACAAGCCCCTGGTTTTTGCTGCAACTCTAGAGGATCTGGGCAGAAAATCCCAGGTGTTTGGTCTCAGGCAGTCCTTGAGCAGAGATCAGGAGCAGATCATGGTTGGGCAGATCATGGTTTGGTACCCTGGCTCCAAGGTTTGTGCCCCAGTTTGGGAAAAGCCTGGTGCTGCTGCAGGAGGGGTGGGAGGCATGGGCAGCCAGTCTGGCCTCACAAGGGCTGTCTGTGTTTCTGTGCATCTGGGTGTGCTTTACAAGTGCTGTCGTGACAAGACCTAGATTTCTTTGATTAAAATGCAGAATTGAAACAGGAAGGTGGAACTCTTTGAGCTCAAACCCATTATTAGCAAAGAATATTCCCCAGTGACTTTGTCAGCATCACTTCCCATGTGGGAAGTTTTCCAGCCTGTTTGAGAGCCCCTTCAGACATCCCTCTGGAGCTGGCCATGGAGTACTTTAGGGCTGTGTAGTTACTGATGTCATTTATTGATTCCCAACTGGATGGGCTAGGGAGTCAATATTGGAACTAAACCTTTGGCTGTGTGTGTTGAAGCAGGATTGAGTTCTTGCAGGGTCTGTGAGGATGTTACACATGCCTGCAGCCCCTTCCTGCTGACTAAAGTGCCAAGATTCCTGGCAGAGAGGGGAATTTGGATATTCCCTTCTTCACTTCCCTCTGGAAAGCTTTACCGCATTCCTTTTTACTAAATCAAGAGGTCCTTTAAAAAAAAAAAGAAAGAAAGAAGTGCTGTCAAATGCTCCCAGTGTACAGCTATAGGAGTTACATTTATGGAATATGTTCTGTTTAACAGCTGGATTAAATAAATCGTTTGATGTGCAGTATTGGAGGACTCTGCACTCTCAAACCAAGGGCAGAAGCAGCTCAATGACTGAAGAATTGTCAACATCTTGTGCAATCCCACTAAGTGCTTCTTCTCATTGATCTGCAGCTTCATTGTTGACAATTAAATCCCTTTCAGCACAGAGGATAAACATTTTTAACAGGAGGTAGCAAAATCTTTTGTCCTGAATGATTTTCTTCTCTGTTTCATAATTAAGTACAAAGTGTGTCACCAGCCTTGCTGTTCACTGGTGCTAAATACCTGCTCACTGTGGAGTAATTGCTATCAGCAGATGACAGAGCTGCAAGGAGCTCTGCCTTCGAAGGCATGTTCTTCATTTGCATAATGAAACGCTTTGTTAGTGTCCTTGGAAATTAGGATGAAAGATGACTGTGTGCTAAAAATGAGAGATTGTTTTTAGCAAATTCAGTGTATCCAGTACAGCAGCTGAGCTGCTCTGGGGCCTGTTTGATGCTTGTTGGCTGCTGCACCCACAGCCTCCCTGGCAGTAACAGCTTCTGGCACCTGCCTCTGCTTATCCAGATATTGCACTGACCAATGTCCAATCAATATGAAATGGACAATCAGGGCTTCAATCTGATTCATTATTTCAAGCCCTGTAAAGTGCTTGTTGGAGTGAACATCCCAGAGCTGGTGATCTGTGGGGTAGGTCTGTCCTGCATTCCATGGCTCCAGAGATGTGCTGAGGGTTTGTATTGGTTGGGACAGTTTGTGCCAACTCCCCACTTATCCATGGTAAAGTTGGAGAAGATGGTTTTAAAAGATCTGGGGTTCTATCTTGCATGAAGAAGTTCAGAGAAATTTTGAGTTAGGCAGAGGTGGTGTTGTCAGAAGAGTTCAACTTACCAAAGTAGTGAAAAAAATTAACACTATTTTAAAATTAAATTATTAAATACTTCTTTGGTAGGCTGAATGTTCAGCAAAACACTGAAAATGTGTATAATTTTCCTACTTGTGCAATAAGGACTTTGAGCTTAATCCAAAACTTTCCTCTGAGAAAAGTGTAAAATTCAGTGTTGGTTCTGAGCTTGCCTCTGAAGTTGCCTGAGGCTGGGTGTGGAGAGGCTGAATCCTAACACAGACAGAAATAGGAGTGGCAGGACATGACAGCCTCATTTCTGGATGACACTCCGGACCTGGACATGGAAAAGTTTGATGATTTTATGTTTAGAAGAAAGTTTGGCCACTGTAGGTTTGACATCATCCTGCAGGGATGTGCCTAAGGGGATTTCATTCCCTGAGTGCCTCAGGTCAGGGATGCTCAGGACACTGAGGACTGGCCAGGCTGGGGGTGGCCATGGGACACCCTGTGCTGGCTCTTGGCATCTCCTGTGCCCTTTGGTGCAGCCAGACGTGGTGAATCCATCTGCAAACAGCTCCTGGCCAGGCAGACTGAGAGGGCTCTGCACTGATGAATCTCTGGGAATATCACGTCTGTGGAATTCCGACAGGGCTTTTTTGTCTGTGGAGAACAGCTGGGCATCGTATTGTGGCTGTGATGTTCCCAACTGGCCACCCCTGGCAGACCTTTAACTCTTTGGGACCACCCAGATGGGACAAAGGAGCCAAAACACAGAGTTTAGGTCAAAATTCAGTGGTTTGCACATTAGGAAGAGAGATAGTGATAGAAAGCTGCATATTACCTGTATTTATTATACAAATCCATGTCTCCAGAGGGAAGTGCTTGCTGGGTCTCCCAGCTGTAAAGTCTCTCTGGTCACCTGAGTCACCTGGGTTACTTACAGGTGTCCCCAGGGTGGCCTTGGCTGCTCCCTGGTGTGGTGGAGCCAACCCAGTGCTAGTCACACACACAGCAGGGCTATGTGAAGGGGACTGCAGTTCTGTGTCTTGGGTTTGTGTGTAAAGTGAAAAACAGAGGAATTTGAGATTTAAGGCACATCAAAGGGTGCAGGAAAGGAAGATAATGGAAGCTGCATTTCCTGTCTGGGAAATGTTCCTCAGCATCAAGTTATGCCTTTATTCCTCTTTCAGTGAAAGACTGGCTGCTGCTGGATGCAATATCAACCCAGTGGAAAAAGGGAATCCTTTGTTAGTGTGGAAGTTACACCACAGTCACTGCTCTCCTGAATCCCAGTGCAGTAATTCCACTTTATCCAAAACAGAGTGTGGAGACAGCCAGCAACTAAAGTTAGCCTGGTGCTTCCTTAGCTGTTGGGTGGAGATGAATTCCTCTGATAATAAACAATCTCAGAAAGTTGGGCTGTCTGTGTCATAGTGACATTAAGGGCTTTTTTCCCCAGAGTTCTTGCACTGAGCCAGTCAATCAGGGTAGGAAAAGAGCAATCTTGTCTGTGTGACCTTGAAGTGCTGTTGATGAAGACTGGAGCCCTCCTCACAAAACCTGTGATTGGTGGCGTTTATCACTGAGGGGGGAGTTCAACTCCCCAAATAGATACAGTGGGATGGAGAATTGGTTCTGATTTATACATCAGCATTATCAGCCAGGCAGGGCTGTGTGTGCTGAGACTCCAGGACAGCTGGCACTGGGCTGGGGCACAGTGTGGGTGCTCTGGTGTTAGACTGGGAGAGGGAGAACCCAGGGGCACGGCTGGTGGGAGACTTTGGGAATAATATTTATTTTCCTGCATGCATCATCTTCAAAATGCAGACTCACTGGGATGGTGCTTGGGGGCTGTGCAATGGGGATGTGAGCAGCAGCAAAAAATACCCAGGAGACAGTGCAATTCCCAGCCCTTTTCTCCTGAGGAGGAGGAGCAGATCCCCAGCACTGAGCTGTGCTGAATAAATCTTACATGTGAAAGAGACTAAAAATACCAAAAGAAAGGATTTAATGAATGCACTGAGCGCAAGGTGTTCCCTGTAGATTTGGAAACCTGCAGGATTTCCAGACCACCTGCTAGAGCCATGTATTAGGACATTTCTAGTGACAGGCTTGAGTCCTCAAAGACATTGTGTAAAAAAAAAAAAACAAAAACCACCCAAATCTTGTAAGTCATACACCCATAAGGACTTGGAACATAGATCCACCTATTCCTGGACAAACTATTGCTGATTTCTCTCCTCCTTGGGAACCTGCCTTAACACACGTGTGAATCACACTCTGTCTAACTTCTAATAATGTTTGATCAAACAGGTTTGATCCAAAGAATGAACGCAAACAAAGTTTCCTTTGCTTAGAACCTGCAGTTTATTGCAGTGAGATAGACCTTGGGCATATGGCAGAGGAATTGTTTTTATCCCTCTGCAGTCCCACTCTTGCCCCTATAATCTTCCAATCCAAGTTGGTGGAGGAGCCTCTGTGCCTGCTACAGGTACCCCAGAAGTGATTAAAGTAGATCCTCATCAGATAAGCCTGTTTACTTTTTCCCCCCTCTTGCTTCCTTTTTCTCCTCTTTACCTCCCTTTTGCCTCCCATTATCCCCTTTTCCCCCCATCTTCTGTCTACACACTGTGATAATCCTCTGCTTTACCAGGTTGTTCACCCTTGCACAGGACTTCTAAAACACTTAGTGAGAGGGTACCTGGCATGGTTTATTTTTGATCTGTTAATGCAGTTAAACCCAAATGTTGGTGACACATGGCTTCCAGGCTGTCTCCAGTGATGTGAAGGTTGGCAAACGTGTGCCCAGGCCATGGCTGGCAGAGTTCACTCCCCATCCTCTGAATTTCACTCCTTTACTTCAGGCTTTGCACAAAGGAGTTGTCAACAATTTTCTCTGAATGGATATTATTTTATTATATATTTAGTCATTTTACCCCTTAAAACAGGCACAAGAAGGAGTAAAGTTTTTCTGTCTTGGGGTTATTTAGAACACTGGACACGTTTAATTCTGAGCTTGTCTCAAGCCCTTCAAACCTTGCATGTTTCCCTTAGGCTGCATTTCTGTAGTTGCTGAAGGTGTAAGTGCAGCTGTCAAGTTGCTGTGCAATATGGCCCTAAAAGGTGCTCCTGATCCCCCATCTGAAAGGCATCACCTTTCCCAGTTGTGGGTCAGCAATGTTCCCTGGATTTGTTCCAAGGGGTGCCATGGATCAGATCCACGCTGGCAGAAGATTTGGGGAGTGATTCCAATGGGAAATTGCTGTGGAGCCCTGTTGGGCAAAATTCCAATGTACAAATTTTACAATATTCATATAATAATTACAATTTATTGAAAATTTGTTATAAATATTATAATTATTATATGATTGTTATAATAATATTCATTATTTTTAAAGATTTTGAAAATAGAAGTAAGTCATTCCATGACAAGCCAAACCAGGATTCCCACCAGTGTGTGTTTTAATGCTTAGATCTTGTGTCGTGGGGAAGGGTGTGGAGCCCCAGGAGCAGCTGAGGGAGCTGGGAAAGGAGCTCAGCCTGGAGCAAAGGAGGCTCAGGGGGACCTTGTGGCTCTGCACAGCTGCTGACAGGAGGGGACAGCCAGGGGTCAGGCTGAGCCAGGGAACAGGGACAGGAGGAGAGGGAACAGCCTCAGGCTGGGCCAGGGGAGGCTCAGGGTGGACAGCAGCAGGAATTTCCCCATGGAAAGGGTGGTCAGTTCCTGGCACTGCTGCCCAGGGCAGTGGTTTGGTCAACAACCCTGGAAGTGTTCAAAAAACACGTGTATGTGGTGTTTGAGGACATGGTTTAGTGGTGAACATGGTGGTGGTGCTGGATTGAACTTGGTGGTCTTAAAGATCTTTTCCAACCTTAGCCATTCTGTGAGAAGGCACAGAGCTGCCGTGGAGTTTGTTCCCTGAGTGGGTCGGTGAGGGAGTGATGATGAATAACACCGATGGAGAGCAGCAGCACTAAGCAGGGTCTCTCTTCTCTGCCGGGTGGTTTGTTTTGAGGAGAGTTACTGGACTGAGCATGAGAGGCAGATGGATTTGATTTGGTGTCCCATTGGCCTGGACAGTTCTTGATGGAAACAACGTGGAGCTGCCCAGAGCCTGCCTGGCCCAGCAGTGACTTTGTGTTTGCCCGTTTGCCTCACGTTCAACCATTTTCTCTCTCTGTTGTTGCAGATAAAGAGTTAGGAGTCGGCGCTCTTGCTGACAATGACGACCCTGGTGCTAGGGGCCCGGCTGTCCCCAAAATATCAGGACTAGAAAGGAGCCAAGAGAAGAGCCAGGACAGCAGCAAAGACCCCATCCTCGAGCCCGTGGTGCCTAAAGACCCGTGTCCTCAGGTGACGCCGCCGCCGCTGGAGCCTCCTGCCGAGGGCCGCTGCCCCAGCCCCGCGCTCGCCCCGCGCCCCGAGCCCTCGGCCCCTCCGCCCGGCCCGGCCGCGCCGCTGCCCCCTGCCCCCGAGGAGCCCGGCCGCCCTGCCGCCGGCCAGCCCTCCGTGCAGCCTTCTGGCCAGCCCTCCGGCCAGCCCCCGGCCGGCCAGCACCCTCCGCGGCCGCAGTCGCCGCTGCCCCCGGCGCACCCGGCGCTGCCTGCCGTGCAGCCCCACCCGCAGAGCCTACAGCAGCCGCTCTCGGCCTACAACAGCAGCAGCTTGAGCCTCAACAGCCTCAGGTAGGTGCATGGAGGGGCTGCGGTGCTGCACCGAGCCTGGGGGAATTCCATACGGGACAGAAGTGACAGCGCAGCCCATCCCAGCCCTGGGAAATAACGGGGGCTTTGTGCATTTAACCTTGATCGCTACCCTGAGATGAGCCAGGATCGCTCCCTCTGGGACCAGTGATCCCAGAACTTCTGGGTATTTTATGTTTGTTTGCTTTGGATTTTCCTGCTTGCCACACTAGGGTTTTTGGAGGGGATTTTACACAGTATAGATCAGGGGAAGGACAATCCAGTTCCCCAGCTGCTCTCTGAAGGCTGTTTTGCCCTCCCATCCCTGTAAATACCTGATTTCTCCAAGCACTGCCATGCCCCAGAGCAGGGAGCCCTCGAGCAAGGTCTGGCTGGTGACAGTCCAGCAGCAGCAGTCACACCAGGCACTTCCCAGCTCTATGTTTTCCTGCACTGCTGACACCTTGCAGGCTTCAGGGTTTTTCTCTCAGCTGGCCACGGTGAGATCAGCCTTACCTTTTATCAGGGGATAACAAAGGTGAGCAGTGTTGAAACACTTAACACTGCAGAGGCTAAACACCATGTGCACAGGAACCCGTGATGTCCCTGAGTCAGGGACCTCAGGTTTCCCCTACTCTAAGCTGAGTTGTTGTTCTCCAAATCTGAGCTCGCAGCAGGCAGATGTGACCTTCAAGATCTGGTGAAGCAGCATTGTGGTTGCTTCATGGTTTGACTAAAGACTGAGAGGTGTTTAAGACTTGGATTTATTTTTAACCAAGCTGGTATTACTTGTCTTTAAAAGTCATTGCAACAGAAGCAAGTCATTACTTGAAATAAAGACAAGGAGAATTAAGCCTTACATGAATGTATTTTAAATATTCATTGGTAGGAAGTGAAACCTGAAAAATTGCAACAAGTGTAATCACAAATACTTCTTTTGTTGGCTTGTCTTATCTCATTTTATTGTGGGGATAGAGAGGGGCATTACCTGTACAATAAGCATTAATCTATTGTTGCCTTCTCAACTTCCATTTCACATTTTCTGCAGTCTTTCAACATACTAATTCACAGCCAAAAAAAAAAAAATTGAACTTCTATTAATGCAGTGATTTGGAGCTTCATTTGCCTGAAAACATGAATCAGGAGCAGTCATGTAGAAAGGACTGATAATTAAGTAATGAATGCACAGGGCTGATTACTCCTTTGTGTTTCACCCCTGTGTTGTTTTGGGACAACACTAACCTCTTACAGAGAGAGAAACGTGGCTCGGGTGTGCAGGGACCACAGGAAGTAAAAGATAACAGAGAAGGTGCAGCAGGTGGTTGGAGAAAGGAGTGTCACAGCGGTGGGACTGGAAATGGTGACTTGGATTTGTGACCCATGAGTTACCCCCGTGCTGTTTGATGTGAGGAGCTGCTGGGGTGGTGCGGTGGAGCTTTTCTCTCTCAGTCCAAGCCCTAATTGCTTCCCCTGTCGTTCACAGCAGCAGCAGGAGCAGCACCCCTGCCAAGCCCCAGGCGCCTGCCCCGCACATCTCGCACCACCCGTCGGCGTCGCCGTTCCCGCTGTCCCTGGCCAGCCACAGCCCCCTGCACAGCTTCCCGCCCGCCCTGCAGCCCCCAGCTCACCCCCACCACCCCAATATGTTTGCCCCTCCCACGGCTCTGCCCCCGCCACCCCCGCTGACGTCAGGGACGCTGCAGGTTCCAGGACACCCAGCTGGTAGCACTTACTCAGGTAAGAGCTGTGGCCCTGGCATGGCTGGGTGGGAAACTGCGTCTCTGGGTTTAGGCAGAATAATGGGGGTTTGGGCCTTCTGGTGAGGGCTGTTGGTGGGGACAGGCTGTACTCACTGCTGGATGAAGTGATGGCAAAGCCAAGAAAACACCTAGACATCCCCAGTGACATTCCCTCTGCCCTAGGAGTGACTGCTTGTGGAAGGGGTGGTTTTCCTGGGTTTGTTTCACTCAACCCACAGTGAAAACACAGCTGAGTTCACCATGTGCCCACACAGGATCTGTGACCCCCAAGGCAAAGGTGTTCCTGCACTTGTGGTGTGTGCCCAGGGGAGCTTCCCTGGCTGTAAGGAGGGTCTGTGCTGGCTGTGCTCACAGCAGTGCTGAGCTCAGGGGTGTCCACAAGGTTTGGGTTGGAAGAGACCTCAAAGCCCATCTCAGTTCCACCCCCTTCCATGGCAGGGACACCTTCCACTATCCCAGGCTGCTCCAAGTCCTGTCCAGCCTGGCCTTGGACACTTCCCGGGATCCAGGGGCAGCCACAGCCTCTCTGGGCACCCTGTGCCAGGGCCTCACCAGGTCACTGAGGGAAATAAAATGGAGCATTTGACTAACATCACTTTGTGTCCATGCACCAGGGTACTCATGTGAGCAGCACACTTGTTTGCTCACTCCAGTTTGCTCACCTATTTAGGGTTATGTCCATGTCTATAGATGCTCAGAGGAATATGAGAAGACACTTGGTGAGAGGGGAAATGGAGACTTTGTAACATACCAGGCCTTTGGGGAAGACCTGGAGGAGCTTTCTTGCCCTGGACTGTATCATGATTTACCACCAGGAAGTTTTAAATGAAGCCTTGCTACAAACAGACAGCAAAGGAAGTGGCACAACGCCTGGAAAAGCCCCAGAGCTCACGAGAGATTGTTTTATTGTCTGTTTTCCCCTGTACTCAGCACTGGTTAGGCCACACCTTGAGTGCTGTGCCCAGTTCTGGGCCCACATCTTAGGAAGGATGTTGAGATGCTTGAAGGCATGCAGGGAAGGGCAACAAGGCTGGTGAAGGGTCTGGAACACAAGTCCTGTGAGGAGCAGCTGAGGGAGCTGGGAACGGAGCTCGGCCTGAAGCAAAGGAGGCTCAGGGGGACCTTGTGGCTCTGCACAGCTGCTGACAGGAGGGGACAGCCGGGGTGGCCAGGCTCTGCTCCCAGGGAGCAGGGACAGGAGGAGAGGGAATGGCCTTGAGCTGTGCCAGGGGAGGTTTAGGCTGGACATTAGGAAAAAATTCTTCACCGAGAGAGTGGCTGGGCACTGGAAGGGGCTGCCCGGGGAGGTGGAGTCACCATCCCAGGAGGTGTTTAAAAACAGACTGGATGTGACACTCAGTGCCACAGTCCGGGTGACAAGGTGGTGTCAGGTCATAGGCTGGGCTCCATGATCTCCAAGGTGTTCCCCAAGCTGTTTAACGCTGTGACTGTGGTTTTGTGTTTCAGAGCAAGACCTCCTGCGGCAGGAGCTGAACACTCGGTTCCTGGCGTCGCAGAGCGCCGACCGCGGCGCCTCGCTGGGCCCGCCGCCCTACCTGCGGACAGAGTTCCACCAGCACCAGCACCAGCACCAGCACACACACCAACACACCCACCAGCACACCTTCACGCCCTTCCCCCACGCCATCCCTCCCACTGCCATCATGCCGACGCCAGCACCGCCCATGGTGCGTACCCCAGGCAGAAATGTGAGGATAAGTAGAGCACAACTCTATTCTTTATTACAAAAGTATTGCGGAGGTTTTGCCAGGCTGTGGGGAAGGGCTGTCTGGGCAGGAGAGGCAGGGCTGTCCCTCTGTCACAGTGTGAGAGCTTCAGGTGGCAGCACAGGACTGAGGGACGAGGCCCTGGCCACTCCTGCTGTGTGCACTCCGGGGCCTCCTCCTTTGTCCTTCTTGAAAAGACCTTGATTTACTTTGAAGAAAGAAAAACCCCAAGCAGTTTCATTGGAAACTAATTTTCTGCATATTTTTTCCTCTCTGTTGGTTGCCAAATAATAGAGAATAGTCTTCTATTTTGCCAACAGAAGTAAAGCAAGGAAATATAAAGTAACTAGTTTGTGCTTTGATCCCTTTGCAGTTTGACAAATATCCTACAAAAGTTGACCCCTTCTACCGTCACAGTGTGAGTTTTATTGCTCTGTTTCCAACTGACTTCACTGCTTTTCTGTGGTGGGTTGGGATCACCACTCAATCAATGGCACAGTGTCAAATCTCTCCCTAATCATCACTCCAGGATTTACCATTATCGTCCTTGGTTGCTTTGGCTTTTGAAGGCTTGCATTCATGGTGCTTGTTTCTGATAAAGATGCAGTATCAGCTTTTCCAATCAAAAGATCTCTTGCTCACACACCATTTGGAGCCAGGTTTGATGTGAAAAGATGAGACAGAAGAGCTGACTGTTCCACAAAGCAGGAGAGAGCAGTGATCCCATCACGGTGTTTCACAATTGTGCCACAAACCCTTAGGCTGATATTTTTGCTAAGAAACTTGAAATGAGCTGACAAACTATCGTACAAATCCTTCAGGGATAGATAATCTAATAGTTTTCCCAATCTTTCATATTTTGTTTGATAAAATCTGAAAACCTGTCTTATTATTCAGATTTCAAAGGCTCATCTGATCCACTGGGCTTGTTATGTTTTGAAAGCTCTGTTTGATGACAGCAACATGAATCCAGCTATGCACTAGATGTGTTTACCTAAGCTACCAAAAATGTTATTTATCAAGATGAACCAATTTTTTTACTTCCACTTAAGTGTAAAGCTTCTGCTCCTAAGGGTTTGAATCTATTGATTCATTTGCTGCTGGACTCTGGTTTGTATTTTCTTCATCCTATTGGCAGAGGCAGGTGTCTGGCAAGAGTTTCTTAATCCAAGAGCAATATTTTGATGAGAGAAGGAGTACTGCATCAGCACTCAGAAATCTGCAGAGCATTTGGCTTTATGTGTTGGTTTTGCTTAGAAGTGGAACTGGGCAAAAAAAAACTGGTTAAAATGTTGGTGTCTGGATTAACATCAACCCCTGCTCCCAGCCTGTCCTCCACCTGAGCAGCCCTGTTCATGTCTGGCACCTCATTTGAGTAGCTGTGGCTGGATGGGAGTGTTTGCAGGCCCAGAGCTCCAGGAGCACTGGGCAAACTTTCCCACTTCCACTCCAAAGGGTACTGCTGCTCACTTGCTCCAGTGTTAAATTGCACTCTGGTTTGCTGAGCTTCACATGGATTCAGAAGATGATAGATTGTCATCAGTGTGGCCTGTGGATCACAGCAGGAACACAGAACTGGGAGATAGCACATGGATTTTAGACAAATAGAGCACACAGGTTGGCAGTGTAAGATAGGAAGTGCTGCAGAAGTCTCCAGCTGTATCTGCTGTTCAAATTCAGTCAGATAATCTCTTAGAAATCTGGGAGTTACCTGGATTGTAAAAGTCATGGCCTCACACCCTTCAAGGTCAGGAAAAGCTCCATGCTGTTCTCCCTTAGCCAGGGAACCCTGCTGGGGACCAAGGCATAGATTGGTGCCCCTGCCTTCCCTGGGAAAGGTGTGTCCTTGGGAAAGGCTGCACTGTAGGACTGTGATCCCAGGGGATGCCATGGGGGCTGCACTGGGGTAGCGAGGCCAGGCCAGCCAGGTGTCCCCAGGTGTCCCCGTGGTTTGGGACTGTTCAGGGCACAGGTAATGGGAGCTGCCTGTAGCAGCTGCAGGTGCAGACAGCAGACCCTTAGCTGGGCTGAGGGCAAACCCACAGGGCAGGTGAAATACAAATACTGTCAGAATATGGCACTTCACACTTTTCCTAAGAATGACAGCTTCCACTATAGATCCACACCAGGAACTCAAATACCTTAAAAAAAGTTGGCAGTAAGTGTAGGTGAACTTTATAGTCTATTTGAGACTTTAAATCCATCTGCTTTGGAACAGGGAGTGCAGCTCATGTAGAAGCTAATGTTGAGTTTTAAATCAGCTTTCTCTCTTCTCTTTTAACACAGTGAGGCTTTGCTTTTACCTACAGCTGGTGCCAGGTCTAGTTTAGCATCACATACACCTGGCCAAGGGAAGCTGTGGTCACTGCATGGTTCCCCAGGGAAAGCTAGAAGGGAAAACTGCTGCTCAAAAAAAAGGAATACTGGAGAATAAGGAAGCACTGACTGAAAGGTGTATTCGGAAAGCTGGAGGAATTTAACTGATGCAAATTAATCATGGAGTTACACTATTTGTATTTTTTTAATAATTTTGACCTTGAGGAAGGGTCACATTTAATTAACTTACCAGTTGTTATAAAACACTGATGAAAGAATTCCTTATTATTAGTCATAGCCAATAGAATACGAAGTATTACATCTTTTCCCATCACTTAGAATTAGTCCATTACACAGAGTATTAAAGACAGAAGACACTGGAGAATTTAAAGCACATTTTACTCATTAAAAGTTATTGTAAATGAGGACAAGTGTCTCTTAATGGTTTCTCAAATGCCTATAGTTCAGTATCAACTAATCTCAAAATGTTTTCTGCACCATTGGATGTAGCAGGTCCAAATTAAATAGAATTAAAAACAACAGCAGCAACGTGTTGTGAATGGAGGCTCAATACCAAGCTTTAAAACTGAGAAAATCTTCTGATAGCTCTGAAATGTTTTCTCAGCTTTCAGTAAATATAATATGGATAAATGACCTTGCAAGATAAGCTAGTGGAAGGAAAAATTACGAAGAAAAGCATACATGTATGCCTGGCATAATCAAATCCATCACAGCTTTGTGGTACTGATTTACTCTGGGATGGGATTTAATCAGTGTTTTCCCACCCCTCATGTCCAGTCTTTGACTTTGCCCAGTCCTGCTTCTGTTCAATTGGACATTAACTCATTTATTTTGATCTTAAAAGTAGCACACAGTAGCTTGACTTTGCTCAGCCATGGTCAGAGGGGAATTGGTTTCAGCTAGAGAACCCCATAAGGTTTTTGGGTGGCAAATCCAGTGGAGTTGGCAGCCATCCCCTCCTAGATGCATCCCCTCTTTAATCCAGAGGTTTCATGGTGAGAATGGGTTTGGGGTGTGATGCTTTGAATCCCTGACTCCTACCAGAAACAAATTTAGTGTGATAGTGGCATTTTCATGCGATTGGTTGAGTTTACTATGCCAGCAAGAGCCAAAGGTTCACAGGAAGAGCACAGAGACAAGGGCAGATTGGGATGTCATGGTTTGTCTTGGAGTCACAGAATGGCTGGAAGGGACCTCAAAGCCCATCCAGTGCCACCCCTGCCATGGCAGGGACACCTCCCACTGTCCCAAGCTGCTCCAAGTCTTGTCCAGCCTGGCCTTGGACACTGCCAGGGATCCAGGGGCAGCCACAGCTTCTCTGGGCACCCTGTGCCAGGGCCTGCCCACCCTCACAGGGAACAATTCATTTGTTTAATTTACCTTTTTGTTTCCCCTGTGTTTGTGTGCATTAGTACAGAGCAGCCTCTCATGTTTTTTTCCCAAATTCTCTCAGGACAGAGCACTGGGGTCAGGGAGGTCAGTGGAGATTGGCTCATTTTTGTGCTGAGCAGTCTGTCTTTAGAAAAAAGTCTCCTATGTTTCTGGGAGGTTCTGCCTTAACATTTTGTTTAAATACTAATCTTCAACAAATCAGATTGTCTGTCTGCTAATATTAGATGTGGCAGGATATCCTCTCAGACAGGCTAATGAAGTAAGAATTGTGCATATTTTCCTCATTTCCTACAGATACCATTAAAATCCCAACGTACTAATGGAGTTTTAATGATACAATATCCTAGAACTCGTGAGGGCTTTTTCTACTTAAACAGGAATTTCTGAGTCTTATTCAGCTCAGGATTCTGCCTTTTCTCTTGAAACGACTCACAGACTGAAACCATTTAAAACCTCTCTCCAATTTAAAAATTAATAAGTGAGGAGAAAACGTCTCCCTTATGCTCTGCTGGCCCAGGGCAGGGACAGGTTGCTGGCTGTCTGATTTTGGAACTGCTTTTAAGCTCTAAACCTTCATGACATCTGTGAACATCCCATCGACTGCTTTAACTAACATCGTTGCAATGAGATCACTTCAATGCTTCTCAGTTTTCTCCATGTAACATTTTCCTAATATTACACAGGAATGCTTTGTGTGTCCTCCTCAGCTGCCTGTGCTGGTGGTGACCTTGTGTTGATGTTGTTCTCTTTCTGTTCCAGCTGTTTCACTCCTATCCTCCAGCTGTATCAGGTATTCCTCCCATGATCCCTCCCACCGGCCCCTTTGGCTCACTACAGGGAGCTTTCCAACCCAAGGTAAGGCAGGAATTACCTGTTCTGCTCAGATCCACCCTGGGAGCCAGGGCAGGGCTAGGGTTAGCATGTGCTTCACATCCTGGAGCAGCTGAGGCTGGATTTACAGCTTAATTCCACAGGGGACAGTTGGCTTTTTCCAAATTTACTACAGAGAGGAGTTACTTCTCATTAGGTTCAGATACATCTACAAACATTATTTTAAAATTATATATATAATGGTAGAGTTAACTTTAGAAGCAATGTAATGAGTTCTGATATAGTGTGCATTAACGAAAGGTCAGGTAATAATCAGGATTTTAAGAAATGGTGTACATTATTGTTTACTCATTTCCATAATTACCTCCCAGCTCCACCACGGTGCAGAACACTGATTTGGCTCTCCTCATGGGTGATAGCTGGCAGAGAGAAATGTGACAAGTTCAGGGCTCTTTTCTTTTGTTTTCATAGAGTCACTCTTTATTTATCAGTGGGAGGAAATCACAGTCTGTAGTCTTTGCAGCTAAAGACTGAAATCAGGAGTGGAATTTCTGCAGAGGAGACACCTTCTTCCTTAAATTGGCCCATCCACTCTAATGACTGAATATGTAAATTGCAGTTCATTAGTGGGATTCTTCGTCTGTATGGTAATCAGGCTGTTAACAGCTCTGTTACTTAATTGTTAGTTATGCTGGAGCTGATTTCTATTTTCTTTATCTTAACACAGGAACAAGCTCTGTCTAAATGTAGGGGGTTGGGGTTTTTTGTTTGGGGTTTTTTCCCACAAAGCTGCATTTTATTAACTATTTGCGGGAAGGGCTTTAATTTTTTTCAACTGGATGTTACTTTTCCTGGTCTCCATTTTGTGGAAGTCCATGTGGATGGAGTTGAGGTCCTTGTGCAGTGATGTGCTGTGTGCTGAGTGCATCAGTGATAAACAGCAGAGCAGGGCTGGGTCCTCCAAATACTGCCTCAGATGTGGTGTCAGAAATGTGTTCCTAAGCAGGTTTTTCACATTAGAAGATTTTCCACTTTAAACAGTCACTGCTCCCTCAGTGGTTTTGATTAAAGTAATGGGAAGTTGGTGGACAATCAAAAGTGTGGATATGGAGATGATAATGCTTCTATTATGGAGTGAATTATAATGGTTCTCCTTCCCTTTATAAAAAGTTTATCTCCATTGTTTGGCAATGTAATGATAAAGAACTATAATTTTGCACATTCTGTTGCTTGTAGGCATTGTTACTATTGTGCAGCTCATTGATGTTGTCTCTCCTTGTGATATTTCCAGACTTCCAATCCCATTGATGTTGCAGCCAGACCTGGAACAGTCCCACACACCCTTCTACAGAAAGATCCACGGGTCTGTAAAAAATGTTTCCTTTTTCTCAAGTAAATCTGTTCCTCCTGAAAACCTTGAATGCTAAAGCTGCCATCCTCAGAATGTCCAAATTATCACCCCAAAACTAAAGTTGTTAGAGCTGTTTCAGTCAGTGAGGGCCACAGAAGTTCTGTGGGAGCATTTGAAACAGCCCTTGAGCAATGGCAGAGCTCTGTCCTCCCCTGCCCAGGGGTAAAGGCATAAAAGTCCAATTCAAGGTAGAAAATGTACAGACCTCCCCGAGATTTGTGTTTGTACTCTGTAATTGTTTTTAATGTGGGTAATGACAGCTATTCCCTGGGTTACTGTAGCATTGATTGCTCCAGTGAAATACGGATGCACTTTATTGATCACTGGGTGCCTCTGGATTCCTGAGCTCCAGCAGATGTGAGCAGCATTTATTGCCTCAGCACTTTGTCTCTCTGCCTGGGGGTTGTTGCTGTGTTTGAATTCATGGCCATTGTTTGCCATGAAGAACTTCACACAGGAATGTTTTTAGCAGAACTCTCTGACAAAAGCAGTGAGGAGCTCTCCCTAAAATTCTGAGTTGTGGAATGGCTTAACTTTCAGAGCTGCTGTCTTTGTGTTATGCCAAGCTCCAGTGCTTTGGGTTGCTCAGCACTGGAGCTGTAGTTGAGCTTTCCACCAAAAGGAACCACATTTCTGTTTGTTTATCTAAGTGCAGAGATAACCAGACCCTCCCATCAGGAAGTCATTTAGCTTTATGTTCCCTTTCAAGTGGGAGTGAGTTTCGATTATTTCAAGATGATGCATTGTGCCATCACTGCGTCTGCTAAGTACCTTCTGCACCTATAAATCTCCTTTAGTATTGCATTTCAAAACAGAAAATCCAAAACAAATGAGCAGTACCCAATAAATTGAATTATTTCTCAGCATTTATTGATGAAATATGAGCAAGAAAGGGGAATAAGAAAATCTACTCCACAAAAGAACCAAGAGACCACATGAAAAATAAAAATGAGAAAATTAGGTTTTCGTATGGGCCCTGTTTACCAACATCTGTTTCAGTGTGAAAATAGTTAAGGCAAAGCTCATTAATGTCAGAGCAGACCTTGGGCAGCAGTGAGACACAGGGCAGGAGCTGATCCCATGGCTGGTGGATGGATACACTGCTGGTGTGCAGGGCATGGCTGCCACCCCATTCAGCCATCCCAACCCCTCTGTGGGATCAAACCCTGTCCATTATCCAGCCTTGCCATGAGCTGAGGAGCTCTGAAGGATGAGAGCAGCAGTTTGCCCACAGGACAGATCTGTGCTTCCATCAGTGCAGTTAACCAGCCATTTCTGCAGCATTAAATCAACAAATTGCTGCTGCTGCCAGAGCTCTGTGAGCCTGGTGGAGCTGCTCTCTCCACTCAGGTGCCACAGCCAGGGGGAGGGGGCAGCACGGATGTGGAGGCTCATGACTAATTATTATCCAAAAGGGCTTCATTTGAAAGTAAAATTCTAACATTTTAATTTCGTCTCTTAATGAAGCAATACAAATTTGTTAATTAGAGCAATTGTTTGAGTGACAGGCATGTAACCAAGCTGTCATTTCTTCTTCACAGTTGACAGATCCGTTCAGGCCCATGTTGAGGGTAAGAAATCTTCCTGTGCTCCTGTTTGTCAAGCTCAGCTCAGTCCCACCGGGTTGCAGCAACAGAGTAATGCCAAATCAGAGCTGCCAGGGGTCACCTGGGCTGTCCTGCCCTGCTTTGGGGAGGGATGGTCACTCCTGCAGCTCCTGATCACTCCAGGACAAGGCAGAGTTTCAAAGTTGGAAGTTGTTCTCTTCTCATGCAACTCCTCACATGAATACTCAAGGTTGAATATTTATAATCCATCATGGTTCCCTGAGGTAAATCCTAGAGATCCTGGCAGTGATTCCCTGGCATTTCACTGCACCCTGAAGGAGTTTATTATTTTCCTGTGTGCTTTCAGTGTTACTCAGTATGGTACCTCCCACACAGGTATCTCCCTGTCCAGTATAGACAGACAATCCACTTCAAACACAAAATATTTTTGAAATAAGGATCTAAAGGTCCAGTCTGTCAGTCATCCAAAAGGTTTTTTTGTTGATTTTTCAACATATTCAAGAAGATGTAGATTTTTATCAGGCCAACCAAATGAACTTACTAAATCACTAGCACAGCCAGTTGTTGTGAATTAACAAAAGGCTTGAGTTTAGAGAAGTATGTCTGTGAGATAGAGATGGGTTTTTTTATGATTTAATTATTGGTTGATACACACTTAGAAATAGAAGGCAGACCATGTGCCAGTTTGTGAAACATTTAATTCTCCACTAGCTTAAGGACACTCTTGAATTCCTGTAAGAATTTTTGAACCTGCAGGAGTCATTACTTGTGTAGGTAACTACAGACCCCTAAGTAACAAAACTGGAGAAAGTATCTCCTCCAATGAGTCTTTTTCAGACAAAGCTGTGCTGGAAATGGAGAACAAACTCACCAAGGACACCTAACAAGCTCTGGTTCTTGCCTCCCTCTCTCCTCCCTGTGACTCAGGGGTGACAGGAAGGATGCAAAGACCCTCCCAGAGTGAGCTGAGTGACCTCCAGTGTTTTCAGCATATTTGTGAGCTGAAGTCTTGGAGGGACAGACCAGCAATTCCATGAGGGAGTCAGATGAATTTTGAAAACCAGAGTGACCTTTGAAACCACTTTCATTTTCATCTTTTGGTGGAAATGCCAGTCTCAGCACTTGTGGAAGTGACTTCAGTGTGCAGCTGTGAACAATCCAGCTGTGCAGAGCTGCTGCTGACTGGGACACAGCTTCACAGGTTTTGGCTCTCAACCAGTGGTATCAGAGGATTACAGGAGTGTGTAAAACTGGAGCATTCATGAATGTTCCAATACATTTCTTAGCAAAGGACAAAACCTTTTTATTTCTGGTTTCCCAAGAGGATGGAGAGGGAAGGCAGTGAAGGGAGACCATTTGCTTTCATTTATCTTGGCATGGAGATCCCCCAGCCTGGGCTAAGGGGTAGAATCGCTTCTAGAAATAGGATAAAGCATCACAGGTTTTTGAAAGTTGCTGATTGCCATCTTTTGTTTTTCCAGAAACCTGGCAAGTGGTGTGCGATGCACGTTCACATCGCCTGGCAGATCTACCATCACCAACAGAAGGTCAAGGTCAGTGCTTGGGCAGCCTGCAGTTCAGGGGAAGGGCAGGAGCAGAGCTCTGGGAGGGAGGTTTGCTCTCCCCTGAGCACTTCTGTGCCATGGCCAGTGCCTTGTTAAAGCCACCACACAGCATGGAGCATAAGCCTCGTTTCAGAGAGTTGATTTAAGGATGAAAAGCTAAAGGTGGAGTCCTAGCAGAGTGTTGGGGTGCCTTGGAGCAAGGACAGCACATCCTGGGTGACAACTACAGGTTTGGAGCTAGGAGGGGTGAAATGGGGCTTTTAAATGGAGCTACAAGGGGCTTTTATTTATTTGTTTGTTTATGGCTGAGGACACAAATCTATCAAGATGGAAAAGTCTGGAGAAGCTGGGCATGTGTATCCCATTCCTCTTACTAACATTCACAGGCAGGAGTGTGCACAGGAAGATTTCTCCTGTCCCTGGGATGCTTTACCCAGTGTGGCTGCACTGGCTCCCATCAGCCTTCCTTCTCAGCCTCTCCTAGCTGGAAAGTGGCACCTGGATGTATCTGGGCTGCTCAGGCAGGCACAGCCTCTCAGGGCATGGTGTGTTATCAGCCACTGTCTCATTGCACTGAAGGTTCAGAGATGGAAGTCCTGTCTTAATTATTTTTGAAGCTCTGAGACTTCAAGGGTAAAGGCCATGGGCAGTTTTCCATTTTTTCTTTAACTGTATTTCCATTGCACATGGACGTCTGTGGAGGTTTCTTTCCCTTTGTGGTATTTTCACTGCACTCATCACTGAAAAATCTTGTGTTGCTCCTGAGGTTTTTCAGTAAGTCAGGAATGGTTGCTGTTCTTCACTGCTCATACTTCAGGAGTCAATAGCCTGTGTTAAAAACTGAAATTAGCAGGGAATCCACAGCACTTTGCAGTCTGTGTATGCACTTGAGTTGTGTAAGGTGTTGCTATAAGAATATGAAGATGTTGAACAGCTACGAAAACCTGCAGCTAATAGAGTTTAAAAATAACCCTTTTAAACAAGGTTGACAGGTTAATTTGCTGCAGTAGACATATCTCTCTTTTCTGCTTCCTTATGTTTCCCCTGCTAGTGATCTTCATTCATCTTCCCATTATCAAAAAAGACAAGATTATAGACCTAGAGAGTTATATGTCCTTTTTTTATTTTATTGAAAAGGTATTTTCTTGAAATGAAATGATTATTCCCATGCTATCTATGTCCTTTGAATCTTCCTTGATTTGATATTCACAGAGAGGTCAAACCAGTATATTTATAACTCATAGTAAATGCCATTTTCATGCAGCCATTTCTTTTGCCTCATACTTTTCTACCTTACATGTTAAAAAAAAAAAAAAAAGCAGGAATAAAGCCCAGAAGCACAGGAAAGGATGTTGCTTGAGTTTTTGAGGCTGTGCATGATGATATTTTCAAGAATAATTGAGAAGTGGTCAGTAAGGAGAGCTGGGGTGTCCCCAGGTACACAAGAACTGTGACCCCAGAGAGTGAAATCTCTGCCTGAAGGTTTTGACAGGACAATTTCTCCTTCTAACCCATGGCTGTGAAGGTGCCTTTTCTCCTGCACAAGCTGAAGGTGCTCCCTGGCCACAGAGCAGGGAATCAAATGGGTTCATTTGCAGTTTGCATGCAGTGCCACAAGACTGCTGCCAGTAACCACCTGGTCTGGTAATTGCTTGCAGAGGGCAACAGCAGGCACTGAAGGAGTAGGCAAGATGGGAAACTTTAAACCACAACCTTCCTGACCTCAGGAACAATTGCATGCAGCTGTGGATGCTGTTTGGCTGTCTGTGCCTCTGCAGCAAGACCTGGGTGACCTCTGCATGCCCAGGGAATTCCGCAGGGCTGCACACCAGCTCAGGGCACAGAGCACATTTCCACTCCTCCTTGCACTGACCACTGCTCAGGAGAGGATTTGTGCTCCATAATTGAGCCTGTCTCCTTTAGGAAAGGCCTTACAGCCTGATCTAACAGCAGTGCAGACATTTACATTGATTTTTGTGGGCACCACGTTGAGGTGTTACACATTTTCTGGAAATGCATTAGGAAGGATTGGCATCAAGGGGGTCTTCCCTGAAGAGCAACTGGGGATAAAAGAAATCTGACCATTCCTTCTGGTGCTCTTTTAAGGTAAACCAACACATTCAGAAATCTTTTAACACATCCAGGGTATTCCTGTTCCTCTTCAGACAGGGGATTTGTTCATTATTTAGAGCAGCACCATTCATATGGCTGCAATTAAAGCTTCAGCCAGCTTTTGCTATTCTGAGTAATGCCTGTCAGGGGTTTATAACTTGGTCGTTAAAAGAAGAATAAAAGGAGTTCACAGCATAAAAATCTGGCACACAGGCTTCAACTGAGGCATTTGTGTTTTCTGAACTTCTTTTAACTACTAAAGCACTTCAGTGTTACTTTCTTAAAAGGCATGACCTTAACTTGGCTGTCTTTGCCATTTCAGTATTCTTGCAGGCCATTATCTCCAAACACAGATAATGCCTTTGTTTCTCTTCTTTATTTCTTGTTTTCCTCCTTTTTTTTCTTTTTTTGTCCTCATAACTACATGGATATGTTGCTAGCACTGGAAAAACAGCTACTAGGCATGCACATTAATTTGATCATAACTTTTTAATATGCATATTTATATCATTGTAATAGTCTGTACTCGGGGCTGGCACAGTATTAAATACTGATTTATAAAGCGTAGCCTGCTCCAGAATTGCTGTTAAGATCTCTTGGTTCCATGTTACCCATTTATAAATCCTTTCAGCTGCCCTGCACAATTAATCAGCAATCTGCATTTAGGGAGTTCTGGCAGCACAGGTAATAGGAAATTTGGTTTTCCTCTCCCTTCATTCTATAAAACTACTGAAGTAGGCACCACTGAAATGAGGATGTGGCACAAAGAGGAGCCCATCCTTCATCCACTTACCACTCACAATAGAGCCACCTCAGCAAATTCCCCTCACAAAAGAGAGGCTGCTGACTCTGACAGATGTAAATAAAGGCGTGCAGCACTTCGAGGCTGGAGTATGGGACTCAGACACTCTTCCTCCATACTCTGGTTCATTTTGGCCCCTTATTGCAGCCAGAGAGGCACTGGAGGATGCTCTGTGTCCAGCATTTCCTGGTGGCAGCTTTCCCTTGGGAATGAGTGGTTCTGGTGCCCATATCTGGTCTGTAACACCCCTGCCCACGTTGGACAGGGCCAAGCTGACATTCCCATTCATTATGGAGACAAACCTGTCCTTACAGCCCAGCAAGTGTCTGAGGCCTCTGCAGAGGTTTTTTGTTTGTGGGTGAAGGCAGCTGAACATCCTGGAGGGGTGGATGTGAGCATATGTGAAAACACTGGTGAAATGTGCAGGAGCCTGAGCTTTTCCCTCCTTGCCTTAGATGTTCCTTCCAGGAAAACAGCTGTGCACCTATGCCCAGGGTCCCCAAAACTAACAATCTTGTTAAAACATCAGTATGAATGAACTGCTCTACCCACATCCTTCTGAAAGTGCCTTTTGCTGGTACCTTTTCAGACAGTCTCTTCCAAGTGCTGTTTTTCCATTTCAGAAACAGATGCAATCTGATCCACACAAGCTGGACTTTGGCCTGAAACCAGAATTTCTGAGCAGGCCACCAGGCCCCAGCCTTTTCGGAGCCATCCACCACCCCCATGACCTGGCTCGGCCCTCGACTCTCTTCTCCACAGCCAGTGAGTACTGAGAAGTGAAATCCCCTTCTTGCTTCATGCTCATTAAAATGCTAATCCTTGCCATGAATTTCCCATATGCTTTGGCTTATGAACTCTCTGCAAGACATGCCAGGGGCTATTAGTCTATTTGATAAATATTTAAAAATGATTCTGTATGCTTTTATGAAAAGCCCAACCTGCTGAAATGCTGCACAGGTAGTAAATGAAGGAACATTGCCTCACAGAGTGATGTCTGATGCATGGTGGAGATGAGATGTTGGAAATCAGCTGTATTTCACATGCATTTCGGTTTTTTTCTGAACTGAAACATTCATTCCCCTGCACCCCTTACCCTCTAACTGGGTGTTTCTGTTTGGAAAAGCAGCAGCTCTCTTCATAGGATGCTGAGCAGTCTGAGCTCACATGAGCTGTTAAAGAAGTGACAGCCAGCCCAGAGCATAGCGAATCCCTCTCTGAGGCTTTTCTGGGAATTCACCCCTTTTGCTTTGTTTTGGCAGGTGGGGGGCATCCAGCCGGGACCCCTTTTGGCCCACCACCTCACCACAGCAACTTCCTCAACCCAGCTGCTCACTTAGGTACGTCCTCCCTCAGCTCGTGGTGAATACAGCTCAGACATTGGACACTGAGGAATTACAGATCCTCTTTGTGGAGACACTCTGAGTACTTAACCTTCACAAATTGCATATTTTAGCTGTTTAATTTTAGTCTTTACCCAGGTAGAAGTTCTGGATACACAGAGTAGTGTCATTGACAGTGTATTTTGAAATACTTCTGGACATTAGAGGAGCAGAGTGAAAGAGCTGCTTGGGTTTCACTGGAGTTATGCTTAAAACCAGTCCAAAAAATCCCTTAAGAACAAGGCTTTGGATCACAGAGGTGTTTCTTTTCCTAACTCCTACTTAAATGTCTGTTTTTCCATTAAAGTGAATAGGAAATACATCTTTAAAATCTTGTGATCTGGCCTCATGTGTCTATTAGTGAAAATTAGTGAACACACATTTAAAACCAGAACCACCCAAGTTACCAGATTCTATTATTTCCTTCCTAACTTACTGCTGTTCTGATAAGGTGATCTGCTCCTTACAGGAGCATCTGAGACCAAAACTGTAAATTGGCATTTTATTTTGCATGGGGAAGGATTAGGGAGGGTCTGTACCAAACTGGTACAACAAACACTCAATGCAGGTTTATCATTCTGCACTTTGCTACCTATGGAAAATGCTGGCTTGGGGCTTCTTTAGCTCTGTGCTGGTATTTATCAGAAGTGGCTTCATCAAAATTATTAGACTACTCCAAAATAAAGCAAGAATTTGCTTTATATGATTTTCCTGTTGCCTATATGCATTAACTAAAAAAATGTTCCAACATTTTTCAGTCCATACTAGTTTTTTGTGTAGTATTAGCAATAAACACCAAGGCAATCACAGAATGTTCAGGCCAGCACGACATATCAGTATAACAGGACATTTTATTGATACCCTGGCTCTGGTTTAGGAGACAGAGCCTGAAGGTGTTTGGAGCACAGTTGCCAGAATTAATAAAAGTCTGACTAGCAGGGGACATTTCCCAAGGAAGACAATGGAAGGAAATAAAAGGAAGTCAAACTGGAGATGTTTGCAGGTTTTAAATGAAGTACCATGTTCATTTTAACATCTTGATTTTCTTCAAGAGGGAGTTTTTCTGGTAGATGATGCCATGGGTGTGTCCAGGAACAAAGCCATGTATTTCGTGTGCCAAACCCTCAGAATCCCTGCTGTGCTGTGCTGTGCTGTGCTGTGCTGTGCTGTGCTGTGCTGTGGGAGGACACTGTTCCACCACTGCTGGGGTGCAGTAGGATGCCACAGTGATGCTGTGATATCAGAACTGCCAAGCTCAGGGAGTTTCAGCTGTTTGTGTTGGTTTGCAGAGCCCTTCAACCGGCCGGCGTCGTTCAGTGGCCTCACCGCCGTGGGCAGCAACGCCTTCGGGGGGCTCGGGAACCCCACAGTCAGTGAGTACCTGGGCCATGGACCCTCCTGTGCTCTGCAGCTCAGCAGATGCACTCGTGGGGGCTGTGAGCTTCATTTTTACTGGTTGATTAGATCACCTACCACTAGGAAATGGGAATTTGGAAAGTGAGCTTTCGCAGTTGTCAGTAAATTGTTTGCTGTTAATTACTTGATAGTTCGGGTTCAGCATAGTGCTAAATGTCACCATTACATTGTTCATTAAAAAAAAATACAGAACCTTTGAGTGTTTGTAAAATTTCCCATGGTTTTGTTGCATGTTCAGAGGTAATTAATGTGTGCAGCTAGGGAGCTGTGGATGGAAACTGCTTTTTCCTTTCTCACCAGTAATCCAAGCCATATGCCTGGAAAAGATCACTAACCTGCATTTTCTAGCCCAGGATCATCAACATTTCTATAGATTTGGCCAGTCACAAAAAATCATCCTTTGAAAAGTCACTTTCTTTCTTCATACTTTAAATCTGGCATGATTTTGGTCCCATTTTATTTTGGCTCAGGATCAAATGCAACAAGTTCCATTATATATAATCCCTACAATGGTCATTTCCCAGTGTCTCCAAAATATTTGGAATAAGGATCATTGTCACTTTTATCTTACTCCTTCATCCCTTGTCAATTTTATCCACAGCATTTCCCTTTCCAATTAAAAGAGCTGTCAGATGCCTGCCCATTTTTAGGAATGAGACCCTCTAATGAATCTCTGTTAATTTCCTTTCCTTTTCCAGCTCCCAATAATATGTATTCATTTTAACTCTGAGTGCTGTAAAAGTTGTTTTGGTAAGTACCTTCACTAGAGCATACCTTTTTCTTAAACCTTTTTGTTTTCCACTTCACCATTTCAGCACCCAACTCAATGTTCGGCCACAAGGATGGCCCCAGTATGCAGAGCTTTAGCAACCCTCACGAGCCCTGGAACCGACTGCACCGAACTCCTCCTTCGTTCCCGACCCCTCCGCCCTGGCTGAAGCCAGGAGAGCTGGAGCGCAGTTCATCTGCTGCAGCTCATGACAGAGATAGAGATGTAGATAAACGAGACTCATCTGTTAGTAAAGATGACAAAGAAAGGTACGAAAGAACACTTCCAAGAATTGTCTAGTTCAAAGCTTGGGGCTCCGTTCCGCTTTTAACCCTCCCCAGCCTGGCACATTGAGAACCCAGAGCTTCAGCAGAGGCACGCCTGGAGCTGTCCCAGTGTGGCACCACAAAACAGGCAGGTTTCCAGCTCAGGTGCTTCCCACTGCAAGGTTTCTCTTCCCACTTGTACCACACTTCACCTGAAGGAGCTCTGCTGGAGCACAGTTCAGGCAGTGTCAAGTGGGAATAGAATCAGACCCACCGTTACCTTGTGGGTCACATTGTCATAGGTCTCTTGAAGGTTTAACGTGGAGATAGTGCCTGACAGGATGGATAAAAGGATTCTGAACTCCATCAGATGCTTATCTGCACCTTCAGGTACTTGCATAACTTTGTAAATCAGACCTTGTCTGCAAAACAAGTAGTGCTTCCTCCCTGCTAAAAAACGGCCTGACCAGAGGGACCAGTGATACAGGTGTGAGATGAGAACACAAAAATTCACCAGGAATGTCATGTGCCAAAACCACAGCAAGCTTCAGAGCATGCAGTTCATGAAAAGCACCTCAGTTACCCTCAAAAAAGCCCCTCCACTTGCACTGCTGTTACACACCTTCCAGCACAGCTTTTATTCAGTGTTTTACATGGACTTGCATGCTCTCGTGTCCAGGCTGGAAAGGGTTAATGGAAAGTAAAACCTGGTCATTTTTCTTTTTGTCAGGACTGTTCCCGTTATTCAGTTAACCCAGTAACAACTCCTCTTAACAGTGAAATCCTAAATTTATAAGAATTTGCCATTCAGCAAGTGTCATGCCTTCCTTGAAAAATGTAGAGAGGCTGATTTCAGCTTTTTCAGTTGTGGCTTGATGGCTTTCCTGTTAAGTTTGCACATAACTACATAATGGCTATTTGTTTCTAATATTTTAACCTAAAAGAGTATTTAGGAGATGTGCTTTTCTGGCTTCTCTGTCACTAACCCAAATACAGGCATTAGTAGCCTTTTCTAAAAGAAGTTATGCTAACACATTAGATATTCTAAAAATACATGTAAGAGCTTTTCAATGTTGTTCTAAAAGGAAGGCGAAAGACAGATTCTTTTCACCTACATTTTCCATTTGGAATATTTTCTGTTTGGTAGCATAGCTTCATTATTTTCATGTTTGATGTTAATGCTTCAAAAGAAATTGCTGTTACAAATTGGGGTTTCTGTCCTGCAAAAGGCTTAAGCATGTGAGTAACTTTACTGGCTTGAATGGCAAAGCATTTTAGTTACTATGATCTGGGTAGTCTCTAGAATTATGTGATTATTTTGGTTGTTGTTTTGTTGTTTTCTCATGAATTCCTGCTGAAGATGATCCTTTACTGAAAACATTTGTGCAAGCTGCTTTGGCATTGCCTGAACTCCATATCATAGCTCAGAACATATTTATTTTTAGTAATTTGAGAGTTCAGCAGTAAGCATCATCCATCCCTCATGCTTGTGCACAACGGCAGCTCCCAGTGAGAGCAGTGCTGGTTTCACCCCCACAGCTGTGATATCTGTGATAGCTGTACTTGCAGCATGTTCACTGTGAGGAGATACTGAGAATCCCTCCCCAGAGCTGTGCTCCTGTGTAGAGAATGTCTGGAGGGGTTGAGAGCCTCTTCTGCTTCTTCCTTAACATTCAGTGGCACACAGCAGGGTGAGCACAGAGCCTTCTAGTTGAGGTTCCAGTCTTTGTTATCTATTCCAAGTTAATTTGCCCCCACGCAAGAGGAGATGGGAATCACACCCAGGGGTTTGACTTCATCTCAAAATCATCTGGTCATCAAGGGTCTAACTTAGCCACCCAGAAATGGCCCATGTAGCCAAAAGGGTCCCTCAGAGGTAGCTCTGAGCTTGGCTCTCCCCACCTAAGGTCAGGGTTGGAGTGAGCTGCAGGGATCCCTGGTCACTCCCCTGGGATCAGCTGCATGGCCTGTGCACCACAGCCCCTCCCAGCCAGACTGAGAGAAGGTGAATCCCTCGAGATAGCCCAGATAGTGCAGAACTGCTGCAGGGAGCCTTTCCTGGCTGGGGAGAGACACTGCAGAGTCCTCATTGCCCCTGGAACATTGTGTGTCCCTTCCAGCTCAGGGTATTCTGTGATCCTCTGATTGATTGCAGTTGTGGAGTTTTGGTTTGTTTGGTTTTTTTTTAAGGACTCTCTTATTCCAGCCCAACATTAGGGAAAAAAGTCAGTAAAAACAGCAAATGTGAAAAGTGGGATTTGTTCCTTCTCAGTGGTATTTTGTTTAAAAGATGTCACTGAACACTTCCAGTGTAATAATAATGACATTTAAGGGTCTGTAATCCTAGAGTATTAAACCAAACCAACCAAGTATCTATTGATCTTTTAATCAATATAAATGAGGCACACTCCTCAGCATAAGAATTTCAGTATTTTCCAGTGTAGCACACAGCCTCAAAACTTCTCTTACTTAGTAATTTCATTGGATAATGTGATTTTAAGTTTCTTCTTTGTGAAGGCAGTGGCTTAGAGCTGTTCTCATATTATTAACCTAAGGAGCTCTTGACAAATTTGAGGATTAAAAAGTTATTCCTTCCCTGTCCACTGGACTACATGCAGTTCACTTAAATGAGCTGGATAATCAGGAGCCCTTTGAGATGTTACCAACACTGTCATTGAATACGACATTGGCAAAGGAATTTGTTATTTTGGTTGCACATATATTTTTCCTTAATTACAGAAAATAACTGTTATTTTCTCTAAATTTTGTATGTCATTTAAAGTACATAAATTATATGGAAAATTGATTAAATATCAGCAAGAGGACACAATGAGCTTTCCTAGTGAACTAAAACAATTAAGGGTGTCCTCTGAATTAGTCCCACGAGCAAAATAAATAAAAGATCAGGTATAGCAGAGCCCACAAGCCAGTGTCTTCCCAGCAAAGTGAAAGAATTGAGTCTTCATGTTGAGAATCCTTCACTGGAGTGCCTTGACTTGATCTCCCTGTGTCCAAATCTGGAAGCTGTTAAATCAAATTGCCTTGCCTCAATCACTTGCCTCAACTCTTGGTGGAAAGTAAGTGGAGGGAAATTAGAGCCAGGATGAGAATTCCAGACTGTTCAGGTCCCAGTCAAAAAAGGCAGTACCTGACCCCATGCAGTTTGTTGTTGGGCAGTGCAGACTAGGCAGGGCTGGTGTCACATGGCTCTGCCTTCCAAGTGTTTTCCAAGAGTCACATTCTGGACTCCTGGAGGTCTCTCAGACATGGCCCATGAAATGAGTTTCAACAGTTCAGCCTAGACACAGCAAAAGATGCATCTGGTGAGATTATAATAATGGGAGTTTCCTTCTCACAGGCATTCTCTCTGCAGTTGCCACAGTTTCACTGTCCAAAACTACTTAGAGGTACAAATCTTAAAGCAGTTCAGCAAAAAAAGTAGGTAGCAGAAATTGTTTAGGTAAAGGAGCAAGTGTCCACCTGGGAGTCACCCTCCGAGCTGCCCTTCAGCAGCCAGTACTGCTCATCTTGTCCCCAGTGTCACCTGCTGGCCTGTCCCAGCCTTCAGTGACACCATCGCCCAAAGAGACACCACATCAGCTGGAGCTGCTGGGGAGGGGAGGCCTCACTGCTGCCCCTTTGCACAGAATCCCAGAATAGCTGGGCTTGGAAGGGACCTCTGGAGATCACCCACTCCAACCCCCTGCCAAGGCAGGGCCACCCAGAGCAGGTGACACAGAAATGTGCCCAGGTGGGTTTTTGCTCCCTGGGCATCCTGTTCCAGTGTTCTGCCACCCTCAGTGGAAAGAAGTTCTTTCTTATGCTGAGGTGGAAATTCTCATGTTTTAGTTTATGGCCATCTTAATTTTTGCCTTTAACAGTACATTGTCCCTCATCCCACATGGAACAGAATTTCCATGCTCAGCAAACAGTACATGTCCAGCACTGAATAGGTGGAGCTGTCTTTATGGAGAGACTCCAACTTAGAGGTCAACTGAAATTAGTAAGAGGTTAAAATCATTGGAACTGAGGGATTAGATTCACCTTGTGAATTTGATTAGTTTTCAATAGGAAAGCTTTTTCACTTAGCCTTGCCCATAACATCTCCTGGTCAACACTACTTCCTGAAAATAATTGGTATGGAACCCATTTCCATATGGCACTCATGTTCCCTGCCAGACAATAACTCCCTAATCTTTTGAGCAGCATAACTAGGTTTGAAAGATGGAATTAATTCACAGTATTCTGTGACTCCATAGCATTGGCCCTGTCCCTGCTGTGCTTGTTTTAACCTAGAAATGGACAGGGTTGGTCATCAGAAGAGCAGCTGACTGCAGGGATGATGTTTTCAGAGCCAGTGTGAAGGATGGACAGACAGGGCAGCCTGATCTCTGCTGAGGAGGCTGGCATGTAATCTGTGTGATGGGCAGCTCTGTTAAATACTTGCACTAAGGTCAGTGCACACTTAGGGCAGTGCCTTCCTGTCACAGAGGTGGGTTGGCCCCATCAGTACGGGCTTCTGGAAAGGCTTTTGTCTCAGTTGAAGAAGTAAATTGAATTGTGAGAAGTAAATTGAAAAGCTAGGCATTTGAAGAGAATAGAGGAGACAAATTAGTAGTATGCATAGGTCTAGAAATGTTTTTAAAAGTCAGTTAAAAAAAGTAATCTATTTTCCCAAATGTATTCTTAATAGAAGAAGCAGGTAGAGTACTATTAACCATGTAATTTGGTTATTGTAATTGTAATTGCCTCATTTTTGGATGGAATGAGTATGTTTTTACTTTTCTCTCCCTTCTTTGCAAACACTTAAGGCCACTGTCTTAGAAACACATGTCCTAGAGCTAGATTCCCATGGGAGCCTTCGATGGCTTTTAGCGTTTGAGATCTCAACCAGATTCTTTACAAAGCAGCTTTGGAGATCTGCTGCTGCTGGGATGAGATAACAGAACAGGCCAGGTTTAGAGCTGGGATGTTCTTCTGGAGTTTTGGATGTGCCAAAGGCACAGTGCATTTACTGGTGCATGTCACCAGCTCTCTGCAAAGCCACGAGTAGAAAGCCAGGCACTCTGATGCTTTGTTTTCTTTGCAGAGCTTCTCATGCCTTCATTTCACACTTGTCTTTCTTGTAGGGAGAGCATTGAGAAAAGACACTCCAGCCATCCTTCGCCAGCACCTATCCATCCAGTAAACTCCCTCGGACATAACCGCAGCTCGAGTGAGCAGATCAGAAGCCATCTGAATCCCGAGGTTCGAGACAAAGAGAAACCCAAAGAACGAGAGAGAGATCACTCCGAATCTCGGAAGGAAATTAATGTTGAAGAGCACAAGGTGAAGGACAACTACATTTCAGAGAAAGAAGGCCTGAGCCATGAAAGCCGAGTGGTGGAAGAGTCTAAGCAAATGCCCAGGGTTCCTTCCCCCTATGCCAGGCCCCCCGTTGTGGAGAGCACCAGGCCCAACAGCACTTCCAACCGCGAGGCCGAGAGGAAGAATGAGCCGGCGTACGATAACCCGAAGAAAAGCAATGAAGTCAAGGTGAAGGAAGAGCGAAAGGAAGACCATGATGTTCAACCTGAGGGACCTCAGACTCATCGGTCATCTGATCAGCCACCACCTATATCCACATCCAACGTCCATCCAAGTCCTTTAGTGTCTATGCCCATGACTGTAGGTGTGACCGGTATACATCACATGAACAGCATCAGTGGCCTGGATAGGACTCGCATGATGACCCCTTTTATGGGAATTAGCCCGATTCCTGGTGGAGAACGTTTCCCCTATCCTTCTTTCCACTGGGATCCGATGAGAGATCCCTTGAGAGATCCCTACAGAGAGCTGGATATTCACCGGAGAGACCCCCTGGGCAGAGACTTTTTGCTAAGAAATGACCCCCTGCATCGCCTTTCTACGCCGAGGTTGTACGAAGCAGACAGGTCCTTCAGGGATCGGGAACCTCACGACTACAACCACCACCACCACCACCACCACCCGCTGTCGGTGGACCCGCGGCGGGAGCACGAGAGGGGCAGCCACCTGGACGAGCGGGAGCGGCTGCACATGCTCCGCGAGGACTACGAGCACGCCCGCCTGCACTCGGTGCACCCCGCCGCGCTGGACGGCCACCTGCCCCACCCCGGCCTCCTCACACCAGGACTGCCCAGCATGCACTACCCCAGGGTCAGTCCCCCCACGGGACACCAGAACGGCCTCCTCAATAAAACTCCCCCCACAGCGGCTCTCAGTGCCCCTCCACCTCTTATCTCCACGCTGGGCCCTCGGCCCGGCTCTCCTCGAAGGACTACTCCTCTGTCCACAGAGATGAGAGAGAGGCCTCCCTCTCACACCCTCAAGGACATTGAAGCTCGATAAGCAGAGTGAGACTCAATGAAAACCAGAACGAGAGGGACAAAAACCTTGTAAATGAACATAATATAAAGACCTTCTTACTAGTCATTGATACAGACTGGGGATGTGACCCACTGTACAATATGTATAGACCTGAGTGCAAAGATTTTGAAATGATTTTTTTTGTATATTATATGTTGAAATTTTCCAGATCTTTTAGCCAAGTCCATATGTTCCTCGTGTCTCCTACTCTATTTTATTTCTAGTTTAAAAATTTCAAAATTTGAACTGAAGAACAAGACATCGATCTGAGTGATCTGACTAGAAACAAGCCACCACCAGTGTCAACCCTACAAAGCTCTTTCAAACCAGAAGTGAAGTCAATTGTAGATATTTATGTAAAAAGATTGCTTCATGGATTAATGGTTCATATATGCAAAAAGGGTAAGATGAAAGCTTTACTTTGTACAAATGTAAATAGATAAAATTAAGTAACATAATACATTAATACTTCTTAAACTGTGCTATTTGCAAACTTAATATTGATCAACACAGTCTGCTTATGCTGTGTTACTTATATTGTTATAGACAGCTAAACCCCTTCAACTATGCAATGATTTTAAGGCTTTTCACAAAAGCCTTTATAACTCAAAGGAGCCTTTTCAACACTCAACATAATTAAAGTCATATTTTCCCTGAACAAGCTCATTTATAATGGAAGCCTATTTCTCTTGTTTTGATGAAGAAACAGCCCTTCGGAGGTGTAGTTCTCTGTGTGAAGCCCTGCATCAGGCTGCTGAGGTCACTGTAGCTCGTGTGTCCCTTGGATGGTGTCAGGGTTAGTGCTCTGTAATCACTGATATGGAGTCATGGCAGATTGGGTTTCAGTCATATTAATCTGGGTTAAACGGTAATAATCAAATGCTGGATGTTTTCCAGAAGTTTTGTCATTTAATATGTCAAATTTATTTGGGGAAGAACATCTGCTTATAGCCATTCATGTCTGGTTTGATTACTAGTGTGTCATTTTTATCTGTACACACATTTTTTTTGTGTTAAGTGATTTTTAGCTACATTGAAACAAATCCTGCAAGAAGGTGAATACTTTTCTAAATGATGGATATGTTTTCACTGTGGATTAGTAGTTTAATTAATGAACTCCGCTGCAGATTTCATAATGGAATTTATTGTATTTCAGTTGGTAATAAAGTCTGTGAATAGTTAACAGGTCAGCCTTGTTGTTCCCTAACCATAGAAGACAAATGACATGAAGAACATGGTCCTTTTTAAAAATATGCATCAATCTTCTGAAATCTGTCTTTTCATAACACACTTTTTTATAATGTGTTAAGTTTCTTGTCTAAATATTTGGAGAGAATATGACTTTATCAGAGAGAATTCAATATCTTGTCTACTGGACTGTAAAATATATGTATGAAATAAAATTAGTTCCATTGGTCTTCTAGTGTATTAAAGTGCTATCTGAAGTTGTTACCCTGTTTTGGCAAAAAAAAAGAAAAAAAAAGAAAAAAGTTAACTACAGACAGTTGTTTCTAATGATCAGAGATCTATTTTAGTAGTCAACTGAAGGTTTAGTTGTGAGCTTCAGATTTTGTGAACTCCAGATGTTGTGCAGTGTTTATTTTTTTTCTTTTTTCTTTTTTTTTTTTTTTTTTAACGAACAAAAGGAAAAATACAAAAAAATCCCAACCCTGAGGAATATGTACACTGGAACCGTAGTGGTAGCTTTCAGTATTGTAAAGAGATTGTTATATACAAACCTTTTTGCTGTTTATCCTGTATGTAATAAAGTCCTTTCTAGATCCTATGTGAACAGAAAAGTGAAGCGGCTCTCAATCTTCAGCATGTTTCCTCCTCAGCGAAGACTTGTGTAATGTAAATTGTGCCATGTTATTAAAAAATGTGAACTAAACTGCTAGGTGCTTCTTTGTGTGCAGTACCCCATCACTGCTATGGGGAAGAAGTCCTCTTCCCCAGCAGTGGCGTTTTGTTCAGAAGGAATAGCTGTTTAAAATGTAAAGGAAATGGCAAGCTTTTTGTAAGCCATCTTACTGAAATTGTTAGGGTAAGCAGGGAAAAAGGAACAAAAAGGAGACCAGATCCTTGGCTTGTCCAGATTCTTTAAAATAGAGTAACACTGTACTTGGATTAGAATTTAATTAGACCGTAATCTTGGTCTTCTGGATGCACATCATTAAAAACCTTCAAAGTCACTGAAGGAAGGCAGGTCTAGATGGCCACAGAAGGATGGAAGTGCTGGAGCAAGTGTGAGAGGCCCCACGAGACAGGGTCTGATTGAGAGCATCATCTTCCAGGCTCAGCTCATCCTTGTTAGAGGAGCCTGACAGCTCTGGCAGCATCTTCAGGGGGAAGAAACGTGGTCTTGATTGTCCAGACTATGATCCTTGTCCTCCCAGGTGCTGAGCAAACTCTTGCTGATGGTCCTTAATTCCCAATTAAGCCAATGAGCCCTCACTCCCAGAGTCCCAGAAAGCATCGAGGCATTTCACTCCCTTTGAATTCAATCCAATTTAAGTGCTCCACACTTTTGAAGATCCGTGTGTCAAATCTTCTTGTGCTGGTAATGCTCAGAGGAATATTCCTGAAAGGTATAGTAAGAGATGAAACAAGATTTTTAATGCTTTTAAACTTCTTCAGGTGCATTCACTGCTTTTCAGAAGTTTGATATAGGCATGTTAGCTTGGAGGTATAGACAATTTGATCATTTTGGAAGGCTTTTCCATTCAAGACATTTGTCTTAAATCTTCTATTTCTGAATTCACTAGTGTTTAAGAAATGAATTCCATTTAAAGACCATGCCAGATACCATCTGTGGGAATGAAAGGAGTCATACGGGTATTAATTCTGTAGGTTGTGTGAGATTCTGATAATAGAAAACCCTCAGTGTGCTTACAGCACCCAGGACTTTGCTTTACGGTTTAAAGACTCACCTTCCCAAATTCCAACTAATCTTCCACTTAGCAGCTTCCTATCACCAGCTGAGATGCCAACTACAGTGTATAGGAAAGGAATCTTTGAAAACAATCATGACATTTGTTGCCCAATACATTGTTCATTTTATGCCACGCTTGGTCCCTTCTTTTCTAACCTCCTACACTTTGTTCTTTGGTTTTCCTTACTAAGACCTAGCTCTAGCCTGGTTTTCTGCTTTGCAGACCTTACTGCTGCCCTCTTTGCCAGTCCTGTCCTCTTTCATGGCCTATGACAGCTAAATCTATTATAGGCAGCAATAAACACTGCAGGACTTTTTTCCAAAAGTCACAGACATTGTATATGGTTATTCCTTTTTACCTTTGCCTGTATGAGCATGTAAATAGTAGTCCTTGCTGGACTGGAGATAGGCAGATGGATGTTGGGGAGGATTTTACTGCAAATATTTTCATTTGCTGTGGCTGTGCCTTGTTGAGGAAATGTTTAGCATAGTTCTTGCTGATTTGGAGTCTCATTACTGCTTCACACATGCAGGTGACTCTGCTGAAAGGCACCTGGGGCATGGAACAAGGTGACAGAGCAGTAGTGTTGCATTTACAGAGGAGCTCCTTGGCTTGCTGCTTGGTTTCTGGCAAGAAAGAAAAGCTGTGGTTCAGAGACCAAAGACTCCAATTACACGGGGGTTTGTTACTCCCATGGTGGGTTGGTTAAGTCTCACCTGGATCAACCAACTTCCTTCTTTGGACTCCACCTGCTAGCACTGGGGTTTACCTGTGCTGATCTTCAGAAGGTGATGTGGAGCAGGATCCCAGCTTAAATGGTCTGAATTGCCTTTGGAGTGTGACTGCCTTAACTCTGGATGGAGCCTCTAGCTTAGCTGGTTGAGAAGTGCATGCAAATGTGTGGTGGGACTGCCTGCTGCCCTGTTGATATTACAGTCCCATCAGATCCTTCCTGCAAACTGTAAAAATCCAATGCTGCTCAATCATTATGTGAAGTTCTTTGGGACACAGTCTGTCTCTCTTATTCTGATTGCACTGTGCTTCGTGCCCTGACTGGGGCCAACTGAGCATTGCCCAGTGCTGCTGTAATGCATTAAAGGAAAAAAAGTAATACTAAGACTCAAGGCTTCAGTGAATTAGGTGTGGTAACCTGTGTAAAAAACTCCACATTTTTGCTAGCCAAGGAGGACCTGAGTTGCAGGTGAGGACTGACTGTTCTTCCTGTGTCCTGTCTCTAGCTGGAGGGGCTTGGAGTGCTTGTGCCCATGGGCAAGGTGGGAATTCCCAGCTGGCATCTCTTTGGGGTCACACCCCTTTCTATTTCCACGGGTAACTTGCAGCTGAAATTGTGTTAGCACAAGGATTTTCCTGGTCGTAAATTACATCCCCCTCCTCATTTGTGCACTGTGTTGCTGCATATAGAAATATAGGTATTTATAGACACCAAAATGCACACATGCTGTCAGGTACAGTATCAGGGATGAAGGTGAATCCAGCGAGGAGCAGAATATGAAATCCTGGTGCCACCCACTACCATCTCACACATCTGATGGTCTGGTAATACAGACTTCACTACAGCATTATCCCCATTTTATAAAAGTGCTGCTGGGAACACAAAACTCAGTCACCAGTGTAACACCAGGCACCTACTGCCTAAGTGATTTCAGGAGTCACCCAGGGCAGTTGGGTTACTGCTCAAGTCATTGGAGACCAGAAAAAAGCCTGAATCAGGTAAATTGAAGAGTCAGTGGTCGTAGGAGATGAGGAATTTCGGAGTTGTTCTTTTGGTTTTAAAAATCACTGTTAAACCTCTGTATTAACAACTTGTGGCATCTTAGACTGCTAAACTTATCTGTGAAGGAATGGGTGTCACCTATTTATTGATAAGGCAAGTATCTCAATTATTGACCCAAACTGATAAGGCCTGTGGTCATTCTGGTTACTAAGGGCAGATTTGCTGTATTTTACCACCTCATGTGGTTTGTTTGATCATCATACTGCTCAGTATTGAAACTTGCTCCAAGTGCAGCTTTTGTCTTGGTTGAATTTATGTGTTTCTCTACTGCAAAACTTGCATTTATCCCAGGAACTGAGCCATCCACCCCCAGTACAATCATCTTTGTTTTAAGACAAGAAAATAATTGAGAATTGAATCAGCTCATTATGCAAAGATTTTACCTATCAAATACACAATATGTTTATTAAATGTATCTTTTTCTTTGCATCTTCAAAGCCCTTATAACTAGTTTCCATTGAATCCGTGTTGGGGGGGGGGGGGGGTTGTTTTATGCTGTTTTCTCCTGTTCCCCTGCATAAGTGACAGAAATTCCAGCGGTGCACTGGCAGATACTACTCAAGCTGGCTGAGGAGTGACCTTACTTTATCACATTTAATACAAGGGACTAGAAGTGGTCTGTACCCAGAGCATTCAGCTTGATAAAGGCAACTGTATTTTGGAGAGTTAGGCATCAATTGCATGGTGCTACAGTTCAGCAGAAAGTCCATCAGCATCAAAAGCTTTGAATTTTTTTCTTTTACAGACAACTAAAAATGCAAGTGTAAACTTCTGAGGATTTTTGGTAGGGGTTTTTTTGGAGGGGCTCAGTGTATTTGGGATAAACATGATGCATTTAGAGATTTTAAAAAAATAAAAAGAGGTATATCAAACAATGTGTAATTATTGCCCTCCAAAAGGGAAGTTTTGTCTCAGTTAATCCTAGAACAGTGAAGCAGAACTGGATATATTTTAGCCTGCTAGTAAAAGATGTTGTTCTGCAGCAGTACCACAAGAGGGTGGTTAAAGAGAGCCTGAAATAAGTGTAGGTTGTGCTGAAAGACAGGATGGCTCTGCTGTTCTGGGCAAGGTGAATGTAGCTGTAAATTATTTTTATGAGAGTCTGATCCGTGAGGAGTTCTCCTGTTCCCCTGCGTAAGTGACAGAAATCCCAGTAGTTCACTGGCAGATGCTGCTCAGGCTGGCTGAGGAGTGACCTTACTTTATCACATTTAATACAAGGGACTAGAAGTGGTCTGTACCCAGAGCATTCAGCTCGATAAAGGCAATTGTATTTTGGAGAGTTAGGCGTAAATTGCATGGTGCTACAGTCCAGCAACTAAGCACATTGCTTGTGTTGAGGGAATAAAAGATGCTTCTCTACAGAAAATAGTAGATACAGAATGAGTTAGTGTATGTCAGCTTGAGGGGCTGGACTCAATGATCCTTGTGGGTCCCTTCCAACTCAGGATATTTTATGATTCTGTTCTATGACCTCCTTAAAGTCTCAGCACATCTATCTGGTTTTCCCATTACCTGGCTTTTGAAAAGAGTTGCCAAGACTAAGCAAGAGAATTGCTTCATTTGAAGATGGGGAAAGAAATTAATGCCAGGTTTTCTAAGGACATAGATTAAAATGGTTTATTGAAAATCACCAGAGCTGTCTGAGTCATACCAGCAGAAAGCTTGGCCCTGGTTTTCCATTTTCTGCCCTCGTTGCCTTTGTCACGTGAGTGGAGAGCCAACACTTCCCTGGTGCTGGGGATGCTCTCCTGACTCTCCCAAGGGATGCATGGCCCAAGGAGCAACAAAGCATGGCCCATATGGCTCTGGCCGCCGTCTGGCCAGCTGAGAAGGGCTGGTGGAGCCTTCCTCTCCCTCCTCACACCACCCATCCCCACGCTGCCCACAGCAAGCACTGGACATCGCTGTGTCCACAGGGTCCCAGCTGGGGTGTCCGAGAGGAGCCACCTGGTCCCAGGGCACTGTGGCTGCTCTGAGGAGAACTGAGCTCTGCCTTCTCACAGCTGGAACCTGGGGACCAGCACTGCTCCCCTGGGAGGCACAGCAGCAGCTTCCATGAGCCAAGCAGTGGTTCCTGAGCAGCAGTGAGGTGGGGAACCATGCTGAGGAGATGGGGACTTGCACCCACACACCCCAGAGATGGCAGGGACACCTCAGCGCCCCGCTGCTGGTGGGCTCCTGGCAGCAGCACCTGCCCCCAAGGCAGAGCTTCACAGAAAGAGTGATTGGGCTTTGGAAGGGACTGCCCACGGAGGTGGTGGAGTCGCCTTCCCTGGAGGTATTTAAGAAAAGTCTGGAGGTGACACTCAGTGACATGGTCTAGGTGACAAGGTGGTGTGAGGTCATAGGTTGGACTTGATGATCTCAAAGGTCTTTTCCGAGTCAGTTCTGTGACTCTGTGACTCTGTGATGATTGTGTGACTGGCAGCCCCAGCAAACACGTCTCATCCACCTCGCAGCGTTATCGCTGGGGCTTCTTGTCAGCGGAGTCACGCTATGATAGTCATTATGGTTTTAAATGACTCATTTTCCACTTAACTGTATTATTGTGGCTTACAGAGCATCTGGAGCTTTGCAGCAGTAAATACATTACTGACTACTACAGCAATGCACTAATCTGTCGCTTTGAAGAATCTCTTTAACAAAATACAGCCGGGGCAGGCAGGTGTTGGTGCCTGTGTGGGCCAGCCCTGCTCTCTGGGGCTTCTGTCCCACACCAGCACAGGACCAAAACACGGCTAATGGTGACGTGCTTGCAGGACCTGGTGGCATTTGACGTGCAATTTGATAGCACCTGAATTTACCTTTTTTGTAGGAGAAAATGAGAGATTCTTGTCAGACACGTGCAGGAGATCCTGCGCTGGTGCTGAGGCGGCCAGGCCTGTGATGCACTGGTGTACAGGGGAACAACGTGGTCTGCCCCGAGCAGTCCGTCCTGACCGGAAGAACCCCAGGAGAAGGAACGACTAATAGAAGGAAGGGCTCTTTATATCCGATTATATTATGGTTTTTTTCTCCTCGGCTCCCGCAGGCACGGCCCGGATGGAGCTGCAGAGGGCAGTGCGGGAGAGGAAAAGCCGCGCAAGATGGCGCCGCGGCCGCGGTCCGGCACTAGAGGGAGACGGCGGGCTGGAAAATCGGCTGTTGGGGGCCGTTTGGGCCGTTTGAACACTCGCATGGATCCTGCCTGCCGGGAGCCCTCCTCCCGGGCTGAAAAATCAGGTTTTTGGGGCCGTTTGGGCGGTTTGAACCCTCGCATGGATCCTGCCTGCCGGGAGCCCTCCTAGCGGGAGGTGCAGCCGGCGCCCCTCGGGCAGCTGTGCCTCCTGCTCCCCCCAGATCAATGCCTCCTGCTCCCCCCCAGATCTCAGTGCCTCCTGCTCCCCCCAGATCTCAATGCCTCCTGCTCCCCCCAGATCTCAATGCCTCCTGCTCCCCACACATCTCAGTGCCTCCTGCTCCCCACTGATCTCAGTGCCTCCTGCTCCCCACACATCTCAGTGCCTCCTGCTCCCCACACATCTCAGTGCCTCCTGCTCCCCACACATCTCAGTGCCTCCTGCTCCCCCCAGATCTCAGTATCTCCCGCTTCCCATGTCAGAGCTGTGCTCGGGTGGCAGTCCGGTTGGGAGTTATTCTGATAAAGGCGTCTTGAGAAACATCTTGAGAAACGCAGCGAGCTGAAGTAAAGGCTGGATAAAACCGCACCGTCTGGAAGTTCATGTGTCGCCTGAGGTGATGGGAAAATGAAGTGGGGAAAGGAGCAGGTGCGGCAGGCTGGGGTTTACATGTGTTCATTTATTTGCCATTAAATGAGTCATCAAATGCATTTTTTTTTTCTCTGGCAGCAGCTCCGAACGATGGGGGTTTGGGCCCTGGTGCCCTCAGCCCTCGGAAGGACAAACTGGAGACAGCAGCAGAAGGTCACTGTCGTGGGCTGCAGCTCCACAGAAATCCGGTTACAAGCAAGAATTAAAGAAAGGAAAAAAGTTTGTTTAGGAAGGGGAAGGAAACCCCCAACAAATCCTCTCCTTCTTTTGAAATTTTTGTCACCCACATTCACCTTGTTGCCTCTTCCCCAATAGCCTGTGTAATTTCACACTTTTAACTTAGAAATCAAGATTCTGGGGTACAAAGGAAAACCTTTCACGGCTTATTTTTTCACCTAAGTTGTGTTTCATTAAACTGGTTTGAGTTGAACAAGTTTATTTTTTTTTCCTGACACATTTGGGCAATACTCCTGGGCATGGTGTGACTCTGGGGATGCTGCTGTGCAGGACAGGAGATGGACACTGACCCTGGTGGGTCCCTTCCAGCTCAGCAGATTCTGTGAGAGCATATTAAAGCCTAATGGTTGGCAACCAAAATAATTACTTATATCTGAAGCTTTGAAGTAACTGTTTTTTGACTCTTTACTGTAGGAGTTGGACTGGATGACCTTGAAGGGCTCCTTCCAGCTGTACTCTGTGATTCTGTGACAGGACTCAGCAGATGAGGCAGTGGGTCAGGCTGGGTGGACAGCAGGACAGTGGGGACAGGCAGTGGTCACTCATTTCTGACCCAGGATGGGCTGCATCATCCACCTTGGGTGGAAGAACTGGGGCCTCCAGGAGTTTTGAACAGGAAATTGTGTGTGTCCTAGCATTGTGTACGTGAACTGTGATGGTGGGATACAACCAGACTGTGTGGAATTAGACATAAAATTTGTTCTCACTGCAGTTGTGAGGAGGTAAATTAAGTGTATGTTGCTCTGTAGTGTGTTTCTTCAGATGATTGCCTGTTTTAAAATTTGATTTCAAAGCAAAGAACCAGAGGCTTCAGGTTTGATTTCTGCTTCTGCCTTAAGAGGAATATTGTGAATTTGTGCCTTTGGTTTTTTTCTCTGTTATATGACTCTCCCCTGCCCCCTCCCCCCTTGCCTCTTGTAAAGACCTTTTCCATCTATTATGAGGAATTCTGTAAGACAGGTTTCATCATGGTCTTTTTAGTTGTTCCTTTATTTTTTACCCCATTACAATTTCTAATGGCCATTAGCAGTGCAGTAAGTCTGTTCTGGAGATTATTTAGTTTTATATTGAATTTGGAGGGATTACAATCAAAGTGGGCTTCGGATTTTAAGAATTATCCTGTAATGAGTGCATGAGCTCTATATCACTGCTAATTCTGAACTCCATCAACTTGTTCCCTGCAAGTCTCTGCAGCTTTGGCTTAGCAAACTTTGCTCTGAATAGTCCCATGACTACTTGATGAAACAGAGAACAGTCTATTTCCAGTAAATCTCACACAGAGTAGGTGGATCTCTGCCGAATTGATCATTTACATGAGTTTCTATGAAATTCTGACATCTGGACTACTGTGGGATCAAACTGGGCTTTGCTTTTGTGCATGTCCCTTTGACAGCCTTCCCCCCAAATGTGCAGGACTGAATTTGCCTGTCACTGACAGGAATGCCCTTGGCTTCCCCTACCAATATACCTTGCATACAAATGCCTGCAACATTTTGGTATGTGAGCTCAGCGCTTTGCCAAACCTGGGAATCCAACTGAAAAATAAGAAGACAGCTCTGCAACATTGCACTTGGTGATTCATGCTTTTCATTTTCATTGTAAATATAGCCCATCAGGGAAACTTCACACTTAACTCATTAAGATAGCAAAAGACCATCACAAACATGTATTGGTGGGGACAAAAGAGAAAATCTGATGTTTAAGTGTAAAATTGTAGGATTTTCTTTTATCTAGGTTATTAGATTAGAGTTTTGGCTCTATAAAGGAAGATTGGTTTGCTGTTATCTTGTCTTTTTGGTGTGTGGCTGTCTTCAGGAAATTCAGGTGGATTCTTTGGTTGGCTTTTCTATTGGCAAATACAGTGTTAGTACCTTTATAATATCTGATGTGTGAAAAACCATTGCCATAGCTTTAGCCTGGGGGAGGATTTTGTGTGGGGATGTTTATGCTTTGGAGGAAGGGACACAGGATGGTCTAAGTGAGAGATGAACAGGACATCTAAAAGGAACCTAATAGGAACTTGGTTGCAAAATAAAAAGGTTTTAATGCGAATTTTTGAACCTGCAAGTGTTACAAAGACAGAGGCTGATGAGATGTGTGAATCTTTTCTTCCTGTCGGTAGCTGAAGACCCGTTGAATGTAATTGTAAACTTTCTCACTGCTGAACATCAGAGAAATCCCAGGAGTTCCAGAATTTGTCACAGGTAGGGAAAAGTTTATCAGATATGTTTTGGGAAAAGTTAGGGTAAAATCACCTATTTTGATTGATTAAGTAAAGCTGAACAAGCTGCCCGGCAAGGACATAATTTTGGGGTTGTGAAGATCTTTATTGCCTTTTTAGCTCAGTAAGAGACTTTCAGATGTATATAGCTTTTCCAGTATTAAAATGAGCCTAATTTTCCAAATTTCTCCATGTATGTTATCCATCATGTTTTATCTCCATCCTGTAGATCTATGAAAACAGTAAACAAGAGAAGTCACTCTTCTGGGTGGAGAAGGAAATTCTCCTGATAACTTTTAAAGACTAAACAGGAAATGTCATTTTGAAATGTTTATCCAAACTGAAGTAATAGTTCCTAATGCCCCAGCACAGCCACAGTCTGAGGGTGTTTGCCAACAGAGCAAACAGAGAGCTGGGATCATACCAGCTTCAGGAGACAGAGTTCAAGCTCCTTGTGGATCCCAGTTTTCCTGAGTGTATTCCAGAGCAAGCCAAGCTTTTCAGGGCTGCTAAGTCAAGAACTGGGTCTTTGCAGTAACCAGAGTTTCAGATTCCCAAAATACTGACATCTATCAGTCCAGAGGATCCCAAAGAAGTTCCTACTGAGAATATTTCCCTTTGAATTATGACCAAAGGCTCCCTTCTCATATTTTCCCTGAAGGTTGCTCAGACCATGAATTTGAAAGTTCTGCCAGCTTCAGTAGACACAACTTTCCCAAGGCTCTTGGTGCTGTAGAGTTAAACCAAAAGCCCTTCAGGTGATTTATGTGTCTGCTCTGCCTGTGATGTTGTGAAATCCCTGCAGCCTAGGAGTCTATGGGGAACTAGCCCCTGTTGTTGAGAGACAGTGTGTTCCAGGAAGCATTTTCATTTTGATTCATTTCCTTTTTCCACTGTTTTCCTGGATTTTCATCAGCTCTCATCCTGCCTTGTGTGCTTCAGTGGCAAACACATCAGGACTGGCCTGGCACACACAATGTGTGCGTGTGGCACTCAGTCCTGGTTTGGGCAAAGCCTAAAGGCCACCACAGAGCTCCAGCTCCTCAGAGAACCCTGTGTGCCTGCCTGAAAGTTGTGTTCCTACAAGTAGCACATCATATCTGTGTGAAAGGGTTTGGTGCTTTGCTTAGGAGCTCCCACAGCTGCAGGAAGGGGAGGTGAAGGGGAATTCCTCCCTACCACAGCAGGAGGGTGCTTCACCCCAGAGCAGCTGCTGTGGTTTGTGCCCCTGTGGAGCTATTTGGGTTGTTTAGCTTTGCTCGAGTTTGGGTCTGAGTCAGCTGTGCCAGGCTTTGTATGGCAGGAGAAGGTGGAACAACCAAGATTGTGCAAAGACAAGGATACAGCTTTGTCTTGACAAGATGGGCTTTGGTACCAGAGTTTTTTCAGTTGTTTAAGAGTTGCCCAGTTTTTTCAGGCAGTAAAGAAGCACTTTGAGGTGGGATTTGATGGATGCTCAATCCGATAGCTTTCAGGTGAGCTTCTGCCACAGGTGGAAGGTGATGGTAGGGGAGGAAGTGTGCAGGTGTTTGCTCTTGGGCTGCAGTTCAGGCTTGGAGGGAGGAGGGTTGGGTTCTGTTCCTTCTCCTTCCTCCAGCTGTCCTAAACCAGGCCAGGGTAGAGCTGAATAAATTTAGTATCTCACTGAACCACGAGAGTGGCTGGAGACTGGCTGGAGACTGGGAGGTACACACTGAGGACAGACCTCTGTCCATCTTGTGGAGAGTGTTTTTATTCCTGGTAAGTCACAGGCTTTGCTGACATCTTGTATGTGTTGAGCTGATTGTTTCATGGTCAAACTGGTCCCTGTTTGTTTAGTATCTCTGTATCTCACAGACTAAAATGTTCTTGGTTGTTTGGTTTGTTTTGGGATTTTGTCATGTTTGGAGGAACAGTTTATAAAAGGGGAGCCCAGTCTCAGAACCATGAAGTTCCAGACTGTATGGAGCTGGTAAAGGAAGAGGGGGTGAGCCCTCAGCTGTGGATCCCCAGGTCCATCCTTGTCCCCAGCCTGGCAGGCACCATGGAAGTGCTGATATTTTAAGTACTCAGATGATTCAGGAGTCAGGAAGGAGAGGAGGGATGCAGAGTGACACATCCAGCCCCAGAGCTGGTCACTTCAAACCCTCAGTGGCTTTAGGGTTTGAGGAATTCATTCTAACACTGGAGGTGCTTAGGCTGCTCCTTACATGAACAAAAGACTTATCCCTTCTGGGTTGCACTGTAGCATTTTTGCCTGCCCTAAATTCACTTAATTTTAACCTAATCACTCTGTATTTTTTTAATGTTTCTGTGCAAGTACCACACTGCTGTCTCAGCAGTAATAGTGAGGAGTTGAAAGGAGTTAATCGTGCTGTGTAGCTTAATGCCTTATGGTTTATTATTAAGAATAAAGAGAAGCGCTCCACTATTTTATCTCTAATGTGCAGTTAACTTAATTCCTAATCCTCTGAAGAGATGGTGTTCTTCCCAACGTTTTGGCTTCTGCCTTGCTTTCAAGCTGCACGTAAAACTTAAAAGCTGAAATGCTCAGTGCTGAGAGAATTTTAACAAATGCATGCATAAATCAGTCTTCATTAGCTTCTCCTTAACCATTCAGGGAGAGTTTCCCTTTTCCTGGCGTGCTGACTTGGAATTACTGCTTAACAGGCTGCTTTCCTGTTCCTTGTGTGTGCAGTGACCACTGAGTCGTGGTGCTGTGCAAACACAGCCACGGACTGATGGGATGTTAGCTCAGTTCTTCCCTTTCAGTGTTGGGAACTGTCTAAAATTCTTGTTCCTCCTCGGCTGCTAGTTCTTTTCTTAGCATGGCTGCTGCCTCCTCCCCGTTATTTCCACAGCTCCCTGCTCAATCTGACTGCTGGAATATTCACTGAGGACAAGGGGGCTGTGCTAGGAGTTAATGAGCTTCTGCAAGCAGCTACAGCATTGCAAGGATGGTTTTCTTTTCTTTCTTGTCAGTGTAAAGGTATTTACAGTTTACAGGTACCAGTGCAAAGGTATTTAGCAAACAGTTTAACAAGCAGAATTTTGGTATTGTTGTGTTTAACTTGTGGAGAAATTTGTCCCTGTTCACTCTCTGGGATAAACACTCCAAAAATTCCAACATGATGTCTGTGCTTAGGTTCAGTTTTCAAACTGTACATAGTCACCAAAGCCTATTGTTTTATTATTTTCATTGCCCTGTTTTTTGAAGCCCATTTAATTTTAGCCTCTTGCAATCTTTCTGTATCACCAGCAGATTGATCTTTCTCCTCTCAGCTAATTGGATTAACTCATTTGCTATATTTGTTGTACAATATTGATTTGATAATACTTATCTTCCAGTCTCAACTGTAATCTCATATTTTCTCTGGCCTCCAAGCAGCCCTGCTAAATGCCCCTTCTGCCCCACCTTTGCACTTGGACTTCATATAAAATCTCCACAGTGATTAAAATCTCTGAAGCTAATCATGCTCTTCCCTGAAGGTCTGGTATGCCTTGCTGCCTTCATAAGGACTGAAGGCTGAAATACAGGTGCTGGATGATGTTCCCACATCTCTTAATAGCTGCTCCATGCTGACACAAGTGACCTCCCAAAATCTTGTGTTTCTGCAGGTGTTCAGTCAATTGGGTGCTTAGCTTTGGTACCTTTGGGGGAGGCTAAATACCTCATATATTTGCTTGCCTGTGCTCACTCCTCAAATGTTCAAATTTCTGACCAAAAGCTCAATATCCAAGTTCCCTGGTGACCTGTGAAAATCTCCAGGTGTCTAAAGCATATAAATCTTCAGCTTTTATAAAATCAAGAAATGTTTACTGTGAGGCAAAGTTTGAATCACTGAAATTAGTAGCAGCTTTCCAGGAATTGTGGCAAAACAGAATCTGTGTAGATCCTCCCTGTAAAGAAAGGGTTTTGCTGTTTGACAGTCAGGTGAGCAAGTTCAAGTACTTATGGATTCTGCAGAGTTTGAAGCTTCATGTGCATCTTTATTTTGATTGCTGAAAAAGCATGTTTGTTATGTAGCCTGCATTCTCTAAAAGCCTGGGATTGTGTTTTGGGCTGGTTAGTGGATTTTCAAATGAGCTGAGACTTCCTCCAGCCTAACCTGCCTTTGCTTGTCTTTGGCTGGCCTCACTGTGGAGGCTCCAGCCAGCTGCCCCAGGTGAGGCAGGGACAGAGTGACCAAGGCTGGTTCTTTGCACTTGGCATCCTGGCAGTTCTGTCTCCTCCAAAACAGGACTTATTTTGGCACAGGGAAAATGGGAAGCAAAATAGTCTGCCTGTTCCTTTTTCCTGTTGATGCCCAGGGCTTGCTCCCACTCAGGCTGTACAGTCCAGAGCAGAGGTTGATGTGCTCACACATGGGGACTGCAGTCTGCGGGTGTAGGCAACTTCATTTTCCGTCTCACTTTGCAGTTGTCACAGGGTTTTAAAGAAGGTTTTCATTATTCTGTGGCAGTTGTGAGACACTTCTATGGTTTGACAGCTTCTATGCCAAATCACTGCCCATCACATAGATGAATTTCTCTTTCACATTCAGTATCAACATTTCACTTTCCTGAGATCCAAAGCTGCAGCTTAAGCAAGGAGAGGACAACCATCAGAAAGTAAAGGGCTGTAGACATGAGGGGTGTGTGGATGCTGTCACAGGGATGCAAATAGAAGATGTGATTGTGAGGGATTGAAGGGGGTTTTGTGCTATTTGACATTACATTGACTGAAAATTTGGTTATTCCCTTTATAGCCTGGGCAGAAACAGCTAGACTGCTGAGAGGGGTGGGGGAAACACAGCAGAAAAATTGCTAGTTGTACCTGCTCAACCTTAGCCATTCCTTGAGAAAATAAACCTTTTTCACTTCCTTCCCTTGTGACAGTTTATCTCTGACTGGAGTTTTAAGTCTATTTATTAATAAAGAAATAACCTTACACCTCAGAGAGAGGGATTGCTTCTTACTTTAACTTGCTAATTCCTCTCACTTCTTTGAAGAAGCAGTGCAGTAGCTGACAGCAGGTTTTGGGACGCCCAGCCCTGGGCTGTGGCTGGCTGATGGTAAACAAATGTGTGTTCAATCTGGGACTCTGTCTCCAGACATCAGAGCAAGGCTCTTGAATGGGAGTTATTTAGGGCAAGACTTTGAAGGGGCAGCTGAGGTCACTTGCCTTGGTCAGCCTGGATAGAAGAAGGCTGAGAGGATCTCCTGGCAGGCTGCACCCTCCTCGGGGGGTCAGTGGAGGTGCTGATCTCTCTCTGGTGACCATAGCAGGACACCAGGAAGTGGAGATTGGACACTGGGAAAAGGCTCTTTGCTGAGGAGCTGGTTGGCCCCTGGAACAGGCTCAGGCTCCCCAGGGAAGTGGCCATGAGTTCTAGGAGAGCAACTGAAGGACACTTCATATGGTTTGGTTTTTGGTAGTCCTGCAAGGACCTGGGAGTCATCCTCATGGGTCCCTTCCAACATGAGGGCTTCTGTGATTCAGGAACATCCCATTCTTTTGTTTTATGGAATAAATACTTGGCCAGACAAGCAAGCACCTCAGACCAGTTCAGCTACCTGCACCCAGTTGAGGTACATCTGGGTGGAAGTGTCAGTCAGGTGTTCCTGAGCTGTGTAGAAACAGCAACATTTACATGAGCAGACAAAAAAGTCTCTGCTTAACAAGTTGCTATGCAGTAGGTAACTTAGTTTTACAGGACTAAGCTTGTGAATTAGGGTTTGTTTCTCATAGTAGCTTCTGTAGAATTAAGTCCTGCTTGGCAAGTGCCTGAGGGGTATGGGTGTCTTCTGGTAGAATTTAGCACTGTCCAACACAGCATGACAGGAGACTATTACTTCATCTCAGAGGAGCTGACAAGCAGAGAGTGTTTGGCAGTGTTTGATCAGGGGATTGGTGTTAAAAGCCAGATTATTATAAAAATGGGGAAAGCTTTATAGACACAGAAGTGTCTAGTTGTGCAAAAATAATAGCTATCAGGTGGCTAGTGCTAACCAGGTAAATAGGGCTAAATTATGGTTTGGATGCAGAGCTTGCTGAGGGCATCCAGCAATTTAATAAGCTCCAGGAGCATAAGAAATTCCTAAGGGCCCAGTCTTGCAAGGTACTCTGCAAATGGATTTAATTGAGTTGTAATGAGGCCAGTTATGGGCAACTGTTCCACTTACATGCAGCTCATTGCAGGACTAGGTTCAAACCCATGAGTGCAACATTATGTTAGAGTAGTATTTTAAAAGATTCAAGTTGGCAGAAAGCATCAGAACACCTTAGTTATGCTTTTAATTCACCTTGCCTTGAAATGCACCTCTGTGCAAAGGGGTAGCTGAGAGCAGCTGGCTGAATCCAACCAACACAAGGAACGTTTGGGATGAATTTCTTAAGTTGTTCATGTTGTGATCTGGCATGAATTTATCCTGTTGAGAAGTGATGTATCAGTCTGTTACTAAAAATTACCTGAGAAGGGATTTCCGTAGGAAAAGGTTTGAGGTGAGCTGCTGGTCTTCAAAGCTGTGGAGCCAATGCACTACTAAAAGTGTGGCACAGTTGTGTGTTCCTGCTGTAAACAATTGATTTTATTAATAAAAAGTAATATGTGCTTACAGCCTTAAATATTAATAGCCAACTGAGTACAGGGCAGAACATTCTGATGAAGATTTTTTTTTTAAATTCCTGACAGTGTTTACACACTGACAGTTGAAAAGAACAGCAAATACCTTCAAACTTTTATTTAGAAATAAAACTAGCTATAGGGCTTACTAATACTGTTGAGGATTGGGATCTAATGATGGGACTTATCAGAGGGGCTGCCAAGTACAATTCTCTGAATGGGATCTTGGAGTGAAGATGTGCTGCTGCACTGATAACTTGTGCCTTACAATTTTCATCCTAAGATGCTTCCTCTGCAGGTGAGAGAACCATGTTTGAGTTAAATGTATGACTTGATTTCATCTCATTTGGGGTGGAAGGTAGGCCAAGTTTGAGGCTTCTGCGTTAAAAGCAAGTTTAAGTTATTTAAACTGCATCCCACACATCAAATTCTTCTCTCCACACTCTACTTGTCCCATTCTATTGAACTTGCCCTGAGGCTTACATGTAAGTCTCTGCTGAAATATAATACCATAATTGCTGTCTAACCGTGTCTTAAATAGGTAAAAATGATGTATTGATACATAATAAACAGAGATAACGAAATATTTTATTCATGTTTTCTGAAAGTCTCAATTATTTATATTTGGGTATCAATTAGAGTTTGCATTTAAACAGAATTCACAGTGGTAGCATTCCATTCACTTACTCTAAATTAGATGGCAGTATGTTTCACTTAATATAAATTGTGTGTGATTACTTCAAATCAGTTTAAATCAATAAGTTTGTGATGGATTCTTACCCAGTGCTGTGGTTTCTCAGTAATAAATCCCTTGTTTAGTCCAGGAGGCATTGCTTCTTTTGGCAGCTTTCCATGCTTTTCAGTAATGAGTATTGGATAGGCCCAGTTTCAGCAAATCAGCATTTAAGAAGGGGGAGAAAAAAGCCCCTATAGAGGATAAACACATTTAAAAAATCAATTTAACTCGACTAGTCCCAATTCAAATTAATAGAATACTCAGCTCTGAGAATCTTAGACTCTGTTCCTTGTAGCAGAAATTTGTGTATATCCTGGCTTAATAATGTGAAGGCAGGGAATGGGAGTGTGGCCTGTGATCCCAGGGTTGGAAGCTTTGATGCAGAATCCTTGGAGGACAGGTGTAGAATACAATGATATTTTGTTTGGTTGAACTGAGTCACCCTGTACCTGAGGCCATGGCACTCCTGTGCAGAAATCATTGGCTCTGCCCCAGGAGATAAGACTCCAGGGACTGGAGGAGGATACCCTGGAGAACTTGCATGGTGGCCACAGTGAGCAGTAAAAGATATCCCAGGTGCAAAGCTGTTTTAGCTTTGGGTTTTAGCAGGAGTAACGAGAAGAGCCACAAGAGGTGGTGGTGAGGCAGCACTGAGGGATGGAGACATCCTGGACTTTGTTGATCACCTTGAAATACAGCTTCCTCCTGAGATGGGTGTGGGAGTTGTGTGTGAGATCCTTGAAGATGAAGGAAGAGGTCAGAGAAGAGATGAGTGAGAGGAGCTCTCATCAGGGAGGCTCAGAGCAGGGCCAGGCTCTGCTCCCTGGGCCAGCAGTGACACCAGAGGGACAGGCAGGGACTGAGCCCAGGGAGTTCCCTGGACAGGAGGCAGAACTTCTTCCCTGGGCAGGACTGAGCCCTGAGCAGAGAGCAGGGAGGGGCTGCAGTGTCCCTGAGCAGGGATATTGCAGAGCCACATGGACACAATGCTGTGCCCTGGGCTCTGGGATGGCCCTGCCTGGGCAGGGAGGTGACACCAGTGACCCCACTGTGGTCCCTTCCAGCCTGATCCATCCTGGGATTCTGTAATGTGGGCTCTAGGGATGACAGAGCCCAGTGACAGCCAGCCTGGCTGTGGCACCTCATGGGTACAAAGGACAGTCTTCACCTCACTCACTGCTGAACTTCTGACAGAAAATCTGTTGTTCGAAGTCATCCCCTCTACTCAATCACATGAGGATGGTGGCAGTAATTAATTGAGCCAAGGTAGAGAAATTGGTTTTCATTTTGCTGAATGGAAAGCTGCTCCCAGGCCAGGAAGCTGTTGCCCATCTCTCCTGCGAGCTCTGTTCTCCACCCCATTCCTGCTCGGGGCTCAGCATGTGGATGGTTGGGCTGTCTCTCATTTCACACCTGAGCTCCCAGTTAGAAAAGGCACACACTGGCACAGAGCTGCTTCTCGAGCCTGAGCAGGCTTCACAAAGGAATTCTGAGAAGAAATAAAGCATGGAAATGAATTAGTGAAATCCTGAGCTTCAAAGAGTGCCAAGAAAGTCAGGGAATGCCAAGTATTGCATGGGGAGGCAGCAAGGGAGCAGTGTAGGGAAGGGTCTGTGGGAAGAGAGCAGCACAGTGTAAAACAAGCCTTTGTTTTGGTGCACACGCCATTCAGAGATGACTTGCACAAAACCACTGAACTTTGATGCAGGCCTTGGAGTTAAAGATCTGTGCTGTCATTTGCTGGCTGCTCAGTTTTTCTATATAAATTGTCTGTTGTTTCATTCTTTTCTGGAGCACTTGGGTTGTTTGGGAATCAGGTTGCCAATTGTGGGGCTCCTGCAGCCAGAAGGGTGGTAACGGGATGTTTAATGTGGGTTGCCTTTTGTTGTTTAAGGTTCTGCAGCTCTGCTGGCCATTTTGGTAAGAAATAGCAGCTGCTGGTGTTTATTTCTCTTAAACAGAACAAAGTGTACTGGGGTGGGTGTGGTGGTTCTTCACCTGCTTTCTCTGTGATGGCACAGAGGTGCTTCATGCATGTTTGGTAACATTGACCTGTGACCTCCACGTGTGCTCTTGTGTGCTGCCTGGGCTTGTGCCCCAGGCCTTTCCCCTGATGCTTTTTCAGAAACACATTATTAGTTCATGAACATGAAGGACTGTTTTGTGTCTGAATGCTCTAATTTGTAAAATAATTGCCCCTGGATGCAGGCCTTACAGCATGGCTGGCACCAGAAGAACTATTCAAGGTGTGCACACAGGTGTGTAATTTGTTTGCTTTAGAAGATCATAGAGTGGTTTGGGCTGGAAGAGATCTTCAGGATCATCAAGTTCCATGTCCCCATAGCATGACCCAAGTGTCCCCATCCGGTGCCATGTCTGACTTGCAGTGTGGGAGTCAGTAACTTCCACTGCAATGGAAACTACTTTTGAGAAATCCTTCCCTGTGAGCCCAGCTGAAAGTGTAATTATAGCACAGGGGAGACAGGGTGCTGTAATTGAACTGTTGCTGATAGGCAGTGAAAAATTACTGTCCTTTGAAGACTGTGCCCATCCTTTTCTCTCTCTCATGATATCTGTTTTGAGATCAGTTTGTGGTAATCACAATAGTTGGCATTTCTCATCCCTGGAGCCTTTCAGGTCTCATGCCTTCGACGTAATAACCACTCCAACTTCTTGACCTGTGCTTTAAGCCACTCTTGAGGTGCTCCAGGGAGATACTTTGGGGAAGAAATATGTTCACTAGAGTCACTAACTCCCTTTTTCTCTGCCTGTGGATGCCACAGCAATTACACAATAGCAGGAGCTGCAGATAAGGTGCCCTGTCATTGTGAATGAAGGCTCTGATGTTGCAGAGCTGAAGCACACAAGTTGCAATGGTGCCTCAGGGTCTGTGGTTACCTTCAGCATATTTCCCATGTTCAAAGTAGGGCAGATGGAAATGGCTTTCTGTGAGGAGTATTCCTCTGGCATAGAGCCATGCACCTATCTCTGATTTGTGGTGTTGGTAAATACCATTTGCCAGTGCATCACAGTCCAACATGCTTTATTTTTTTCCCTGCCTTTTAGACAAATATTTGGGTGCCTGCAAAGATATTGCATAACTGCTGGCAAAATCCCTCCCCATAACCACCTACACTCCTGCTGAAGCCTCTGGCTGAGCAATCCTGCTGTCTTTAGTAGGAAAGGGTACTGCAGGTAGTGCCTGAATCTTGGGGTTTGTGGGCAGGTTTGGGGTGAAGTAGGGCAAGGCATTCTCAGCAGAAGCAGTTCCTAAACTTTCCCCTTGGGAATCAGAGCTAGCTTTGCGGGATTCTCTGATGGAGCTTGGGTCTCTTCTGCTGTTTCCCAGTGCAAACTGGTGCAGAGCAGCATAATTAGCATGTTGCAAATCACTTGAGTCACACACAGCTGGTCCTTTGCACTATAAAGCTGTGGGAACAGACTTGGTTTTCCCCCAGCTCTTGCATGTGAGGTGTGGGTGGTTGTGGTGTGTTTGAACACCTCGAGGTTTGCCATGGGAAATGTGGTTTCTCCCTGCCTGTTAGTGCAGCAGTGCTTTCCTGCAGCCATCTGGATGCTGCTGTGTCACCTCCAGGTGCTTTTCATCTTCAGATAGCTCTGCCCTCTGCTTCAGGCTTGCTGCACATCTTTGCCACTGTTACAGTTGATTTGTATTCCTGGGGATGATGATGATGCAGTTTAATGTTGTGAAATTTTGGAGGGGACTTTGACTTGCCTTGGCCTTACCTTGTGCTCATGAGTAATTTCTGAGAAGATACTGACTGAATGATGCTGAACCCTGACACGTAATGAGGCTGCAATCAGAGGAGGCAAAAAATGTTCTCTGCAAAACTCCTTCCCTTTGTGTTCGTTTCTCTGAGGAAGAACGTGTAAGTTGATAAATCTGAACAGCAGAAAGTTTTGCTCCCTCTTCTCTCCTTGAGAGAAGGAGGAGTGTCAGGCCAGACTCCCCTGGCTTGCTGGGGAGAGGTGTGCAGCAGCCTGGTGTCACAGGCAGGGAAATCCACCCAAATCCTGCCCATCACATCCTCTGACACGAAGTTCTTGTAACTGAAGTCTGTGTGAAGGCAAACTGCCTGCAAACAGGACTGGGAGCAAATGGAAGTGTTGGTCCAGCAGGATCCGGGAGGTCCCACTCACTGCTTTTATTTCTTTCATGCTTTCAAGGAATGGACAGGAAAAGTGAGAGAGGAGGACACACTCCACTCGTAAATAAAATCCTGCTGTGGTTTGGAAACCCAGAAAATTACAGATGGATTCATTTTATCTGGAGCTACCGAAGAGTCTGAGAATCAGTTGCAAGTGCATTCAGATTTCCCTCTCTCCACTGCTAAACTGTTTCTTCTCTCTCGATGAAGACCTGGAGACAGCAGCTTCTCAAAATACCTGCTGGTGAACGAGCCATCTGCTAAGGAAAACAAGTTTCTTTTGCAATTCTATTTTCCATCTTCATGTACTGTTGTGTCAGACTGTTTTCTGCAGAGAACTTGTGGCTCTTTTGGCAATAGAGGACCCGACAAATGTGCAGTTGTCTTCAACAAAACAACTTTCTAGAAGCTGAAGGCTTTCCATGCATAGAAGGGACAGATTCCACCCCCTGCATCCCCACTGCATTCTTAGGTTAATGGATGAATCATGGACTTTGAGCAGTCTCTATTAAAAGGGATTGTGAACATATTTCTTTCCTGCTCTCTCCCTCCCCTTTTCCCTTTGACTCCCTGTCGAGGTGATGGTACTGAATTTCTCAGTGAATATGTGGCCAATTTCTTTACAGCTGTGTGTAATGTCCAGTGAACTCATGTTGAATGCAGGAGCTTTGGGAAGCTCAGGTGGGAGTCTGTAGGTTATCTACAGACAAAGCTCCTTTTCATACTGGCAATGTGCTCAAATAAGATGCTGGTTTGCCACAGCTCTGCTGCTTGACATTTAGCGGTTTGTATCCCATCCCTGCCCCCTGACTTACAGAAAGGATTGTCTGCGTGGTTGCTGCTGCAGCCTGGCTTCATTTCAATTGCAAACGGGGGCTATTAGTATTCCACAAATACCCAGTTAGGCACTTGGGTTTCTCGGCAAAAGGAGAACTTAAAACAAGAAGAAACAAGAATGGACGTGAGCCTCGGCATAGATGTTTCCAGGAGAGCTCGAGACTTTGCCCAGAGGCTCAGATTTGTCACTGACCTGGGCTTACTTCAGAATTGCCCCCCCGGATATTCTTCCCGTGCACTTTCTCCCTTTGTTCCAAAGGCAGGCTTTGAACTGGTGTTTTATTCTGTGCCTCTTTTCCCTGCTGGGCACAGGGAGGATTCCTCTGCTGCACTATCAAAAAGCAGTGCAGAATGGAGGGCTGTGTCCCGAAGGAGCTGAGGCAGTGCCTGTGGGGACTTTGGGAATGAGCAGGTCTGGGGTGAAGTGGGGGGACTGGTAGGAATCCCACTGCGCTTGGGGAAACTCGGGCTTTGTCCTCCCATTTTCCTTCTGTCCTGCCTTCTGGCTCCAGTTCATCCATCTCAAATCAGCGTGGATAAAGCTGCAGTGCCCAGTCCCTGCGATGGAGCAGTGAACTCTGCCGAGGAGAGGAGCAGTTGGCTCTTGCCATGGCTGAGTGCTGCAGCTGAAGAGCAGAAGGGAATTTGGGATGCACAGCCTGTGATGGCTTTCATCTTGCTGGGGGATGACCCTACAGTGTCCTTTCTCGGTGCTTTGAAAATTTTCAGGATTAAATGGGGCTCTCCTCTCTCCTCACTTGCCCTCCCATTCCTGTGAGGAAGGGCATTTTGAATCTCTGGACTCTTAGCATGCAGAAAAGTGGTTTGGGGTTTTTTTTCCCCCTTTCCTTTCTATTTTTTCTGATAGTTGGATTGAGCTGGTTCCAACCTAACTTTATATCAAAGCTTTTTTCTCTGTCCTGAAGGGCTGAAGGCAGAATCACTACTTTCTCATTTAAATTCTAAAATTACCTTTCAAATCTTACCTTTTCATTTCTTTTGTGAAAGTCTTCTCTGGCCTTTTAAGGGATGAGCAAACACAGTTTCAGAAGTGCAATGTTGGTAAAAGGGTAGAAATTGCTCTCTGCCCTCTTGACACAGAATTTACATAATCCCAAATCATGGTGTTGCAGGTAACTTTTGACCACTTAACTATATGGAAGTCTTGTGAAGTTGGTTCAGTGTCCAAGGAGTGTTGGTGGCTCAGGTTGGGGACTTGGTTTGCTTGTTCACTCTTTGTGGTTTGTTTTGTTTTTAGAAGCTGCTTGGGCAAAAGAGAGCAAGGTAGCCCTGTGTGTCAGTTTATCCCTGGAGTGATGCTGTGCTGTGGGGCTGATTCCTGACTGGAGAGCCCCAGTGCTCAGCTGGGAGAGACTGAGAGGACAGCACCACCTGAGCAGCAGCAGGGGAACAGCTAGGGGAATGGGGAGCAGCCCCACAGCCCAGCCCCAGAGTGGGGAGCACTGATCCCTAGAGAGGTCTGCAGGGGATAGAGAGAGAGGAGCCCTTGGTTTATCCCTGCCTCCCTCCTGGCATATTCACTGGGAATGGCAGTGCTTGTCTCAGACCCTTTGCTGTGGATCTGGCACACCTGCTGCATTTATGTTTTTGCTGTTGCAGCATTTAATCTGCTTTGGTTTGTTTTCTCCAGAACCAGCTCTGCAGGTTCCGTGTGCTCCTGGTATTTTTGCTGTTCACTTGAAAGGGAAGGTGTAGGCAGCTCCATCTCCCAGCTCTCGCTGGCGCAGGATCTGTCACATAAATCCAAGCATCAAAACGTGTTTGCTGTGGAGGCAGGGCTGCTTTTTGATTATCCACCCTATTACCAAATCTGTTGCTCTCAGGCAAGTGTGGGGAACCTTTTCCTTGCTAAAGGCAGTACAGACTGTTCAAATAACTTTGACAAACTACACATTAAACCATACAGTTGTGGTTATTCCCCCTTATGCTACTGTTGGATCATTTTGCTGTGGGCTGTATGAAATAAGTAGGTAGCAGTAGTCAGCCAGAGGGCTGCAGATTCACCACATGGCCTTCACAGGCTAATAAGCTTTCTCTTAATGGTGTCGTAAAGCTGATGCTGCTGGAGGTGTAATGTCACTTCTCAACTTGAAGTTGGATACTTCCAGACATGCCTGCCATGTTTTCTCAGTTGAGTTAGCCCTTGCCAAGCAGCTGTACCTTGAGGGAAGTGTAGGTAACTGAGGGTGTCCTTTGTAGAGGGATGACTAGAAAATAGCCCTGAGCACCAGCCTGCCCTGTGCCCCAAGGGGAACAGACAGGTCCCAGTTGCAGCCATGCATTGGGATTTGGAAACTGGGAAAAGCAGGCATTCCTTTGTGAAAAGAAACTGAGTTCTGTCTTGTGGGCCGTGCAAAATCTCTTGAAAAAATTGGAATTTAATTTTCTTTTAAAGAGTCTCAAGTAATGTCAAAGGACTTAAAATATGACATAGCTTATCTATTAATGGTCATGTTAATGAGGCCCTGAAGTCTTTGAAGGTAGCAGCATCTTCATCACTGGTGGCTGCTAAGGTCACATTGGGTAAACACCTTTTAGGAATGGTGGGGATTCCAGCTGACCCTGTCTAAGGCAGGGAGACAGATGAGGAGAACTTGCTCTCTTCCTGCCCCCTTGCTTAGTGCTCCAGGAGTTAAAACCTTGAAAATTAATCGTGGCCTAATTCACCTTTATTGTGACACATGCTGGTCCTGACCCTCAGGTGTTTCCCATTCCCAAACTGTATTTTGAGCAGTGGCAGTTCATTCTTGTGGTGACTGGTGCTGAATTGTGAGGGCATCCCAGGCTAGGGGGTCAGCAGTGCTGTTTGCTTTTGGAGAGCAGTGCTGGGAAAACAGGTCAGGATCTAAGACTCTGAAGAGACTCCTCTAACTCTCTGAGGTTTTGTGAGTTTGTGGTTTATGGGTGAGGTCTGTGAACCTTATCTCCCTCAAAGTTTGAAGAAAACATCCCTGAGCAACCTGGTTTAGTGGAAGGTGTCCACATGGCAGGAATGAGATGAGTTTTAAGGCCCTTTCCAGCCCAAACCATTCTGGAATTCTGTGCTCTTCCTCCCTCAAATTCATGACAAGTTATATAAAGGAGGGGGTGTGTAGGAAAAACCCGAATGAAAGCATCTAATAGTTTTTGCAAGCAATTAAGTAGGAGATAGCTTTTTGGCTCTGGAAAGAGTAAACAACTAGAAAATTATGGTCATTTGACAGCAGGAAATCTATTTTTTGTCATTACTGTATATTGGAGACATCAGTGAATGAGACTGTTTAAACCCCGATCAGCCACCAGCCCACACAGGATCACTTTCTTCTTTCCTCTTTCTTTTCATTTAATTTCATTGCTGAGATTGACAGATTCAAGTATGAAAGGTTTTAAATAGGTGATCATTCTCATCTCAAGGCTTTGCCTGGCTTTTCAGTTTGCAAATCTCATTTTGGAACACATTGCATTAAATTACATGAAATTACCAAGCACTTTAATTACTTTCTTTAAAAAACCCAAGCCATTCTTATCTACTGCTATTGCTTACGGACTGAAGCATAGAAAATTGATTTGCTGATGCAATACCATGTCCCCTAATTGTATTGTGCACCAAGAGATGAGGAGGAGTTCCCCAGCTCTGGCTGTGTGAACTTTGGGAAGCACAGTAGCAGAATTACAGCTTGCTGTAGGACTCTGCCTTTGACAGTGCCCCACATCTGCAGGCACTGAAGAGCCAGCTGTGTCTCTTGAGCTGCTTTTGCAGAAGAGAAGAAGCCCATCATTGGAGATGAATGGGTTGTTTTATCTTTTTAGATGTTGCTCCTAATGCTGTCAACGTTGCCTTGCTTCTGATATAAAGTTTTGTTACCTGGGAAGGAGAAGTAAAGAACAGCAGAGCAAAATGGAGCAAGGGAGGAATTTACAAAGCTTCTAATAAAAAAAAAAAAAACAGCAATGAGGAAAGAATTGTTGTTTGTGATTGGAACGGACTGTGGGATCTTCCCATACAAATTACCATTTCTAATTGACTTGTAGGAGAGTGCTCTCCGTGGTTTTCCTGCAGTGGTGTTGCTAGGAAGTGTTGCTAGGCAACTCCTCAATGACTGAACCGACCTTTAAGATAAATATATGTATTTTCTCCCCATTTTGATGCTGGAGAGCAAACCTCTATTTTGTCTCTGCACTGGCCTTTCTCTGGGCAGTAGGAGCTCTTTGGGCATGGAGACTGCTAAATAATAGTCTGTTTAAGATTTGGCAAAGCTTTTTTGTGAGCACAACCCTTTTGTCTGTAACATTCTCGGGAGCTCGATTTCTTCCTTGCAATGTGAGCAGCAAAAGTTGACAAATAGTATCTTGAATGATTTATCTGATTAATGGAGTGATCTTTATTGAATAAATCATTGAAGAAACATTTCCCACTGTTCCCTCAGGTGAGCAGGAGCAGGCAGGGCAGAAGCAGAGCACGAAATGGCTGTTGGTGCAGTGTGACAAAGAGCATTTAAACCCTCCCGTGTTGCTCAGGCCTTCTCCTAAGAATCCTGGTGGCACAGTGCAAAGCAGGATCTGTTGGGAGTTGTTTGATTTACCAGCTGTCTTTGAAGCAAATATCTTGGTTTATTATCATGTTCAATTGAATCGTGCTCATAACTTTTTTGAAATGCTTTTGCCTTGTGAAAAGTCTGTCACCTGCTTAATTATTTTTTCCAGGGGAACAACTGGAATAATCTGTAAGGCTCTAATTTAAAAGTACCTCTAGTTAAAGGCAACTTGCAGAAAGGTATAGAGATATTCTGTGTTCTTCCTTGGCTTAGACTGACATATCAAAATGCTAAGGCTTCCTCTTGCAAACCCTTGGCTAAAAGGAGAGACTAGAAGTCGAGGTGAGGGGAAGCATCCTGCAGGGAGGTAGGATGGGCTTGGGCAGTGCTCAGCAGTCACAACCTCCACATTCTGTGTCCTTCTGTCCCCTGCTTTCTTCCTCCAGCCAGGCCTGTGAACAACTCTAAACTTCCCAGTAACTTCACAACAGTCCCTGGGTCCAAGTGTACCAGTCTTGGACAATGCTGTGCTTGCTTTGTAAACTATTTTTGACAACCTGCTGCAGCCCTGTTGAGCTTCAGGTCTCTTCTTCCCCATCCATTGCCCCCCATGCACACTCTATGCAGAGGAGACCCTTGGTTTCTTGCAGTGTTCCAGCCACTCAACTGATGCAATTCTTGTTCTGAAATAAGCCCAGTCCAGATGAAAATAAGCCCTGGATTTTGCTTTCCCAGGATTTAGGCATTCAACCACTTTGTGTCTATGTATGAAACACAGACTGTTCCTGTGGTGAGTTATCCATCCTTTGTACAACATCTCTGATGGGAATTTTCTTTCTGCTCTGGCTTGCAGGCAGGTTGGAGTAGCTGTGTCTGAGACAGCAGTGGAGGTGAGAATGAGCCAGGGAGGAGCAGCAGAGCCTTGCAGTGAATAATGGTGCAATAATTTCTGAAATGAGGTGGCTTTTGCAGCTCTCTGTGCACTGTGGGACCTGTTCCTACTACATGTAGCAAGGACTTGGGATGATTAGCATGAAATTGAATTTTGTGTTAATCAGTCTCAGGCAGGAGTAGCGCACAGAAGTGAGTAGCTTGTAATTTCATTTCTTCCCATCCCTTAAATAATAGAGCTGCAATCCCAACTCAAAGAGGAGCAGCAACTCCTGTATGGTCATGGGAGAGTTAATGCTCTCAGTGACCTTTGCAAGGGAGCAGAATTCAGATTCACTGAAGCAGCCCAGGGCTTTCCTGGTGAGGAGGTGGAGACTGGTTCATTAGCATTTGCTTTTGTCCTTGCTCCTAGCTCAGTGTCTAGGAACAACAGTTGTTTTAAATTAGGCTGGGATGGATGTGTTAGAGGGTTGGGACAGGGTATTGTATGGATATGATACAATTGGTATTCTATTGCCAAATTTAAAAACCGAATAAGATAGTAACCTGATTGCAAACAACAAAAAATGCAGTGTTGCATCTGATGTACAAATGGATGTCTCTTATTCCTTGTTCAGAGAAAGTATCCTGGGTGCCCACAGCACATCACTGAAGCATTAAAGTGATTACAGTTGTTTATGGGAAGTCCAGATTCTGCAAATATTTAATTTTGGTACATGTGTAGTCACAATGAAATTAGGGGAAATCATAGAAAAAAATTCAACTCGGTTGGGAGGGAATTTTAAAGATCATTAAATCCAACCACTCCTTTAGCACTGCTAAGGCCACCACTAACCCATGTCCCCAAGTGCCACATCCCAGCAGCTCTTAAATCCCCCCAGGGATGGGGACTCCACCCCTGCCCTGACTTCACCACAGCTTGACCAACCTTTTGGAGCAGATGTTTTTCCCAATATCCAAATCTAAACCTCCCCTGGCCCAGCCTGAGGCTGTTCCCTCTCCTCCTGTCCCTGTTCCCTGGCTCAGCCTGACCCCCCAGCTGTCCCCTCCTGTCAGCAGCTGTGCAGAGCCACAAGGTCCCCCTGAGCCTCCTTTGCTCCAGGCTGAGCTCCTTTCCCAGCTCCCTCAGCTGCTCCTGGTGCTCCAGACCCTTCCCAGCTCTGTTCCTTCCCTGGACACACTCCAGCCCCTCAATACCTGTATTATCCTGAGGGGCCCAAAACTGACCCCAGGGTTGGAGGTGCCCCAGCAGTGCCAGCACAGGGATGGTCACTGCCTTGTCCTGCTGGACACACCTTGGCTGGTACAAGCCACCTTACTCTTCTAAAATTTAACTTCTGTAGGAGAGAATTTCTTGTTATTTTTCAAGTGTTTAATGCCAAAGATTAATGTTGCTAAACATTTTAGCAAGCATTTCCAATTGTTTTCAAAAGTATGGAAACAGTGTTGATTTGATGCTTTGGTTTAGATATAAACCTGGACATTACCAGCAAATAAAACATGAATTTATATTTGGCTTTATGGTGTTAACTAGAGTCTGTACATTACACCTCAGGCTGCAGGCTTCATGCAGGCTGCTGTCCTCTAAAACAGGAGGTGCTGTTATGGTGATGTTCAGAATTTGCTGAACATTTATTGTGTGTTGTTCAGAAATTACTTTTAATTGAAATAGAACAAAACTGGCAAAATTACATAGCTGGAGAAGGCATTCAAAATTCCACAGCTTGCCACAGACTACCACAGCTTTCAGAATATATTGATTTTGCCACATTAAACACGATATGTGATGCCAGGGCCTAGACTGAGAACGTGTAGCATGAATAATTTACCACCTAGATGAGTGAGCCTGTCTACAGGAGCAAGGAGAGAAACAGCCCAGTGAGCTGAGGCTCTGCTCTCAAAGCTGAGAGCTTTCTTGGGAATGGGAGCATGAGATGTTGAAAGGCCTCTGGAGGGTGAGAAGTTGGACACAGCAAGCTAGAATGTTTCTCACTCATCTCGTAGCTTCCCTTCCCTGCTGAAAACATGGGAAGTTCTACAGACGCAGCTCTGAGCTGGGCAGAGTTCCAGACAGTTAGTTTGGCAGAATGTTTCCTGTGGTCCTGCTCTGCAGGGCAGGGGCAGCCTGGTGACATGGGCATTGCAGAGCCCAGGATAACCCTGTGCTGCAAAGGCCGTCCTTGTGCAGCTCTGCCAGGCTTTGGGTGCAGATTGTTGCTGCAAGCAGTGAGGAGACTGTGAGAGAGACTTCTGGCATCTCCTGTTGTTGGGCTCAGGGGTGGATCTGGCTGGAGCAGGTTTGTTCACCCAATGACTGACCCAGGGACCATTTTGCAAAATGAACTGGGGGAACTGCAGGTGCTTCCAGTTCTGTGGAAACATTCAAACTTGGTATCTCTCAGAACTTCACCAACAGAGATGATATTCTACAGAGCTGCTCATATCTTCTGTGTTCTGAGAGGTTTCTGACTTGCTCATTTAATTGGCATTGTTATTTACAAGGTAGCCATTTGTCTGTCCCTTTCCCTCATCCAAAACACCCAACACTCTGCTTCCATGTGTTATTCCTTCCTATTTCTTAAGGGAAGAGCAGAGAGAATGGAATCAAAGCAAGTGAAAATGCACAGCAACTAACATACATTTTGAGGAAACCAGCAAGTTGTCACTTAGCATGACAAGTGGAGGAGGAAATTGGAAGTTGATAAACATGAATTGTTAATATTTTTCTACAAGGAAACTATGAGAAGATAAATGGTGGAGAAACATCATTTCTTCTTTCTCATCTTCCCTGTCTCCTTAGCCTCCCTTTGCAGGGATCTATATGAAAACTTGTGGTTCAGAAAGTGTCACATTTTCCTGATCAGATCCCCAAACCAAGGAATCTGCAGGCAGGGGCTCATTCCCTGCCCTGCTGTTGTTTCTGAGCACATGGTTTCACTGCCCTGGGCCTTTAGTTTCCCACCCTCTGTAAAAGGGTACCTCACACATCTGTTCAGATGCAGACCTGCAGGTAATTCATAGAAAGAAATTAGTTTGTAAATTGTATTTGAACCCCTGAGAGGGAACCTGACAAAACTTTTGAGGTTTTTCTAACCACAATTTTACAAAACTATTGGTGTTTTCTGAAACCGAGACACGGTGTGGGAAATTAAAGGACCATGAAGCTCTGGGATATGTAGAAATGCTAATAAAAAGTGATTGTACTGAATGGTTCAGCTTTTGGATTTCCAGAATTAGCTCTGCCAGCCTTTACATTGTCTTGGGGTTGGTTTTAAGGTACAAGTTCTTTGTCATAATGTCAAAGCACAGATTATTGTAATTACTGTTATCAGTGTAAAACTTGTGTTTACTCTTCTTCTAATTTTACTTGAAGGAAGTCTCAAATAAGTTGAAATTCTGGGCTGGAGTCATGTTCATGCCTGGGTACAAAGAATCTCTGTTGGATCTGTTCAGCAAGAAAGGAGTCCTGACTGTGGTGAGTGATACAGCAGAAGTGTGGTATTTAGGCATTATTCTGAAAGAACAGTTAAATCAAATGTTATCTTGTCAGGGATGTCAGATGTTGCAACTTTCCCCTCACATCAGAAATCCTTGCTTTTGGGATTTCTTTATTTCCATTTTGCTCTTCTGGCCCAACTGAGAGGGCAGGAGCAAGACATGTGCCAGGAGAGCCTCAGGTTGGACATCAGGAGGCATTTCTCCATGGAAAGGGTGCTCAGGCCTTGGCAGGAGCTGCCCAGGGAGGTTTGCAGTCCCCATCCCTGCAGGTGCCCAGGGAAGGCCTGGCTGTGGCACTCAGTGCTCTGGGCTGGGGAAAAGGGGAGGATCTACAGGGTGGACTCAATGACCTTGGAGATCTTTTCCAACCATAACAATTCCATTTTCCAGGAATGATTCTATTTCCCATGTTTCCACCCTGGTGCTCAGTACAGGATCTCTCCCAGAGCCTTTTGAAGGTGCTGGGCAGAGGAAGCTGTTGTGGGGCAGATCTGTGTGAAGCCACCCAGAGTCACTGCTGTGTTCCTTTGGTGGCTTTGCTGGCTGGAGCAGAGCATGGAGCTGCCCCAGGGGGCTTTGTGGCTCATTTTTGCTCAGGTTTTGAGCACCCAAACCCATAACCCTCAGTGGGATTAGTGAGGACTTGCATGACAGCACAACCTTTGCCTTTTCATTTAGCCTCAGACCCAATGCAATCTCCATTCCAGCAAGGAGGTGTGTTCTGAAATTAAAACAAGCTGGTGATAAGTTTAATAGGGTGATAAGTTTAATAGGATTCATGAGTTTAATCTCTCTTGCCAAACTGAATTCACCATGATAGTGAAAGGGAGGCGTTACCAGGCAATTAAATTGTTTTAGGTTCCAGACAGGGTCTTTAATGGACTCCTGGTCCTGTGTTTTAATACTAGATGATAAAATTATTTCCTGTCCAAAACTTTCCAGATGTGGGAAACAAGAAAATATATTCAAGCCTAAAAATGTTATTATACATTCATTGAAAAAGTACTGGAAAAATGCTAGAGAGCGTATTGCTACCTCCACTTTTCTTTTGAAATGAGAAGTCTTGTTAATTGGAAGATCAAGTATTCATTTTTGTGTTAAAAATCAAAGAAGGTTTTCCACACTGGATTAGAGAGGCTTCTAGTTTTAGAAGTCCTTGCTGAAGCATATAAAATACATTGGTTAAAACTAAGGAACTTGCTGTGAGCCTGCAGCTCCAACATCTGTTCAAGAATGAACAGAAGAAAGAGCATAATCACCACGAACAAAGAGGCAGATAGGATTCTTGAATTGCTGAATGGGACTTTCTGGTACCACAGTCACCCCATTAACATGTGAACAGTCCCCAGCAGTGAATTCAATCATGGGGCTAACATCTGTATTCTCTAATCTGCTCTGAGATTGCAGGAGTTGCTGAGGCTTGCTCACAGGGCGTTGGGCATGGCCTGGCTGTGATACCAGTAGGGCAGCTGGCAGTGGCCTTGGGCTGCTGTTTGCTTTTGATAGACTTGTTCAAGCATTGCAGGGAGAAGGGCAGAGCAAACACGTGCAGCCTGTGCAGTTCAGAAAGCACACAGGGCTGGGGCTGCCTGGATCTGGGTCTGCAGCAGCATCTGGCTCTTACCTGAGCAGCACTTCCAAAAATGATCCTCTCAGTAATGTCAGAGGTTCCTGTGTGCTTCGTGTCAGAGCTGCTCATTGTGCTCAGGTTTGCAGAGATGTGCTAAAACCCCCACATTCTGTGAGGAGAGAGCTACAGTTGTGTCAGGCTGCAAGGGGAGAGCAAGGGTGATGCCCCCCAATGTCTTCAGTAACCTACTGAAATGTCAGTGGTGTTAGGAGCCACAGCAGAGCCAATTTATAGCCTGCAGCTTCCTCCCGAGGGACAGCTCCAATTTCTGCCCCCTGTGACAGGGAATAGCTGGAGCTGTGTCAGGGCAGGTCTGGCTGGATATCAGGAAAATGTTCTTCCCCCAGAGGGTGCTGGCACTGCCCAGGCTCCCCAGGCAATGGGCACAGCCTGAGGCTGCCAGAGCTGCAGGAGTGTTTGGACAGCACTGCCAGGGATGCACAGGGTGGGATTTGGGGTGTCTGTGCAGGGACAGGAGCTGGGCTGGATGATCCCTGGGGTTCCTTTCCCACTCAGGATATTCCATGGCTCTACTGCTGTTTATGTGCTATTGGAGAGTAAGAACTTTACATAATTTTCTTTTGCTTCCTCTTTGATCCCTGGGGAGACACATCAATGTTCTGTATCCACAGTGTATATAGTAATTTACTATAACACATCATATTCATCCTCTGGAGTCTGTATGGAGAAATATGTTAGGAAGCTAAGGAAGTTACATGGTTTTTTTCTTTTCCACAAGGGTTTCTTTGGCCTCTGGAGAGGATGCTTCCTGGGTTAAAAAAGAGACATTCTTTGGATGTATTTGGATAATGTTCACTCTGTGACTTGCTTGTGAATGAGCATGAAAATTAATCTCCTTCTTAAGAGGATATATAGACAAGGGGAAGCTTGAAAGATTATTACATCCTGTTTGAGGATGTATTGAGTGAATAGAGCATCATATTATTCATAATGATACATTTCTATCTGACATCAGCATAATATACCTGTATAGAAGCTTAAAAACCTATTGCTTCATTAGTGAAGGGCGTGTGCATGTTTGCTGTAATGCTTCAAATTGTCACTTTGGGCTGTGGTTAAAAGGACAAATTAGACAGCTCTGGATTTGACTGAAGGCAGCTGAATATATTGCTCATAAAATCTGTTGTATTAATTTGTCTCTCTGAGAATCATCCAGGGGTGCAGCTCCTGTTTTGAGGCCTCAGGCACACAGCTGAGCTGGGGATGGAAAAAGCAGGATGTGTCTCTGTTTGCTAAGAGGAGCTCCTTGGCTTCGTGAATCAACAGAGGCTTTCTCTTAAGTAAACTGAGGATGTGAACCTTGGGATAAATGGCCAGATTTATGCCTCTGGCTATGAAAAAAATAACAGGGAAAGCCATAACCTTTGTGTTGTGCTCTGTTGTTTGTCATTCTGGTGGTATTGTCACAACAACACTGACAGAAAACACCAAATTAAGAATTGCTCAAAATTGCTCAAAATGCATTTGGTAAATATTGAGGTTGTCTTGGGTGTTCTGCCCTCTTTCCCAATACTGAACTGAGATATTAATTAGCATCTCCAGTTCTGCCTTCCTCTCATAATTAGTGGTTTGCATAGCTGGGAATCCACAATTGTTGGGAAAGCAGCCTTTAGAATCCCTCAGGATTTCTTTTCCATTTTAAAATCATAAACAATGTCAGTGTTGACCTACATAGCCTCTGATTTTTCTTTTTTAACCTAAATTGCTGCAAAGGCTACTAATTACAGCACACTCAAAAGTAAATTAGCAAGCCATCAGTAAAAATTACATTAAAAGCAACATTATTTCCCATAACATTAATAAGCCCTTTTTGGGTGTGATTTATTTTTGCAACAATTACTGTACAGTCTCCTGCAAGATGTATTTCTGTGTAGTTAATATAATATACATGTATGCAATTTTCCATTTTAGTGCCTATTGATTGCTTCATTTTTCATCTATATTAGGCTATTCTTATAATTTCCTCTGGGCTTTCAGGAATGGCAGACATCAAGGGAAAATTGGAGTGCTATGTCCTGTGGGAAATGCAAAAAAGCAAATAGATCAGAGTCGAATGGAAAGGACTGAGTTCAAGTGCACTTGCATCATGAGAATTGAAACTGCCTTCCAACCTTTTAGAGATCTGAAAGTATTTTATTGAAGGAACTTTGCTTTTATGTATTTTACTGGGGAATGAATTCTAATTGTGAGCCAAGTCCTTGTGCATGTAAGAGAAGTGTGTCCATTCTGCTCTGTTTGACAATCTCCAAGCTGACAAGGTGAAGATGAATGTGTTTTGCTCTCAGCTTTACCATTTGAAAATCATTTGAAAACTTAGGTTCAAGTTACAGGAGCTCAGCAAGTTTTATCACACAAGCATAGTTCCCAAAATTCAGATTTGCTACTTCAAATGTCCAGAGTTGCAAGGCACACTGGTATCAAATAAGAGAAGGTAAATTCACTTTTATCCAGTACATGTGAACTGAGAAGCAACTTTTAGTTCAAGGCAAGAAAGAGTGTGTGCAATTAGAGTGAGTCCAGAGGAGGCCATGAGGATGATCAGAGGGCTGGAGCCTCTCTGCTATGGGGACAGGCTGAGGGAATGGGGACTCCTGGAGAGGAACAGGCTCTGGGGTCACCTCACTGTGGCCTTTCAGTACCTGAAGGGGCTCTAAGAGAGCTGGAGAGGGGCTTTTGAAAAGGGCATGGAGGGAAAGGGCTAGGAGAGTGGCATCAAACCGAGAGAGAGTAGGGCAGGGAGAAATGGGATATTGGGAAGGAATTGTTCCCTGTGAGGGTGGGCAGGCCCTGGCACAGGGTGCCCAGAGAAGCTGTGGCTGCCCCTGGATCCCTGGCAGTGTCCAAGGCCAGGCTGGACACTGGGGCTTGGAGCAGCCTGGGATTCTGAAGGTGTCCCTGCCCATGGCAGGGGTGGCACTGGATGGTCTCCAAGGTCCCTTCCCCCCAAACCATTCCATGAATCCATGAATTGGTCATGGTCTTTGTGGTGCATTGTTCCCCTCTGCTGCCTCTCAGGCCTCCCTGAGGGGTTGTTCTCACAGGGACAGGCTCTGTTTCCAGTCAGTGTTAATTACAGACATGGATTTATCTTCACAACTCTGAGTAAGATAATTAAATATCATCTTACTAAATAGCCTGAGTGCTGCACTACCTGTTTATAATACAGTCTGAGATAATAGAGTTAATTTATGTTACACTGGCAGGGATAGCTATAACTTTTTGCTGGTTTAAGGGTTACTTGTGCTTTTACAACCACTTGACAAAGAGAATCAGGCATAGGATTTGGCTGCAATTGCAGGGACAAAATTGGAGCAAAGGAGCTGACACAATCTTCTAAGACCACATTATTCTGCTGAAATCAGAGGTGTTGGAGCAAGGACACAGATGAAAGAACTCCCAGCCAAACTCATTCAGAGCTGCAGTTAAATCTCTATCCCAAGCCAAGTCACTAAATCCAGTCTGTACCTGGTGGGGAGAGAAGTGTTGTTCTGGATGGTTCCCCCAAAGCAGTTTAGGAAGTGCCAAAATTGGGGTGAATGAGAGTCAGAGAAATCCAGTCTGTCCATGTCCAGCTGGGCACCTCTGTGAACTTCTGTGGTTTTGTTACAGAAAGTGGTAGATTTTGAATTGATAAACTGGTCCACTTGTAAGGAATGGGAGATTTTCAGAGGTGCCCATGAAGGAGTTATCAGATACCCTCTTAGCCTTTTCACAGTGATTTGCATACCTGACTTCTTTAGCCTATTTTCACAATCTCAAGGGCTGTAACTATTTCATAATGAAGAACTATGCAATTTACCTGGAGAAAGTCTTGTGCCTTTGTCATTTCATGGATTGCTCTTTGTAGTGCACAGAGCACTTTAAGGAGGTGTTTCCTTGTGAACATTTATTTGGAGGTTATATTCATATGCCCTTCCAGAAAGGTCAGTTTAAAAACTCCTTTGCAGGATTAAATATGGGGTCAAGATCAGATATTGAGCAAATAGTACAAAAGATAGAAGTTCAGCTCTTTTCTTTGAATGAATTGAAGACTCGACTGATTTCTGTTCTGTGCTCATGATTTGGCACTCAGTGCTTTCTACCTTTGCTAAAACTCTTCCACTGGCACTTCAGATTCCTATGGGTCTTCCAGGGCCACGAGCTCCCACTGTCTTGAGGGGTAAAAAAGACTTCTAGCACTGCCACCTTCCAACAGAAAAGAAAAACATACAATCTGTTTTATTGTGCCCTTGTCTTGTGTGAAAGATCCTTTTCTCCCTTGATCATCCCTGGGCCCTGCAGACTCTCCAGCAGGCTACTGCCTCAGCCATTGGTCGTAAAGGATTTATTATTAGATGTTACAGCTTTTGCTGGCTGCTCCTCAGAAGCGTTTTGACCTGGTTTGTAGTGCCTGTACAGTCATCCTGCTGGCCTAGTACAGGTGCTTTTTATTTGAGCTGCAACTTCACCTCCTGAAGCCTCAGTGGAGTGTCTTTACATAACCTTTCTGCCATCTGCAAGGATCTTGCTCTCTGTACTTCTCAGGTTTTTTTCTGAGCTTACTGTGAGTTGTTCTTGATTGCAGGAATAGTCTCTCCCTTTTCTGCTAATCCAAAGTGGACCTTGAATTTAAACACCAGCATGAAGAGCTGGATCCTCAGTGCTGGCCAGGGCCATGGCAAGAATTGCTTTTCCTGTGGTTCCCTAATTAACTACTTAGTGGAATAGTCATTAGTGATACGGAAAATCAATCTTGGATTGTGCTATTAAATATGACATTTACTTGATGCTCAGGGGGGTATTGGGTTCTCCCTTTGCAGCTGCATTTTTGGTCCTGTGTTTCCATGGTCTCTCTGAGCCCACCAAGCCATGACCACTTCCAGCAACAGGCAGCTGGTAGCACAAATCTGGTTTGTATTTCTATTTTTAAGGCCTTGAAGATGCTACTGCTGCCATATGTGCAAGAGTGAGTTTGTGATGGGACCAGGGGCTGCCCAGTACTCTCTGGACAGTATTTGTGCCCTGAGGATTTCTAACTCACTGCACCTGAAAACTTATTTTTCATCCAGGTCCATGTACGTTAAAAGCAAGTTCATACAAAATACCAGATGTCCTCAAGGAGAGAGATCTTTCCAGCTAACACTGGGTGGGTGAAGCACTGTAAAGCACATTTCCTGTGTACTGGCTTTGAAATCCTGATCAAAACTCGGAATTCTTCACTCCCAGAGCTCTCTGTGCCACACGAGGGATGGAGCTGACAACTGACCCTTTTGGCTCCACTGACACTCCAAATGTTCCCCTCTGCTGTAGCAGGAAGGCGCCGGTGCTCACTGCACAAACCTGGCTCCTGTTCCCTGCTGTGTCACCCTGTCCCTGCTTTTGGTGGCCATGAGGAGCTTCCTGATTTCATTTACTTGGTGATTTTCAAGCAAGTCTCCTAGAGAATCACACACATGTCCTGTTTGCTGGGGGGTTTTGGGTGTGATACAAGTAAAGAAGGGATTTCTGCTGGGGAGGAGATAAGCTCAGAAGACCTGAGGATGAGAAAATCTAATTACCATTCTGCTATTGCTCAGCATAACCTGTTTGACTTTCAGTCACTTCCATAAACGTGACTACAGGTAAGAACCATCAGTTTGATTAACTTTACTGAAGCAACTGGGGCTATCAAAGCCTCTCTGGTATCTTTATAGGCTACTGTTCAGTTTCATAAAGGGAAAATAAAAATTTTCTAAAAAGCTAATATGGAGGACAAAATTGCTTAAGTAAATTTGCTGAGATAAGGCTGGAGTGTTTCAGTGATGAGTTTGGAAGGAGAACTGAAGAGGAGGCTAAGACACAAATTTGAGTAGGCAAACTGAGTCTTTCTGGGCTGATGCTGCTCTCAGGAGTGCCAAGACTTTCTTTTAGCATATGGGAAGTTTTATAAGGACACAGACTGAGGCAAAAAGCAGCTCAATTCAAAGATCATCCATCTCTTCTAGTGCTAATAATTTCTTAGCTTTTATCTCTCCGTGAATCTAAAAGCACTTACAGAGGAATTGGTATAAATTTTCCCCATTAGCCTGTCGTCACCTAATAGCTAAACTAGAAATTGAACTTGAGTGCTGGCTTGTCAGTCTGGTGAAACACTGGGGTCAGGGCTGTGCCAGGCTCTGACTGACAGGGCTGTGGGGGTGGTGTTGCTGTAACCTCTGCCTGTTGCTGGCATCTCAGGCCATTCCAGCCTGCTGTGTTTACAGTGCTGATCCTGATGGTCAGTGCTCAACACACCGCCAGGGAGCACAGGGAGGGCAGCAGCTCTGGAGCTCTTCAGCCGATTTGCTCATTGGTTTTGGTCTGGGCAGAAGAGGGAGGAAGGCAGGTGTTGTGCCCTGGGAAGGCAAGGCAGCCTGGGAGGTGGTTGTCTCAGCACTGTTACTGCCTTCCAAAGGTGTTGAGTGAAAAAATCTAGCTTTTGGGGTGCATTATTATTATTATTATTATTATTATTATTATTCTTTTTGGTCTCTTGAATCCATTGTTATAAGATGAATTCCTGTTAAAGGTCCTAAATGTATTCAAGAAGTCTGTGAGGGAACCCTTGTAGCTACTCTCTGTGTCTGTGGTGTGGGCTGGTTGTTTTTAAAGCAATGGCATATAACAGTCAGAAGCCAGTTAAAAACAAGTGGTTTCAGTGCAGGTTCTAATGTTCCACTGACTGCAGGTTGATTAGCTGCCTGCTCTCCTCAATCTAATTACCTACCTGCAAGTAAATAATTTCTGAGCCCCCCAAACAGGTTCTGATATTATCAGAGGATTTAGGCAACATGAAGTCCTCACAGTGATCATGAAGAAGGAGGTGTTCTGTCTTCACCCAAGCAGCAGATAAAACCTTCCCCTCGGTATGTGCAATAACACAAATGTGTGTCATATCTGCTTTCCTTTTATATCTTCTTATTCCAGTTGACAACAAGAGTCAGATGTACCAGATATGCTTAATCTGGAAAAGAGTGTCAGCAGTATCAATTTTTTCTCTGCTTTTATATTTCCTGCCCTTTTAATACTCAGAGCTGCTGATCTGATTTCTCCTGGCCATTCTTCTCTGTGTGCTGTTTTTCCTATTTTTGTTTCTCTGACTTTGGGCGACTGGCTGTGTGTAACTGTGTATAAACTTGGTTCTTCCAGGAGGTACAATAATAAATGAAGGCTGGGAGGTGGCATGAAGGTGGAAATAACGTTGCAGGGAACATCATGTCTGTGACTGTAGGGCACTTTGTGAAGGTCTGTGTTTATTTTAGAAGTGTCTTGGTTACTGCTAGCTTGCTTTTGCTTCTTCCACGCTTAAAAAAACACACTGAGAATTTTCATGCAGTAAGCAGAAAGGTGGCACTTTAATGCTTTAAATAGAGATTGGAAGAGAAACCATTTTTCCATAATGAAAATATTGCATAATGACAATAATGATGATAATATTTTTTCATCAGAAATAACCATTGAGATCACAATACTTTAATACTTTTGAGAGGAAAAACTTGTAATTTGAAATGTTGCATTGAAATTTTCCTTCTCCATTTAATGCAAAAGCCACAATTTCCAGGTTGCTGGTTGGTAGAAGGCTGCTATAACACCATCTCTGCTCCTAGAATTTATTCCCCTTTGTCTTGTTTCTGTTAGATCTCACATGTGAGATTTACCCACTCCTCAAATAGGTGTCAACCAAACAGCTTCCTCACATGTGGCTTTGTAGCAGCTTTTGAAAGGGTGCAGGAACCTTTGCTGGGGCTGGGAAGTGGCAATTGCAATAGGGGGATGTTGCTTGCTGGCCTGAGCAGAGTTTCAGTCTGTCCTCAGCCTGTCTCCATGGTGATTTCCTGAGATGTGGCTCAGCAGGCATTTGCACTGCGAGGTCAAACTGAAGCTGATAGCCAAGCCATGGTTCTGGGGAGGCTGGGGGTCACTGCCACTGGAAATGGCTCTGCCAGCTTGGCTCTGTGCTTGGCAGTGCTGTCAGGCAATTCCAGGGAAGTCAAGGCCCAGGTCCTGCTGGAGGACACTGGCCAGGAGTAGGAAGCAGATCTTGGTGTAGTTCAGTGGAAAGAAGTCTCTTGTGCAGATGGGCTGGCAGCTGTGTAAGGACATGAGACACAGCCAGAGATGCCCTAAAAGAGCAGCCCCACAGAGGTGTGTAGACCCCCAGTGCAGCTGCTTGGCTTGGGCAGGTTGAGCCAAAGCTCCCTGAGCAGTGAGGGAGGCTGAGAGCTCCAGGCTTGCCCATGGCATCTTGGCCCAAGCTGCAGTGCCACAGAACCCTCATCCCTTCCACTAGGGTTTGCCTCTTCTCCTGGGCTTGGGAATGAACCAATAGGGAAAAGGAGAGTTTTGGTTTTACCTGTCTGAACCTCTCCCCATTTTTTGCCATACTGAAGCTGGTACTAAGGAATTGAAATCATGAGGAAGTGAGACACTTCTACTGAGGGCTGAGCTATTTGTGTCTGAATGGAAGGAAGAGGATGAATTTTTGGGGACAACTTTCTGTTGCACTGGTTTATAATGAAGCAGAACTTCATACTTGCATAAGGAAAAGGAGCTAGAGCTGTTTTAACAGTGGTATTTTGTTTGAAAACTAATTTTTCATGTTAATTACACATCTGCAGGGCAAATCTTTATATATGGCACTTGGTGTTACAGATGGCACAGGCTGGCCCCTGAGACCCCTGGTTGGAATCACTGCCCCTCTGTAATACACTGTGAGCCAGCCATGTGTGATATTCCTGACAAGGATAAACCCAGCTGGCTCATAGTAGCAGAAACCAACATTTATTGCAGTCAGCTATTGAGTGATAGTCCTTTCAGTGTTGCTCTTGTTGCCAAGTTTGCTTTCCAAAACCCCTAAGGACACTGCTGAATGTTGTTGGGAGCAGTGATTTTTTTTTCACACTCCTGCTTTTTGCCACCATCTCACACTTACCTTCACTTTCCGAGTGTAAAACTGGTTTTTTTTCATCATTTAGCATGAGCATTTTGAGTGAGTTCACATGGTAAAATAAATCTGGGAAGCTCTTCCTGTCTGTTCTGGAGAAAGCTGCATTCCAGAGGTCGTGGGATGGGTATGTGAAAGGGAGAGTATTTTGCTGCATGTGATATAGTGGTTGGGGTTTTTTTTTAAATAGCTTAAGAAAGTACATGAACAAGAATGTAGAATTTCAGCTCATGAGAACTGGAAACTGAAATGGCTCCAGGATCTGGGTCAAGAGGAAAACTTGGTGAACTTCTGCACAGAACAGATACTTTCCTATTGCTACACAATGCTTTTCACAGAGTGCAAGAGAACCCAACGTGTGCAGGGAGTCTGAGGAGAAAACAAAGGGGGGTGAGGGCTGGGAATGTCCACTCGTGTTGGCAGTGAAATGCCAAAGCAGTGGCACTGACTGAGGGTACAGCAGCACAGCCTGGTCTGGGCTCTCACCTCATCTCACCTCACTGATCTTACTGAGGATTAAGGGGTGTCTACCAAAAACTCTACAAACTTGAGGAAAATGCTTTTTACACTAACACTGAGAAATATTTCTTTTGAAAAAGAATGTATTTCTTGAAGCAATAAACTTAAATATGTAGGCAATAGTAAAGTAAAGAAATGTATATGAAATCTATTATTTAAATATGTGAAGCTTGATTTGCCTATGAACTTAAGTGCATGCTTTGTTTTTTGAACATAAGAATATTCGTACATTAAAGCTGGCTTAGTTTGAGTTTGTTGTTATTTTCCTCTTCCATTATTGCCTGGAGTTTTGTTTTCCTAACTGATACTCAGTGTCTCATTCATTGGTTCTTGTTCAACCCTCATGATCTGTGAGCACATTTGGATTTTATTGTGCATGCAGAATTCCTGCCTATTGCATTTGAAACACATCCTGGATGGAGCCATTGGAAATGTAAACCAGGTGCTGAAAGCTGAATTGTAGATGGAATGTGTGAGGAGTCTCTGAGCCAAGGGACATAAATCCACCCCAAAGAGAAAGGAACAGGATTGCAGAGGTTGTTGCTGCAAATCCCAGGCTCCCTTCCATCTGCAGAGGAGCTGCAGGGTCAGGACAGGCAGCATGATTTCCACTTTGTCCTTTCCTGGTGAAGTCCTTGCTCCTTGCTGTCTCCAGGAGCTCGTGGGTGTAAAGCTGCTGTTGTCTGAGTACCAGCAAAGCCCTGCATGCTGTAAATATTCCTTATCCAAAGAGAAGCACTGGGGCTTGGAGCAGAGCCCAGAGGGGGCAGCTGGGTGTGTGCTGAGCTCCTCAGACACCCAAGCCTGTCACCTCTCTGTCCCCAGGCAGCTGCTGGGGCTGCTTGGCAAGTCCTGTGTCAGACCTGACTGCAGCTGCCTCCTGGGGCTGTGCTGCTCTAGGAAGTGTTGATGTGGTGCACCCTGAATAAATTGATTTCTGGTCACTGTGAAGTTACTGAAATGGTGATGACCAGGCAAGAGTGGGTGGGAAGGGAACAGGAGCTTGAGGGGATGTGATTAATAAGGAAAATCACTCTGTGCAGGGTGACAGAGAGAGGAATGCAATGGAATCCACTATGAACATTTGAAGGACAATATTCAAGAGAGAAGCGAGGAGAAACAAGAGAGGTATGAAATAACTGCAAGGAGGAGGCAGGTGGCTGACAGGGAGGTGTCAATACCTCAGAGGGACACCTGACCAAGGGCTTGTCTGAAAACTAAACCACAGAGACAAGGAATGGCACCTCAAGCAGGCACTCCTTTGTGGTGAGGCAGGAGGAGATGGAGTGGCTTAGAACATTCCTGTCAGGATTCAGTGCTGATAACATGGCTGCTGCTCTGATATTTCAAGGCTGAGGCATCAGAAATGGGCACATTTATGTGAATAAATATGTGAAGAAAAGCTGAGCAGTTTAGTGCACAGATCTTGTGGAAGGGAATAGCTGGAAACTGTCAGTCCTGAGATATCTGGAAAAACAAATGTTGCTTGTGATTTCATCTTGAATTAAAGAAATGTACTCTTGTGATGTAAAATGGATTTTTAATGGTGAATTAGACAGCTCTGCTGGTGTGTCAGAGCTGTCCCAGTTGCTGCAGCTGGGGGAGGTGTGTGAGAAGTCCCAAACAGCTTTGTAGGAGTAGCTCTGTTCCCAGGCCTGCAGCAGATAACACCTCAGAAAAATCTTTTTAAAGCAGCTCAACTTCAGCATGCACACCAGCAGGATTGCCAGGGACTGCATCAGAGTTACCTGGGACTGTGTGATTTCTCTCAAGGGTTCTCTGCTCCTGGCTGGGGAATAAATGCTCCTGCTGCTCTGAAGAGCCACATCTCTCCTCTTCCCTCCTTCAATTACCTCCTTTCAGTAAATTCCATGTTATTAGGCAACCTACAGTGAACTGGAGAAACTCAGGTCTCTGTGACAGGTCTCTATATTATCTTGTTTCTCAGTTATCCCAAATCCTCTGCAGAAGCACATCCCATTAGATCTATATAACTGTCTTCTATATTTAGTATAAATTCAATATTGTCAGCAAGAAAGATCACTTACAGCACTCTCATTGTATTTTAGTTTTAGTGAAGCCATTACTGTAGTCATGTCTTTTATTCATATTAACATGTTGTTAACTGTAAGCTAATAAAGATGTAAAGTGCATGAAATCAATTAGGTACAGATTTAAGGAGTGGACATAAAGGAAATATTCTGATTTACCTTCCCATTTGTTGACTATAGACCTTGCATTGCTTTGAACATGAAAGGAATCAATTGACTCTGTTTAATTCCCCTAATTAATTTCTGTTATCATTTTCTGTGCCTCTTTACTTCCATTTAAAACTACCTGGATCCCAGTTAGAAAATTCCCTGAAGCCATAACATCTTGAAATTAGAAGGTTTATTTGAAAATATCATTTGGGCTCTAAGCTTATTAGTTAAAAACTATGTTCCAAGATAATCTTCAACTTCTCAGAAGGATTAAATTTTTAAAAATATTTTTTCATCTGCTTTTAATTAAGTTTTCTTTGCTTTTTTATTTATTTGTAACTGGAGAAGTGTGGAAAGCTTCTTTCTCAATAGAGAGAACTTTTCAAACGCACCCGAGCCCATGGTTTGTTTTTTAGTGAGGGAGAAGCCTCTCAACTTATTTTTTCAGTATTTTGTTCAAAACACTGAGAGCTCTCTATAAAATGTTAATCAAATTAGATCTGGTAGGGATACAGTTTCTTCTGTGCTGTCTAGTTGTGAACCAGATTTTTGATGTGCAAAGCTGCTGCTGAACTGCAGAACGTCAGGATTGCAAATAGCAGCCACCAAGCTTGGGGAAACTCTTTTGTTGGGTGGGCTTGGGTTGGCTTTTGTGCTGGCTGTGAACACTATAAATTTGGTAACTACTGACAAAATAAACAGAAATGAGTTGATAAATTGTCTGGAGATCAGCCCTGTGAGTTGTGTGTGAGGAGATGCTGGTGCTGCTGCGCTGCTCCTGTTTGGGTTTTGATGTACCTGGAGGAGGCTGGGCTGTGTTACTGGGTGGTTAATTAACCTCCTACCAATTACCCAGAGCTAATGAGCAGAGTTTGCCTAGTTTGATCTCCTGGGCCTTTTATCCCTGCTCACCCCAGGGTACCTGCAGTGCAGTGGCTCCTGTGTTTCCCCAGGTAGGAGCCTTGCTGTGCTGCCCCTGGGGTGACCTTAGTCACCTTTGGAGCCTCTGCTCCCTGGGCCAGCAGTGACACCAGAGGGACAGGCAGGGACTGAGCCCAGGGAGTTCCCCTGGACAGGAGGCAGAACTTCTTCCCTGGGCAGGACTGAGCCCTGAGCAGAGAGCAGGGAGGGGCTGGAGTGTCCCTGAGCAGGGATATTGCAGAGCCACATGGACACAATGCTGTGCCCTGGGCTCTGGGATGGCCCTGCCTGGGCAGGGAGGTGACACCAGTGACCCTCTGGGGTCCCACAGCCTGAGCCATCCTGTGGCATTTCTTTCAGATTCCTGACCAGGATCATTTTGTGTTTCCTCAGATGAAGCCCCTTGGTCCCAGTGGAAGGAGTGTTGCTGTCAGGTCAGCAGAGCTGGACACTCTCCCAGCTGTCCACTGCTCAGGGCTGTGTGGCCTTTTGTGTGTGCAAGGTGTGGAGTGAGGGTCAGGCCAGTGGGAGCTGGAGCTGTCAGGAGCCTTTTAATAAAATCCTGGAAAACTTGGATCTCTAATGCATTGGATACTCTGCCTGAATCCCAGAGCACCTGTGAGTGTCTAAATTTAGGATGTGAACACTTGGTTTGACAGGCTTCACTGGGACTTGGAAGTGCTGAATTTAGTAAATACTTCAGTGATGAGTTAGGGGCTTGGGAACTGGGAATCCTGAACAGAGGAGCATTGAACCTCCAAGACAGCTGACAGTCCTGCACCACAGAAGGGTCGATTTTTACAATTAAAACCTCAAGTGCTCATGAATAATGTATGTGGTCAAATCAGTTAATCACAGGAAGAGAATGGGCTGTGTGCTACTCTTTAATGTTCACTGTTGGGAAACAGGAGGGGAAGAGGCCACTTCTGTTCATTCTTTGAGAGGAACAAGCAGCAACAGCAGCTGGAGTTGGCTGGGGCAGAGGCTTGTGCTCTGAGATCACAGTGGAAAACAGAATTAGTTATGGATCAAAGCTGTAAAGTTGTCATCTGACTTATGCTTGTGTCACCAAGCGTTTGCAAGGGCAGTGCTTTCAAGTGTGCCTCCAAATGCTCATCATCTAATGAGACAGAATAAAGAGTAATTCTTGAGGGGAAGAATTGACTGAATGGGAAATAGCAGCTATGTCACAGCACTCAACTCACAGTCCTTGGGCAGAAAAAGAGGGTTTCCAAAAAGCTCTGGGGGGATGTGTGGGCTTAGGAGGGATGTGCCATGCCTGGGATAATCAGTTTTTATGTCCCCCAGGGCTCTGTCCTGGGTGAACTCTTCAGATGTTACAATGGAAACAGATTTAAGTGGGGGGGGTTGTGTGTGGTTTGGGAGTTTTTTGTATTTTTGGTTTTCGAAACAAAGTGGATTATTGGGGCTTCCTTCTGGGAACAATTTTCTAGGTAGATCTTCTTTAAGCTGTGACTACTCTTGGGGCCAGCTGAAACTGAGGAACCCCACAGCTGTGGATATTGTCTCCCATTATAGCTGGAGGCAGGGAAGTCCTTAGGGATTAAGAGAAAAATCCCACCAGGCCCTTGCAGCATCTTACAAACCCAGGCTTTAAGTGACTTTCTCAGTTTTTGACTGGAAGTCCCTTGGCACAGCAGAGAGTTGTCATGGATACTCCAACTCCAGGACACCAAAGCCCATCATTCGTCACATTTATGAAATCTTCAACCCTTTTCAATCTGCTCTCAGTATCTCTGCAAAGCTACATCAAAGCAGATGGTGCAGAGCTGCAGGAATAACCTCTTTACCTCCTCAGGCTTGGAGAGGGCTCTGCTGCTCAAAAAGCTCCAGCAGTGCCAATAAAGTCATCACCTGAGCACCACTGGGGCAGCCTTTCATGTAAATAAAGATACAATTTGTCATGGTTTCACCAGAGAGCCCTCACAGCTATGGTTGTGGGGCTGCCTTTTGCCTTGTGTGCTCTCTTAATCGAGGTGAGCTATTTTGGACACATGACATCAGTCACTGAGCACAGACCTGCTGACCCAGGGCTGGTTGGTGGATTTTGGAAGTTGGGGCAAATGCTGGGATAAAAGGTTGACTCGATTCTTTCTTTCCTTGTAATGATGTGAGGAGAAATGTTCTTCATGTTCAAGTTGCAAACTGGAGAGCACAAGGAAAAGTTGAAAATAAGAGCCATTATTAACCTGCCTTGGATTTGGAGTGGGTCTGGATTTCAGTCTGCCAGACTCTCCCCTATTTCCCTGTTTAATTGCCAATTAGTGCAATAGATGTCTGTGTACCTCTTTAGAATTAATTTCAGCGAGGTGCTGACAGATCACAGGGAGGAGCCAGGTGAATAGAGGATGAGTTTTGAACGGCAGCTTCTTCATGTTTCCTTAAATATTCCTTCAAGGAGCTGCCAGCAACAACAATGCCTCTGTTATTGCTTTATTGAGCAGATGTAGGGAAACAAATGCATTATTTTTGGATAACTTAGCTTTTGGGCCTGGTTCTAATAAATTATTTAAATTGACGTAAATGAGTAAGCTGTCAAGTGCACCAGTATGCACAATTCCCCCTTTCAGTGCTAAAAATAATTAATTGTAACTTTTGTGGAGCATGGCACTGATTCTTTGTTGGCTGGAGTGAGGCAGCCAGTGAAGAGCTGACTGAAAAACTGAGCTGATAGTGATAAAAGCTGGTGGGCTGGAGCCAGGGGGGGATAAATTCGGGATTAAAGCTGCCCTGTGTGCCTCTGCATGGAGAAATCCAGCCTTGCCTCTCCTGGATGGCTCAGGAGGCATCTCCAGCTGCCAGGAGCTCTGATGAGCACATCTGGGGTCACAGCTGGCTGTGGGCAGCTGCTAGGGCAGGTTCCACCCCATGGCTCAGTCAGGACACACAGCAGCATTTGGGACACAGGGAGGAGCAGGTGAGGGTGATCCTGCAGCAGAGCTGATCCCCGAGCTGCACAGGGTGATCCTGCAGGAGAGCTGATCCCCGAGCTGCACAGGGTGATCCTGCAGCAGAGCTGATCCCCGAGCTGCACAGGGTGATCCTGCAGCAGAGCTGATCCCTGAGCTGCACAGGGTGATCCTGCAGCAGGGCTGATCCCCGAGCTGCACAGGGTGATCCTGCAGCAGAGCTGATCCCCGAGCTGCACAGGGTGATCCTGCAGCAGGGCTGATCCCTGAGCTGCACAGGGTGATCCTGCAGCAGAGCTGATCCCCGAGCTGCACAGGGTGATCCTGCTGGGGAAGGAAGGCAAGCAGGGGGAAAGGATGTTCTTGCTGAAAGCACAAACTACCCCATGCCCCTGCCTGCCCCGAGGCACAGGAGGCTGTGACCCTGCTGTCGCTCTGTCCTCAGTGCTGGGCAGGGAACCCAGGGACAGCCAGGGAGCCCAGGGACAGCGTGTGCTGCACAAAACACTGAGAACAAATACAGCCTCCCCCAGGGCTGTGCAGGAGGTCTCATCCAGTGCCTGTGAGAGATACAATTTTTTTTCCATCCTCACTGCATTGGGTCGTTCCTGTATCCACACAGTGTACATGTGCAAGACAACTCCCTTAGTTCTGCCTTTGTCCCATTTTCCAGCTGTTCATGGTGGTTTATTCTACACTTTGCTTCACCTCTGATGCAGAATATTCTTCTGATCTATTTCTTTTAAGTGAAGCAACAATATAATATTAGAGAGGATTAAACCTTCCCTTCAAAAAAAAAAAAAAGGCTTGGTGGTTTTAAACAGTAAGTGTAGGAATAAACACAGGAAGTTAGCATTTCTTTGGATCAATGGCTGAATTGAAATTGGATGAATCATTGATTTTTTTTTTTTTTTAAATTTTTTTTTTTGGTGTGGCAGAGATGTACTAAATTGCATCAAGGAATGCATCTGTGCCACAACTTGGAAGTAATGGGATTGTGTTGGTGCTTATGGAGAATGGTCTGTGTTATTCAGGATGAGAGTAACAAACACTTAGAGCCATAGATCCTAGCAGGAGAGCTGATGGACCTGTAAAAAGAACAGGAGTAATTTTGCTATAAACCTACTTTGGTGCTTGGTGAGGTTAGGAGAGGTAGAGCAGAGTTGCCTCCAAAGGGGATCAGGTTCTGAAGGATTTGGTGCAGATGTTGGCAGTGCCCATGGCAATAAAGCAGTGCAGAGATGCAATACCCTTTTGGAAAGGAAGAGGAACCTTTCTAACAACAGGAACTTTTATAAAATAGTTGTGTGGTTTGAGATGTGGAGGGGCTGCAGCTTTATTTATTCATTTTTGTGAACATCCAGGAGAAACTGTAAAACCATCCTTGTGATGGAGATGGAAAAGTGGTTATGGTAAATCTACACTTCAGTGGCTCTCCAGTCATTAACTTCAGCCTCAGGTACACTAACCTTGCAAGGAGAATAAATCAAAAATGCTTAAAAGGTTTAGCTACAACCCCCACCCAGCAACACCCACCTTCAGCATAGTTAAAACATCAAATAGGAACGAGGCCTTGATAATAATGAAGTTTGGGAGCTCAAGAAATTGTAGAGGTCACTTCAGATCCCATGGCCCCTGAGCAAAACCATTTGAAGGCATTTTAGTTTTCTGACCTTCTTTGTACATATTTGAAAGCTCCAGCTTTTTACCTAAAGTGCTCTAAAGAAGATTAAACAGCTTTTTAACATCTGTTGTGTTCAGTGTGTAGGAAGAGTTCTCAGTTGCTAGCAAGATAGATGAGGTTTTATGTGGTTTGGAAAAGGTGTTTAAACATACTTTGATTTATGTTTTTGCATTCTGTTACCCTCTGAAAAGAGGTAAAGAAATACTTTGCTTTAATTTGGTGATTTTCATTCAGAGGGAAAGAAGTGATTTAAAAACAAAGCACACCCACATCTAGAGGTCAGTTCTGTTGCAGGTGTAAAAAGCAGCATCTGTTTAACAGCAAGTGGTGGCTGTGGGTAATGATGTGGTACAGAAATGCAGGAGTACAAAGGGAACCTGGGAGAAGATGGAGGATAAAAACAGACCGAGTTGAAAGAGCAGCTAATATTTAACAACTGTGGGATAAAGGAGAGATTTGGCAAACGTGGTGTAAGAAATCTGCCTTTCCTATTTGATATGATAAAACAAAAAAACCATCTGTATGATTTCATAGGGTCACATCTTGCTGCTGTGGTTAATCAGAGAGGACAGAGCTGCTCAGGGTGGAGAGGCTCTGAGAGTGTCAGGACTTGGAGTGACCATACCTGTCTCCATGTCTGACTGGGATTACTGAACTGGAAAAGGTCTCTGAACTGGAAAGGAGAGCAAAGTGGGGCCTGGAGCAGAGCTGAGAGAGGTCAGGCTGCCTCGGGACTGCGGGAAAGGAGGAGCTGGGGGTTGAAGTGAGGGTCTGTATGTGAGCACACCTGTGACAGACACTGCACAAGGACACCTGCAAGTCACCAGTACCTGTGCTGAGGTGCTGCCTGCTTCCCAAGAACTCCCAGTAGAGGCTACTTGTGAGAAAGGTCTCAGTGAAACACAGCTGCACCTCACATCTGGGGAAACAAGGAATACCCAGGGTCTGGAATTGTTAACAGAATGTCCCAGGACAAAATGCTACACGCAGGGCAGGTGAGAAGGACTAGGAAGAGCCCAGAGCTGCAATTCTCAGCCTTTTACTTTCATTTTTCTATGCTGTTCTCATTTTTCCTTTATTTGTGGTTCTCTATGTGACCTCAGTCAGAGGAAAGCACCTGGCTGCTCATAACATTTGGAGTCCTCCTGGAAGCTCCCTGCAGCTGCTGGATGATCCTCAATCTGGATGTCACCCCTAAAAGAGAGCTGCCAGCACTGTGTTGACCTTTTTGGTGTGGCTTTGGCTCTGATCCAGCAGAGGAGTGGGGCCAGCAGCAGTTTCTAGCCTTAGGTGGATTTTGTCTCTCCAGGGACTCTCATTCCAAGCACATATCTGAATTCAGGGCTGCAGTCTGTCTGTAAATTCCCCAGGGATCATCTCTTGGGACAGAACAGCAGCAGATGTGGAATGGGAATGGTGTTTGCAGTCTGCTCTGGTGCTGCCAACTGCTGCCAGTGATGCAGTGCTCTACATTTAGCCATTCCTTGATGTTCCCACATACTCCCTCTTGGGCTTTACAGCCCAGGAATCCAGGCTTGCTGCTTGGAATAGCCTCACAGTCACATCTGGAGAAGCTCCTTTGGAGAAGTAACTGTGGATTTATGAACTTCACATGAAAAGCGAAGTGCTGAATCTCTTATTTATCAGAATTTCCCTTGACGTTAAGAGGAGATGGAGCTGAGCAGAGGATGCAGAGATTCAGCCTCAGGTTTCTGGAATTCAGATTTGCTGTTGCCTGATACACATTGCTTTGCATGAGTTAATTAGCCTGCAGAGAGGATCAATTTTTCTTCATTTTATATTTACATGCTTTGCTCAGAGCTTCTCTGCTGGGATGAAGGAATTTCACATTGTCAGTTTATTCCAGCGATGAGTCTAAAACTGAAGTTGAGCAGAGCTTGTTTGATGTCTGGGCTCTGATAAAAGCATCTGTAACTTCCAGCTGTGGCTCTCTGAGCTTCTGGTGAGGAGCAGAAGGCTCTGTCCAGATGCTTTTGCATCCCACAGAGTCTGGGGTAGGCTTCATGGATGGGATTTTGAGTACAGACCTGGATTTGGAACATTCTGGGGTGAACCTTTTGAAGTCTGTCAGTACCTGAAGGAGGCCTAAGAAAAGATGGAGAGGGGCTTTTACAAGGGTGACAGGACAAGGGGGAATGGCTTCCCAGTGTCAGAGGGCAGGGATAGATGGGATATTGGGAATAAATCTTTCCCTGGGAGGGTGGGCAGGCCCTGGCACAGGGTGCCCAGAGAAGCTGTGGCTGCCCCTGGATCCCTGGCAGTGTCCAAGGCCAGGTTGGACACTGGGGTTTGGAGCAGCCTGGGACAGTGGAAGGTGTCCCTGCCATGGCAGGGGTGGGATGAGCTTTAGGGTTCCTTTCCACCCAAACCATTCTGGGATTTTGTGATTCCTACTGTGGGAGCCAGCAGGGCTGATCATGCTTCCCTCACCTCTGTCTAATGAATTTTGTGTATCATGGTTTGATGTGCTTTGTCCCAGGGACAAAAGCTTTTCTAGCTCAGCATATTTGCTGAGATCTCCACTGCTCTCTCAGTAAAGAGATTAGCTGGGGAAATAAGTTTTGCTCCCTTGGGAACCGTGGTGCATTGCCAGTTTGTAAATACACAGATGCCATCACAAGAAAAAAATCCAAATATTGTATCAAGCTGTGATGTCTGAAAAATTGTTTTATATTCTAAAAGACTCTTGCTTTGATATTGAAGACTTAGATGTCACAAAAAGGAATGTGTATGATTTAATTTTTTACAAGGCTACGGCTAAAGAGGGTGATAAAATTCTAATGGTGCTGCTCTTTTAGGGCATTTGCAGGGAAAACCAAACACCTTCCTAAAGTAAACTTCCTGCTGTATTTTCTGGAGTAGGCAAGTCACAGTATAGCAATGTTCACAAGTGGGGAAATAGGAATATAACCAACCCTGTGCAGCCTCCAACCAGCCTTTCTAAGTGCACATCATCTCCTTGTGCTTTAGCTCTCAGCTTGAGTGTCCCAGGTGATTTGAGTTCTTGTGCTGAGCTGGAGGAGAGTGAAGCTGCCAGATATTTTATTGTAGCTTTATATTTGTCACATGAGATGTTTGACTCGGAGAAATCGATTCCATGCTTTTGTTTTAACTGGAGAAAGGAAAAACGTGCAGCACTGGGAGTGCCATGAAGAGGCTCCAGCTCTTTCATTCCTGAGGATTTTTTTTGACATTGCACTCTGCAGCTTTCCCTGAAGCTCGGAGGGAGGTTGGGCTGTGGGTGCAGGAGATGTCAGCTGGCCCCATGGGCTGTGGGATCTCATGCCCTGCAGTTCAGCTTCCCTCTCACACACAGCTGGGGCACTGCTCAGCTGGTTCTGGCACAGCTGTAGCAGGTTCCCTGGTTCACCTCATTTTTAATCTGAACTTACGGGGGGAAAAAGATAATTTGCATTAATTAGCAGGAATTGATGCAAAACTCCAGTGTTGAGATGTGAAATGCTGAAGCTGTGAGCAGCAGTGGTGTGAACCTGCACTTGGCTGCAGAGCAGTGATGGATTTCACAGCCCCTGCCCTGAGTTTTGGGCTGTCCCTGCTCCAGCCAGGGTTCTCAGGGCCCTGCTGTCCCCCTGCTGTCCCCCTGCTTGGAGCTTTACTGCCTCTCTTGTCCCTGTGCAGAGCCAGCACTGCAGGGATCCCTGTCCTGGTGGCTGTTCCAGGTCACTGTGTGCCCCCAGAGTGTCCCCACTGCCCACAGCTCTGCCAGTGCCACTGCACCGTGTCCCCCAGTGCTGCTGTGTCCCCAGGGCCAGCCCTCCTGCTCAGCTGCCCATCCCTGGTACAAAAAGCTTGATCATCCCAGCTCTGTGCCCTGCAAGGGACCCTGCTGCTCCCTCCTGCTCCTCCCCACCCAGGGGAACAAGCCCAGACTCCCCTTGCAGCCACAATTTAATATTCTCTGTCTGGATGCTCATCAGGAAATGCAGCATGGGAGGAAGAGAAAGCAGCTTTCTCTGTCTCACATTTTCAGAAGCTGTAAATAGTATAATAAACTTAAACTTCTCTGGAAAGCACTTTGTGCAATCTGAGCATTTTTCTCCCTAATTTGTCATCTCTGTAAAGTATCCTTTTTTTCTTACAGATTTATGGTTTTTCTTTGCCCAGTGATTCCTGAAGCCTGTCAGGATCACTTTTTAAAATGTATATATAATAAGGGACTTGGCAATTAAACAAACAGAAAAAAACCACCCAGAAATTGCTTTGGAATTTGTTTCTATAAATAACTGCCTTGTCCCTATGGAGTATCTTCAGCTGAGACAAATAAAATCTCTCAGGTTTGATTCCATCCAGTACCTGAAGGAGCCAAGGAAGATGGAGAGATACTGTTTACAAGTGATGGAGTGTCAGAACAAGAGGGAATGGCTTCAGACTGGGAGAGAATAGGTTTAGATGGGATATTGGGACAGAATTCCTCCCCGTGAGGGTGGGGAGGCCCTGGAAGTGTTCAGTGCTTAGAGCAGCCTGGGACAGTGGAAGGTGTCCCTGCCCACAGTAGGGGTGGCACTGGATGAGTTTTAACATCCCTCCCAACCCAAACCATTCCATAGTTCTCCATCACCTCCCTTCACATCTTTTCTCTCCTGTTGTTTCTTGTCTCTGGTTTTAAGATGTGTCATGAGCACTGGGATGTGCCAGGATGTGCAGGGGGACAGGTGAACCTGCTGCAGCCTCGAGGCTCTGGGACACAGAACTGCAGCCCCAAAACACGAGCTGTGCCTGGCTGAGGAGCACAGCAAGTGCTTAAATTGTGATCCTTGAGCCATGTGGATCCAGGGTTTGGGAGAGGCCTACACCTGCTGGTTTTTAATCACTGTGATTAGAACTGATTCACCAGAGAATGTTGTGTTTAATACACACAGAGAGGACCAGGCTTTGCTATTCTGATCAGATCCATGTTAACAGTTACTTGGAGATCTGTTCCAGGGATATAAATAGGCTTTAGCAGGTAAAGCACTACCTTGGAGTTGTAAATAAAGATATCAAATGATAGTCCACAACAAAACTGCAGATACTGGGTGGAGGATGATGGCTTTTGCTGTGTTCATGGCTATCTTATATCTAATCCACCATAAAAGTGCTGTATTTTATAGCCATGGTTGTATTGAAGTGAGGGATGTTACATCCCCAGCCTCCAGCATTCCCTCTGAACATCCCCTATTCCCAGCAACTGCAGAGCCCAGGGAGGTTTTAATTTAAGGCCCATATGGAAAGCATGTGAAAAAATATCTCTTTGAGCTGTCATTAATTAATGGCACCTTATGAAATCTTTTGTTTGTTTGTCTTTGCCCAGGTGTTCTTGCCTTCCCTTGAAATTCAACTCTCCTGGTCTGGACAAGCTGATACTGTTGTTTAGTTCTGGGGAAGTGAAAAGGATCCCTCTGCTGTGGTGGGGTGACCCTGGCTGGGCACCTGGGCACCACCAAGCCCCTCTGTCACTGCCCTGCTCAGCTGGCCAGGGGACAGAGGACACAGGGAAAGGCTCTGGGGGTATAAGGGCAGGGAGAGATCCCTCAGCAGCTGCTGTCATGGGCAAACCCACTCAGCTGGGGGAAACCACTTGAATTCATTACCCAGCAGAGCAGAGCAGGAAATTGAGAAATGAACCCAAATCTTAGAACATCTTCTCCACATTCTCCACAGCCTCCCTTCTTCCCAGGCTCAACTTCACTCTGGGTTTTCTCTCCTTCCTCCCCCTCAGCAGCTCAGGGGGATGGGAATGGGGCAGTGGTCAGTCCATCACACCTTGGCTCTGCTGCTCCTTCCTCCCCAGGCTTGGACTCCTCACCCTCTGCCCTGCTGCAGCCTGGGACAGTCCCTGCCAGGGGAGAGTTCTGCAGGAACCTTCATGGGCTCAGTGCTGCAGGAACTGCCCAGTGTGGATCCCTTTTCCCATGGGCTCAGTGCTGCAGGAACTGCCCAGTGTGGATCCCTTTTTCCATGGGGTCAGTGCTGCAGGAACTGCCCAGTGTGGATCCCTTTTTCCATGGGCTCAGTGCTGCAGGAACTGCTCAGGATGGATCCCCATGGGGTCACAAGTCCTTCCAGCAAACCTGTGCCATTGTGGGCTCCTCTCTCCATGGACCCACAGGTCCCACCAGGACCCTTCTCCAGCACAGGTTTCCCATGGGATCACAGCTCTCCCAGGTAACTCCTGCTCTGCCCTGGGCTCCTCCAGGGCCTGCAGGGTCTCAGCTGCCTCTCCATGGGCTGCACCCTGGAATTTGGGGGGAATCTCAGCTCCAGCACCTGGAGTAGCTCCAGCCCCTTCTTCTGCCCTGACCTTGGTGTCTGCAGAGCTCATTCTCTCAGACATTCTCACTGCTCCCTTCTCCAGCTGCAGTGGGCAGGTTTGGGATTTCTTTTCCCCTCATTGTTAACTCAGTTACCCCAGAGGAGCTCCCACAGTCCCTGCTGGGCTCAGCCTTGGCCAGCAGTGGGTGTGTCCTGGACACAGCTGGAATTGGCTCCAGCAATCACTTCCAGCAGCTTCTCACAGAATCCATCCCTGTACCTCTCCTCCATCCCCCAGTCAAACCCAAAACACTGCTGAGGGTTAAACTTCAGACTGGGGAATAAGCAGCAGCAGCAGCAGCAGAGATCCCTTAGAAGGCTCTTGCTTCTCTGAAAGTGCCCTTGATGATGCAGATTGAAGGTAGATCAGTATGGAAAACATGACCTAGATGTTCTTTCTAAGCAGAATACTTATATATACACACATAAATATATATATATAACCATCTTGCAAGCACTGGCAGCTCTTTAAAGGAGCAGCAAAAGCTCTTTTTTTTCAGAAATACCACATCAACAGCCTCAGTACAGTCCCCAGTGATTAAAGCTACACCTACAAGAAAAGCTGGAAGCTCTGCCAGTAAACCTTCCTGCTAATGCTGCTGAAAGACCCTTCATTATCCCACCCAAGGCAGAGTTGAAAAACAGATCCTTCCCAACATCCCTGCATTAAAAAAAAAAAAAAAAAAGATATTCAGGCAGCAGCAGCAGAATCAAATTCACAGAAATATTTCACCCTTTCTGCAGTGATTTGCAGACACCTTTAGACCCCTATTCCATGTGCAGAGACTCTGCTTCCCAGGAGTGGCCATTTGATTGCTTATTCAGAATTTTTCCAGAAAGCTCTTTTGCATTAGGAGTGTGTTTTAATGTGAGATCTAGTTGTTGGATAATTGATAAATTATGGCCATGAAGAGCTTAAATATAATTAGTTACTATGAGGTAGAGAATTGTCATTTTTATAAGGAGAATTATCAAGTTACTATAGTAGGATTTGAATAACTATTTATTAAACACTAACATAGTTGAAATTAACCCTTTTTGGGTCATTGCATGCATGTGTCAAAATTTATTTTGTTCCCTGGTAGGCTTGTAGTCCAAATTAATGTTGAGACCTTGTAGTTGTTGATCACAAATGATCTCCTAAGCCAAGATGGAACTGAATAAACAGCAAGGCAACTCACAGGTTTGTACTGATCACTGATGTGATCCAGCTCAGGGAGCTACTGTAGTGAAATTTAAAATATGGGGCTTAAATGGGTTAGAGTCAGAGGTGGGTATTGCCCTGGCCATTTGCACAAGGATTGGTGACAGGCCACCTTCGGGTCCCTGGTGTATTACTGAGATTCTCCACACTAAAGAAATAAAATGTAAGGCATAAATGTGAGAATTAAATCCAGTAAAGGATGTTTTATTCACTGAGTTGCTGTCTCTGAGTAACTTGCCTCCACCCTGGTCAAAAGCTTTATCCCAAAACCCAGTTCTGGGGATCCCAATTCCTCCAGCACCCATTTGGCTAAATGAGCAACATCATTGACTTCCCCAGGGCTGTCCATGGCACTGCCCAGGCTCCCCAGGCAATGGGCACAGCCTGAGGCTGCCAGAGCTGCAGGAGCACTTGGACAGCACTGCCAGGGATGCACAGGGTGGGATTGCTGGGGTGTCAAGTTGGACTTTATGATCTTTTGGGTTCCTTCCAACTCAGAGTATTCAGATTCCTCTGATTCCACCTGGGAGCTGTAACTGGGAAGCTTAAGGCCTGATGTCCTTAATTTCAATTTTCTGGAGAGGTGCTCCAGTCAGACTGCAAGCTAATTTGTATGTGGCACCTGTGTGGCTGCTGATGCTGAGCAGTGAGAGCTCTGTGCTGGGTGCACTCCTGAGCCTATTGACTCGAACCTATTGAGTGGCTCTTTGTGATCCCAGCCCTGATTCCTCCTCCAGCCACACTGAACCACCACAGGCAGCTTAGTGCTAAACTGGGCTAAGAGCTTTTGGCTTATATAAAAGTTCAAAGTGAGCCACTCAGTTTTTCCTTGATGCAATTTAGGTAAAAGCAGAATTCCATCTGTGGAATTTTTCTGTGCAAGATGACAAATGCTCTATTGGAAAGGAGGCTCCTTCCCCCAGACAGGGACAGTCAGGAGAGTGTGAGTGCTCAGAGCTGTGCCACATTCACCTTGCTCTCCAGAGGTCTTTTCCTGGCAGCATCTGCCTTTTCCATGTCTAGCAGAAGATGCACAGCATCAGAGGTGGAGATGGCCAAAACCATCAAACAATTCCTTGTGCTGTCCTATTTCTGAACACCAGAGCACCAAATACTGAATAGGTAAAACAGACACCCTCTGTTACCTATCCTGTGCTCTCTGCTGTGATTTGCCATGCAGGAGCTGAGAACAGCATTTCCAAACCCTGTGACTGTTCAGGGTGATTTGTGGAAATGGGGGAACATTTCCCTGGGAGAGCAAAGCAGTTTGGAAAGCTGCTGGTGGGATGTGTCCAGCCTCTCAGACCTGGGGCTTTTGTTCCTGTTTATTTCCTATTACCTCTGTGGGACATAATAACCTTTATTTTTTTTTTTCCCCAGAGCTGTCTCCTCTGTACCTCAAGGACTTCCTGTAGGAAATTTTCAGACTGCTGGTGGCAGCCCCATGAAATGAGTCAGCTCCACACTGCTTTCAGTCTGGTGAATGAAAGGATTCTGGAGGCATAATTTCCTTATTACTGAAGCCTGGCTTTGACAAAATTGTAGAATTCACTGCTTTCTTGTAGATATGAGTGTCTAATTGAGAGAAAGAAAACACCAAAGCCTCATGTGAATCATAAAATCACAGAATCATTAAGGTTGGAAAAAAAAACGCCAGGATTATCGAGTTCAACCTGTGCTCAATGCCCACCTGCCACATCCAGTCCCTCCTCAGCACCTGCAGGGATGGAGACTCCAAACCTCCCTGGGCAGCTCCTGCCAAGGCCTGAGCACCCTTTCCATGGAGAAATTCCTGCTGCTGTCCAAACTGAGCCTCCCCTGCCCAGCCTGAGGCTGTTCCCTCTCCTCCTGTCCCTGTTCCCTGGCTCAGCCTGACCCCCCAGCTGTCCCCTCCTGTCAGCAGCTGTGCAGAGCCACAAGGTCCCCCTGAGCCTCCTTTGCTCCAGGCTGAGCTCCTTTCCAGCTCCCTCAGCTGCTCCTGGGGCTCCAGACCCTTCCCAGCTCCATTCCCTTCTCTCAGGCATGAATATGTGCAGAGCAGAGGCACCACTGTGCTGTTGTTTGTGCCCCAGCTTCTGCCAAACCAGGAACACAAGAGCAGCAATACTCTCCTTAATTTTTCTGATACCTCCCTTAAGAGGCTCTGAATGTATCTTTTAAGGAAAAAAAAAATTAAGTCATGCATCCAGTGGGTTATTTCCCAGAAAAATACCAAAAATATATTTCTGCTGCAATTAAGCCTTTCTGCAGTAATTTCTCTGTATAAAATGCAAATCCACTGTCCAGGCCCCAAAACCCCACACTGGAATGGCATCGGTGCCAGTGCACAGTCCTGGCTGTGCTGCTGGGATTCTGCAGCCATTTCCAGCTCCAGCACTCAGCCACAAGCCTGAAACTCCTCACCTTAGTCCTGCTTGTGGTTTCCCTTTCTTTGAGGCTTTGAAGAGCTTAAAGATCACCTCTCTCAAAGTACTTGACAAAAGTATCTCTGCTCTGTGAGAAGGTAACTCCCGCACTCCTCATCTGAAGCATTTTTCCATCTGCCTGATCTTTTCATGTATTTTTTTTCCCCAGAAAATTCACCTTTTTCCTGCTTTTTATTTCATGACCTGCACCCTACTCCTTTGTGGCCAACTAAGCCCTGGAGGCACCTCTGCAGTGCTGTGTGCAGCTCTGGATCCTCAGCCCAGCAGGCACAGGGAGCTCCTGCAGCAGAGCCAGCAAGGCTGGGAGGATGAGGAGAGCCTGGAGCATCTCTGTGCCCAGCAAAGGCTGAGGGAGCTGGGGCTGTTCAGCCTCCAGAGGAGCCCAGCTGAGAGGAACCTCAGCCCTGGCTGTCCCTGGCTGCAGGCAGCTCAGAGCAGGGCCAGGCTCTGCTCCCTGGGCCAGCAGTGACACCAGAGGGACAGGCAGGGACTGAGCCCAGGGAGTTCCCTGGACAGGAGGCAGAACTTCTTCCCTGGGCAGGACTGAGCCCTGAGCAGAGAGCAGGGAGGGGCTGCAGTGTCCCTGAGCAGGGATATTGCAGAGCCACATGGACACAATGCTGTGCCCTGGGCTCTGGGATGGCCCTGCCTGGGCAGGGAGGTGACACCAGTGACCCTCTGGGGTCCCACAGCCTGAGCCATCCTGGGATTCTATGATCCACTGGCAAGACAAAAGACAAGACCAGGTAATTCCAGAGACCAGGGAGAGAAGCAAGGAATGAAACACATTTAGACTTTGGCTTTCCATGTGGCAATCTCAAACTCTGTTTCCCCATTGCATTCCCCAAATATTTGCTCCCTATCCCACCATCCCCTGTCATCCTGGCCATCCCTGTCCCAAAGCCCTTCAGAACTAACCAGGGCATTTAGGATTGATGGCTGAGCTTTAGTGTTTCCATCCACAAATGGATATTGCTCATCTGGAGGTTATGGTCAGAACTGATGGCTCTAGAGCTCCTTAAAGATATGATGCCATAAAAAATTGTAAAGGCTATTGATGGTTTATTATTTTTTATCTGTAATATTTACTGCCTTTCACTTCCTTCTTGCATAACATAGCAAATACTGTTCTGCTTCCTGAAGATGTGTGGTAAATCAATTGATCCTCTGTTTTTTTCAAGTATCCTTACTTAATGTTAGCTTTCATGCACACGTTTTGGAATCTATGTAAAATATGCCTTAAATAGCTGAATAAAATAAATGCCAGGGCTCTTACAGCTTTTTCCACCTGCTTTCAATGCAGAGCTGCCAAACAATTTCAGTGGTTTATAGCCTGTTGCCCAAAATCAAATTCTGTGTTACTTTTGGTTTAAGGGCTAATAGCTTTTTGAAATATATTAGTGTTTTCTGGTGACAGATCCAAGATTAGCTGTTTATCCATTGTTCCAAGAGGTATTCTATAATCCTGTGGCACAGTCAACTTTATGAGGAATTTTACAACCTTTCACGAGTGCATTGTGTTTTAAAATGCTAAAAAAGCAGTTAAGGAGAGAGGAAAACAAAGCACTGCAGTGTGTCCCTCTGATGTTCTGCTGGCCCTTGAAGTGCAGTGCTGGGGAGTGAGGAGGAATGACTGCAGGAATGACTGCAGGGATGACTGCAGGAGGAATCACTTTGCCCAGACAGACTGAGGAGCCAGCCAGCCAAAGTTTGTAAGTGCTGCAGAACTGCTTTACTGGAAGAGGATTTGCCTTAAGACAATGAACAGCCAGAGTGGGGGGAACTCTTCCCTGAGCCAAACACTGCCAGCCCTTGAGCATGTCCTTGGGAGAGCAGAACTGTGACAATGGCATCCACTGGATTGACGGCAATCAATCCTGATTTTTTCAGGTGATGAGATAAAACCAGAGTGGGCCTCAGACTGAGGAGGGTGATTCTGCCCCTGACCCCTGTGCTCAGCTGAGAGCTCACCTGCAGAGCTGCCCCAGCCCTGGGCTCAGCACAGCAAGGAGCTGGAGCTGCTGGAGAGTCCAGAGGAGCTCCAGGATGAGCAGAGGGATGGAGCAGCTCTGCTGGGAGGGAAGGCTGGGAGAGCTGGGATTGTTCAGCCTGGAGAGGAGAGGCTTTGGAGTGATGGAATTGTGGCCTTGCAGTGCCTGAAGGGAGCCTGCAAAAAAGATGGAGAGAGACTTTACAAGGGCCTGGAGTGTGAAGATGGGGGAATGGCTTCCCACTGCCAGAGGGCAGGGTAAGGTGGGATATTGAGTAGAAATTCTTCCCTGTGAGGGTGGGGAGGCCCTGGCACAGGTTTCCCCATCCCTGGCAGTGTCCAAGGCCAGGTTGGACAGGGCTTTGAGCAGCCTGGGACAGTGGAACTGGGACTGGATGGGCTTTAAGTTCTCTTCCAGCCCAACCTATTCTAGGATTCTCTTTTATGACTGTGGGATTTGAGGCTGTGCAAAAGCAGGACTTCAGGAGTGCATCCATCGCTCCCAGGTGGTTCTTGCAGGGCAAGGCAAAGGCAGAACACTTCTGGGGGAGGGCAGGGCTCAAGACATCCCCGCTTTTTCTATCTTGTGGATACATCTTGGATGAATCTCTCCATATTACTTTATTCTCCTTTTGCATGGAGAAAAAGGGAAACACCCAAGTGCTGTGATGAGACAGAGCAGAGAGAATTGGATGGGCTCAGCACAGCTTTTTTCATTTAAAAGCTCCTCTGTGAGACCTTCAGCCCGAGATGCAAATGTATATTCCTTCAGGAGAAGTGTTTCAGAGGCAGGGTCTAGCACATAATTTTCTCTCCCTGCCTCCTTAAAGATGTCATATCCTTCACCCACAACAAATGCTATTGTTGGAAAGAAAATGGAAAATCTTTTTGGCCATTCTTCGGAAATGAAAGCAGCAATCTTCAAAGCTTAGAACAATCCCTTCAGGGTAGCTGAGTAACTGCTCAGACTATACAAAAACAGCCAATTTGTACTTGTGAGCTATGGAGACTCAGCTGTTCGGTCAGGCTGGAGATGTCTGTACCTGGCAGTGGCTGCAATCGTCTGTCACTGAGACATGGTGAGCTGGGCTTGGTCACTGAATGGTGCTTGAAGCTTGTAATGCATTGGGGAGAAATCACAGCCTCTTTTGGGCACCAGTGTTCATTGGATGGAGGGAGTGACAGGTTTGGGATCTGCTTTCCTTTGCAGCTCCACATTCCAGTGCCTGGTGGGAGTGGAGCAGGCTCAGCCTCCTCTGGTTTGTCCTCCCAGCCAAAACTCTGCTTTGTTTTGTTATTAAAGAGAATCAGACAGGGTTCTGCAGTGAATGACTCCCCAGCTGAGAATATCTGCAGTTAAAAAGGAGAATCCTACCTGAAAAGAGCTTCTTTTGGGAGCCTCCACACTGGGGTTGGCAATTTTGCAGACCCCACCTCCCAAACCAACCACCTTCACTGTGGCTGACACCAGTGCTGAGCTGAGGAGTTCAGTGTTCAACCATTCTGAAATTGCAGCCCTCAGCTGAGTGTCTGAACATTTGACCCAGGAGCAGTTGGACAAGATGATCAGAGGGATGGAGGCTTGAAGCTCCTCTGTGAGGAAAGGCTGAGAGAATTGGGATTGTTCAGCCTGGAGAAGAGAAGGCTCTGGGGTGACCTCATTGTGGCCTTGCAGTGCCTGAGGGGGCTGACAGGAAAGGTGGAGAGAGAGGATTTACAAGGCCCTGGCACAGAGTTCCCAGAGAAGCTGTGGCTGCCCCTGGATCCCTGGCAGTGTCCAAGGCCAGGCTGGACAGGCCTTGGAGCAGCCTGGGACAGTGGAAGGTGTCCTTGCCATGGCAGGGTGACACTGGATGGGATTTAAGGTCTCCAAGCCACGCTATGATTCTATGCCTACCCTGAAAACTCAGCTCTGGGCTTTTTACCTGGAGACACCCAACGAATCAACAACAAATCTGAAATAAAATCCAGTTTGGGTTTGTTTTTCCCACTCTGCCTTTCATCGAACTCCACAAGGATACACAACACCTGTGAAGTATTGCTTAGACAGGCACTCAGTGTGTTTTGGGAACTGGGAAAACAGTTCTTGTACAGATTCCCAAAATAAAACAAAAGGCTGCCTGAGAGGGAAGTTCAGTTGTTTAACTCCAAGTGTAAACATATATATGTCTGTTTCTTGACCTACTTGATTTTCTAAGCATTAAGAACTGCTTTGAATTAGTGTTTTTGCCGGGATGCAGGCCTCTTGAAATTTTCATGAGAAGCATCTTCTGCATTCTGTAGCAAGAATTTATTGATGTCAATCAATGATGTTTAATCAGTGTGATGCAGTTCACACTGACATTTGTCAAGCAGTTGTTGCCATCTGTGGTTCCTCTTTATTGGGTGGTTTAAATTTTTTGGCTTAAACCAAAGGGTATTATTTGCAGATGGTCAGCCCACCATCCATAACCACAGCAGGATAAACAGTGCCCTGCCATGGCTGGGGTACAGATTAAGCACAGTGCAAGAGAGATCTGAGTACTCCAAAAGAAGATTTACATGAAAAGGCATAAAGAGGCAAGTATTTGTGCACAGTGGCTAACTGGTAAAACTCATGGGGTTTTTAAAATTTTTTTTTTAATGCACTACTTTGTATTTTGAGATCTCTTTGAGACCCTCACAGAGGCTTCTCATAGATAATGAATGAAAGCAAGGTGTCAGTTTGCCATTGATATCTCTGGCTGCACTATGGCCAAGTCTTGGATTTGTAGCTTCAGTGCAGTGTCCATGACTTTGGACTCTCATCCTGCCTGGCACTGTCCTGCTGGGTGGAGCAGGAAACATGGAGGGTTCGGAAAAGGCTTTGAGCCTTGACTCTAAGCTGAGTCCTTGGTGTAAGGCGTGGGATAATAAATTCCTCTCGAGCTTGAGCTGTAGCATCCAGAAAGTCCTCAGAGCCAGGCTCAGATAGCAGCCAAGAGGGGATTCTCCATCTCTGGGATCTCCTCTGCTGTGGGAGAGGCCAGATTGCTGCAGGAAGCAAGACCCGGCTTTTAGGGAGACAACTGAGAGCCCTAAAAGGGTTCTTCTGTCCAAACGCACTGACTTCTGGTCTTTGTCTTGGCTGCAGTGTCAGGTCTGCCCTTCTGAGAGTCATGGGAAAGGCAGTCCCCATGTTAATAGGAACAGGGATGTGGTGCAAATTGATTTTGGGAGCTTTCAGTATTTCCCTGCTCCCCACTGCCATGGATGTACTGCAGTGCTGGTGAAGGAGCCATCAGCTGAGTGTGTCAGCCTGGGACTTAAGGGTTTGCTGACAAACTGACCTCTTGTGTTAAGGCCTTGGTTTGGCCCTGGCTGGGTCATTTGTGTCATCTCTTGATTTCCTTCGGAATTTAAACCCAGGAGAGCAGGGATAGATGGAATATTGGGAAGGAATTATTCCCTGGGAGGGTGGGCAGGCTCTGGCACAGGGTGCCCAGAGAAGCTGTGGCTGCTCCTGGATCCCTGGCAGTGTCCAAGGCCAGGTTGGACAGGGCTTGGAGTGGAAGGTGTCCCTGCCCATGGCATGGGATGAGCTTTTAGGTCCTTTCCAACCCAAACTATTCTGGGATTCTGTGATTTTTTTCAAAGATCTTCAGGCATCTTTTTGTTTGCAGGTGTAACATGAAGGAACAACGGTATTCCCTAGCTCTATCAGATCATGATTAGGTGTTCAAATAACTTAGGCCATGTAAGTATCTTCTGTAATAAAAAAGAAGTAAGTGCGAATTTATTTTCTAGCCACACAAAAAGTCAATATCTAAAATGGATTTTCTGATTTTTCGATGATTTATCAAAATTCCGATGAACTTGCTCCTCTTGCTCTTTTCCCTTTCCCCCTGTTTTTCAAGAAAGAAGCTGAAACTTTTTAAAGCAGCTCTAATAATAACATGACTTAAGAATTAGGTTGTGGTCATCAATCTGAATATTGAAGTTCAAAGCAACAAACTGAAGAGTAGTTGAGCTTTAAGCTATGATTTTGCTTTTCTGAGTAAGTTCCTTCATTTCTGAAGCCAGTCAAGAGCTGAAGCCATTCTAGAAGCTTCATAAATGCTGATCCTGAAAGATACTTATTGATAACCATAGCAAAGATCTTTTTAATATCCTTGAGGGAACCATAAAACAATCTCATAAGCTAAAAGTACAATAAGTTGCTTGTTTTTTCACAGCATTTCCCTGATGTATCAGTGATGAGCTGTCCATGCTCACAGGCTGAACTTAAAAATTCATGAAATATGAATAGAGTTATTGTGATGTGGAACTAAACATGTTCCCAACTTTGAAGATAACACTGAGGAAAGTTACTTTTCTGTTCCTATAGTGGAGGAAAATGTTAAAGCTGGAGATAAAGGGTTCACTCCTTGATGTTAAATACATGCCTGAAGTACTGTCAGAAATGGCTCAGAGAGAGCAGAGTGAGCCATCAACTTTGTCATATTGGCTTCTGAAAATAATAAAAAATCTTTCTATACAAGTTGTACTCATTTCACCAGCCTGGGCCTCACAGTGATATTAGTGACCCTTGAAGGGAGCAGATCCTGCATGGAAAAAACTCCAGTGGGAAAAACAAAGAGTTCATAGGCAACATGGAGGCTTAAATTCACCTGGTGGATGTGGGGCTTTCTCAGAGGTGGTTTGGGTGGCAAAGCAACAAAATTAAGGCTGAATAATCAGTAATTCTTGAGAGCCTGAGAGAAAAAAGGGAAGATGCAACTCCTGAGCACCACCTGAAGCCTGAAAACAAATAACCCAATTGTACTCACAGCACTCCAGACAGAACACTCAGATTTTGAGGAAACAAAATTGGCTTTAAACTGAACCTTTTCTGCAGATTTCTGTTTGCTTTTGTTGGTTCTTTTCTTTTGCAGATCATTGTTTTCATACAGGGATTTGGTCACCAAAAGGCTCATTTATACAGTTCAAGGAAATTTAGCCAAAAGACACAAACATTTTATTTCCCTGTGCTGGTGCTACAAGGCTGGAAATGTAGCTGGGTGAGATGATCTGGGAGAAGACACCTTTGCCCTGGAGAACACCCAGCACTGACAGAAGCTCCAGTGAGTAACAGAAACTATTTTTTCCTGCCTGTTTTACATCTCCCAGATTGTGAAGACAGTCTGCCCCAGATCTGTCATGGTATCATGCTACCATCACACACTTCTGAAGCGATCAGGGGGTGATAACTCCTGCAAATCAAGTTATTTTTGTATTTTTAATTTTTCATGGAACTGGCAGCTCGTGTTGGCTGTATTTTAAGGAGCAAAGATTTCAGCTAAAGCATTACTATGTCATTAACCAATCCACTGAATATTCATGATTTAGTGGATCTTTTTCCCCCACAGAAGGAGAGAAGTAATTATTTTGGCTAGCACTTGAAAAGTGTGTGTGTGTGTGCTCTTCACAGAACTCCACTGGAATGGGCAAAAATAGAATTTTTCTATTAGACATGCAAACTGATCTCCTCTGCCCGATACTGAGAAATATCCCTTAGTTCTTCTTCTCTATTTAGTAACAATGTTTCATTTTTTTTTTCTTGATAGGAATGTAATGAAAATGGAAAAAAAAAAAGGATAAAAAGTAGGAAGAAAAAACCTTCAAACTCTCAGTGGAGGCTGAGCTTTGCCTTGGTTGAACACTGATTTAGAGAGTGGGATCTTGACAAACCTTTTCAAGCTACCATTTGGTAATGCTGTTGAAATTTCTCAAAGGAAATAGGGGTGGGGAAGCTGCTCTCAGGACTTGGAATGCCACAAAGCATAACTTTCCCATGTCTCCTACAGCCATGTCCTGTTGATGTCCATCTTCAGGGCAGGATGACATGAAACAGCCTCAAGTTGTGACAGGGGAGATTAATTAGATATTAGGAAAATTTCTTCACTGCAATGGTGGCCAGGGCCTGGCACAGCAGTCCAGGGCAGGGATGGAGTCACCATCCCTGGAAGTGTTAAAAAAACATGTGGATGTGGCACCTGGGGACAGGAGTTAGTGCTGAACATGGTGGTGGTGCTGGCTTGATGTGTGGACTCGATAATATTGGAGGTTTTTTCCAACCTTGGTGATTCTTTGATCTTTATTGTTGTTATCTAAAGTATTCTGCTCTCCCTTGTCACTTTAGGGCAGCTACAGAGGGATCTGTTAGTGGATAATCCTGCAGCTTTGGTGACACAGGTGGCACTTGGCTCCTTGGCAGTCTCAGAGGGCTGAGCCTCATTCAGAACCTGCTGAATTTCAGAACCTTCAGAACCTGCAGAACCAGGCAATTTGTCAGGATACACTGAAGGGAATGTGACACTTGGTGTGAATACTTTTGGGTTTGCTCGGTCCTCAGGTCAGAAGTCATTTGAGTACAACTGAACAAATCTGAAATACCTTCCCCCACATAAAAGAAATGAAGGGAAAATCATTGCTGCTGCTGAGAGTAGCACGGCAGAAAGGAACTGTGGAACTGCAAACCAGTTCAGGCAGGGGGATCAGCTTTTCTCAGGTTCCCTTAGGAGTTGTGCAAAGAGAAGCACTGTCCAGCTGCCCCCGAGGCCAGCAGCAGGGCCAGCTCTCCTGGAGGCACATGTGGCTGGGCTGGGGACAGTCCCAGGTGATGGCATCACTGTCAGCCAGCACAGCCTCAAAGTCTGCTGTTTGCCTCTCCCCTGAATAAAAGAACAGCAGCAGCAACAACAGATACCTGGGGAGGTTTTTGAAGTGAATCCTCCCGGACAGGGCAGGGGGGCTGTTGGTACATGTGTATTCTGAATTTTCAGCTCTCATGTTATTATCAACAGAGATTTTATTCTTGTTGGGGGTTTTTTTGTTTGTTTTTTTATATTCATCTTTATTTTCTTCTGCCATGCTGTCCTCCCCAGGACCACACACACTTGTGGTGCCAGGTGCCCTGTGGCCATCTGTCACCCTAAGGGGAGTTGTGGCTTTCTCCCTCCCTGCTGCTTTTTTTGGGACTTAATTCTGCCTCTTTTTTGGGAGAAGTGGAGGCAGAAATGCTCGCCTTGTCCTTCAGCAAGGAGCTGCTTCAAATTCTTCCACTCTCTTTTTTAAGATTCTAAAATTACTATTTTTTTTTATTGGGATCATCTGTAACAGCCATGTGCCAAACGTCTTCAAACCCAGCTTTTTTCCAAACTGGTTTATAATTAAAATAGATCTTGCTGTTTCTGTGTAATGCACCAACCTGACTTCAGTGGGAGCAGTGGGTAATAAAGGACAACGGGAATGGATCTTTATCCCAGGCTGCTTCAGAATAAGCTGCAGGTACTTTTCTGTTTGCACAAATGTTTCTGCTCCTGACAGTTGAGGCCATGTGGTTTCCCTTTTTGGTAAACTACTCCGCCAAGTTGGGTGGTGTTTGTTTGTTTGTTTAATAAAAAGTGCTTTTATTTATAAAGAAGAAAAATCTCAGTTGTCAGCTCTGGAAACAAACCTTCTGTTTATCATGTGCCAAAACACCCCTATAGAACCCCCAAACCAGCTTCCCCTCGGTGCCTGCCAAAAGCTGATTTCCAGCAATTTGAGAGGTATTTCGAGCTCTATGTCATGCAAATCATTCACATTTTCACCCTCTTAGCAGAATAAGGAAACTGAGTGTGGCTGATGGACTTACCACAGTATTTTAGCGTCTGACTATGAGTTATGTGCCTGTCTCTTCTGCAGGTTGGTAGGAGGATCCTGGGTCTGAACAAAGAAGCCATAAAAGACTTCATGAGGAGCTAGGACTAAATTAAAACTCAAAATCCTCCAAAGCAATTTTAGGTTTGTTTCCATGGCATTGATTTTTTTTTATTTCCTTTTTTTTTTAATTATGGCTTGAAGGTGAGAGGGGTTATTCTTACCTTTTGAAAAGTTGCCTTGTAGGATACAATGGCTCAAGGCTGTTTCAATTTCTAATCCTCTTGGTGTCATCTTTCTGAAAAGCAGGGTTAACTGATGCACATGGATAAAGCTCGGGAAAGGGGGGTTACTGGGGTTGTTCAGTAGTGGCTGTGCTCTCAAGACAATATTCAGCATTCTGGCATTAAAACGTTGGATGTGAGTTGTAGTTAATGATGTTTATCACTTTACCTCAAGTCAGGGTTTGAGGTACAGACGGTCCTTATTAAGGACAGCGGTGACAGTTCCGGCACGGAGGGTTTGGGGAGCCCGGGGAAGCAGCACGCTTCCTTTGTCATTCCGTGCTGGGTAGGGAAAGCCAGGGTTCCGATGGGAGGACAAGGCTTCCAGCCGGGAAAGCGGGGAGCAGAGTTCAGGAGAGGGCCACGGGCCGGCCCGGGGGGCTCAAACTTTCCGTGACACCGAGCAGCCCGAGCGCCTTCCCGCCACCGAGCCCATCTCCGCCCCGTCAGAGCCCCGCGCTCCGCATCCCCGCACGGCCAGCACTGCGCACCCCGCGCTCGGCATGCCCTCACGGCCCCGGCACCCGGCACTGCGCACCCCGCATCCTCCCGGCCCCGGCACCCCGCGCTGCGCACCCCCTCACCGCCCTAGCAGCCCCCGCTCGCACCCCGCGCTCCGCATCCCCTCACGGCCCCGGCACCCCGCGCTGTGCAGGGCCGGGGGGCGATGCCCGGCCGCGCTGCCCGCTCGGCCCCACCGCGGCCCTCGGGCCTCCGTGCCGGCTGTGGCGGCGACCGGGCGGCTCTCCGCAGACGCTGGCGCTGCGCGGGGTCTCTGCCGCAGCCGCCGGCCCTGCGCGGGGCGGGAGCTCCGCCGCGGCCGCTCCGCCGCCCCCTCCCCGGGCGCCGTGAGGGGCGGGCGCCCCGCGCCCCCCGCCCGCTCCGCCCGGCTCCGCTCCGCCCGGCTCCGCTCCGCCCGTGCGCAGGGGGCTCGGCCCGGCCCGCTCCGCGCAGCAGCGCCCCGCGCCCCCCCGCGGGCCGGCGGAGGCGGGAGCGAGGCGGGGGAGGGCCGGGCGCTGATGCCGCCGCTGATGCTGCCGCTGCTGCCGCAGGGCTCCTCGGCCCCGCGGCCGCCCCGCAGCCCCGGCGCGGCCGCCCCGCGCGGGGCATGAAGTTGCGGCGGCGGCGGCGGCAGCGCGGCGGGCGGAGCGGGGCGGGCGGCCCCGGCCGCGCCTCCTCTGCGGGGCCATAGTCCGGGGCGGGCTCGCCGCGCCTGGGCGAGCGGTGCCGCTGCTCGCCAGCCCTCCCGCTCCGCTCGCCGCCGCGGCTCGTGCGGCCAGCCCGGCGCGGCCGGGGCGCGCTCCCCGCGATGTGCGCGCAGCGGCGGGCGGCCGCCGGCCCGCTCCCATAGCCCTGCCGGCAGCGCGGCGGCTGGCGGGGCCCCTCGGGAAGTTTGATGGCTTCTTTGAGGAGAGTCAAAGTCCTGCTGGTGTTGAACCTGATCGCCGTGGCCGGCTTCGTCCTCTTCCTGGCCAAGTGCAGACCCATCACGACCAAGAGCGGCGACTCCTTCCATGACATCCACCCCAGGGCAGAAGTGGTCAACTTGACAGCCCACGGCGTCAGCTCCATCCAGGATGCGGTGCTGAAGAGGCTCTCGCTCCTAGAAGACATCGTCTACAGGCAGCTGAATGGTAGGGATAGTTGTGCTCTCTTTCATGCCTTTGGGGTAGGGTCGGGGGTGGTGACTCGGGGCTCGGAGCAGGTGCCCGCCGTGCCTGAAGTTTGCATGACGGACCCCTGCTCTTCCCTCTGCTGTTGTGCAAACGGAGTCTCAACGGGCTGAAGCGATTTAGCACCTGATTTCCAAGTTCTGTGTGTGTTTAAAGCTGGGAGTACCTTGCACAGGATGGAAGGAAGTGGTAATAACAGAATGCTGCCGTTCAGATGTATAGCGGCGGTCAGAAAATGACAGTGGCACGATTTCTGCATCAAACGCGCCGGGTGTGCCGTGAGCGAACACGGGTTGGAGCAGCACCGTGTGTATTGATCGAGGGAATGGCTTTTACTCCTACAGAGCTGGGCTTTGGAAAGGAGTTTTTAAATGGCTCAAGCGTGTTGCATCATTTGAGTGCAGAAGGTCAGAAAGCAAAAGGCACTTTCTCTAAGAAGTTAAGCAAACTATTCAGTATTTCCTATGGCTCAGCACTGACAACTGCTAATTAAAATTTCAAGTAATGCTTCTCTTTATAGCACAGAAAAGCCATTTCGATTAAAATCTCACCAGGTTCAGTAGTTCTGAGATGCAGAAAGCGAGTTTTAAAGATGCTGTGCAGGATAGAGAAACACGTTGTAAAGATGTAAGAAATCTAGGTGAGGTATCTAATTAAAACACTCACTGTGGAAGCTGATTTTTTTAAAGTTGTTCCCCACAGATTCACAACTGGGGGTGTAATTTCAATCAAGGGTCTTGTTTATTGCTTCCAATCTCCGTAGCTTTAATGCCTGCAAGTTTCTGTGTGTCGGAATGAGTGGAGTTGGTGTTTCTGGCAGTGTCAGTGTGATTCCCTCTCTGAGTTTGGAATATGGAGCTCATGCCCGGTGCTGTGCTGAACCAAAAGCTGGTGTGTGCTGTGTCTTTGTGCTGAACCTGAGCTGTAGCTGGTGACACTTCTGCACCCAGGAGGAGAGGCAGGGGCAGGGACGCAGTGTGGCTTTCCCGGAGCACTTTGGGGACAGCACTGGAGCACTCAGCTGACGAGGAAAGTGTTACTGATATTCCCATTTTATACATTTGCACCTGTCCTGCCTGTGCCCGAGCCTGGCACCACGAGATGCTGATCACTGGTGGGTGATAAACAGAGGTGAAGCATAAGAATAACGAGGACTAAAGTATAAAGTTGAATGCTATTTGCAATCAAACTGTGAAATTGCCTTGTCCTGGATCCTGCTAGGGCAGAAGCTTCCAGGAAGATTTAGGCAGTTATTTGGGCAATAACTGTAGCTCAAGATAAGAGCCCTTACACCAGGACGTTGGACTAGGATAGGACAAGCGATCATGAAGCTGTGTGCCGTCCCTGCAAGCCCAGAGGGCGAGATGAGATTATCGGTTACTGCCCTTCTGTGGAGGTTAATGGGGCACTCCCTGCTCTGCCCGGCCCTGGGGGCTGCTCTTGGCGCTGGCTGGGGCTGCTGAGAGGAGCTGCAGGCACAGGGACAGCTCAGTGCTATCCCCAGGCTGCTGTGGGCACGGGGAGCGCTGTGCTGGAGCCTGCTCAGTGCTGAGCAGCAGTCATGCACCTACAGACCAGGGGAGGCAGAGAGGGAATAGATATGTTGGCAGATCACAAACGTTTTCTCCGGGCAGGCAGAAAGCTGAGCACATAAATGTGACATCTTGTCTGGCCTCTGCGTCCTGGGGTGATTTATAGCAGCGCTGATCAGTCTGGCTAAAAAATAGCTCTGGCACAGCGCTTATGTAACTTTGTGTCAAGTGTATGTTTGGTACATGTGGTTTTGAGAGAAGCTCAGAGTGCTCGGAGCTCTGAGGAGTGTGCTGGGGTTTACAGTGGGATGTGGGGGGCCAGGTGATCCCAATCCCCATCCCCACCCAGCAGCACTGAAAGAAAACGGTCAGGATGCTGGGACAGTCCCTGGGACTGAGGATGAGGAGCAGCTAGGCTGGCTTCCCCGCCAGGAATTTTCTGTGCTTGGATCAGCTTCATCCTGGGCATTTGAGGAACACCTCTAAAAGCTCCTGCCTGCTCGAAATGTGCAAATAGGAGCTCAGCACTTGTCTTTGATTTTCATGTGGGCAGTTGGGTGCTGGTGCCTCACAAACCCCACCTTAGCTCTGGGCCAAGTTCCCTGCACAATGACCCACTGAGAGAGGAGTTCTCTTTTGGTTCTAAAAGGTCATGGTTCATTTGAAATCTGATCTATGGTTTAGCAGCTACAAAATAATGGAATAAAGTATTCTACAGGGTGGCATGTGGAAAGCCTGCACCTCACATTGGGAAGTGTTTGGCCAAAGAGAGAAGCTACAACCCAGTCTGGGTGCAGCCAGCTATGGATTTCTTTTGCGTTATAGGACTTGGCTGGATTTCAGTGGGAGTTGAAGCCATCTTTAAAAACCTGAATCTCTTCAACAGCTCCATTCTGTACAGGTGAAATGAGCAATCTGATCATACCATTGCTGTGGGTTTGGTTTGTGAGTCATGTAGTGTAAAGCATATTGGAAATAACAGCTCTCAGTGGTGCAGCAGCCCTTATGTTTTACGTGTGTGTATTTATTTATCTCTGTAAAGGGTGCCCATGAAAACAAGCTAAACAACACTGCCTTGGCTCTGGGAAAGGAAGGATTTGACACAATCCTTCTGTCTGAATGACGTTTGTCTGCTATGTCATTCTGGAAATAACACCAGGCTCCCTCTTACTCCTCTCTGTGCAAGAAGAGCTGTCCCAAATGTGGCTCAATCTGTACATTTGCTCTGCTCTTTCTAAAAGCTGATTAGTGTTCTTTAACTCATTGCTCTTTGCTGATCTCTAATCGATGGCTTCCACACACAGAGGTATGAGGATGCCCTTTGGAATGGAGGCCTTTCTATGTGCAGGCACTCATCTGGGAATTCAGAGGATTTTTAATTTCTGCAGTCACTTTTATGGATGGAATTCTCTTGTCCAGCAGATGTCCAGAGAAAGCTAATGAAGGTCAGAAAGGAGCATGTGTATTTTAAAACAAGTGTTAACTACAACTTGTCTTTTTGATCCAAGCCTGGTTTTTGTGTGCTGACATTTATATAAGCACAAATTGTGATCCAGATTATTTCCAACTTTATGAAGATTTGCACAAATCAACTTCTCTGTTTGTCTCTGTGTTTACAACCAGGGGGTTTCTGTGCTTGTGTGATGAGGTGGTGATCTAATGAGGAGCTGGAGGGAGTTGAGACTCAGAAGGAGCATTCAGCTTTTGCAGGAGCCGTGTGCTGCTTCCTGGGAAGTGCTGAGCAAAGTCTTCCCATTAGCTTATCCCATTCCTCTGTGGCTAATGTAGGAACCCAGTAACGACCATGAGGAATAGGAGAAATTGTGCATTTATAGGACCCAGAGACAGCAAGGGTGGGCCAAGCTTTTAACATCCAAGTGGCTGTAGGGTGAGTGACATGGCTTGGGAAAAGCTGGTGTTGGTTTGAAAACAGTGTCCAAAGGTACTGTGAGCCCCCTGTCAGGGCATGGGTCAGTAAATGGTGCTGCCTTTGGAAAAGAAGGATTGCAGGAGGAAGAGAACTCTGAATAAACCCTGGGTTGAGGTGTGGGGAGCCATCACCTGTACCTGCCATAGCTGAACCCCTTGAACAGATGTGAGGGGTCAGTTCTGCTGGTCAGTGGGGACTTGAGGAACCTCCCAGGCCTGTCCACGTCCAGCAGAGGGCTGGCTCTTGGATTAAAGCCTCCAAGCAGTGTGAAGGCTGTAGATTCCCTCTCTGGTGCTCTGGGGTGGATACACAACAGCAGCTGACTCAGGAAGTGCTCAGCTGCCTGGAAGCCAAGGAGGCAGGAATGATGTGGTATCTACCTGAGCAGTGTGGAAAAACAGTATAAAAAGTCTTAACTTCAAGCTGATTACTGGCAAGACAGAGAACAGAAGGGCATTGCTGACTCATCCAGAGCTCTTCTGTCAAATTTTGTTTTGTAGCCTCAACAGATCATAGAATCACAGAATGGTTTGTGGTGGAAGGAGCCCTAAAGCCCATCCAGTTCCACCCTCTGCCAAGGGCAGGGACATTTCTACTATCCCAGGCTGCTCCAAGCCCTGTCCAACTTGATGCATAAGATCAGGGAGAATTAAAGCTATTTGCAGATTGTTGTAAAAGAGAGAGAGTGATGACTGAGTGCTGAAGTGAAGCTAGCCAGAAAACGGGTGAGCAGAGAGGGCTTCTTCCCCTGTGCTAAATAGATGCACAGATTAAACTGCTGCTTTCACCAAATGTTAAATGTTGAAGAGGAGCTTTACATTCCTTGGTGGTGAAATAAGCCTGTGCTCATTTTTTAAAGCAGCCTGCCTCTGTGCTTTTGCACATGGAATAATGTGAACATGCTGAGGTATGACCAAGTGCATGCCAGCAGCCTCCTGCGTTCTGGCTGTGCTCTCATCTGCTTATCCAATTAGGAAATTAACTTTGGGAAGGTTGCATATGGACATGGAGGCTGACACTGAACCACAGCCCTCAGCACGGTGTTGCTATCCTTGTAAAGTGGCACTTAATTAACTTAAAACACTTTGGAGATATGTGGATTTGCTTCCCATAAGGATAAGATAATGCTTATCTTCTCTTACACTTATCATCCTCCAAACACATTACAAACTTAGCTAACCACTGAGTATAGAAATTATATATGTAAATAAGGCAGATTAAAAGTGGTTTTATCAGCATTTAGGAGAATGTAATAGCACTACACCCACAGACTGGTAATATTGAGGTTTTAACAGGTAGGTAATATATTAACTTAAATACTAAGAAATTCCCTGATTAAGATAAATAACTAAGTGTAAATAACTGAGAGTTGGGAAAAGCTGCTTGTAGACAGAAGGGCCTTAACTTTAATCCCATTTTTGAACTAAAATAATTATTTATATGAGCAGAGCCTTGGTGGGTGAAATCCTTTGGTATAAGAAATGATGATGTGGAGATAAGAGATACACGATGGGGATGTGGCTGCTGTGTTAACTGATGGTTGTCACACAGCAGCTGGGATGCTGCTATCCCACTGCCAGGATATTTCTGAAGTAGAAAATAACTGTATTATGTAGTATGGCCTCTACACATTATATAGCAACTTGATAAAGATTGCCACTTTAACATTTGTACACCCAACAGGTTTGGTTGCCATATTCCCTGTTAGGAATAATGCAAATTATGTATTCAGTACCTGCTTTTAGAAGTTCTCAGCCTAAACTTCCCCACAGCAGGAGAGAGGTCTTCACAGGCTCAAGGCACCTGAGAGCTGCTGCCTGTAAATTATTCTTAGCAGGTTCCTGGGAATTGGGTCTGATACTGATCAGGGAAAGAATAGAGGAAATACTTCTTAGAGAAATAATAGAGTTAAAAGATGAGGCTTAAGATAGACATTTAGAAGCATCTGGAAGCTCAGACGTGGATGTGACATTTAGTTTGCAACCCATCTGACAAGGAACTGATAGATAATTTTTGGCTTTGATGGTTGTTTGGCATCGTGATCCAAATATTCCCTGTCATTGACAATGAATGAGTAATAAGCCACTAACACATTTGTCATGCAGAGACAACACAGGATTCATGGCATGCAGCAGCAATGACCAGAATACAGTGACAACAGTAGTATTTTAGTTTTGCATATTAATTCAGGTCTCCCTGAATGGAGAAACAGGACCTTACCTGGTTGATAAATTTCCCAAAGGTGCATTAGATTTATGCTATTTGGTTAGACTCCTATGAGAAATATCTCTCTAAGGATACAAAACACCCAGAAAGGTGCTGTATTTATGTGAAAAACAGTCTTGTTTGCAAGCCTCAGTCTGGATCAGTGGTGTCCTATTGTATCTTCAGGGAAAGACACTTGGAATTGGATTTATTTGAAAAAGCATGGGCATCTAGGGATATTTCAGTGATATTTCAGTGCCTGGAGGGTTCCAGCTGCCACTCCAGAGGGCAGGACTGTGCCTGGGTGGAGTTCTCACCTGCTGAGCTCCCAAAGCATCCTGGATACCCCGCGGCCTTTGGGATGGCAGCAGGAATTGCTGAGACAACAGTCCCATGCTTTGCTCTCTTTGATATCTTCCCTCTTGACTAGGCAGGACTGATGGATGAAGTTAGCTTTGCACGCACTCGGATTTTGGGGAATCTTCTGGTCCATTCCAGGCCACCATCCTCCCTCCTTATTCTCTCCATGCAGAGAGCATGAGTGTTACCGATAAGAAAAGGCAGCCTGTGAGAAACCAGCCTGATAACAGGGCATGGCACAACAGCAAAGGGAAGTGAGCCTTCTCAGGTAACCGAGGAGGTTTTACTAATTTTGTGATTCACGCCGATAATCTTTGCCTAAAATGGAACATCTGCTCCAGATGTTGCTGGCAGGCTGCCAGATCCCTGCTCCTCCAGACACGCCTGAGCTGCGGGGTGTAGGTGAGGGCATTCTGCATGTTGGTAGATTGCATTTAAAAGGGAGGCTTATTTTTGGTAAGATGTCCTTATCGAAGTCTGCAAAGGGCTGCTCAAGCTGAATACTCAGAGTATTGACCCTCCTGTGAGTCAACAGCAGTGATTCAACTCCAGAAATGTATCCGAGCAGCACAGAGATTATTTTTCCTAAACAGTTCTGGGAGTACAAGCAACTGTATTTTCCAGCCCCCAGTCCCCACAGTCAGATTTGTTCTAGAAATTGTTGAATGCTTTACACCTTATAGCTACAAGCCTTGCTATTTCTGCCTATAAATCTAATAGCTATCGACCCACATTCTGACATCCGCTGACAGTTATCTAAAAATAATGCAGGAATGATGCAACGAGACGTAAAACTGTGTGAGGAGAGGGCTGTGCTGAGCCATCACACCCTGCTCTGGGTGCAGCTCAGGGCTCTGCTGCTGGGGTCCTTGGGGAGATGCAAAGTTGCCTGAAAAAGAAGGAAAATTCCTGGTGAGTTGGATAAAAAAAATGCCAGTTTGCATTTTCCTTTTTAAACTCTGATACCCTGTGCTCGCCTGCTGCTCGCTGTGTAATGAATCCCAGTTCTGTGATCTGCCCTCCCAGGGATTCCTCCCTGGGACTCATTCTGATCCCTGATACCCCAGAGAGTGATGCCAAGGGCTGTCTGCCATGTCCCAGCACTTGTTCTGCCTTGGAACAGGAAACACCGACAGCATCACTGGCTCTCTGCTGTGGGAGTAATCTGAGAACTCTGCTTTAATGGGTTTGTTAAAAATAGGGATCTCCCTGGGCTCTGTGACCCAGGCTGGTGTGCAGGAGCACCGTTCTTCCTGCTGGCAGGGAAAATGAGAGATCTCTGGAGCTCTGGGGCTGTGTCACACACAGTAAATCAGCACATCTTCCCTCACAGCTGCTGTGCCGTGGTGCACATGGGGACTTAATTCCAGCGCAGTAAAACTGCTGGTGTGATGTGTCAGCATGGGATGCTCAGAAAGAAAGGAAGGAAGGAAGGGGAATCCTTGGTTCCTCTCCCCTTTATTACCCTCAGCTTATGCGCAAGAGGAAATTGCTTAGAATCACAGAATGGGTTGGGCTGGAGGCACCTTAAAGCCCATCCAGTCCCACGCCTGCCATGGGCAGGGACACCTTCCACTGTCCCCGGATTGCAGGGATCCAGGGGCAGCCACAGCCGCTCTGGGATCCTGTGTCCACCCTCACGGGGAAGAATTCCTTCCCAATATCCCACCGAACCCTGCCCTCCTTCCATTTAAAGCATTTGCTCTTGTGTCTCGCCCATGGTTTGAGGTGTGAGCCCAGCAGCAGCTCTTCCCCGGCTCTGGAAGGGGAAAGCTCTGGGTGGGAAGCGCTGGGCTCTGCCATGTGCTGCCTTTGAGCCTCTGAGCATCCTTAATCCCCCAACTCCACTCCCCAGCACCCAAATGGGACACAGGACTTTCTTTTCTCCCATCTCTTCTACAGAACAGCAGGACCCTTCTGTGTTTGTGGGCAGTGGAAATCCAAATTGCTGTTCCTTGGTGTGTCTAAGTGCTGCTGAGACACAGAAAGCAGAAAACCATTACAAGAGAGAAATCAGCAGTGGATTAACAGACACCAGCAGTGCCCCAGCTGAGTTATTCTGGGTGTTTCCTCGAGCTGCAGAGCCTCAGAAAGTCAAGCCAGGTTTCTTACCTGCTGGTTGTCAGAATTTACTTAACCTTAGTTTTAATCTTCATTAGCTCATGCAGTATTCTGGGCAGGGTAATGGCCCACCATGGCTGTGCCTGTTCTCAGAGCATTAAGGTAAAGTGAGAAGGTTTATTTTAAAACAACAATTAGAGTTTCTTTCTGGGTCTTAGCCTATATTGTACTTTAAATGAAATCATGAGGGCACTCACGTTTGCACCAAATTACTGCTAATTCTTCCAAAGCAGTTGCTTGATCACACTTTACAAACACAAAGCAGAGGAGGAGAATAAAAAAGTGAAAAGCCATTTAATGAAGTTTAAAGCTCGCTTATATTCCATTATTGGATTTTAAATCATTTTTGTTGACCTTTGTGTGTTTTTAGCTTTTGCTGCTTTCAGTGAGGTGGGCTGGAACATTGAATACCTTAAATAGCTGGGAACATAAACTCCCTGTTCTGCTGGATTTTACTGCAGTTTTTCCTATTTGCTCTGACAGGACAATAACAGTAATAAGCATTACACTGGTGTAAACCTGTCGTCAGGGCTGGGGCCACGTCATGCTTTGCCTTTTGCTAAGTGTGGACCAAACACCCTAATGTGGGATTTCAGTTTGCAGGAAGTTGTTGTTCTTGTCATCAGGAGGGACTGGTGTCACCACTGAGGGCAGCAGGATCAAGCAGGAAAGGCTTGGGGCTCAGTTTGAACTCTGATGTTTTGTGTGATGCTTCACAAGTCACGCAGAATAATATTAGAAAGAATATGTAAGTTAGGGATGTTCCCTTATGTATTACTGAAGGGATGTCTCAAGGACAGAAGAGATGAAGGTTTTTATGTGGGGAATTATAGGAGAACAAAGAAAATCTTGTAGACAAGTTTTGGTTATTTGAAGAGACTTGGGACTGTCATGAAAGAGGTGGGAACAGAAAGAAGTGAGGCAGGAGAGATGCTGGACTTGCTTCTTCCTCCTTAGGGAATCCCACAGAGTGGATGAGGCTGTGGGACCCCAGAGGGTCACTGGTGTCACCTCCCTGCCCAGGCAGGGCCATCCCAGAGCCCAGGGCACAGCATTGTGTCCATGTGGCTCTGCAATATCCCTGCTCAGGGACACTGCAGCCCCTCCCTGCTCTCTGCTCAGGGCTCAGTCCTGCCCAGGGAAGAAGTTCTGCCTCCTGTCCAGGTCCTGTACATCCATAGCCAAGGGCTGGAATGGAGGCTGGATCAAGGGATTCTCCACCCCTGACAGTCTGACCTTGCCCAGTAGTCCTGACTGCTTCCTGTCCCTCACATTTGGTGCTATAAAGCAGTGAGAAACAGGCTGTTCCCAAACCACTTAACAATTAACAACATAAATTATGCAACAGAATGAGGCAGAAGATTGGGAGAAGGGAGAAGGGAGAATTAGACCTAAAGTTGTCTTAAGTCTCTGTCAGTTTTGGATTTCAAACTACTGTTGGTTTAAACCTATATTAAGTACATGTTGATTAGGTTGAAAGGGGAGATGGGTTTGAAAATGAAATAATAGAATCATGGAATATGCTGAGCTGGAAGGAGCCCACAAGGATCATCTAGTCCAACTCCTGGCCCTGCACAGGATACCCCAACAATGAATAAAGAGACACACAGAGGGACCCTGCTTGTGGGAAGGTGGGGAACCAGACGTGTCAGTTTGGAGCAGCAGGAGCTTTTTGGATGAAGTGACTGGATGGACCCTGTCAGTGACTGGGTGGACTCTGTCAGTGTGGTTTTCAGGCCCCACAGGGGGAGGTCAGGAACAAAAACTTCAGTCTCTGGAGCAATAAATGACAGATTTACTCAGTGGGATGAGCATGCTGCTCTCTGGCATGAAAGGGGATGGTTTGCATGTGGGGCTGTTTGCTCAGCGCTGCGTTAGGAGGGCACAGTGAGTGAGGTGCATCATGCAGATGATTTATGGGTGTGCAGACACCTTTCAAACTGCCATCACGAGTGTCTGGAGGTACTTACTGCAGTGTCTGACATGGGAGGTGTTGCTGGGGTCAGGTCATATCGACTTGAGTTGCCTTTGGATCAAGCACTGAATCAATAATGACTTTCTGGGGGAGTTTAATCGCTGTTCTGACAGACATGAAAGGGGCCAGGCAGTAAAATGGGATTTTACACTTTTATCAGTCTTTTCCTAGTAAGTTGCTCAACTTCCAAGTACTAATTAATGCTATGTTCCTTCCACGAATTTTCCTTCCTACTGATGCTGTCTGTTTGATCCTAGAGCAGCACCAGACCTTGCAAATTAGAGCTGCCTGCCAGGCTGCAGTGGGGACAGAGAGCAGGAAGGAAGAAAACTTACACATCACATCCCCATTGGATGCCTTCAGCATAATTTATGCTCTTTGTGCAGCTGTTTGGAAAATCCTGGAATTCCCCTGAATGTCCAGCTCTGCATATCCAGAAATACCCAGCTCCAGTTCCAGAAATTCCAAAGAAATTGGATGTGGATATCCACAGTCACTCTGAAGCTGCAGACCTGGGTGGAGACAACTCCAGTAGCATTTTATTCTGAGGCTGCTCAGACTCCTGCAGCATGAAAAACTACTTTAATTTGTTTATAACTTTTCCAGTTGGACTGAGATTGTGAGATATTGTCAAGATGAGGTTTATCTTTAATTTCATCAAACTGGTCTAGATGTTTCTGGAAGTGATGTGTGAGAAGAGTCAGAGAATGTCCTCAGCTGGAAAGGAACTACAGTGATCATCCAGTCCCAGCCCTGTCCCTGCACAGACACCCCAACAATCCCACCCTGTGCATCCCTGGCAGTGCTGCCCAAATGCTCCTGGAGCTCTGGCAGCCTTGGGAATGTGACCATTCCCTGTTCCATGTACCATTGTCCCCATGGAGGGACAAAAGTGGCTGTAAAGGGAAAATGAGTGGAGTGTGTGAACTGTCAGTTCCAAGAAGAAATGGAGCTGAGAAGCCATGGGAGCAGAGAAAGGGGGAGATGAGGAGGCTGAGATGGGTGGGCACCCTGGGAATTGGGAGGGACAGAGGGGCATGGGATGAGACAGGGTGTGCAGGCAAGGAGCAGCAGTCCTGGATTTTTTCAGGAATATTTGAATGTTGTGCAGCTGCTTATTTTGTTACAGTTAGTGTGAAAAGGGCTCTCTGCAAAAAGAAAAAAAAAAAAGTGTATTTTCAACTCACTCCGTTATATAAATGAAGTATAAGTAAAAGGAGAGGTACTTGCAGAAGCTTTAATGGCAAATGCAGTCCTTGGAAGTTTGTTCTGGTTTGCTGATTGCAGTGTGAGCCTGGCTCAGGAGATGAGTGGGTGCAGAGCAGGGCAGGTATTATTAGCTGCGCAAAGTAAAACAATACAGTTGCTGTGGAAAAATTACAGGGTTTGTGCTGAAGCAGATATTTAACCTTTGTTTTTACAACTCCAGAAATGAAGCAGTTTGTTTCTTAATGTGAGTTTAATGCTCCAAGTGTGTGCTGACTGGATTTTCACATGGCATGGAAGAAATGCTGGGCTATTAAAGGCTGGTTTAACGATCTCTTTCCCCATAACTCCTAATATTTGCTATTTACTAATTATGATGTTCCGAAGTAGTTTGCATTTGTAGTAGGTGTTTTAAATGCTGCAGCTGTTTTAATTTCAAGCTCACTGCTGGTGACTTTTTTTTTTTAAAGAAGTATTGCATAGTATTGGTGATTTTTGGAGGGTGGCATGAGGATCTCACCTCATACTGTTCTTTATAAGGAAGTTTTTGATGTCCAGGTCCCCAGTGGAAGCAGAAATAGGTGTGGAAGAGGAGCAGCAGTGCTGGAGAACTCAAAAACATCCTGTGAGCATTGTTTTGTGGTGTAAACTCTTGTGAGTCAGCAAGGGTGTGCCCAGGGATGGCTGCTGGGGGGCCCTTTGTGATATGGGACTTACTACTATGTTTGTTTTTTTAAATCCTTGGGATTTTCCGGCAATTTTATAACAGGGGAAATGTGGTTGTTTGAGAGGTCACAGCCTAGGCAGCAGCTTCTCGAGGAGGCTGTGGGAAATAAAGGAGCAGAGTGGTTGGCTCATGGCCCATTTTCTGCTCCAGGGGACAGTGGGATGGGATCAGGTGAACTCATTTAGGGCCCCGAAGGTGCTGTGAGGACACTGACCTTTGTATGGGGTCTGTGTCACCAGGTTCGGTGAGGGGGGAAAGCTGGCAACTCCCCTTGGCCAAGGGAGCCAACACCCCCTGGCTCCACTGCAGCTCCCACAGAGATCCAGGGGGGAGCAGAGATCCTGCAGCCCAGGAGGAGCCCAGGGCAGAGCAGGGCTGTCTGGAGAGCCTCTGACCCCGAGGGAAGCTCCTGCTGGAGCAGAGTCTTGGCAGGACTTGTGACCCCATGGGAAAAGGGATCCACACTGGGCAGTTCCTGCAGGACTTGTGACCCCATGGAAAAAGGGATCCACACTGGGCAGTTCCTGCAGCACTGAGCCCATGAAGGTTCCTGCAGAACTCTCCCCTGGCAGGGACTGTCCCAGGCTGCAGCAGGGCAGAGGGTGAGGAGTCCAAGCCTGGGGAGGAAGGAGCAGCAGAGCCAAGGTGTGATGGACTGACCACTGCCCCATTCCCATCCCCCTGAGCCTGGGGAGGAAGGAGAGAAGGAAGGAGAGAAAATCTGGAGTGAAATTGAGCCTGAGAAGAAGGGAGGCTGTGGAGAATGTGGAGAAGGTGTTCTAAGATTTGGGTTCATTTCTCAATTTCCTGCTCTGGATTTCTGGGTAATGAATTCAAGTGATTTCCCCCAGCTGAGTGGGTTTGCCCATGACAGCAGCTGCTGAGGGATCTCTCGCTGGCCTTATCCCCCCAGAGCCTTTTTCCCTGTGCCCTCTGTCCCCTGGCCAGCTGAGCAGGGCAGTGACAGAGGGACTTGGTGGTGCCCAGGTGCCCAGCCAGGGTCACCCCACCACAGCCTCACTGTGTGAGTGACCTCCCTGCAAAGCAGAGCTGGGAGAGCCACAGAAGTGGTGAAAAACCAGCTTGTAAAGGCTGGGGCTGTGCTTGAAGGAAAAAGGGAAATGTGCAACTCAGAACAACTGGGATGCTCTGCAAGCAAGGCAAGTCTGTTACCTCAGCTGTCTATTCCCTTTGCATGTTATTTTACCTTGAATTTTACTTGTGTTGTTTTTTCCCTAATCCCATTTCTCAATCACCTTCACCAGAGGCAACTCCAGCTGTGACTTGACAGCTGCTACTGTCTTCTCCAGCATGTGCTGCCAAAATTCCCAGTTGATTGTAGGGCTTAAGGCACAGTGCTGTCTATTTTCTGTATTTCTGCCTACTATGAAATCATACATATTAATATTAATCATGCTCTTTCCAAATTCAGAAGCCTCCAGGCCTGTTGCAATTATGTTTGGTTTTTTTAAATTTAGTTTGTGGCAGGTGTGCCCAGGCAGTAACACAGCTCATGAACATGGCCCAGGCAGAGCTTTGGGGTTGGGTGGACTCAAGTTTTGAACTAAAACCTCAAACTCTTAAGGAAGTTTGAGTGTAAGTGAAAACTTGGAATAGACTCTCTCCACTTCCCATCTTGTGAAACAATTCCTTGACTTGCCAGAAGGGCTGTGGTGCCAGGGGTAGGATGTGCTGCAAGCTTCTGATGCCGAAGGTTGGGTGTGATCCTGCAAACACCTGCTGTGAGTACCTTAAACTGAGCTCATTCCTTGCTGCCTTTAGCTCCCTCTCTGCAGTCTGGAGGGCAAAATGCTGCTGCTCTTGGAAGCAGCATCCATCCTCTCTGTCTCTGTCTCTCTTTCTCTGTCTCTTCCAAAAATATTAAAAAAGGAAGAAAGATTTTCCCTTTCTTGCCTGCTCCTTCCTTGGCATTTCTCACACCTCCATGCTGAGCCTTGGCTTAAAGCCTTACGAGTTGAAACTCAAGAAGTTGGGGAGGGGAAAAAAAGCTGATCCAGGAGTCTTCTGCCTGGATCAATGGAGCAAAAGAACAGGCTGAAGCTGCACAATTGGGAGTGAGGAGAAGTTTGCTCATGTGCTGTGTCAGGAGCTTGTACAGGCGATTATCTTCAGAGGTGCATGAGGCAAAAGCTTTTCCACTCTAAGGAACTTCCTTTTAACTTGAGTTTTAAAATGCTGATTTTTAGTTTATTTTTGAAAAACAAAGTTGCTGATGGGGGCATTCGAGTAATAATGAAATTTTTGTGGTTCATTTTCTTTGACTCGTTTTTAAAATGTTACTACACAAAACCTTTTCAGTATTTGCCTTCTGTGAGCACTGGGGTTCCTTTTCCTCCCCCCAGTTGCATTCCCTGCTCTCTGCACACTCAATCCTGCCAGGCTCCCCAAGCTTCCCTAAAGGAGCTGGGTGGCAGCAGCCCGGGGTGCCCAGGCTTGGTGCAGAGCTTGGCTCTCCAGGTGTCCCTTGTCACCTGTTCAGTGACCAAGGCTGGAACTGGGAGCAGCAGGAACATGTCCTGTGAGTCTGCATGGGCACAGCTTAGGAATTTCCTTATTCCTTGAATATTGCCTGTTCTGTGCAGCCAGGCTGGCAGAGCTGGGGGTGTTCAGCTGGAGAGGAGAAGGATCCAGGGAGAGCTCAGAGCCCTTCCCAGTGCCTAAAGGGGCTCCAGGAGAGCTGGAGAGGGACTGGGGACAAGGCATGGAGGGACAGAACACAGGGAATGGCTTCCCACTGCCAGAGGGCAGGGAGAGATGGAATATTGGGAAGGAATTGTTCCCTGGGAGGGTGGGCAGGCCCTGGCACAGGGTGCCCAGAGAAGCTGTGGCTGCCCCTGGATCCCTGGCAGTGTCCAAGGCCAGGCTGGACAGGGCTTGGAGCAGTCTGGGATAATGAAAGGTGTCCCTGTCCATGGCAGGGGTGGAATGAGATGAGCTTTAAGGTCCCTTCCCACCCATCTAGTCTGGAATTTTATGAAACCACTGGTAGCTCAACCTGCATTTTTTTGAGGAAGAATCTTCTGTACGTCCTGCTAGCATCCCTTCATGTGGGGGGTTGGGAAAACCCAAGAAATTCTGGTTCCATCACTGCAGGTGTAAGCTCTGCTCTTTCCAGGGCTTTCAGCAGGGTTAGGATCAGGCTTTGCTCCTCCTGAGCTTTATTAATTGCCAATATGAATTGGAATGCTCTGTGCTAGGCTAAAGAAATAAAAAGGTAGGGCCTAATTTTCAGGCTGAAATTGATGTAAGCTGGGCTTTTCTCATGTGAGTCCCTTGAGCTTTTACAGTCTAATTCAAGAGCTTTTTTTTCCTTCTTTCTTCCCCTTGCGAGGTCATGAAGAGCCTTTACATTCATGTGCATTGTGTTACCTGTCAGGGACGTGGGTTTGTAGTTGTGGGCCACATTCAGAACTACCTAGAGGGCAGACACCTTCCAGCTGTCCTTCGTTTCTATGCCTCAGGTTGGTTTTTCTGACAAGTATAGGCACTTTCATATTTATACCCGTGACAGAAATAAATCAAATTAGTCTGAAATCACCCTTTGCTCTGACAATGCTTTGCACTTCCCTTACATTAAGGAGATAAGGAGACGAACAAACCTGCTTTGAAGATGAGCTGATTTCCATAGCAGGCAGAGTGACCTACTTAACGGGAGAGGGAGAGCGAGCAGGGTTGGAAATGGGCTCTTTATTTATTTATATAATCTCTGTCTGCGTCAGCTCCCCTGGCTGAGCCCTCTCCTGACACTCACCTGACAGTGTGTGGAGAGCACAGAGCTGAGCAGACACCGTTTGTCCTACAAGGATCTCCTCTGTAGGAACAGCCTGCTGTTGGAGGCACTGGGGAGATGACACCATTCAGGCAGGGCTTTGTGGGAATGTTCATCTTGACTCTGCATTGGTGGGGAATCTCTGTGGTTACATCACTGAAACGAGGGGGAGAAGATGCCTTGCTTTGGGGTCTTGAGTGTTGTGTTCAGAGCAGGGGAGAATCCCTGTGGGGAATTGCCAAAGGGCTCTGGGGGTGCAGGGATGCCCCAGTGGATGGGTTGGAGCAGCAGGTGGGGTGAGATGTGTTTGCTGCTGGTTTTGCACACTCCTGGTTTGGCACCCAGGTGACTCATGGAGTCACAGATGTGCCATCAAATGAAGATGGGGTGTGGGGTTTGTGGCCTGCTGTCTTTGTAATGGGTTTTCCTGGTAATAATCTGGGTCTGATTGGGATCAGGTGCCACTTTAGTAGGGGACCTAACTCCACAGAACAGTGTCTGGAAGGCCAGTGCTGTCCCTGCTCATTGTCCTGAGAGTGAAGCCAGTGTGTCACAGAATCATCACAGGGTGGTTTGGGGTCAAAGGCACTTGAAGCCCATCAGCCCTGGGGTCACAGAATCACAGAATTGATTCAGTTGGGAAAAACCTTGGAGATCATTGAGTCCAACCTACGACCTGACACCACCTTGTCACCCAGACCATGGCACTGAATGTCACATCCAGACTTTTCTTAAACAACTCCAGGGAAGGTGACTCCACCACCTCCCTGGGCAGCCCCTTCCAGTGCCCAGTGTCCCATGGGCAGGGACACCTTGCACTGGGCCAGGCTGGCTGATGTGCACCTGGATCAGAGTGACACGGTCACACCCGACATGGAAATGCACCAATCTGTACCCTAAGAGCTGATGTTCCTGTCCCAGTGCTTTGGGACTACCCTGCTGCTTCCTGGTCTGCAAGCTGGGGTTGTGACTTAGCTCCATGTGCAGAATGATTTCTATATCCAGAGAAATAGATATGCATTGCAAGAAGCTGGGATGATACGAGATTTCACAGGCCCAGAATTGATGTCACCTCTACATTTCCTGTGTGGTGTCCTGAGTGTCTGGGCTGTTGGTTGGAGCTGCTGAGACAGACTGAGCTGATGGTGTTTATGTAGAGATGAAGATTTGTTCATTTAGGCAGAGAAGGCACTAAAAAGTTCTCTTTGCCTACCCTGTGTGGGAATAAATATTTAGTAAGAACGTGTGTCTGGTTGTCTTTGCCTGAAAATGCCTGCCCTGTGGGTAGCTGGGTTTCACTGGAGCCATATGCTGAGTTTACAGAGCCCTTTAGGAATTTGGCAGGATCTGGGAACTAAGTTAAAAATTAAGCACTGACAAGTAGGTGAAAAAAGGCTGTTCACAGCCACCTCGGGGCATTAATGCTCCTGTAACAACTTTGTTCTGTGCAATTACTGTCCCCTGTTGCTTTTTAATAACACTTCTGTTTCTCTGAGTCAAAACTCAGCTCCTTTAAACTTCCATCCTTCACTGGGAACAGCAAATCTGTGAAGTCTAGAGGAAATCTGTAGCCTGCTATAAGTAACATTTATAAAAAATAAGTTTATTGACTCAATGCAGAGAGGAAACCTCAATAGGATGAAGAACTTCTTTCCATGGAGGGTGGCAGAGCCCTGGAACAGCTGCCCAGGGAGGTTGTGGAGTCCCTGGAGATGTTCCAAACCCACCTGGATGTGTCCCTGTGTCACCTGCTCCAGGTGACCCTGCCTTGGTGGGGGTTGGGCTGGGTGATCTCCAGAGGTGCCTTCCAACCACAGTTATTCTGGGATTCTGTGAAAGTATGTCAGCTTCTGGGGAGCTTCAGTGAGTAGCTGTATCTTGCCTTTTTTTTTTCCATTCAGCATTGCAAAGTTCTGTCCTCTGAGCTCATGGGCCTTTTTCCCAAGGTGGAGAGTCCCAGTTTATTTCGTTCCTCTTCTAAAAAAATCATTTTTGCAATCTTTGATATCCTCTTGCTTTGTGTTGCTACATGTTTTTCTATCTTTCTTTGGTTGGTTTTTACTGGAGCTGCCCAGAGCTGCACCCAGCAGTCTGGGTGGGAAAGGTACCCAAAATAAGGGGGGAATACTTGGGCCAGACATTGACAAAATGGCACCAGTAATTGCTGGAAATTCAAAGACATTCCTGTATCTATAACTCCTGCTAGTGATGTAGGAATTACTGTTAATTCCTGCTGTTAAACAGTGGACAGTGTCTCACTGAAATGAGCCTGAATGGCTCCAGTGCTTCCAAGTCCTCCTCGTTTTTCCTGCAGTGTCTCAGGGCTGGAAGATGTTCCAAATCCTTGTGCTGCCTAACAGGGTCTGTAGAGCCTCAGTGTGTCAGAAAATCAAAGTGAACTCTGAAACCTGAGCCCAGAATGACACAGACTGTTTGAAGCACTTGTGGAGCTCTACACCATGAATGCCATGAGGATTTCTGGAGTTCTCAGGAGCTGGTGTGACTCTGCACCCCCCAGGATGGGTCTGACATGCTGTCAGGGGGGCTGCAGAGGGATTTCCCCTTTTCTCTGAGGGTGCACCTTGTGCAAGTTTGGAAGCTCTCTCTGGGTAGAATTTAGCAGCTCTGCCTTTATTCCAGTCTCTATCCTCAGCTCTTTCTCAGCTCAGTGATCCTTGCAGCTTTTCCAATCCCACCTGCTGGACTCTGCTGCTGATGTCAGCCAGCAGCAAAGCTGTGATTTATTTTTTGGGAGCAGTTGTATTTAATGTGTGTGTCGATAGGATGCACTTCAGATCTGCGTGTCCTGACGCTGGAGAGTGTAAACAACCCAAACAGAAATGGAAAAACCTTTTACAGCCTCGTTCTGTGGCATTAAAACAAGTGCTGTCTATGGGAGGAATTTAATGATTCCTTTCAAAAAGATTTATTTTGATATAATATTTTAAAAACCTCACTTTAATCTGCTGAACTGTTGGAAAGCAAACAAGACAATGCATTCCTTAGACACTTTATCATTTGATTGAATGGCAAAACAGGTACGTTTTTTTAAAATCTGATTTTTGCAGAGCACTTAGAGAATTAAATAATTAAGAAATACCAATGAAGTCATTCAGGCAGAGCCCTGGGTGGTCTGTTAGAAGGGTGTAAACTGAGCAGGGAGTGTTTGATGTGCATGACTGGGGTCTCAGGGTGGCATTCAGCACTGGGCTCTCCCTGCCCGCAGTGCTGGTCACAGTCCCTGTGCTGTCAGGGGATGGCCAGGTTGTCACCCTGAGCCTCTGCAGGAGCCACCCCAGCCCGAGCTGCACAGGATTGATGCTCCACCATGCACAGATAACCCCTGCTGCTCCCAGGGGGTAGCTTTTGTCTGCTCATCAGGCTGGTGTTAACCTGCCAGGGCTGTCAGAGGCAGCAGGAAGATGGAGTGGGAAGCAGTAATTCCTGCAGGGAAGCTCTGTAGCTCTGTGTGTTCAGGAGTGTCCTGGTGGGATGCAATGAGCTTGCACTGGCTGAAAACATCTGCAGGCAAAATACTGTCACACTGGCTGTGTCTGCCCTGCCCAAAGAAGGATACAAAAAACTGCTCAGGTTCACTGGCAGTGAGGGAAAGGAGAGGCTCAGAAAGGCAGGATATTGCCCAAATATCTAAAGTTTGCCAGTTCCCAGAACAGGGTGTTTCCACTCACCAGAAAGCCCCTTGAGAAGGGAGAGGGAAGAAGTGACTCTGGCCCGTGCCAGGGTTAACTCTGGGAAAGGCTGTCCTGAAAACAGGACTTGGGCATTGGTATGAGCTGGGGAATACCCAAAAAGGGAATAAAAACTGAAAGCAATTTATCCTTTGTTGTTGTAGAGCTGTCATCAAATAGTTGGTAAATGAGAGCTTGGATTTAGTATTGCAGCCTGGAGCTGAAGGCAGTTTGTGCTGGATTATGGCTTTGGGTGGCTGGGAGCTCTTCTCCAAGGGTTTGTGGCTCTCAGCCACAGTAATTTGGGCTCACAGGGAACCAGGATGCTGTGGAGCTGCTTTCATGGCCCAGCTGGACTCTGAGGCATTGGTGAGGTCTCTCCTAGGGCTTGACACACATCTGCATGAAGAACTCCCACATCTCAACCCTTGCTTGGGGTCAGCACGTCCTTTGCTTCTCACCATCACTCAGTTCAGTTGCTCTGCTCTGTGGTGACATTATAAAATACAAGGATTAAGCCCGAGGCTTTGAAACCTAAAGCTCTCCTGTTATCAGCTGCTCCATGTGGATGGCTCTGGACAAATGGAGCTGCTGCTGAATGCCCAGAGTTGCTGTCAGTGCTGGGAAGCTGGCAGGGCTCAGCTCCAGGGAGGGAAAGTGCAGAAACAGTTGTGCAGTCATGATGACAGTGTCCTTTTTGAGCCACGCTCATCTGTGCCATAGGATAAAGACATTCCTGTGGGGATGGCAGTGCAAATGCAGCCAGTGGAGCTCTTGGATGCAGTTGTGGGAGGTGGAACAGATGGGCCCTTGTGTGCAAACCGAGCGTGTGCTGCAGCCGTCTGTTGTGGGAGTGCAGCTCCGGGAGTGCCAGGCCCTGGAAAAGCCCTAGAAATCATCTTTTCTTGAGGAAATTAATTAACTAGATGTTTTTCCTAATACATGTGGACTGACAATTTGTGCTGTTGCATATGGAGCTTCTGCATCACTGAACCTTTTGATTTCCTCCCTCTTGCTCTAGTGGAGCTCCTGTAAAGCTCCTGCAATTCCCCTGGGCTGGGACCACTGCTGCCTGCCAGAACACTCAGCCTTGCTCTCCTTGGGTACATATTAACGAGACTTCACAACCTTCTGAAGCCACAGAATGGATAAAGAGAGCAAAAATCACTTAAAGACCTTTTCTTGGTTAGGAAAAAGGTCGGATGCAGTCACTTCAAAAGGGTCAGAGGCACTAGGATGTCCTTGAGCTGTGCAGGCTGGGTCTGTAGCTCCTGGATCTCTGGAAGAAGGGAAGGCAGTTGTAAAGGCTTCATTCTGGAATAAACTGGGCTGAGAGAGAACATCTCTCTTAGGGGCAAGAGGACGAGCAGGTTTGGATTTTGAGAAGAAATCCTTGTCTGGCGTTTTTGCCCTTTAAACAATCTGAACTGCACTTAGTGCAGCTGGATGGGACCTTGTTCATGTGACCTTCCAGAGAGACACTGGGACTGGTGTTTCCAAGAGATCCCAGAGCCAGAAGGGGGGATTGGCATCAATTCAGAAAGGGGCAAAGGCAGCTGAGCCTTCCTGAAGTGTAAAAACTGAGAGCAGCAACATGCAGACCTCCGAGTGGAGCTGAACTGAAAGATCTCAGATGCAGCAGTGTCCAAAATCCTCCCCGGGTTTGGAGGTGAGGAGATAAGGAGCATGTTGGTTCTTTAGGCTGGAGTTTGATTTTTGGATTTTTTTTGTTAGGTTTGGGGTTTTTAGCTGGTTTTGCTGGCTTTTGCAAGCCCTGTAGCCTGGTGTGCAGCAGTGATATAGGGAGTCAGCAGTGGTGGTCACTGTGGGTAGGATTTGACTTTCACTTGAATATCTTGGACTCTTCTTATTTAAAAAAATGTAATCTCCTTGTTCAAAATAACCCAGTAATTTATCATGGTGAATGATGTAGCCAGTTCTGTACAGAAGCAAAAATGGGGAAAGCTGTCAGAAAGCAAATCTCCACTTAGGGGCTGTAAAATCAGGCTTTTTAGATTTTCAGATTTCATCAGTACCTGTTGTCCGAGTATGCCTTGGTAACTGCTGAATTTTTTGTTGTCTACATGTGGCATTTCTGGGAGCTCTCTGTACCAAGCCTGTGATAAGCAGCTTCCCTTTGGCAAGAGGTGCCTGCATCCCTCCCACTGCTTCCCCTTTATGGCTTAATTCCCTGGGCTTTGCCACACTTTGATTTTATTTCATGCCCTGCAGCACGAGGTCTCCAAATCGTTTACGTCTGTTAAGCAAACATCTCTTTCTGGGATTGATGTTTTAATTTAATAAACCACTTCCTAATGGGGGTCAGCTGCAGCTGTGAATTTGTAATGAGGTTTTGTTGGGAGCCCTTTGGAATGGCAGAGCTGGAGGTGCTGATTCCAAGCCTCTGCGGGGTGATGTGGCAGAGAGTTCATGCTGTGTGAGCTCCTCATGTTGGATCAGCCTGAGCCCCTGGGTTTGCCCTTCCCTACAATCCCAGGAATGATACAGGACTGACATAAATGTGGATCAGTTTGGATCCAGCTGGAAACAGCAAATATGTGTGCAAAGGGGCTGTGTATTACCAAATAGAAGGAGCTGCTCCTAGGAGCTCAGCTAAGGGCTGATCTCCTAGCCCTTTTGTCCTCTTTTGTAGCACATATGGGAGATTTTGCCCGAAAATGCTTCAGAATCATAGAATCACTCAGGTGAGAAAAAAGCCTTAAGATGTCAAGTCCAACCATCAACCCAGAGCATCACCATGTTCACCACTGAACAGCATCCTCAAGTGCCACATCTGTGTGTTATTTTGAAAACTTGCAGGGAAGGAGACTCTGCCATTTCCTTGGGCAGCCCCTTCCAGTGCTTGACAACCCCTTCAGTGAACAAATGTTCCCAATATCCACCCTGAGCCTCCCCTGGCCCAGCCTGAGGCTGTTCCCTCTCCTCCTGTCCCTGTTCCCTGGCTCAGCCTGACCCCCCAGCTGTCCCCTCCTGTCAGCAGCTGTGCAGAGCCACAAGGTCCCCCTGAGCCTCCTTTGCTCCAGGCTGAGCTCCTTTCCAGCTCCCTCAGCTGCTCCTGGGCTCCAGACCCTTCCCAGCTCCATTTCTTTCCCTGGACACTCTTCAGCCCCTCAATGTCTGTATTGTCCTGAGAGACCCAAAACTGTCCCCAGGATTCAAGGTGAGCCACCAGTGCCAGCACAGGGGACAGGCACTGCCCTGGTCCTGTGGCCACACTGTGGCTGTCACAGCCCAGGAGCCATTGGCCTTTTTGGCCACCTGGGCACACCTGGGCTGATGTTCAGCTGCTGTTGGCCATCTCCATTTGCAGCCACTCTGTCCCCAGGTTGGAGCATTGGATAGGGAATGTCCAGGTTCAGCTCACAGCAGGTGGAACACCCAGATAGGGCTGGTGCTGTCCTGCACAGCTACCAAGAAAATTCCCAGACCAATTCCTTGGCTTATGGAAGGAGGTCCAGGGCAGGAAGTCAGAGATTCCTGAGGGCCCCTTGTAGACTTGGGATAATTCACCTGTTGCTGGGCATCAAACATTTTCTCCTCATTTCTGAGGGTCAGGAGAGCTCCCAGAGGCAGATTGCTGCTCCGTGTCTGTGTTTATCCACAGTGTGTGGAAGCCAAGGCATGGGAGTTGTGTTGTGCTCTGTGTCTGGTGGAGTTAATTGGGGTCTTGTTTGTTTGTTGAAGCAGCACAGAAGGATCCCAGGCTCTCAGGACATCCAGCAGAGAGATTTTGTATGAATTATAGAAGATACACATATTAGTTAGTGTATTCTTTCAGATGTCCTTTCCCATCTTTGCTAATCTCCAATAAATCAGTGTTTTGGAGGCCAAACAGAGGCATGAAAAATCTCATAGTAATAGGTTTTTAATAAGTTTTCCCTTGAGCCTTTAATTTAATTTTTCACTTTAACATTCTCTGTCCTACTGCCAGTCCCTTCCCTTTGGTAACATTTTGAAGTGTACTTCCTTTGCCAGACTCTTCCAAGTGGATTTGGGATGGAACATTAGTCATCTGATCAAGGTTTATTTTCTTTCCCCCCACACCCTCCAAAGAAAATTCTGGCTGTTTTCAGATGATGGGCGTGAATTTCTATTGCAAGTCAGTGAACTTCATTTACCACTGTCTCGAAATATTTTGCTTTGCCACCTTCCTGCCAGCTCTCACCAGGACATCTCTAGTGAGACTGGCAGCCAGAAGAACCACCTCATTCCTTTAGCAGTGCTGCCTTCTGGGGTATAAAATCCCCTGCAACTTCTGGTTTTATTCCCTGATGGCTGTCATGGACCCTTCTTTGTGTTGAATTTCCACTGGGGGCTTTACCTGGTGAGTTTTTACACCTTGCTAAGGCCCTGGGGCTCACTGCAGTCATTGCTGGGGTGGGTGAGGTGTCGAGCTGAGCTTTATCCTTGGCCCTGCTGTTCCCCAGGAGCTCCAGCCCTGGTGAGTTCCCAGCACAGGGCTCCCCCAGCCTGGCAGCTCTGGTGGTCACACCCTGCAGCCTTGAGCCACAGTGCTCCCCTTTACATCTTCATTCTTCAGTCATCCTCATTTTCCTTCCTAGTTCTCTTGCTCTCACTATTTTTTTATTTTTATATATATATTTTGATACTTCTTCCCTTTTTTACAGTGACTGTAAATCAAACTTCAGCAGAGGGCCGGGGTGCCTGTCCTGCAGAGCTTCACTCTGTCTGTGGGGCTGGCAGGGAGCAGGGAGGGGAGCAATGGGATGGCAGAGCTCAAGTAAAACACATCTCAGTCCTGACTGGAGGACACTTGAACCAAACCTGAACTTACAAATAGGTCATAATTATTTTGATTGGTGTAACTGGTGTTAGTACCCCGAGTTATGCAAAGGGGTCTGGATGCTTCTTGTCACCATCTATTGATCCCCAATGGGCACATTTTCTTCTCTGGAAACACTGATAGAGTACAGTGAGAATGAGGCTCCCCTTAGGGCTGGAGCTGTGCACTAAATAATTTGTGCAGAGCTGTGGGAAAGCCCCTGTTGTAACCATGATCCTCTGACTGCCAGGAGTTGGTGTTTTCCTTGTATTTCTCTATTAAGGAACATGTGATTATCCTGTAGCAAGAGGCATTGCTGTGCTGAGAAATCTCTGCTCAGGATCTCCAGCCTGAGCCATTATCATGAGAAGAATGGATTTCTCTTCTTCTGTGTATTAGGGACGTGTTGTGACTTTGTGGAATCACTGCAGGAGTAAATGATGTATGAAATGAGAAATCTCTGCTCCATGTGAGCAGACACAGCCAGGGCTCTCAAACCTTCAGCTCAGAGGCAGCCAGAAAAATCCCTGAAGTGTCCAACGCAGCTCCTCTGGTAAAGCACCTTCCACCAAGTTTGGTTTAATATTTTTCCTGGTGATCACTACAGGGAGAGATGTCCATGCCCAGTGTGGAGAGCACACTGTGTGCACGTGAGGAGGCTGTTTCCCTGGAGGTTTGTAGCCAAGAAGGAATGCTTGTTAGCTTGGGAGGAAGATTTTGTTCCTTCAGAGTCCCTTATTAAAGCCCTGATATAAAAATTCCTTCTGTAGACATCCCACCTTGCTGCTTCCTCAGCCAGCCAAGCTGGACACTCTGAATCTGGCAGGTGTTAGATGGAATCAGTGCTCAAGTGAGCCTTGGGAAGTTGTGCAGTTTTCTGGTTTTTATTGCCACATGTGGATAAAGCCTAAGGCTGAGGTTAAATCAGTTAAATCACTGACACTCTGTTCTTCCTCAGCCCCCCACCCTCCTCCCTTATCCCCACAGGAGAGCCTTGGGTGGATGGATAAGCCAAAAGGCACGAACTGCTTGCACTGAAAAACATCAGCAACAGTCTTCAGCTTCTTCCAGGGGAGCTTCATGGAGCTAAAAATACCAGACTGTGTGTATTTTCTAAAATAACCTCACCTCCTCGCAGGTAATTCAGTTGAAGAACAATTTGGAATTGGTAATAAAGGACATTTTTCTTCCTACCTTTAACAAGGAGGCAGAATGACTGAGAGCTAACTCCCTTGGATTCATACCAAGAAGCTGCATCAGTGTTCCTGGGAGAGTGCCTGGAACTCACCAAAAATACATCATCTATTTCGCCCAGGCTGGATGAGTTCTCAGTTCAGCACTAACTGTGCCTCTCTTTGCTGCTTTAAGTGGGTCCTTCTTCCCCCCATGGTACTTGAGATGAGCCCTTTCCCCTTTTCAGGTTTCCTGTGTGACATTAACTCTTAAAGTGCCTCAGGTCTATATCAGAAACACTCTAAACAGGGCTTTTCTCCATTGGAACGTTAGATATGGATAATATGAGCATGGCTGGCCTCCTGCAGTCCTGCAGACACACCTGGACCACTGCTTTTGGCTGTGGTTTCTTGATAAATTTGTCACATGTGGGAAATATGACATTTTTCTGTGCCATCAGCTCCTCAAGTGTCACCCTCACTAAGTCTCTGCCAGGAACAGAGATTCCATGGTTCTGTGATTTCTCTGCCTTTGCATGTTAAAAACTTGCTTCTCCTCCAGCTGCTTTTTCTGTGCTTGAAGTCCTGTTTTGTTCCTCTCCAGTGAAACCGAGTTTAAATCTTTGCCAGTTGTGTCTGCAGAGCTTTTCCCAGCACAGCAGCAATTGGCTCTTGGAGGAGCATCTTCAGGAGTGCTGTGCTCATAGCCCTGACTGGTTGTGCCCAGGGCAGTCTGCAGCAGGGCTGTTCATGGAATCATGGAATCACTGAGGTTGGAAAAGCCCCTCCAGCCCATCAAGTCCAAGCTGTGCCCAATGCCCAACTTGTCCCCAGCCCAGAGCACTGAGTGCCACATCCAGGCCTTCCTGGGCACCTGCAGGGATGGGCACTCCAACACCTCCCTGGGCAGGGGATACCCACCCTTTCCAGGAAGAAATTTTCCCCAATATCCAACCTGAGCCTCCCCTGGCCCAGCCTGAGGCTGTTTCCTCTCCTCCTGTCCCTGTTCCCTGGCTCAGCCTGACCCCCTGGCTGTCCCCTCCTGTCAGCAGCTGTGCAGAGCCACAAGGTCCCCCTGAGCCTCCTTTGCTCCAGGCTGAGCTCCTTTCCCAGCTCCCTCAGCTGCTCCTGGGGCTCCAGACCCTTCCCAGCTCTGTTCCCTTCTCTGGACACTCTCCAGCCCCTCAATGTGTTTTTTGTTGCAAGGGGCCCAAAATTGAACACAGCACTGGAGGTGCTTCAGCAGTGCCAGATCAGGGAGATGGTCACTGCACTGGTCCTATGGCCACCCTGGCCACACCTGAGCTCATGTTCAGCTGCTTTCATCTGCACCCCTGGGTCCTTTCCTACTGGGTACTTTCCAGCCACTCTGCCCCAAGCCTCGATTGTTCCATGGGGTTGTTATGACCCAGCTGAAGGACCCAGCACTTACAGGTTTATGTTCATGAAAAGTGGTTAAGCTGGTTGTTTGGTTGAGGCTTTTTGTCACAGTCCAAAGGTTTTAGATCTGTGTTTTATAGAAAAATTAATAGTCTGCTTTAGAAACCCAACCACAAAACTTAACTGTGGTAATCCGGCAACACTCAGAGAAATGCAAAAATGTTGTGGTTGAAACCACTGTGCTTGGGAAGCTGCAGAGATGGCTGGGCCTGGGAGCCTTTCTGTGTGGGTTTTGAACCGAGGAGGGGATATGGCTCTGCTGAGTTCTGCAAAGTGATTCAATAAACCTCATTTTGTGACACTGGTTAGGATATCTCCATCAGGGCAAACTGATGGTGCTGGAGGTTTGCAGGCTCCTTAACTAATGCACAGGAGTGTTGTGTGGTCTGTGACTGCCCAAGCCTCCCAAGGAAATTGATGTCTTTCGTAAGTGTAGCTCACAGAGGGTCGTTTTTTGTGCATGTGCAGGCTTGATTCACCTAATAAACCCAGCTGTGTGTTGGGCTGTAATTGTAAATCCTGGAGATCAATGCATTTCCTTTCCATTTAACAGCTCGTGAATGAATGCAGCGCTGCACAAAAGGGCTGGTTAATGATGGTGGTTCAGCACGGTGTTCCAGGCAGGTGTGGTGCTGAGATGAGCAGCAATCCCATGGGAGAGGCTCCATCCTGATTTATATCACACTCTGCCACTAGCTGAACTCTATATCATGTACCCATGACATCTAGGGCAGTTAGGAATTGGTTTTGTCTTTATTTTCACGAGGGAAGCGTGCTGATCAGCCGTGTTCCTGGAGCAGAGCATCAGTACTGCCCTCCTTGCTGGCTGGAGAGGAGAGGAGAGGAGAGGAGAGGAGAGGAGAGGAGAGGAGAGGAGAGGAGAGGAGAGGAGAGGAGAGGAGAGGAGAGGAGAAAGCAGGCAGGGGCTGCAGCCCCACTTTCCACTCTCCATGCTGGCGTGCATTGGGACAGACAGGCCCGGTGGCTGTCCAAAGGCTTCATGTGTTCAAATTTACTTGCATACTAACCTCCTCCCAGAGCTCAGCCAGCTCCCTGTGTCCTTCCCTGCACGATGGCCTCACCTCTTTATCCCAGGAAGGAGGGAGAGTTTTTCCACCACAGGAGCTGACGAGCAGAATGATTGTTATCATGTTAGAGCCTCACATTGATTCCTGCTGGCCACACCAGTGCTCTTTTCAATGCTTCAGCCATGGACATCATTGCTCTGCCTCCTCTGTACCCTGTGAGCCCTCAGAGCTTTCCTCTGGTGACCATCTGTGCCTGGAGAGGCTTTCAGCCAGGGACAAGTGCTGCAGAGGTGACCCTGTGGAAGGACAGTGCTGTGGTGGGGGTGTGAGCTCCTCTCTGGAGCTCAATTTCACACAACCACCCAACCTCAGACTGGTTGGCATTAGAAGTGACCCTGAAGCTCATCCAGTCCCACCCCTGCCATGGCAGGGACACCTTCCACTATCCCAGGGTGCTCCAATCCCCATCCAGCCTGGCCTTGGACACTGCCAGGGTACTGCATTAACATTTTTAAAAGCCTGGGGAGCAGAAGCTGTGCACAGAGCATGGATTGTGCTCTTCCAGATGGGGCTGTAGCTAGGTTGAATTGTTTGGCTCATAATTTAAATTCTTCCTGGGCTGCCTGATGTTCAGGAACACTGGGCAAGGGATTGTGTATGGCCACACAGGGACTGTGCTGCACACCCAGGGGTCATTTGGGATCCCCTGTGCCTGAGGAGTCGGTTTGTGCCCAAGAACTTGGGCCACATAAAGCTCCTACTGCCCCACAGGGGCTGTGTCACCCCTCCTGCTTTGTTGTGCTCTTGTTGATGCTGATGTTCCGCTGTTTGCATTAACATAATTACATTAACATAAACAAAGTATTTATATTAAAGTCACTGCAAAGGAAAAATCACTTCCCTTATCCTGACTCACATTTCCATGTTGGTCGTTTTTCATAACACACCTTTTAATCTTCACCAGTATTCCTATTTCAAAAACCCCAGAGATCTTGCAGGTACAGCTGATAAGGAATAAGGTAACTCATGCTGGAGCAAGAACAGTATCACTCTTCCAGATACATTTTCCAAACTAAACACTCCCAAATCCTACTTTCTGTGTAAGAAGGAGATTTCTAAGCACACAGCATTAGATGACATCAAGAGCAATGAAAGGCTATGTTTTCCAAAGAATCTATGTGGGCTGAAGGCCAGATTTTATCAGAAATCAGTGAGACTTAGTTTTTTACACAAGTTAGGCTTAGTTGCCTCACAGCCTGTGCTGGCCTCACTCCGGGAGCTCCCTGTCCCTCCTGTCCTGAGGCTCCAGAGCTGGACACTGCACTCCAAGGTGCCCTCCAGGGCCGGGCAGAGGGGCAGGATCATTCCCTGACCTGCTGGCAATGCTCTTCCTGCTGCCCCCAGGATCCCATTGGCCTCTTGTCCCCAGGCCACTGCTGGCTCAGGGACAGCTCATTGTCCCTCAGGTGCCCCAGGTCCTTCCCCTCAGAGCTGCTCCAGCAGGTCACCCCAGCCTGTGCTGGTGCCTGGGGCTGTTCCTCCCCAGGTGCAGCACCTGCCTTTGCCTTTGGTGAACTTCAGACAGTTCTCCTCTGCCCTTCCCTCCATGCTATCTAAAGGTTATAGTAATTACAATTAGCAATAAAAATAGTATCAGAGATTTCTTTCCTATGACTCTTGCCTACCTCCGAAGGATCTTTAATAGAGTTGCTCCGAGGCAGAAGCTGGTGTGTCAGGCTTCACCCCAGAGCAGGTTCATACATTCAAGTGGAAGATACAGATTTTAGCAGGGATGCTGACAGCTTTCCCCTGGCACAGCTCTGGCAGGATCGGGATAACACACAACAAACTGGATCTGCTGTGACGTTAATCTGCGTGAGGGGAGAGAGAGATTTGATAAGGCCAACTACACCAGTCACGAGTTGTTTGGCCTCTTTTGTGTCTTGAAGATGAATGTCAGGAAGTACCCAAGGCAGCCCATATTCTTTAGATTTTCGCCCTGAATTATTTAAGCATATTCATGTCTGCTTTTGTACCAAATTACATTTGCGGCCCTGGGACAGATACTGTGGTTTGTAGAGAGCACTGAAGCAAAAAGGCAATTTTCCAGCAGCAGTCAGTGATGCTGGTGCCTTTATTTTGTCCTTCTGTCTTACCCATGATACCTTGTTAAAGGCCACACTTTTTCATTTGCTGCTCTTTCTCTTAAAGCAGCACTTGCTGTTTGATTTGACCCCGTTACAGTTTTTGGTTTTTGCTTGTTTCTGTGTTTGGTGTTAAACCTGCTCTTAGGGATGGGTTTGAGGTTAAACAAGTGCTTCATGGCTTTTGTACAACAAGGTGCCTGTGTACCCTTGAACAGATATGTGGCTTTTTAGGGACTTTGATTCTTTGTTTGCAGTTGAAGTCCAGGGGAAGACGTTGTGTTGAATGCCATGGGAATACTCATGTTTTTGAAATGAAACACAAATAAACAGCCAAAAGCAGCTGCTGGAGCAGTGCTTCTGGTTCTGGTCCTGCAGAGGATCTCGGGGCACTGGCTTAGGTATCACTACAAGTCTGTGGGATCCATCCAGCATGTCTGGTAGGGCTGGGGTCCAGGGTGTGGGCAAAGGCAGTTTTAGTTAACTTTGAGAGGAAAAGGAGGGCCAGAGGCTCAGTGATGACACCTTGGGTCATGAAGGAGCCCAGCGTGGCCTTGGCCCTGAAGCCCACGTGAAATCTTAGCCTTCTTTTAGACTGCAAACCTTAAAGAATTTACCACTGCTCCTGGGTTTTAGCTCCTCTTCCTTTTTCCCCTCCATCTCCCTTTCCCCCCCACTTTTGCCTTTCTCCCACCTTATTCCCTCTTTACCTTCCCCCCCTGCCTTCTCCCCCCCTTTACCCTCCTTTTCCCTTTTGCCCTCCTTTTTTCCCTTTCTCCTCCTTGTCCCGTTGACCAGAGCAGGAAGAAGTGCAGATGCAGTAAAGCCCTTCCACAGAAGTGAGCATTTTGTCATTTGGGATAAGCACATCCCAGCCCTTCTGTCCATTGCTTTTCTCCCCCATTCCTGCATTATCCTGCTGTCTTCTTCAAAAGTGCAGGTTTCAACCCTGACAAGGACTCCTGGGATTGTGCTTGTCAAGTTTCAGGTTTCCAAGAGTGTCAGTGCTGTGCCTTCCTCAGACTTACAGTCACTTCAAAAATCCATTACAGGCTGGAATATCAAGGGCGCAGTTAAACCCCTCCAGCATCCATCTCCTCAGCACATGAATGGAGTGGATGAGCTATTTCCAGTGTGACACCATGGATCACAGAGCTGCAGGTATTTCCCTGCCAGCACTCAGATCCTGGCCTCCATTTGTGAGGATGCTGAGCACAGGAAGTTTCCTTCAGTGCCAGGCAGTGTTATGTGTCCAGGCACATTTGGTGTGAGCATTAAGCAGTGCTGGAATGGATTGTGCTCTCCCATGAAAAGACTGTCAGCCTTACTGAAAGGAAAGGAGGAGGTGTCTTTTTTCCCGGTACAGCTGGCAGCAGGTAGCAATCCATGGGATTGGCTTTTAGCCAGGCATTGCCTGTACAGATCTGTCTCACTGTTCATTCCATTGGCCTAGGGAAGTGGTTTAACACCCAGACCCATTTAAGCACATTTGCAGTGTTAAGTTCATTAATTAGGGCATCTCTCTAACGAAGAAAGGCTGAGGGAGCTGGGGCTGTTCAGCCTCCAGAGGAGCCCAGCTGAGAGGAACCTCAGCCCTGGCTGTCCCTGGCTGCAGGGAGCTCAGAGCAGGGCCAGGCTCTGCTCCCTGGGCCAGCAGTGACACCAGAGGGACAGGCAGGGACTGAGCCCAGGGAGTTCCCTGGACAGGAGGCAGAACTTCTTCCCTGGGCAGGACTGAGCCCTGAGCAGAGAGCAGGGAGGGGCTGCAGTGTCCCTGAGCAGGGATATTGCAGAGCCACATGGACACAATGCTGTGCCCTGGGCTCTGGGATGGCCCTGCCTGGGCAGGGAGGTGACACCAGTGACCCTCTGGGGTCCCACAGCCTCACCCAGCCTGAGATTCTGTGACTTGGTACAGGAAAATGGCCCAGCCAGGGAACAACCAAAACAGGCTGGGCAGGATGGGCATAGCTCATATTAAATATATTTTAGTGTTTAATGCCAGGTTGGATGGGGCTTGGAGCAATCTGGGACAGTGGAAGGTGTCACTGCCAATTGCAGGGGGTGGAATGGGATGGGATTTGAAGTCCCTCACAACCAAACCAGTGTGGGAAAGGCATGCCCAGCTGTGGGGCTCAGGTGCAGCCAGGATCCCCTGGCAGTGGGACACATATTGTGTCTGAAACATCTCCTTCGGTACCCCCAAAGTCTGGGATGTACCAGGAGGAAAGATTGTCACTAGTTAAGTTTGCTGTGGGACACACTGATGTTCTGCCTCTTCCCCTTGTCTCCTGTGACCTCAGGCAAGTCATTTGGCTCAGACCCTCATTGATCATTTCTCTTTCCAAATATAGAATCACAGAATGTCCTGAGCTGGAAGGACCCACAGGGATCATCCAAGTCCAACTCCTGGCACTGCACAGACACCCCAACAATCCCACCCCATGCCTCAGAGTGTTGTCCAAACACTTACTGAACTCTGGAGTACTTGGTGATTTAAGTTAAATACAATTTAACTTGTAGTGAAAGTGGTAGAAATCAGAGTCTAAATACCCTTAAACATCTGGCTGTGGGTGCTTGCCTGGAAATTCTCACTCCATATGTAAACAGCGTGTCATATGCCCAAAGCAGAGCTCTCATTTGGCCCAAGGATGGGAAACCTATTTAATGTCTTTCTTTATGAGAGCTGGAAACATGCAGAGCTGGTCAGTAAGAGGAGAGAGCCCCTCAGCCCCAGCTGGCTCTGGCTCTGTGTTTTATATGCAGCCAGGCTTTCTGCTGTTTGCACTGAGCTCTAGTCAAGGTAACAAACTCATTTGTGCTGCCTCAGTGGGAAGGAAAATCTGTTGCTTCGAGGACTTCAGTGCCTGCAAGTTGCTGTGGCACATGTGAGCATCATGCACAGGCATCAGATGGAGCAGAGATGACTGAAGAGTTCCCAGGATGACAAATGTGCTGCTGGAGAGACATGCAGGCCGTGCTGGGAGTGTGTGACAGGTTGTGATGTGCTCCAGCAATCTGATGGGGTGATGACATGGGAGATAGCTGGGCTGTGTGGTGCTGCTGGATCTGCTCCAGCAAACATCCCTGCTGGCTGCTCCTTCCCTCTCATCTCCGGGCATTCTTCACCTTCCTTATCTTAATCACGTCTTGCTGCCTGTGAAAGGCACTGCTCTAATATTATTGGGGTTTTATTTGGTGCTTGTGATAGCATTGCCCTGGCTGCATCTGGTGGATGGCTGGATGTTTGAAAGGGTTGCACAGATGTGTTGAGATGTTAGAAAATGAGCAGGTTTTCCGGGGGAAAATGCATCCTATGAAATCACTGATTTTCCTTCTGTTTCCCTCACAGTATCATTTAGCTGTGTGTGTTTTACAGCAAGGCTGTTCCTCCTTTGCCATTACCTACATTGTGTTTATACTTGCACTGTGAGACCTGAGGTGTCTGTGCCTCGAAAGACAAAACCCAGAGATCTGCCACGAAATTTATTACTGGATACCCCTAAAGTGGGAAAATTGCCAGCGAGCTGTGGAAGGCACAAGTTTTCCTTCTGCTTGGAGAGTCTCCTCAGCCTCCACCCTGGCTGCTCTGTGTGCCTTCCTGCTGCTTTTACAGCAAAAGGTGCAGAATCCAGACTTAATGCAGAGAGGAATTAACAGCACTGCTCTTCCTTTGCTTTGCAGTGTCTTCACACCTGAGTGTATTATAGTCAAGCCCAAGTCAGGGGCTCAGAATGATGCCAGGAATCTGTGCTTCCTCCTCTTGTCTTTGTCTCTCTGTTGCTGCTCCACCCATCTGCCTTCAGTGCTCATGGAATGATGGAATCATGGAATATCCTGACTTGGAAGAGACTCACAAGGACCATCCAATCCAACTTGACCATTCCTCTGAGCCTGTCCTGTTCCTGGGTGCACTCCTGGTTCCTGGAAGTGCTCCTTCCCAGCAGTGAGGGGACTGAGAATGAGTTGCTTAGGTTGGATTTTTGGGGTGTGACTGATGTTGTGTTTGGTGGGAATAAGTTGGGTCCCTGTTCCATTGCTGGGGACACTGAAGAGTGACAACACTTGTGTGGCTGGAGTGTGTCCATGAGGGGCTGCAATCCCACATTCACAGCTTCCCAAAGCTTTGGCTTTTGAGGGGGAAATTCGCAAAAACTCAGGTTTTTTTCCAGGCCTAAGCAGTCTTAGTGAGTCTCCAATCTAGAAGTGATTGAGGCAATTTCTCCATATTTCTGTAGCATGTGTTCCACTCAGAAATGACTTGTAAAAGGTCATGGATCACTTGTCTCAAACCTTGGTGGTGCAGGGGACAATTCCTGCTCTGCTTTTAGTTTAAACAATTGGGGATTAAAAGTAACTCCAATACAAGGAAGCAAAAGATCCCAGGTAGAGTTATCCATGCAGAGGTATCATCCAGCCCTGATGGAAAGGAAGGGACCACCAGTGTGTTGGGTAATACTGAGAACTTGGAGAGTTTAAATCCACATTCCTGATCCTCTCTGATTCCTCAGAACTTTGGGCTCTTCCAGCAACCACATCCCAGCTCAACTGGCTGCACCCAAATGTCAGCTTTTCTACCTAAAGCTGGGCACAGTGGCCTTAGGGGTTGATTTCCCTCCTTCCTCTGCTCCAGGATATTGCAGCCACATGGTGTTACTGCAGTGTGGCTTTGCAGAGCAGATGGCCTGGAAGAGTGGCGTGCTGGAAGGAGGGAAAATTGGCTTCGTGGGGCTGTCGCTGCTCGTTTGGGCCATGAGGTATTTGGTAGCTGCTGCCAACATATGGATTTGGTTTAAATTTCACAGAATAGGGAATCATGTGGATGAAAACATGATGTGCTTATTTGAGGCAAGGCAGCAGTGGCCACATTGCTTTTATAGGGGATCAAACCTCAGAAGAAAAGTTACTGATTTTTTTCCTGGCCATTAATTGTGATTCCCTGAAAAATTTTACCAGAATCACATTTTTTTTTCTCTTACTAACAGTAGGAAATAGGACTTAGTACTTGATTACTAAGTCTAGGATATGCACTTATCCTTAAGATAGGATTAGACCTCATGTAATGATTTTCAGCTGTTTATTATTTCATTTGACTAAGGCATGGCCTAACCCAGAGTTCACAGAGCCAAGCTGAATAAATGCCAGAAATATGCACAGCAGGGTTTGGGTTTTCTTTTTAAACATAAAGAGCCACGTACTTTCTGCAGACAATTACAGGCATGTAACATATGTGGAACTGTGGGATGAGGTCCACAATGGCCCTGTATTTATTTCAGTGTCCATATGGGAAGCATTTCTCCTGCTGCTCTGTGGACAGACATTCCTTTTCAGCACGAACACCACGGTGCTGAAGCTGGCACAGCCCACACACAGCCCCAGGATTTGGGATTTCATTGCCCCTCTAAGGCAAGAGGTTGATGTAAATGTTGGGGTTTGCAGGAATTAAGGTGGAGAATAAGTTATATTTACAGTACAAAGTCCAGGCAACTCATCCAAGGAGGTTCCATGAGCTCTCAGACAGTGATACCAAGAAATGGGCTTGTGCTGCTCCTCGGGTGCTCCTAAAAATGTCCTGCTGGTGGACAGAGCAACACAGAATTATCAAAGTTGGAAAAGACTCCAGGATCAAGTCCAGCCTTTGACTGATCCCCACCAGCCCAGAGCCCTGAGTGCCACATGCAGTTGGATCCATCAGGCCCTTCCCTTCCCTTCCCTTCCCTTCCCTTCCCTTCCCTTCCCTTCCCTTCCCTTCCCTTCCCTTCCCTTCCCTTCCCTTCCCTTCCCTTCCCTTCCCTTCCCTTCCCTTCCCTTCCCTTCCCTTCCCTTCCCTTCCCTTCCCTTCCCTTCCCTTCCCTTCCCTTCCCTTCCCTTCTCAGCAGGCAGCAGATGGGATTTGCTCCCCGGAGGAGGAGCAGCTCTTCTCCCCAGCCTGGAGAGGGGAGGGATGTTCATTTCATAACACGCTGGCAAGTGTTTAAAAATAAGTCAGCGGAGCAGCAGCCAGCATTGGCTGCAGATCAGAGTTTTGACATTGCAAAAGATAAAAGCAGATTTGGTAAAATTCTGTTCAGTCGCTGCAGTCTCAGCAATGCAATGATCCCAGTCTCAAACACTGGTGGTTTGTGGGGCTCCTTTGCTTTGCTGTGGCAGAAGCACACAGAGCCCCCAGGCCAGGTTCACATCCCTCCTGAGGGTGATGAAGCTGTGCTGATTAACAGAGTCTTGTCCCAGGGTCTTGCAGTCACCTTAAATATATTCATTTATTGCTGTTGTCAGTAGTTATTTGCACCTAGGTGGTGTTTGGGAAACCCAGTCATGTATCACAATCTCATTGAGTCCAAGTGAACAATAAAATAACACGGTGCTTCACAGACCTTACAGTTAATGACTTAACTAATTGCTCTAATTAATCTGTGCAAAATGGGGGAATTTGCCCTGGGACCTTTTGAAAAATTAGTAAACATATATTGTCCTTTCTTCTGTCAGATATTCTTATCCTGAGGTTTTTATCTCTGCTCTGGGTTACAGAAGAACAGCCGTGCTGGGACATCAAAGTGTAGCCAAAAATGCCTATTTAGCCTTAATTTATGCAGAATAACTTCCAGTGTCCACTCCCCTGCAAGTCTTCTCTTTGGGCTGGCAGGGGCTCTGCCTATGTTGGCAAACAGGGGGGAGGATTTTGGGGTTTGGGGTATAACACATGTGCTGTTTCAAAAGCCTTGCTCTGAAAACAATGGATTTTTGAGGCTCCTCTAGTTGAAATGAGCAGCACATTCCTTCCAAGCATGTATTGAAAATATGACAAATTATTTGGCCTAGAGGATGTGATACTGTCCTTCTAAATGTATCCTCCTGAGAATCTGACCTTTAAAAAGGATGTTTTGTTGTTGCTTTTTGTAGCAAGATAATTTCTACTACCACAAACTCCTGCCAGCCCCAGTTTGGAGCTGAAACCTTGAACAGCACAAATACATTTATTACTTTAGTGCTGTATTTTTGTGTGGTTTTTTTTGCCCTGTCCTTCCCCCTGCATGAACTTAGAAAAAAACCTGGTTCCAACTGCTCCTTATCTGTCTGGCACTGAAATTAGGGAAGTGATGATGGACACAAATAGGAAATGGGGGTGACGTGCCACAGAGAAAACTTCTCCTGGGTCTGAAATGAGATTCAGTAAATCCTCCCCTGCAAAAGGCCCTGACCTGCAGCCAAGTGGTCACTTTTAGATAAAACAGATCTGTCTTAGGGCTCACTGAAATAAGGGAAGGACTCCCAGGAGGTCAGGCTGCTCCAAAGCCATTTCAGCACCTTGAGTTCAGGAGTTCACTGCTTGTTTTAATCCCTACAAGGTGTGCAGAGTAATTGCCAATGCTGCAGTGCCTTCAGGTGCTGTCCCTGTGCACCCAGAGCTTCCAGCTGTGGGTTCTGAGGCTCATCACTTTCTTTTACTCATGCAAATTAATCTAATAGCTCACTTTGAAGTTCCTGCAGAGCACAGCAGAGCATCAGGTTCATGGGTTCTTGATGCCTTTCCTCCAGGGAAGCCTCTCACAGACTTAGAAAGTTGAATTCCAAATTTCAGAGTTCAAAGTCCTGCAGTCTTTGTTTCAAGCTTGAATTGTGGTTGATGCCAAATCAGCACCAATCCCTGAAGATGTAGTTGGAGTCTGGCTTTCTGATGGCAAGGTTTCCATCAATAATTTGAAACCTGAGGACAAGTGTATCCAGAGGAATCAATCCCTGACATTACACTTAACCATGGATATATAGAATTAAAGGGTTTTGGTACCCAGGGTTGTTAGGTTGAAGTGAGAAGGGTTAGTTTTGAGGAAAGGGGGATGAATGCTGCCATTAGATGCTTTAATAGCCAGAAACACCAGTATTCCCTCTCTGAGACAGAAAGGCATTAGAGCAGGGCAGTGGCACTGGAGGATGTTCCTGAGGCCCTTGAGCACATGTAGGGGTGAGATGGCTGAGATACAAGGAATGGATCAGGGTACAGAAAGTGTAGGAGAAGGGGAAGGAAGGAAAAGGAAGGAAAAGGAAGGGCTGGCTGATGCACAGGGCAGGATTTGTGGATGGGGCTGGCCTGCAAAGCCACTTGATTGTGGAGAGGCAGGAGGGCTCTGAGCACAGTAAGAGACAGGAAAGTGGAAGTAGGATGTGAATTTCTGGTGTGATGGGAAACTTTCCACTGGAAAAGCAACATTGAAGATCGAGTGCGATCCTGCAGCCACATTCCATTCTGAAAGAGTGTACTGCAAACCCAAGATTTAAGTCCAAAAGTTGCCTTTCCTCACTTCCTGCTCAACATTTGTTTCTCTCTTTGAATTGCAGATCCATGTTGCTCTCAGGTGTTTTGTCAAAAGATGGGATATCCTTTATCAGTGAATATAGAGAAGTGGATGTAATGCTTTTGGTTTTTCTCTTGGCCCACAGCTGAAGCAGGAGCTGTGTTTTGCTCAGAATTGAACCATTTCTCCAAGGACAGCTCAGTCTCTGCAGACTGAGGGGTGTGGAAGGCTTGGCCATGGCGAGAAGGAAGAAAAAAGTGGCAGATCCTGGAAGGATCTCTTTGGGAAAGAGTGGGGGTAAAGAAATGATCCCCTTCAGCCCTGGAGTGAATCAGGGAAGAGCGTGACCCTGTCCCTGTAGAGGAAGGTGTCCCCAGTTTGGGTCCCCAGCTCCTGCTGTCTGTCCCAAGCTCCCAGTAAAGTCAGATTTTCATTCTCAGCTTGGATTTGTTCTCATCCTGGGGATTTTAAGCACTACCCCCTTTTTTAGGGCATCTTTTCACAATATCTCCAGGACTTGCTTGAGCAGGGAGGGGATGAGACTCAGGCTTTGGCAGCTCGATGTCCACTGCAGCTGTATTTTCCAGAGAGCAGCAGATCCCCTGTTAAACCTGACCTGGAAAGGCAGGGAGCTGCTAAATGAGGTTGCTGACCCTGTCTATTGTACAACAACACTTTCTGCTCCCCTCTTAACTCCTTCAATTTGCTGGAGGGCAGCAGGGCCAGCTTTGGCAGGTGGGGGCTAATTGCATTCCTCAGGGAGGTGCAGGAGGGAGGGGAGGATGTAACTCACTTGGAGCTGTTGTGAGATACTTCCCAAATTGTTCGAGATGATCAGTTTGAGAATGAATTAAAATTTGGCTTTAACAATTTGGATTTCTTTCTGCCCACCTAGGACAAGCAAAGGGAAGGCATTTAGGGCTTTTTTTAACTGTAAGTATTGACACAAAAAAAATCAGTCACTGCCTGTGAGCTGGGGAGCTGCAGGGTTACTCATTAGCACCGTTTTTTAGGGGGGAATTGATTAGTATTAATGGAAATCCTGGTGGGTGTCTTGGGCCTGATCTTGGCTCCCCCAGGGCAAGCAGAGGGTGTGCAGTGCTGGGGACAAGAGAGGAGTGTGGGGAGCAAGGACTGAAGTGTTCAAGGGATGTGGTGTGGAAGGAGATGGGAGCTCAGAGGGACTGAAATCAGCTGCAGGTAGGATGGAATGACAGAAGAAGGAAGTGTGCATGTTGGAGGGCTGGGAGGGTGGGAAGGAATGTGGAAATGAGGATTGTGCTGGCCTGGGAAGTTGTGCAGCTCCTCCAGAGGGGAGGTTTGGCAAAGGCCACATTCTGCAAGTCCTTCTTTGCTTTCTGGCCCACAAGTGGAAAATGCAGTGGCAAGTGTGACTGGCAAGTGTGGTGGCACTCCCCAGGATGTGTGGGAATGTCTTCCTCAGGGTGGGAGGCTGGGGGAGGCCCAGGGGGACACCACACACCTGGGTGCTTGATCCACCTCGGGGGCTTCTTGTCATCGAACACCTTCCTCCCAGAGAAAGGCTCCAGACACTCCTCTTTGGCTAAAACTGGGATCCTGGGAAGCATTGCAGTGGTCGAAGCCCCCTGGATTTCCCTGGTCCCTCCAGCTCAGCCACAGAGCTGGGGCTTGGCTCTCAGAGCGAGGTGCTCAAGGAACAGTGGTCAGTGCTCAGGTGTCACCTGTCCCTTGGTGTGGTCACTGCAGATGGAGTGGCCTCTGGAGGAGACCCCCCTGCCATAGCAGGTAGTTCAGGAGGCAGGAAGTTCTCTGATTTCCTGAGAGAACAGGTTCTGTCTTTAAACACTAATCCTCGGGCTAAGTCACCTTGGAGAAGTTATTTTCTGTGTTTAACATCTGGATAAGGAGTGAGGTGTGTTTTAAGTTCTCTTAGAGCCCCAAACACAATGGCACCGAGACCCTATTGTACTGTGTACCCTATTGTACCAAGTGTTCTATAGAAGGATCAAGGACAGTCCTACTCCAGGTAGCTGAAACTCCCAGTCCTATATTTAGCTCCCTCTCAGGAGTGCTTTGAGCGTTAATTATGTTTTTCAAGCACTTAGTGCCTATCATCAGAAGCTCTCTGTAGAAACACAGAGTTAAATAGTCGCAGATCTGGGGACTCTTAGGAATGGTTGGATGCTGAGCAGTGTAACCATTCACAGATGGGTTTGGATGGTGGAGAGTGAGCTCCAGGCTTGCTCCTTGAGACAAAGCAGTTCAGCTGAAGCTTTCTAGAGCACTCGAGTTTCAGCGAGTTGGGGTTGGTAGCAGAGTGCTTGAATGCACACAAAGCTCTGCCTTCCCCACACAGAGACTGAGTCACACTGGGACAATCCCAGCTGTTTGTCCCAGAGGTGTCTATTGTGCCTCTGTGCTCATTCCAACAATGCCTCCATTCCATAAGCCACCCCGGATCCGTGGATGCTGTGTTCATCAGGAGAGTGCAGATGTGTGCAAGAATAAAGGCAGTGCAGTGGAGAATATTTCTCTCTGCTGACCAAATTAGCTCCTTTATTTCTGGCCGTGGCTGTGTCACCCCCACGGCCCATTGGCAGAGCACAAACAGATGGAAGGAGTTTGAAGAGCACAAGCACTCTCTGGGGTGCCCTGTGTGGCTGAGAGCACTGAGTGCACACCCCAAAGCCAGCAATAAATGGGCTTGGGCACTGAGTGAGGACAGTGTGTGAGCACAGACATGAAATGCACCAAGCAAACCCCTGCCAAATTGACTTTCTTGACCTTAAAAAGTAATTAGTGAGTTCACAGCTCGGTAAAATGCAATTAGTGGGATGAAGCTTGTACACACTTGCTGAGGATGCACATGTAAACCCAGAGTTTGTCTTTCTGCAGCCATGTTCCCATCCTCATCACATCCTGCTTTTGGGAAAGCCCATTTTGGGCAATGTCATCCCTTCTCTGATATGTCGGTTGTTAAACAATAGCTTGATGAGCACATTTGAAGTTGCCCAGGGAGGGATTATATGGATCAAAAGGCCCCTTTGGAGAAACTAGGAAGCATTCTGCAGATCCCTGTGCACAGGGGTGTTTCTCAGGATACAGTTCCATGTACCCTTTTTGTCCCCTGGTGCCCAAACTGTCTCAGTGACCTGAAACTCTGCTTGCTCCTTGCGTTACAAACACCTCATGGGTTTTCTCCCTCCCCCAGACTTCAGAGTAGGAAACAGGGAAGGAGGAGGGAGCTCCTTGATCCTCATCATCTCCCTCTGTAAGGTTTTATAGCCTGGTAGGCATTTTGGTGACCACCTGCAGTTTTCTGCCTCTCCCAGGGCTCTGTGGAGGAGGTGCCCTGTGCCTGGGGCTCACACAGTTGTGTAACCTCCTCCATACCCACAACATTCAGCCCCAAACCTGAGCAGCCACTTTTGTATTGATGATGTCTGCACTACACTGTGGTATTTCTTCATTTCTTATCTTGCCAAATGGCAACGATTTTCCCCTTTCCAACAGGCCAACCTATAGAGAGAGGAAATGTTTGCAGAAGGAAAACAGGAACATGCATTAGAGGAATCCACAAACACTAACAGCTTGCTATAGAGACGCGATCTGGAAATAACAGATTCCTTGTGAAAATAAAAATGCTAAATATTATTTATAACCTTTGAATGGGGTTCAAAAGCTGTTTGCTTGCATTTTTGTGGGTTCTGTTCTTTTCCTGCTGCCATACTTGTTCCCATGGTTCTGCTCCATTTCCTGGGGTAGTCCCATCTCACTGCAGGTGTAACTGCAGTCACAGCTTCTCTGGGAGCAAGATAGATTTAAGAAATTCTTGTTTCCCCACGTTTGGCTGTGTGGTTTTGGACTGGCACTGAAGTTTGACATCTCTGTTCCCAAGCAGCAGCTCTGCCTGGAAGCAAAAGGGTCATAACGGGGATGGGAATGGACTGTGCTACACAAAGACCTTAAAGTTTGCACTGGAAGATAAAAGCAGCAGTGGAAGCTCAACAAAAGGTTTGCCTGAGCCTGGAGTGGTGATGGGAGTGACTACCCAGGGACGGAGTTTGCAGTTTGGCCTCAGAAATCACTGCCTGAGCACAAATGTGAGAGTTGATGCTTTGCTGCTGAGGATGGAGGAGTTCGGGAACTTCTAAAACTGCCTGTACTAAAGAAGTTTCCAGACTCTTCCATCCTCAACATCAGAACAGTGTGGGTTGAAAAGGACCTGTGAAGATCATCTGGTTCCAATGGTCACTCAAAGCCCCATCCAAGCTGACCTTGCAGACTCCCAGTGATGGGATATGGGTGGTGTCCCTGGACAAAGAGCTGTTCCTGCCACGGTCCCTGAGCAGCCTGGCACGTAGGAGTGTGTCCTGCCAGAGTGTGTCCTGACAGCTCAGAGAGGAGAGCAAGATGAGTTCCCTCTTGCCTGAATTGCAGCCTGCCTCCTAAAAATAAAGCTGCAGGTAATTGCCTAATTTGTCACCCAAATGGGCCCTTGGCTGCCCAGTGTAAATATGTGAGGCTGTTTTTGCCCTTGGCCTTGCTGCCTCAAGGTGCTGTGTCCTGAGCCACCGCAGGCACCGAGCCAGGCACGTGTTTGGGAATGCTTTGGGGGCTGCAGCAAAGCCCACCACGTGCACAGCTTGTTTGGAGAATCAATACCCCATTAGGGGCATGGAGCAGGGACCTTGTCTGTCTTTGGAATGGTGACAGGCCCTAAATTGATCTTTGAAGTTCCTGGAACACTGTCAGCTCTGCAACGGCAAGTCCTGCCGTGGGTTATGTTATATGGCCTTGGGAGCTGCTAATACAGACTCTTCTTATGATGCTTCATCAGGTTTTAGCTCCCTGTGTGTTCTCTCAGAGCAGATGGATGGCTGGGCAAAGCTTTTCGTGTGCCTCTTTCCCTGGCTGCTGTCAGGGTGAGGAGAGCCTGGGATAATTCCCTCCATCCTCTCCTGGAACACCCACAGCAGCAGCCATGTGCCCAGAGCCCCTCTGGCACAAAGGAACAGAAATCCTTCCCCAGGCTGAGGCTGTTCAGTTCTGAGGAATGATTTATTTGGTTCTAACACCTGGGACTGGTCAAAGAGCTTGGAGATCGCTCTGACCTCCCTGCAAGTCCAAAACCAGTGGCATTTACCACTTGGCTCGCATTTATAAAATAACTTGTTGAAAAAGGCAGAACTTGGCTACAGAGCTGGTGCTGCAGCCTCAGCTGGTGACTCCAGGGTTGTGGCTGGGCTGGAGCAGCCAGCCCTGCTCACCTGGCACTGGCCTGGTGTCTGAAGAGGGGAAATGGCCCAAGAGAACTGGAGGGAGGAGCCTGGGGAGCATTTTGTCTGCAGAGTGACAGTGGTGGAGATAAAGCATCCAGGAATTCAACTGAGCCCGGGTTGTTGATGGCAGAGTGTTTCACCAAGGTGTCTTTCAGCCAGGCAGGTCTGGCTGTGGTGCCCTGGAGTGAAGCTCCTGTCCTGTGTGCTGTGCTGGGGATGTGCTCTGCCCTGCTGGGCATCTCTGCTTGGCTCTCCTCACTTCTTCCTGGCTGTGCTGCTGAGCCCCTGGCACAGGGTGCCCAGGGAAGCTGTGGCTGCCCCTGGATCCCTGGCAGTGTCCAAGGCCAGGCTGGACAGGGCTTGGAGCAGCCTGGGACAGTGGAAGGTGTCCCTGCCATGGCAGGGGGTTGGCATGAATGAGCTTTACGGACCCTTCCAACCCAAACCAGTCTGGGATTCCGTGTTGGGTGCTCTTTACAGAGTTCCCTCCCCTCTCTGAGAGTCACCCGTGCTTTCTCACTGCTGCCTGGGAGTGGTGGTGCTCTATGAAGGTTTGTGCCACTGGCAAAGTCCAGAGGGAAGCCAAAGGTTGCTCCAGACAGTTCTGACCAGCTCATGGAAATACATCTCTATGTGTTAGTGGGGAAAGGCTTGTACCTGAATCCCAGGAATGTTGAAAGCAGCCCTTAGGCAGGGCTGAATAAAGCCAGTTCTCTGGAGTTCTGTGGCATCTTGAGCACAGGTGAGGTGTGACTAGAGTCAGCTGTCTCAATAAATGATCTTAGTGATGGTTTTGACCCTGACTTTCCTTTTTGTTGCACATTGTGATCTACTCCTTTTTGCCTCTTTTTCCTCCCTTTCCTCCAGTATTTCCAGAATACGATGGTCCCAAATGTTAGTCAGAGGTACACATTTATATTTGTGTCATAACATGCAGGTGAGATTGTTGCCACAAACTCTTTCCTTCACCTCTTCTGCAAATACCCTTCATCCCTCCCTGCTCCCAGATCCCAGAGCTCCCAGATCCCAGGCTCTTCTCCAGAATCCCCAGGCAGTGCTGTGAAGGTGAATGTGAAGGCCAGTGGGATGGAACTGGTCATTTTGGGATAAACCTGGAACAGCTGTGATGGGCTTTGTGGGTGGAATTTGCCCTTTGAGCAGGGCAGCTCCAGCAGCAGCACAGTTCCTGGGGTGGCTGTGGCTGTACCCACAGGGAGGAGCATTGCTCTCACTGTTAAATTGCCAGGAATGCTTCCCACGTGTCCTGGGATAGAAATCACCTCCAGTCTTGTCTTCTGTGTCTGAACAAGGTGTTTCTGCCTGAGACTCCCAGGGCAGCAGTGCCTGTTCTCCCTGCTGAGCTGCAAAGAGCTTTCCTTAGCCTATGGATTTCAGCCTCTGCACCATCTCTGTTGTCAGCTTCTACCTTTTTCAACAAGTTATTTTATAAATGTGAGCCAAGTGGTAAATCCACTGATTTTGGACTTGCAGGGAGGACAGAGCGATCTCCAAGCTCTTTGACCAGTCTCAGGTGTTAGAACCAAATAAATCATTCCTCAGAACTGAACAGCCTCAGCCTGGGGAAGGATTTCTGTTACTTTGTGCCAGGGGCAAATCTTGATTGGGAAATTATCATTTGGAAGCAGAAGTTGGTCGTGTAATAGGCTAAATAGGCTTTGACATTCCCCTGATGACTGTATTGTCCTTGCTCTGGGTGCTGATCCTCCCTCTGGCTCTGAAGGTAATTTCCCTCTGTTTCCATTTCCATATTGATAAGAAAACTTCATTTTTGAATCTCTGTGTGTATGGACATATAAATGTATATTTATGTTTAAACATTTCAAATGAGATTTCCAGCCCTGTTCAGTGACTGTGCTCCTTTCTCCATCCTTTCCAAGGAGTGCAAGGAGGGAAGAAACCTGGACATTGTGTGACTGTTCCCATAATGATTCAAGCACAGTTGGGTTTAACACATTTTTCTACAGGTCATCATCTAATCTAATCTTAAACCAGAGTGGTTGTGCTGGATGGGACCTTAAAGCTCATCTCTTTCCACCCCCTGCCATGGTCAGGGACACATTCCACCAGACCAGGTTGCTCCAAGCCCCATCCAAACTGGCATTAAAAAGGTTATAATATTAAATATATTTAATAATGAGCTGTGCCCATCCTGGTTTTGGTCCTTGCCTGGCTGGGCTGCAAGAAAATGTGTTCAATTCCCTTACCCCCCACCTGTCACAATTATTTAAGTGAAATCTTAATGCTCTGTTGGACAAATTCATTTCAGCCAGAATTATTCACATAATTTTTCATAGGCAGGAGCTTTTTCAGAGATGCAATATGTTGGAGTACAGGTAAAATATGCTCTATTTTCAGTTTGTGTCTGCTCAAATCCCTCTTGCCAAGCCTGGGCCCATTCATCTGTTGCCCTTTCTTGAGTTCACATTTGTCATTCAGCATGAAGGCAGGGGGGGGACTTTCCTTGACCCTCTCCCCGTTTTGAAAGTCACCATGCTGATGGTAATCTCTGCAGTAAACCAACACATCATTTGCATGGTGAAGGACAGCAGGCAGCTCTGTGCACTCCTGCACTGGGAGAGATGTTCTGATATGCTGAAACCCAGCTCCTGGAAAAGGACTGCCCAGTGCAAGGGGAAGCTCTGACCCTTTAGCTGCAGCATCTGATTTGGAGGATAAGCTCTTGATAAGTGGTCAGCCCTGGGAAAAATAAATTCAGCAAGTACAGTGAATAGAATTGTGTAGGGTTCAGGGGAATACTGGTTTTTCAATGAGCTCTGGTATTTAAACTCATTTTTAAACTTTGTATGTGTGTTTTTCCCCAGGAGAAAGCAAACTCTTATCTTCTGATCCCTTTACTGCTACTTTTAATTTCCTCTGCAGGAGTATGAGGATGCTTTGGGGAGGCAGTAACAGCAAAGGAAGCTGACAGGGCCAGTTGGATTTGGTATTCCCTGCACAATTCCCACAGCCCTGTGGCAGCACATGTTCCACAGGTGTAACCCACAGCCAGAGGAACGTGAGTTATTTGCTCTAATAAACAACAGGTCTGAGCAAAGACTGGGTAAAAATGTGTGAAAACTGCTGCAAGGAGAGAAAATCCCATGCCCCAGGTTCCCCCAAAGCTGTAAAGGAAAACTGGTGCCTGTTCTTCTGCCAGTCAGCCTTGTTGGTAATGAAGGCTCCCTTTAGCAGTCAGTGTTTGCAGAGGTCACCAGGACAGCACTAGAAACTTCAGCTGTTTCCCTCATTTCCAGCATTACCTGGGACATTTTGCCCTCTGTAGCTGTTTGGTTTCTCATGCAGTGCCCTGAGAGCCTCTGCTGTGTCGTCTCTCTCTGACTCCCCTGCAGGTCACACACTCCCAGATTTGGCCATTTACCTCCTGGGCTGGGCTTTTTCCCCAAGTTGGAGATTTCTTGTTGGCCTTCAGCTCTGGCTGAATTAGACCAGCAGTAAACAGCCCTGTGAGAGCTCTTTGGGCTGGAAAATCCACTGTGCTTAACTGAGTAAGAGCTGTACTTTGCAGAGACATCTGCTTTAATTTTGTATTTATTGTTCCTGTGCTTTCCAGTACCATTCCAGTATTATCTATTTCTTCTGGAGAAGGAGGGCTTCATCTTTCTCCTGCCCATTGGAATGTGATTCTCACCCTGAGCTGTGTGTGCTCTGCACCTCATGCAGCAGGAGATGTAAATATGGAAAGATACAGCTAAAAACATTTGCTTTTCCGGAAATCTTTCCTTAAAAGCCAATCCAGTGCCACCCCTGCCATGGCAGGGACACTTTCCACTGTCCCAGGCTGCTCCAAGCCCTGTCCAGCCTGGCCTTGGACACTGCCAGGGATCCAGGGGCAGCCACAGCTTCTCTGGGCACCCTGTGCCAGGGCCTCCCCAATATCCTCCCAGGGAACAATTCCTTCCCAATATCCCATCTCTCCCTGCCCTCTGGCACTGGGAAACCATTCCCTGTGTCCTGTCCCTCCAGCCCTTGTCCCCAGTCCCTCTCCAGCTCCCTGTGACCCCTTTAGGCACTGGAAGGTTGATGTTCTTCTCCCTCCTCCACCCCCAGCCTTAAGCTCAACATCCATTTCTCAGTAATGCTTTTTCATTTCAGGTCTCTTCCTTCTTCCCCAGCCCCCTCAATCACAAATTTCCTCAGCTGAGGTTTCTTTTGGAGGGTTAATACTTTCCTTCATCCAGGCTGATGTGGAGCAAGAAGCTTTTTTCCCCCTGCAGCTCCTGGGGAGCCTTTGGAAATGAAGGCTGGGAATCACATTAGGTTGTATTTCACTAGAGCTTCTCTCTGTCCTAGAAAACTCCTGTCTCCTCATGAAATACACTCAGCTTAAGAAAAGACTAATATATTTACTCTAACTGTGCTCAGTCTAGGAATAATTTTGCTGTAGAGATTAAATTTTTATATCATCTTGAAGAAAACCAACTCCCTGCCAGTCCCCAGGGATTCCCTGTCTGGCCGTTTCAGCAGGAGGGGCTCAGATCTTGGCAGCTCTAAGTGGTGTCTCGTTTTTTCTTTTCCCTTCTCTTCCTGCAGTATAACACCAATATATTCCATTTGTTCCAAAGTTCAGAATTTTTAGGAGAATCTGAAAAAAAACCCTGTTTTAGTTTGGGGTGAGTGTGGCTTTGGGATGAGGGAAGCTTGAGGCTGCTCAGAGCTCTGATCTGCACCAACACCTCATCTCCATGCAGCCCCTCACCATCTCCTGAGCTTGCAGAATTCCCTAGGCACTGAATTTGCTCCCAAGATGAAGATTTTCTGTGGGGATTAGTGCTGTTTATCACTACGGATAGGCTGGAGCAGGCACCAGGAGAGACTTTTTGGCAGAGGTTCAGCACTTTCGCTTTGTGCCTGCCCAGAATGATAAAGGATTCGCTCTGGGATTTTAGGAGCAGTCCTGACTCTTTGCTTTGACCCTGTTTTTTGAAGAAACTAGCTGATAGCACCATGTTCTTGCTCTTTTTTGCTCATGGTGTCCCTCTGTGTCACTTCTGCCCTTCCAGGCCAATGTCAAGCAGGTTTCATGGAATGCCAGAATATCCTGAGCAACCAGAGGGGCTGGGCTCAGGGCAGTTCCTGAGGTCATAGCAAAGGCACCTCAAGTTCACAGAAAGGTGCCCAAAAAGGTGGTGACTAAAAGCCAGTGAATGGATTGAGTGGATGAGGATGTGCTGTAACCATTTGTTTTCAGTTCTGCCTCTCCTGAGGCACCTTTTCAGCCAGAAAAAAAGAAACAAATTCCTTCCTCTTCTGTTTGGACATGAATTATCTTCCTTGCCAAGCGTTCCTTGAGTCTTGCTTTGAGTGCCACACGCCAAAGTGACACTGCTGAACACTCCTGACATCCTGGGCTGGACATGAAATGTTTAACCAGCACAGAGACAGGCAGGGGATCCTGCCTGGCACATCTCACCTGGGAATATTCATCTCCAGGGCTCTCCCTGCAGGGCTGTCCTGGTGCCCTCCTGGAAGAGAAGGAGGGTGGTGGGATGTGGTAATGCCCTGCCCAACACATATGGATCAGTTTGATGGATTCCTTTGGTTAAATGATGTTGGTTTATCAGCATTTACTGACTTAGAGTAGCAGAAGGACAGAATAAACAGGAATAATGAATAAACTGAGTGAGTAGAGAGAAATGTGTGCTGGGCTCTGTGTGTTGGCATGATTGTGGTCTTGGAATGAAGCAGTTCATGGTGTTACAGGTTTAGCACTCAAAGCTGGTGGGTACAAAGTCATGTTTGACCTTTCTCTGGTGCCTCTGTAGGGGCCAGAGAGGCTTCACTTCACCAGCACCCTCATGTGGAGCCTCCCAGCAAGCCTGGGAGCTCTGGTGGCTCCGTGTTGGCTCTGCCATGTCTTGGCAGAGTGACACCAACCTGTGTACCTGTCCTGTGTGCTAGCAGCCCAGGAGGGCCAAGGAAGGTGTCCTGGTGCTGTCCAGCAGCTGCCACCCCTCTCCTGGTGCAGCAGGGATGAAGCTCTGGCTGCAGAGAGCACCCAGTTTGCTGCAGCCAGCTGAATTCCCTGGCAAAGAGCTCCCTGCTCCAGGCATCTCCTGCTGCTGCAGAGACCAGCTCAGGTCCCCAGGCTGGGGACTGAATTCACTCCAAAAATTAAGACATTTTGTGGGGATTAGTGCTTGGCCTCGGTGGTTGGTCATGGTTTGAACACTGAGGGAGTTTCCTGACCTCCAATTCCAGGTCCTTCACTGAGGTGCTGTGCTTGGGAGTACAATTCCCTTAACTGAGCCTGAGATAACAACCTCTGGAGACTGACTGGGATCTTGTGGGGAGTGGATTATCCTTGAGGGATCATCTTTCCCTGCTGGCTTCAAGTTTGGAGCTCTGAGGGAAGCACTGCTTTGGGTGTCTGAATGAAGTAATTAAAACCTAAAGTAAATAATGAATGATGAAGTAAATAAAACAGAGCCAGGATGGGATGTTCATGGTTCCCATATCCCACTGAGTGTCCTCCATCCATGGAGCTTCTGCTTACCTCAGGAAGTCCCCACTTCCCTGCAGCCCTCCTTACAGGGGTGTGGATGCACAAAACCAACAGCAAAAGCACTGGGGGAGTGAGAAATATGTTAAAATGAATCAAGAAAAGCAAAATTAGGCTTTAAAAGCAAACTGGGAGATGCTGAGGGTTCCTGGAGTGGAAGCATTTGGGGTTGGGAAGTTCATGGAGTGACCACAAAGTGCCACCTTTCCCAGCCTTCCTGAGGATCCTGAGGCTCCTGCTGGGCCTGGGGATGGAAAGAGGCAGTTGAGATGTGTAATCCATCCCCATGGCACAGCCAGGGGCTCCTGGCAGCTGATTTGTTGTTATTGTCCTCAGATAAAATCTAATCAAGCCCAGTGTGGTCAGAGGGTCTCCATCAGCTCTGATGGAGCAGGGGAGGATGTTGAGAGCTTCCTTGTCAGAAGGAATAATAACAATAATAACAACAACAATAATAATAATTCTTCAACCTGTGCTTCCAACTGTGATTTACATTCCCCAGCTGATTTTTTTCCTGCCTCTAAATGCTACTTTTTGAGGAAAAAAGTGTTTAATTCTGTGGGGAAGCAGAACTGTTTTGTCCAGGCAGTGGAAGTCCATGGTAGGTTGGGGAGCTAGACCAACCTCAAGGTTATTGTCCCTTCAGGAGCTTCAGAGGTGACAAAATCTGTCCTGCTCTCAGTCAGGGCTCTGCCATTGAAACAATGGGAATATACCCTGATGTCTTTAATTTCAAAAAAACCAAAAACAAACAGACAAGAAAGCAAAACAAAATCTATCATTGTTATTTTTGTGTTTCTGACAAAAAGAGAGTGGGACTCTGCTAATGGAAAATATTAAAATTCCAGGTGTCCTGTCTAATAAATAACAACATGAGCACAGACTTGGCTTCCCACAGCCACCACCAAATCATCCATGGAGCTCTTTATGTGCAGCTCGTTTTGAACTTTGCCTATTTCCTTCAGCTATGCAGATATAAATAAATAATTCCCCTTGATAAGGGTCCATGAACGCTGTACTTTAAAAGATAAGAAAGCTTTGAGGGGAAATTGTTTTTAAATCCATACCATTTGTATGCTGTTCACTGTTCACACTGAGCAGAAATTCATTCAGCTGGCACTTAACCAACCCTATTTTATTCCTGCTCGGTGTTCAACCTATCCTTCTCCTGGGGACACCTAACCTTCCATGTAATTACCTCTCTGAGAGTGGGAAGGAGGCCTGAATCACCTCCCCACCAACTAAATAAATACACAGATCCCTGGGACAGGTTATCAGCTGCATGCCAGGGGCAGGGCTGGCAGGAGCAGCGTGCAATTTCAAGACTTGAGTCATTTTTGTTCCAGCGTTGGGCCAAAGAAGGAGAATTTGGAATGGCTGCAGGAAACACAACCCAAAACAGCCCACATTTTTGGAGTAGTTTTGTTTCTTTTGGAAATAACAGCAGTGGGTTTTACCAGTGATGGGTTTTACCAGTGATTAATTTTACAAGTGATGGATTTTACCAGTGATGAGTTTTACCTGTGATGAATTTTGCCAGTGATGGGTTTTCCCAGTTATGGGTTTTACCCATTAATCACAGGTTTTACCTGTGATTAACTTTACCAGTGATGGGTTTTACCAGTGATGGATTTTACCAATGCTGAGTTTTACCTGTGATGGGTTTTACCAGTGGTGGGTTTTACCTGTGATAGATTTTACCAGTGATTAATCTTACCAGTTATGGATTTTACCAATGATGGGTTTTACCAGTGATGAGTTTTACCTGTGGTGAATTTTGCCACTGATTAATCTTACCAGTTGTGTAATTTACCAGTAGTGGCTTTTACTAGTGACAGGTTTTACCAATGATGGATTTTACGAGAGATTGGTTTTACCAGTGATTAATCCTACCAATTATGGGTTTTACCAGTGATGAGTTTTACCAGCAATGGACTTTACCAGCAATGGATTCTACCAATGATGAGTTTTACCAGTGATTAATTTTACCAATGATGGGTTTTACCAGTGATTAATTTTAACAATCATGGGTTTTACTAGTGATTAATTATAGCAGTGATGGGTTTTACCAGTGGTGGGTTTTACCAGTGACAGACTTTACAGTGATGGTGTTTTTGTTTCTGTTTTCCCCCCAGGTCTGTCCAAGTCCCTTGGGCTCATCGAGGGCTATGGTGGCCGTGGCAAAGGTGGCCTCCCAGCCACCCTGTCCCCCGAGGAGGAGGAGAAAGCAAAGGGACCCCATGAGAAGTATGGCTACAACTCCTACCTCAGTGAGAAGATTTCCCTGGACCGTTCCATCCCGGATTATCGCCCAACCAAGTGAGTGTTGGGAGGAAATGTTTCTGTTCAGGTGGCACCCGAGAGCCAGGTGTGCTGGTGGCTTTCCCTGTCAGGTTTGGTGCTGTTGGCTCTTCCCTCATCATTCCTAGGGTTCTGCTCAGTGAACAGAAACGGGGATAGTTGCGTGAAGCTGAGCTCATGGAATCAGGGAATCACTGAGGTTGGAAAAGCCCTCCAGGATTATCAAATCCAACCATTCCCCAGCACTGAGCCCAAGTGCCACATCCACAGGGCTGGGGACTCCAGCACTGCCCTGGGTGGCTGTGCCAGGGCCTGACCTCCCTTTCTGTGAAGAAATAATTCCCAGTATCCCCCCTAAACCTCCTGTGGCACAACTTAAGGCTGTTTCTCTTTGTCCTGTCCCTTGTTCCCTGGGAGAAGAAACTGATTCTCACCTAACCCCACCCTTGTTTTAGTTGGAGAGAGTTCATCAAGATGATTTATCAGGGAAAAAGTGAATTTCTCCCTACTCTGTCTCTGTTTTCCTTACGCAATTCATGATTTTGGGTGGAAGTGCTGCCATCAGAAGCTCAGCCCTGCTTTCACAGAGCTCTTAGTTTTCAACACCCTGCAAATGTGTGCAGAGAGTCTCCCCCTCTCTTTGTCAGCTCCCTCACATCCCTGCAGGACCTCTGGGGCCCTTGGGCTGCCCTCAGGCTCCTCCCAGCACAAGGATCCTCCTGGGACACTCAAGGATCTCCCTTTGGAGATCTGGGATGTTGAAGGAGTTGCTACAGCGGCAATATCCTTCCTCTCCTTTTTTTGATTGAGCTTTTAAGGTGCTGGTGATGTTTGCCTGCCAAGCACCACAGGAGAACAGCTTTTAAAAGAGGTGACACATCATTTTGTTACGACGATGAGGGAAGACATGCTGCAAGTTTATCTCTGTGAAGGTTAATTTTAGATATGGCTGGCAGAGTGTTCCTCAAAATGGGGAAGTGTCAGTTTGTCCAAGCCTGGAATGAAATCCCAGATAAAAAAATGAGCTGAGAGAGGTTGAGATTGTGACAGATCCATGTCCAATGCCTGTGTCATTAGGGCAGTGACAAAGCTGTTGCCTGGCATCTGCAGAGCATTGAAAATCCTACAGCCAGGGGATGCAACTCCAGGTGCTGGCAGATTGTTCAGGCTCTGGGAGCTTTTGTTCCTTCTCCTTTTGGGTGCTGCCTGAATTCCAAGCAGCCCCTCAGAGCATCCAGGGCTGTCAGCCACTGACAACAGAAAGCCTTGGATGAGTTTCCCAAGGAATGGAGGCCCAGCCTGCATTGTGCTGCTGCAGCTGATCCAGCCACTGTGAATTGCAGGTACAAATTGCACCTTTGCCTCTGTGATATGCAAATCCCAGCACAATGCTGAGCCCTTGGAGCGAGACCTTCTCCAGCACTTACCTGAGGCTGAGCTGCTCATTTCCATTTCTCATCCACAGCTCTGACTTCCAGCAGAGCCAGCATTACTTGGGCAGAATTAATTTGAGAAGTAATGTTTCTTTTCACATTTTGTGGGGAGAAAAGGATTAATTCTGACATTTTTTAGGCTTGCATTGTATTTTTCCTCAGTTCCACTATCCATCATTTCATGGGAGAGAGGACAGTGCATTGAAAATGCTTCATTTGGAGCTGGGCTGAGACTTTGGAGAGAATTTTTGGGCACTGAGAGCAGCTGCACAACTTAGTGTCTTTTGTCTATGTAAGAACTTCAGGAGTGTGTTTGTTTATTGGTTTTCTTTTTGTTTTGGGGATCAATTGTCTTGATATTGTAACAGAATAGTTGGCCTGGTAGGAAATAAGCTGGAGTTTGCTGAATAATTTGGAAAGTTTCAGCTTTTCCTACTTCTGGCTTCAAGGTTCCCTTGCTATTTAGTGCATTCAGTTTTATGGCTGATTTTATGAAGGGTTGAACACAAACCATTTAAGTCAAGTATCCTGGTCTCTGATTAAAATAGATTCAAGTCAAGGGAAATTAGCCTAAATGGCTTTGAAATTGCAGCATTAGGGGGGGAGAAACTGTTGAAAACCCTCCAGCTGATAAGCATTACAAAGCATGTAGCAGTTTTAAATATAATAGTGAAGCCTGTGTGGTTCAACCAAAGGCTGCTGAGTGTCTGGAATGCCAATGGACTGGGACTGGCCCTGGCAGAGGTTGGCATCCCCATCCCTTCCTCTCAGTTTGCCCTGTTTTTAAAGAAAGATTCATGTGGTCAAGTGTCACTGCCCTGAATGCAGGAACAGACCTGAGTCCTTTTCCTGCTCCCTCTTTGTGCCTGTGGCCAAAGGGAGCTGGAGTAAGGCGAGTTTAGAGGAAGTTAGCACGTTTTGTGTATATTTGTGTGTATCCAGGCTCCCTGCAGCTTGTGATCAGCGTCCCTGAGGTTCAGGATTCCCTGCTCTGAGTGATTTCAGGTGCTGCTGGTGAGGAGGAGCCAACCCAGCTCACAGCTCTGAGCTTCTCAGTCCTGCCCAGAGGCAGAGCAAGGAGAATTTCCATGGGGAAAATGGTCCCAGGGTTCTGAGAATGACATTCAGGAGAAGGTGAGGTTTTTCTCAGCAGCAGGAGCTGGGGCAGAACAACTTGTTTGTCCTGATTTGGGGAATTGTGTCTCCTTTTGGTAGTTCGGGTTGTCATCTCTGCTTCAGTTGAGAGATTTCCTTCCCCTTTCTCCTTCCCCTTTGCCCTTCCTTTATCCCTTCCCATTTCCTCTTTCCACTTCCCCTTTTCCCTTCCTTTTCCCCTCCTCTCCCCTTACCCTTTCCCCTTTCTCCTTCCCTTTCCCTCCCCCCTTACCTTTTCCTCTTTCCTCTTTCCCCTTTCCCTTATCCCTTCTCCTTTCTCCTTCTTCCCCTTCCCTTTCCCCTTCCCCCTTTCCCTTTTCTTCTTTCCTCCTTCCCTTTCTCCATTCCTTTTAATCTTTTCCCTTTCCCCTCACCTCCTTCCTTCTTTATCCTTTCCTTTTCTCCTTCCCCTTTCCCCATCCCTTTTCTCCTCTCTTCCTTTCCCTTTTCCCTTTCCCCATTCATGCTGAGGCTGCTCACGTGGGCTGGAAGGTAGAAACCCTTTCCTGCTGTTCCCCACTGGAACAGGATTGGGTTTGTCCCTGGGCTGATTCCCAAAGAAGTGGTGCCAGTGGTCTGGAATGAGGTGTGTGGAGCTGATTCCACCAGGGAGCTGTGCCTGTCCCACCTGGACCTTACTGATGTTGATGGTCCTGATCCTGACCCTCTGCTGAGCAGGAAAGGTTGTGCTGCCTGTGCATGAGCTTTTCCAGTGGATCAAGGAATACATTCCATTTGGGATGGCTGAGAAAGCTCTTCCTTGGGCTAAAATAAGGCAGGATTGGTGTTTTGGGGTGAGGAAGTTTATTCCAGAACTTACTGCCTTAATGAGAAAGGTACAGGCAACAACCACGTTTCTGTCTTGCTTCATTGGGTTTTTTGGCTTTAAGATGTGTCCTAGGTTGCAATATTGATGTAGTTAAGTATTCTATTACCACCAGCTGTGGGCCATTAGCTGCTATCACCCACTCCGGATGACAGGCAATGGGCCATCCGTTAGCTATTATCACTTGCTAACGACCCACCCCGCATGACAGGCAATGGGCCATCAGGGACCCACCGTGTGACTCATGGACTTATCTCATCCCATTGTGGATGCTCTGCCCAGGAGGGAGGACCAGGTGTTCCCACGTGGATATAACCTGGCCTTGGAACTGCCTGAGCAGCCCTGTCTACTGGGTTCCCAGAGGACAGAGCTACACGGATCTTCAGCTGGAGACTAGACCTTCACAGGATCACCACTTCAACTGGACTACTTCGGTGGACTGCTACTACCACCCTAACAGGGTGTTAGGTTGTATCTGACTTTGTCAGTGCTTTTCCTTGTATTATTTCACTTATTTTTAATTTCAATCTTGACTTGTGATCTCCCACTGGTTTGTTTTCAAACCAAGACAAGATGAGATTCCTGCATGTTCTGGAAAACAAAGTCTGCTTCCAGATTGGAAGTACCCAAGGTGCTGCCTGCAGCCTGCAGGACTTCTCCACAAATCTCCACAAAACTTGAGTTGGAGAGATTTTCTTCAATTTTCTGCAAAAGCCTCTGAAGGACAAGGCTGCTGTGTGAGTTTTATTGTTTATCCATTCTCAGCACTTGCTGTCTGCCTGGGGAGGATGGGGGGCTAAGGAGATGTGTTGTTTTCTATATTGAAAGTGAAGCATATTTACATGAGATCCCAGGGCCTGCAAACATTCCCTGCTTGGATACAACATTTTATGCACCTCTGGTTTATTCTGTGATATGGCATTTAATGGGAACCTCTCCTCTGTGTAGCCAGGAAATAAAATTGCTTTGTTAGATCAGCCTGCCTGTCCATCTTATCCAGTATCTAATCTCTGATAGTGGAATTACCAGATGCTTCAGGTTGAAGAAATCATATTAAGGAAAACTATGAAATAATCTGCCCATCTGGTACATTCTGCCTCCCCCACTCTCTCCCTTCAATCCTGTCCAATATAAATGTGGAGTTCTCATTATCTCTTTAAAAGTCTGTTCCTTTCTGGAATCCTGCTAAGCTCTGATTCAGTGGTATTTTATGGCATTATAGGATTAAGGGGTAGATTTAAGAGAAATAATACCTACAATTGGTAGGACTATTGGATCATTGGGTGGAGATGACACATTCCTGCTGCTGCAAATCTCTCGACAGCTGTTCTCGGGAGGGGAGCCTGAGGTATTAAAGTGAAGAGCAAGGATGGTGTAAGAGATAAGCAACTTCCACAGGTCGATTTTCCCGATGTTTTGAAGGCTTTCCAGCCTGGAGAAACAACCCGTTCTCCTGCCTGCCTTGGGGTCCTGTAAATGGGTCAGGAAATGCATGGGAGGGGACTTTGGACAAGGGGATGTAGTGATAGGATGAGGGAGAATGGATTAGAAATGCCAGAGGGCAGGGATAGGTGGGATATTGGGGAGGAATTATTCCCTGGGAGGGTGGAGAGATACAGGAACAGGTTAACCAGAGAAGCTGTGGCTGCCCCTGGATCCCTGGCAGTGTCCAAGGCCAGGTTGGACAGGGCTTGGAGCAACCTGGGACAGTGGGAGGTGTCCCTGCCATGGCAGGGGGATGGATGAGCTTTAAGGTCTCTTCCAACCTAAATCATTCCATGATTCTCTGATGGAAAAGCTCTGGATGTGCTGGGAGCCTGACTTGCTGCTCTGTTTCCACAGCTCCAGATCTGTGTTTGCCATGGGCCATGGAGAGGTGCCCTGGGCAGAGCCTTGCCATCAGCTCAGCCCTGGCTAAGAGGGAACAGTTGCACATCCCTGCTTGAGTGGAGCTTCTCCCTGTGCTGTGTTTGGAGCTGACTCAGAGCCATCCCACTGCAGAGTGCCTGAATCACTCGGTTATTTCCGGAGCTGCTGCCATGGGAGCCTCAGAGCAATTGGGCTTTTTAGCACCATCTGCCTTTAGCTGCTTTATTACCAGAGACCTCGTGTAGCAGCAAGCTGGGAGTCTTTCTTTGGGATACAGTGCAGAAGATGGAGAGTTTTGGCTTCTGGGTAGGCTTTGGGTCGTTGTTTGACAACTTAAAGAAACTAAATCACGTCCTGATTTAACTTTTATTAAAAGTGTGGCCTTTGTGGGCTCTCAGTGAGTACATGCTGGGTGCTAGAGCACATTGTGGGGTGGAGGGAAGCTCTGCTCCCCTTGGGGTCTGTCCCCATCCCTGGAGAGCCTCCTGCCCTCTGCCATGGGGCTCCATTAGCACCTCAGCCTCCCCTCAGCTTGCAGGGCCCAAGAATTCCATTTTGGCTTCATAATCACAACAGAACACGTATCTGGAAAGTGATGAGTGTGGATGTGACTGAGACACATCAGGAGGTTGGAGCTGGAGGCTGTAACTGACTCTGCTGCCCATGAGAGCACTGCTGCCTCCCCCTGTGCTGTGCTGGCTCAAGGTGTTCCTGCAGAGCCCACCTGGCCCTCTGCTTGGCTCTGATGGGAAAGTTCCGTGTGCCATCTTAATTAGTTATTTTCCTGTGGAAATCCATAAATCTCTTGCACTTTGGGAGTAACTCAGCTCCCCAGATTTGCAGGTGCTTTTGTCTCAGGTTTCTGTGGTACCCAGGCACTGAAATGAGGTATTTTCTCAGCACCTGCCACAGCTTGGGCAGGAGATGTATGGAGCAGTGACAGGGACATCTCATCTTGTTTTCTGCCCAAAACTGATATTACACAACCTCCTTTAATGACAAAAAACCAAAAAAGCTTTTTGCCTTTCCCCTGCCCACAGGACCCTGTTGGCTGTGGTAGAAGTGTCTGAGATGGGCAGATGTTATTGCAGCCAGGGAAAGCTCAGTGATGGTTTCCTCAAGGACAGGGGACATTCCTGAGTGCCACATTGTGCCAGTCCCTCGTGTCCTGCCCTGGGCTGTTCAGCCAGGCTTGGTGAAGTGAGTCTGAGGAGGACAACATTTAGGAAGACAAAAACAAACTACTTGAATTACGTGAGTGGTATTTGCTGGGAAATAGAGTTTCATGCCTGTTTATTTGTTGTGATTGCTGCTTATTGCAAACAAAGGAGGTCAGAAGAGCTCCTTCTCTCTTGCATGCACAATATCTTCCTACAATCCATTATTTTACCTTCTGCAGAGAGAGCTTTGATGGGTTTCAGTCCTACATCCTAACAACAGCAAGGAAAAGAGAGGCAGGATGGAGGGCTTTTTCTTCATCAAATCACTGAAAGGAAAACAAGTGAGGAGACAGTGGAAGAAGAAAAAAAAAAAGACTTTTTCAGATATGAATTTCCCTTTGAATAACATGTGGGAGTTTATTAAAAGATCCTTACAGCTCTAGGAAAAATCCAGGACTAGTTCTCTCCTAATAGATGGTTGTGGGTTTGATCCAGCATTGTATGAAAAACACTCCTGCCCTTGGCTTTTTATAGCTTCAGCCATAAAAAAAGGAAAAGTAACATTTTCCAGTACTTGGAAAGGTGCCACCTGAAAATTTTCTGGGAGAGCAAGTAGAGAAATCAAGCAGTGAGTATCAGTGTCACAGCTCTGGCATGGAGGAGCTGTGCTCAGAACAGAGCTCACTAAAGCCAGAGCAGGTTGGCAGTTCAGGGAGGGATTGTTGGGGATTTTCTGCCCATGTGTTCTGTCCTGCCCAGTCTGTCCCATCGCTGTGTGGCTCCAGGCAGTTTTATTCTGCCAGGCTGCACAAAGTCATGGAAACCTTCTGAGCTGGAAGGGACCCAGCTCAGGAGAATCCCAGGATCACTGGGGTTGGAATATCCTTCCAAGACCATCGAGTCCAAGCTGTGCCCAATGCCCACCTTGTCCCCAGCCCACAGCACTCAGTGCCACAGCCAGGCCTTCCTTGGGCACCTCCAGGGATGGGGACTGCAAACCTCCCTGGGCAGCTCCTTCCAGTGCCTGAGCACCCTTTCCATGGAGAAATTCCTGCTGATGTCCACCCTGAGCCTCCCCTGGCCCAGCCTGAGGCTGTTCCCTCTCCTCCTGTCCCTGTTCCCTGGCTCAGCCTGACCCCCCAGCTGTCCCCTCCTGTCAGCAGCTGTGCAGAGCCACAAGGTCCCCCTGAGCCTCCTTTGCTCCAGGCTGAGCTCCTTTTCCAGCTCCCTCAGCTGCTCTTGGGGCTCCAGACCCTTCCCAGCTCTGTTCCCTTCTCTGGACACACTGCAGCCCCTCAAGGTTTTTCTTGAAATGAGGGGCAAAATCATCCAGTCCAGCTCCTGGCCCTGCACAGACACCCCAAATCCCACCCTGTGCATCCCTGGCAGTGCTGTGCAAACACTGCTGCAGCTCTGGCAGCCTCAGGCTGTGCCCATTCCCTGGGGAGCCTGGGCAGTGCCAGCACCCTCTGGGGGAACAACCTTTCCCTGAAATCCAGCCTGGCACAGCTCCAGCCATTCCCTGGTTCCTGTCCCTGTCTCAGAGATCAGAGCTGCAGCCCAGTGAGGTCCTGGTGGTCTCCAAAGGAACCCTCCAGGCTGTGCCCAGGCTGTCCCCTCCCTGCTCTGAAGGTCACAGGGGCAGAAAATATTTCCAAACCCAGCTCCATACAAACTCAGGTTTTTATTTCTCCTGTACCATCAGGGCCCTGAGCTCTGAGGAGCCATGACTTCTGGTGCCCTGTGCCCCTCCTGCCCCTCCAGGGATGGGGCTGCAGCTTCTGCTGCCTTTGGGATGATTTGCAGAGAGGAAAAACCTCTTTGCTGCTCCATTGCTTTTCCAGCACTAATACAAACCAGCAGGCTGTTGAATAAATACCAGTATTGATCTTTATTCCTCAGTGAGTTTGGACATGCTGTTCCTGACTTCCAGCAATGCTTTTTCTTGAAACCTGCACAAGCAGAGACTCAAAAGACACACTTTTCCAGCTGTGCTTTACATTTGTTGGTTATTATTTAAGCCTGCTCCTGTGACCTGCTGGAGCAGCCTGTTTCCTTGGACACACAGGCAGCTGGGGTTGGCTCCAGGGAGTTGTGAAAAGTCCCCCGAGAACTGGACCTGTCATGGAAAAGTTTTGGGGTTTATGTTGTGTTTCTGTTGAGGGTTTAGAATGGGACATGGGACAGGATTTTCTTTCTTTTCCTTGTGAAGCAGAGGCCACTGGAGCACCCTTTGGGAGCTTGTGTGGGGTCAGGAGTGTGCCAGAAGCCTTTGGTACTTGACATCCCAATATCTTCTTTAAACCTGGTCAGGAAGAAAGTGCTTTGGGGAGAGCAAGTGGAGTTTGTTTAGTGGCTGTTGGAGAGTCTCTTATTTCCATTGTGTGCTCAGTGTCACCTGCAAACACTGTGACAATGAATTTACAGCCACAGCCCCTCGGGGTTCTTTATGCCATCCATTCCACTAATTGTCAATTTTCCCTTCCTGCCTACAAAGTTATTACCTGTTCTTGTAAGTTGGGAACATGGTGCTTCAGGGAAGCCTTCTGTGGCAGGAGTGTGCTATAAAGCATTTCCTAATGTAAACAGGTATTAAATGATCACTTTGGCAGAGGATGGGATTAGTGTAATTTAACAACTCGCTTTTGTGCTTCTCTGAACTCCACTGCTGAAGAATACCTGTGTTATCATAAATACTTCTGACTAAACTCTACTTACGAGAACAAATGAAGCAATTTAAGCTTTGGATACACTTCTCTCCAGTTGGCTTCCAAGGAAATCAGAGCTGGAGTGTTTGTGCCACCAACCTGCTCCCCTGGACTGCCCAGAGCTTTTGTGGTGCCAAAACAACACATTTCCAGCCAGAGCAGGCAGAGGGTGAGTCAGGCTCTGCTGCTTTGACAGCCTCGCTCCTGCAGTCATTGGTGAGTTTTCCAGCAGGAAAATCCAAGAGCAAGGAGGTCTCAAAGACTAATTCTGTGTGTGTGTGAAAGAGCTGGGCACGGGCAGAGCTGGGTAAGTGGATGTGACGCTCGGAATTGCTCTAGCTTTTATCTCCCTTAGATCTGTCTGAACCTAATAACTTTATTACAAGAGCCTTTCACCAGAGTAAATCCCATTCTCTGCATTCTGTTTTTACAACTTTGTAGATAATTTCTTCTTAGGACTTGCCAAGTAATGTGCCTCTAGAAATGTCTGTGTGTCCCTGAATTGTAATGCCTATTTTTGAGACCCTAATTCTAAAATAGAGCTGAACACTTCGGAAAAAGAATTACTGGGAATAAAGGAGGTGCTTTAAAATCGAGTTTCTTGGGGAAATGAGAGGAAGTTTCAGGGCTTTACAGTCAGAAATAGTTTGAGAACCTGGATCTGTAAACAGTGAGCTGTACCAGACAGCATTAGGTGTTTGAAGATGCTTGGGGCACAGAAAATGCACATCATAGAGAAGACACAATAGATTTAATGTCCCTTTTGCAAGCAGACATGTGCACTGAATCAGCAAAATCCAAATGAGAATAAGCAATTAATGAATGGAGCATGATGAGGAAGTGGCAGGATGAATAGCAGGCTGAGCACTTGCTTTCTTTTAAGCCTGTTCATAATCTTTACAAAAGGCAAATGGAGATCAATTCATTTCCTGGTGAAGCTTTATTTGGGAGGACAGCACGATTGAAGCTTGTTGGTACCACTGGGTTTCATTTATGGAGTTGTTTGTCACCAGAAGGACAAATCCACGAAGGTTTTGCTCTGCCATCGAGGTTTTCAGGCAAGAAGCAGCACAGATGTGTAGGGAAAAGCTGGAAAGTGCCTATGAATTAAGGTCACTGGGGAGCTGGAGGTGACAAGGATGTCCTGGGCAGGTCTCAAGTTCATCATAAGTCACTTCTAAGCCTTTAAATTTCATCATGTATCTCTGCACACATTTTGATATGAGCTTGCTGTGTTTTGCCAGGTGTGTTATAGAATTATTTAGGTTGGAAAAGCCCTCAAAGCCCATCGAGTCCAAGCCAGCACTGCCAAGCCACCAGCATGTCCCCAAGGGCCACATCCATGGCCAGTGCTCCTCCAAACACCCCAGGGTGTGCCCCTAGCTGCCTCTGGCTGCTGTGGGGCTGGGCTGGTGGCAGAGTGACAAAGGTGGTAGTGGGTCAGGCTGCAGATGCTCCTGTCAGCATCTCTGGGGTGGCAGCAAACAAAGTTCCAGCCTGAAATGCCTTCTCTGGGATGGAGTGACAGTGAAGTGTCTGTGGTGTCCTTTGGGGTCTCTGCAGGGAAAGGCACAACAAAAAGGATGGGAAACCCCACCTGTGAGCTTCTCCAGCTTGGCACTAAAAACTGAGAGTGTTCTGGTTTGGGGTGTTATGAGGGGCCAGAGGGAGGTTGGAGTATTTTTATTTGTGGGTTTTTTTTCCTTACCCTTGTAGTGATTCAGCTTTTGTTTGCCTGGCTGTGTGGGGTTGGATCTCTCCCTACCCTCCCAGGAGGGATTTCAGGGTGTTGCAGTTTGGCACTGGGTTAAGCTGGGTGCCCTTGGGTGCTTGGGCTGGTGAACTTTGTCTGCTAGTTCTGTCTTGTACTTGGTTTTGGTGGAAATCTCAAAATTTGGTGGAAAAGTTTTGGTGGAAACCCCAAATCTCTCCCCAGAACAGCAGTAGTGGTGTGGAGCTTCCTCTGTGGAATAAAGGGAAACTCCTGGCACACTTGTGTGTGGTTTTCTGGTTTATTAACTCTCCATCCTGAATGTCCCCCACCATGGAGGGACACCAGTATTTATTGCATTCAATTAGCTGCTACCTGAAACTGGGATATGAGGGGAAAAGCAAATCCAAATCAGCCCCATCTGCTGGTTTTGGCCCTTTTGGTAGTGCTTGGGGTTTGTTTTTATTCCTTTCCCCTCAAACCAGTACAAGTGTCTCACCAGTGTGACCTGGTGAGCAGCCTATGCTGGGGTGGGGGTTGTGGTGGTGCCAGCTCTGGGATTTTGGGGTGGCAGAGCTCTCCCTGGTGCCAGCTCTGGGATTTTGGGGTGGCAGAGCTCTCCCTGTGTGACATTCCCCACACAGGAATTTGGCAGACAGGGCTCAGTGACTCCCCTCTGCCGAGGCTTATCCAATTCTGGCAGAGGTTAAACAAACTTATCCAGTGATTTCTGTCCGTAACAGGAAAGGTTTAAAAACCTCTTTATCTTCCAGTTCATAAAGCCGTCAGCAGCACAGAGCTTCATAAAGCCTCTGTGATCACAAAGAAGAAGAGCTGTCTCTAAAAGTCCATTGTGCCTTTCAAGTTCATCATTTTTATGCCAGCTCTTGCAGCAGTGCCATCATTCCACCTTGTTCCAATCAGCACAAGTGGTGCCCACTTTTCTTTTTCATGCCCCAAGTCTGTCCTGGGGCAGACAAGTCTGTCCTGTCCCAAAATCCTGGGTTCCCGTGAGGTCTGTTTGGGTAAAACACTCCTACCTCAGGCTCTGGACCAAGGATTTCATTTTCAGTTTGAGAAGGAAGGTTTACAGCAGTGACAGTTTTATCCCAACCTGCCTGAGCAGAGCTGGGACATTTGCTGGTGGCTTTGTCACCCTGGAATGCCTGGCTGGACATGAAGGACTCCCTTCCCTCACTGATGTGTTCACTGTGTGAACGTTCAGCCTGGGGCTGCCTCTGATTAGGGGAGGAAAAATGTATTTTCATTGTCCCAAAAAACAGCTTCAGTGTGTTATACCAGACAGAAATATTCCTGGGATGGAGAGGTGGAAAAAATTGTCCTTTGGCAGTGGCAGTGTCACTTCACTGACCTTGAAGGGAGCTCTGGCTCCTGCCTTAGATGAGATGTCTCTGAATTACCTTGTCCAGGACTGTGCCTACAGGAGCAGCTCCAGAGCAGTAGCTGCCTTGACAGAGGCTGTCAGAACATGCACTGGTAGTTTACAGCTTACTGTTAATTTACAACTTATTGTTAATTTACAAGTTGCCGTTAATTTGCACTTTTCCATTCCTGCCTTTGATCCTGTGATCTCTGAGCATTCACCCTCTTGCCAGTGGCCAGGATCTGCTGTTGCCCCTGTGGAGCAGTGAGGATTCCCTGCCTGTGCTTCCATGGGGGAACACAGGGGCTGCTCAGCCCTTGGGGATGGAGTCAGAGCTGACCTTGATCAGCCTGAGCACTCAGGATCCTCACTGCAGGGGAGGTCAGGCTGCTGCTCCCTCTGATGTGAGGGTGGGAAATGCTGCAGACAGCCTTTCCAAAGCCTGCTCCTTCAGCCCATGCCTCTTTGGACATTGTTCAGTGTTCAGCTGTGTTTGCAGGGCAGAGTTTTAAAACAAACAGAGGAAAAAAGTGCTCCTAAGTTTCCTCCCTGCCCAATGTACTTTGGCTGGGAGGAGAGAAAGCCAACAGCCCAGCAGCAGGACCTCCAGGCTTTGCTGCTGAGCCCTACTAGCCTCCTGTCCCCTCAGGGCTTCATCCCTGAACACCACAACTTTGGCATCATGTGGTGTTTAAATCCCTGCTGCCTTGGTTAAGGGGAGAGCAGCCTCCTTCTCCTGAGGACTTGCTGAGGTAAGAACCCCCAGCTGTGCTGTGGGTGCCCGTGGTGGCCAGATGTGACCAAATGTGGCCATGAGGAGACCTTGGAGCTGTGTCCAGCCCTGCCTTGGGGTGGGACTGATGAGGAGCCAGAGGCTGAGTGCAGGAAGTGGATACAGAGGATGTCATTCCTCATGCTGTCCTGGGAGGTGACAGAGACACACTGGCCATGGGCTCCTACATCACAGCATGGAGGAGTCCTGGTGCTCTGTCCCTGGAATGAGGTAAAATTGCTGGCACTTCCTGTTCGAGGAGTGCTCTCAGTTTTGGGAACCTCAGCACTGAGAGATGTCCTGGTGACTCTTTTCAGTTGCAAGGTGATGTTTCCCTAAAGCAGCAATCTCTGTGACAGGAATTTTGGGGAGAATTCCACTTCCTGTGCACTAATTCTGACCGAGTTGTCTCTCACACACCCTTGGCTTTAATGTGGCACTTCCATGGCTCATTGTAGAAAAGATATTTAAATATGTATGAGCTTATTAAGTGGAACTCTCTCTCTGCTCCTGAGCTGTGTTTTATAGGAACATCTCCACAACCCTGGAAAAGCTGTGCCAACAGAGCTGAGCACTTCCACGATGCTCAGAGTGTTTTTAAGGACAGGAAGTAACAAGAATCATTTATTCTGCTAATCAAAAGAATATTTGCCTGTTTAAATATTCAAACCCTTGAGCCTGATACAAGACTGAAATGTCAGGAAGGGATAAGCTGCTGATAAGCACGTTAGCTGGATTTATTTAGTGTGATGGCCAAAAAAGAAATTATTAATAAGTCAAGATCCAGACTGGAGAATGATTGGGTGCTCAGAATTAAAAACAAAGAGAAGGGGGAGATCTGGGTACTGTGATATGGAGGAGAGGAGGAAATCCAGGAAAACCCATCATCAGGATGTACTTTTTTCAAGAGGTGTGGTCTCCATAATCAGAGCTAGCACACTGTTTGTCTGCCCTGTCTTCTACAGGCACACAGGATCTGGCTGGGCTCAGATGATCTTTCAGGTCCCTTCCAACCAAAGCCCTCAATGATTCCATGATCTGGGTGTGTTTTGTGCCAACTGGCACAGATTTTATGTCTGACTCGTCCTGTCTGCTGAGTGTCTGTCATGGCTGATCCCACAGAGAAGGTGAGGGGTGCAGCAGAACCCCATTAGGAGCTGTAGGAATGACTCCAGAGGCTGTGGGAGCACCACAGAGCCCTAAAGCCTTGAGGTGTCCTGCAGAGCAAGGATGTCCAGCCCTTTCCATGGTGCTTGCTGCTGGTGGCATTTCAAAAGGGCTGGCAGGGATGTCCCCTTCGTGCTCTGGGGGACAACAGTGTCCTGAGCAGCCCTGGGAAGGTGAGTGATGTGCAGCACCAAAGCTGATGGTGCTGTGGTCATTAAAGGGACACTCAGGTTCTCAGTCAGGCTGAGCACAGACCCTGGGAGGCTGCAAAGAGCTCCTGCACTGGCCATGAATGTGTTCCCAAAGGCACAGCACAGTCCTGTGTGCTCCAGAATGATCTCACAGGGTGCTGCCCATCCTTACCTGTGCCAGGCAATTGTTCCAATTGCTGCACAGAGCAAGCTGCTGTTATTTTGTTGACCTTTTCTCCTGGCTGTGTTTTCCATACCTGACATCCTTCCAAAGCAGGGCCTGCCCATCCTGTGTGGCTCCTGTTCCATCCTGTGTGGGACATGGACACTGCACAGAGTGTCCTTTGTGTCAGGAGTTTGAGGGATGGACAGTTGTGGCTTCAGCCTGACAGGAGGGGACAGCTGGGGGGTCAGGCTGTGCTCCCAGGGAACAGGGACAGGATGGGAGGGAACAGCCTCAGGCTGGGCCAGGGGAGGCTCAGGTTGGATATTGGGAATATTTCTCACTGCAGGGATGGTCAGGCACTGGAATGGGCTGCCCAGGGCAGGAGTGCAGTCCCCATCCCTGTGGCTGTGGCACCTGGGGACATGGGTTAGTGATGAGCACGGTGACAGTGCAGGGGCAGTGCTGGGACTCCACCTTAGAGAGCTTTCCCAGCCTCAGTGATTCCATGATTTGTGCCCAAGGAAGGCCAGGAAGCCCAGGACCCCTGGGTGTGAGCTCTTCCCTCGTGCTGCAGGGCACATCTGAGCCCTTCCCTGCAGGGGATGGTTCTGTTTTCCACTGGCATTTCTTGCATTTTCCATTTGGCTTCCCTTGCCTTTGCCTTGGCATCCCAGGCAGCGAGGAGAGCCCAGAGTGGAGCTGGCAGTGACCTTTGCAGGAGGGATTGTGCTGCTGGAGCTGTGCTGGGGCCAGCTCTGGGCTGTGTTTGCAGACCAAGGGCTGCATGGCCAAATCTCCAAGCAGAACCTCTGCTTCAGCTCCAACTGTGGCACCAGCCTGGGGGAAAACAGCTCAGGGGAAAATGTTGTGTCTCTGTGGTTCCATAAAATGCAAAAACATGTCCCCAGCCAGAGGGTGGGACTGTTGTACCCCAGTGTTTAAGGCACAGTGAGGCTGAGGTTGGATTTTTCTCTACCTTGCTTATTAGAACTGTGATTTTAAACCAGTATCAGTGTTCTGAGACTGAGCAGCAGCCACTTTTCCTTCAGTGGTGTTCCTCCAACACCTCTTTACTTCTTTGCCCCTTTACTCCTCCCAGTTTGTGTCTCTCTGCATCCTCACAAGCTCTGCCTGTGCCCTCCATCCCTCAGAAGGAGAGGTGGCTCCAGAGGGCTCCAGGCTGGATTGATTACAAGGGTATCATTAGGAAAATCAAATTACTGCTGGATGATTTCAGATGGCCTGCGGCAGCCTGGGTTTTGTCTGAATGCAAGCATTCTCTTTAAAACACTGGATGTGTTTGAAAACCAGGGCACTCTGACCAGAGCACTTCCAGAGGAATGGAGTGCTGCCTCCTCCCTGGCAATGGGATGTCATCTACACTTAATGGGATTTCATCTCCAGTTAAAACTTTGGTGGATTTGATGTTGGAACTGGGGGAAAGGGCTGTGCAAAAGGCACAAATTAAGGAAATGTGGCAGTCTAGGAATTTTGAGAGCTCTGCAAAGTGGATGTGGGAGCTGTCAGGAGTGGAGGATACATCATAGCCTGAGTGAGGCACACCTTGGAAGGTGGAAGATAACTCCTGTGACCAAGGATGAGTATAATCTTTGATGCAGCCTCTGGGATCAGTGATTCCTGATCTCCAGGATTAGCAGGATTTCTGCTCAGTGATCTGGGGGCAAAGCCAGCTGCAAGCCTGGCTGCCCAGCTCCTCCCTGAGCTCTGTGCTGTTCAGGACATCACGGATTCATGGAATATCCTGGCTTTGAAGGGACCTACAGGGATCATCCAGCCCAGATCCTGTCCCTGCAACCCCAGCAATCCCACCCTGTGCATCCCTGGCAGTGCTGTCCAAACACTGCTGCAGCTCTGGCAGCCTCAGGCTGTGCCCATTCCCTGGGGAGCCTGGGCAGTGCCAGCACCCTCTGGGGGAAGAACCTTGCCCAAAATCCAACTTCTCCTGAAAAAAACTGAACTTATTTTTGTGTCCTTCAGTAAATTGTTTTCTTTCTGAAAGGTGTTTCTTTCATTCCCACCCACAGCACAGATGTCCCCTGGCAGCTCTGTGCAAACCTGGCCTGATCTGAAGCCCAAGGAGTGAAGACTCCTTGAAGACAAGGAGTGCCTTAGCTGTCCTGGAACACTTCACATTCCAGGCTGTCCATAACTGCATTGGTTGGTGTTGATCAATGGGTTTTGTTGGGTAGGGAAGGTGTAGAAACCGTCAGGGTTTGGCTGACACTGAGCAGTGCAGTTCCAGGTGGTTGATGGAAATAGCTTTGTGGCCCAGAGAACAGGTGAGAGGTGTTAACTGAGCAATAGAGTGGATCTTGGTAAATCACTGGGCAGGAGGAGGTGTTTTGTAAATGTTTGTTGCCACTTTGTGGTCTCTCTGCTCTGGGAGTGCTTGCTGTGATTCCAGGTGATTTTTCTGCTGAGGGATCACGGAGCAGTAAATGCTGGGATATCCCTTTTCTGTTCCTGAGACAGACAATAAACATCCTAATCTCACTTGCTGCTCTGAAGAGTGGATTTACAGCTGTGTGCTGAGCAGAAAACAAACGATCAGAGGATTCAGAGCAGGCTCTGCAGCAGGCAAACACACGTTGGAGCAGAGCTTGGCTTTATGCTTTTTTGTCTTTTGAGTTTGGCTGACTTGATTAATCCAGCCTGATGTGTGCCAAGCTGCTCAGCAGAAACTCAGCTCTGCCTCCCCTTCCCCCAGCTCCCCTTCTCAGCCTTCCTTTGTTTCAGGATGGTTTCTTACACAAACCAGGATCTGCAAAGATTAAGATGTAAATACATTTGTTTCGTGGGTTTCCTTGCATGTGTTCATGTTTGCAGCCTTGGGCTTTATGTAGAATAAAGATCTTGGACCCAGTGAAGGTGGTGGTGCTGACAGCCCAGGAGTTCTGTCACAGATCCTGTGTCCTGGCTGGGGAGATGGTGGGAGTTGGTTTGTGCTGGGACTGCTGGCAGCCAGCAGCTCCTTAGTGTGTTCTGAAGTGAGAAAAGATGTTCTGGAATATCCTGGCTGGAAAGGACCCCCAGTGATCATCCAGCCCAGCTCCTGTCCCTGCACAGACACCCCAAATCCCACCCTGTGCATCCCTGGCAGTGCTGCCCAACACTCCTGCAGCTCTGGCAGCCTCAGGCTGTGCCCATTGCCCATTCCCCCTCTGGGGGAAGAACCCTGCCCTGAAATCCCACCTAAACCTCTCCCCTTCATGCTTGAGCCTTGGACCAAGGGCAGAGGAAAACCTCTTTTTTTCCCTGTTTAAGGCCAAGAACATTTCTCAAAGAGACCCCAGTGAGGTCCTTAAATTAAACCCAGTGGTGGACATGGGGAGGTTTTCCCCAGCTTCTTAATACTTGGAGAGTTTTGTGAGCATGATTTAATGGAACATATTCAAGCATGATTTAATGGGACATAAAATGCCTCTTTACTCTGATATCCCATTGATCTAAAGGAGAGACAAAACTGAAAGGTGGCTCTTTCTTTCTGCTATTGATTCACGATATTTTGATATAAATCCTACAAGCAGGTGCCAGCCTAGGTTTAATTGCAGAGAGCAGGATTTAAAGGGGGAAAATGTAATGGTGTAACCTGCACTAATTTATTTCCAGATGCTGGCAGGTGCTCTGTGCTGGGCCAGTGCAGTGCTTCCCATTTAGCAAAGAAAGGATTGTGAGGGATCACCCTCAGTTTTCTCCAGTCAAGCCAGAGATTGCTGTGTCCCAAACTGGCCCAGTGCCACTGTCCTGCAGATCTGGCAGGACCTCTGCTTTGGGGACACCTCCATGGGGAGGGAAATCTTTCTGAGACAGCCTTTTGGTACTGATGGAATGATGAATGTGGGCTGAATTAAATATAAAATGATAAGCTGGTCTTTAACCCTATGGTAGCTAATCACTGACATGGGGAAGTATTGTGGCTCTGTCCATTGGATTTAATTTAAATTTAGAAGTTTTCAAAGGTACAGAGTGTTCCCTTGAACATTCAGCATCCTGGAAGGAGACTTGCTTTGGGCTGAGATACAGCATGAGCTGGGTGTTAGAGATAAAACCTGAGATTCTCAGAACCCTGGAATGGTTTGGGCTGGAAGGGACCTTAAAACCATCTTGTTCCATGGGCAGGGACACCTTCCACTGTCCCAGGCTGCTCCCATCCCTGTCCAGCCTGGCCTTGGACACTGCCAGGGATCCAGGGGCAGCCACAGCTTCTCTGGGCACCCTGTGCCAGGGCCTGCCCACCCTCACAGGGAACAATTCCTTCCCAATAGGACCTCTTTGAGCTTAAAGCCATCCCCCTTACCCTATCACTGCTTGTCCTTGCAAACAGTCCCTCTCCAGCTTTCCTGTAGTCCCCTTTAGGCACTGGTGGGGCTCTAAGGTCTTGCTGAATTTTGAAGTATTTTGGCCTGGGATTTGAATTCCAAAGGCCTTGGCTGGCACACAACCAAAGGCTTTCAGCTGAGGGGGATGGCTGTGGGCAGAGGGTGTCAGGTGAGGTTTGATAAGCTGTGCAGTGCTTGGGGCTCTCCCTGAGCTCCTGCCAGGAGCTGGGGTCACTGCTGGGTTCTCTGGGCTGCTCCTCAGGGCTCAAAGCACTGAAGGCACTGAAGGAATTCCCCATGCCAAGAGTGCCTTTCCCTGTCATGCTGAAAATGCAGACTCTTAGAGTGGGAAAGGTGTCATTCCTGGGCTGAGGAGGTGCAGGTGAGGAGGGAGGTGTGGGGGCTGCAGGGTGGGAGCTTCACCTGTCCTGGCACTGCTGACCTGCAGTGAGTCCTCCCTGAACTGTCTGAGTATTCCCAGAGTGAGGCCATCAAACCTGTGCCTCTGCCTGCCCATGAGCTGAAGGGTAAAGCATCCAGGCCAGCCCTTTCTCTACTAAAAATGTTTAAAAGAAAATCCCAAAGCACCCACCACTGCCCACCCCGTGTCCTCACCATTCCTGCTGCTTCCAACAGCTTCTCCCCTGCTCTTTGCAGTGATCTTTGAGTCAAGTGTTGCTCTGCCCTTTTCCCCTGGCTGCCCCAGAGAGCCCAGCAGCTCCAGGTGCTTTCCTGCTCTCAGGCAGGAATATTTGCTGGCTTCTCCACAGGGAAGGGCCTGGTGGGGCTGGAGGCTGCAGCAGAGCATTGCTCACCCCACAGCTTTGGCAGCAGCACTGAAGGGACCCCGTGGGAGGAACACAACAAACCCAATGTTAATTGGGTTTTAAATTGCTGCCTTCCCCTCCTGTGATGGCAGCCAAAGCCACCAGAGCAGGGAGTTTATGCAAAGCCTTAGCTGCCTTTGGAGACTTGGGGCTTTGTGCCCCCAGCTGTGTGGGTTTGCCTTTCCCTCTCCTTCCTGAGCTTATCTCCTCTCCCTGGATCTTTGTCTGCCTGTCCTCGGCGAGTGGGGAAGGAGAACCCAGCTAGGAGTGGTGCAGGGAGAATGCCAATGAGCAGGAGATGAACCTCAAAGGGCTGGGTTTGGATTCGCCTCCAAAGCTCTTTGATCACAGGCTGAGCTCTTTATCCCCCGCAGCATTCCTTGGGGGAAGGCTGCCCAGAGGTGAGCAATGATTAAAAGGAAATGCTCCTGCTCCTGTGACAACCTTGTCTTCATCAGAGCAGGTATCAGCATCTACCAAAAGCTGGTTTTAATGTCTGAGTCAGTGTAGTTTGACTTTCTTGGCAGGATTTCAGGGTCACTTGTCACTTTGCCCCATCGTGACCATTCAGTCATTCATTTTAAAGAAAGATTTTTCCTTTAGAAGATCCTTTTCGATGTTTGGTTCCCTTCTGTAGAGCTCGTGACTCGCTGTAGGGAAGGCAGTAGTTAAATCAAGAAACACAACTGTGTTTTTACCCAGCAAACTTGTTTAACTAGAGAAGATTCTTAAAGAACTCTGTTTCTGTGGAAATCTTTGTATCCCAAGTCTTGCTTTGGAGTCTGAAGAGCACCTGCTGTTGCCTAAGAAACACCCAGGACAATTCAAGGCAGAGGCATTGCTGGGGAGTCAAGGAGCTGCTGGGATGTCACTTGTGCCTTTGGTCTTCCCCTGCTTAGCTGGGCAGGGTTTGCTCTGTGCACACTTACTGTAATTTGGGAGCTCTGCTCATGTTCTGTGTCTGACCATGGATGTGGGGAGGGGGTGGGGAGGCTCCTTCTCTCCTTGGCCCACATGAATTTATTGTAGGGAAAGTTGAATTGAATTGGTGGGAGTAGTTAAAGATCTCCTGTTTGCTTTCTGCAAGTGCTCTGTTAAGACGTTTCTGGTTAAGATGGAACAGCATCCATGTCCCACTGGGAGTGATCTGTACTCCCTGGGGATCACCTGGAACATTCCCTCCCCTCAGCCCTGCTCCCTGGGTGTCCCTGGCTCAGGTCTGGTGTATCCATCTAACATGGCCCTGCTGCTGCTACAAACCTGGGAGCTCCTGCTTCTGTGCTGCTCTGAGGTGTGTGTGAGCAGAGACCCAGCCCCACAGCCTGCCCGAGTCCAGGAATTACTCCTGGAACCCAGGGAGGTGATCCCAAGTGTTGGGGTTGAACCATCCTGGCTGTGGAGTACAGAGGCACCAGGTCACAGCTCTGTGTCAGAGACAAGGATGTGTTCAGAAGGATCTGCTGAGAGAGCAAAAGACACTTATTAAGAGTATTTAACCAAGGCTCATTTTATGTTCATTTCTTTCCAAAGCAAATGCAAAGAAAATTCCCAAGTGCTGTTTAAGATCAAGACTCATTTCTGAGTCCCTGTAAATCTTGGGGCAGAATGGGGCTGGGGAGTTTCCCTTTAGCTCCTAAAGGCATTTGGTGTCTTCTGGAGCCTCTCTTGGTTACCTGCCTGCAGACAGGGAACACAGCTTTAGTTGGGTGAGCTCTGGCTGTGCTCTCTGAGCTCAGGGATGCTTTGCTGCTTTCTCTCCCCAGCAGTAGGGATTAAAGGCTGCATTTGCAGGCAGTTGGAATCCCTGGCTGGGAGGAGGTAGCAATGGGTTTGCCCCCTGTGCCTGGCTGGAAAAACTGCTCTGGGAGCTCTGCTAACCCCACCTCTCTCTCTGCCCTTCGTGCTGCAGGTGCAAAGAGCTGAAATACGGCAAGGACCTTCCCCAGATCTCCATCATCTTCATCTTCGTGAACGAGGCGCTGTCGGTGATCCTGCGCTCGGTGCACAGCGCCGTCAACCACACGCCTGCCCACCTGCTCAAGGAGATCATCCTGGTGGATGACAACAGTGATGAGGGTGAGCAGGGCTGCCAGAGCCCACCCACACCCCCTCCAGGAGGGGGGAAATTGATGGGAGTCTTCTGGAGGGTTCTTTGGGCAGAGGGGATGGGATGGGATGGGATGGGATGGGATGGGATGGGATGGGATGGGATGGAATGGGATGGGATGGAATGGGATGGGTGTGCTGCTGGCACAAAGTTCTCTTCAGCGTCTCTGGCAAGGAACAGGATCAAAGCACAGTTCAATCTGAGACAGTTGTTGTTTGAAAGCTTAGCTGGAAGCTGGGAGGTGAAGGAAACCAGAGAGCCACCTGACCTTTCTCAGGAGCTCTGGTATCAGGGTGTCCTTGTTTCTGATAAGAACATTTTGGTTGTTGCACAGATGCACCTCGAAATATTTCCCAGGACAGAGGAATTTCTGCTCTGGCACCTCCCAGAGGCATTAGCTGATATATTTCCTCTGTGTGTGCCTCAATTTCCCTGTAAAATACCATCCCAGGCTTTATAGATGGCTGGTGCCCTGCAGAGACCCTCCTTCCCTGGGTTCTGGTTTTGGTAGGAGAAGGAAGAAGGAAGAGGAAGAAACAATCACAGCCCACTTAGCCAGGTCAGGCCCTGACACAGCTTTGGGGGGATGTTGGGTTTCCCATGTTACACACGTTGTGTCCTTTGGTTCAACCTGCTCTCAGTCTCTGCTCTGATTCCTTCCCCTCTGGATCTTGATAACACAGAACTGCAGGAAGCATTTTCAGACTCAGATTCTTCCAAATTCTTTTTTTCTTCCAAAATCCACTTGGACAATGGCATCAGGGCAGTTAAAATCCTTGTGAAGGACAGCAAATAGTGAAGTGATTTTGTTTGCTGGCTTCTTCAGTTGTGCTGCATTTTCATGCTTTTAATGTTATTTTTAAAAAAAATAATCAGGGAGTGCTGTGAATGCTGTGATGGGAAGGAAGAACAGGGCAGGGTGCAGGATGTGGAGAGCTCATTTCCAGAGGGAGCTGAGAGGTTGCTCTCTGTGTGTGAGGAGAGGAGTTGCTGCCCAGCGAGCTGCTCAAGCTGTAAAAACAGCACTCAAACACCACAGTAATGAGCACCACGGAAAGCTGATGAGTTCTAATTACCAGGAAAAGAATCAGGAGGGCAGCTGCTCTGCTGGTGGGAGCCACAGCAGCTCCAGGGCAGAAGCCTGGGTGGTGTCCACAGTGAATCTGTGGGATTTTAGAGCTGGAACTGTTGGGCTAGTGAAGGGGAAGTGCAGGTGAGGTGCTGCTGGGGCAGCTCACATTGTCCAGGACTTGGAGGGTTTGAAATACCAAAAGGAGAGGCTCCTTCTCCAAATTTTATCCTGTTAACGGGGTGAAGAGAAGAGCTCTTTTGAAGAGAAGCCATTGGTGTCAATCACTGAGCTTCTCTCCCCGCTGCTGTGCACAAAGAAATGTCTCTGAGCAGCCTCTTCCTCATTCACTCACCGAGGCTGATGGTGAGTCAGGTGCTCTGGAGACTCTGGAAAGACACATAAAACAAATCCTTTCCAAAAGCATCTGCCTCTTGCATAGGCTGAGGCTGCAGCTGGCAGTGAGGATGCAGGATGGAATCCTTTATCCCCTGTGGGATTGCAGGGCACCACTTTCCCTGGGCTTTGCCAGTGCTGGGGCTGGACAGGGCTGGGCTGCTGGCAGGACAGTCAGGTGGGTGGGCAGAGCTTGGACTGTCTTCAAGCACTTCCAGCCCTGGCATTTCACAGAATGGTGGAAGAGACCCTAAAGCCCATCCAGTGCCACCCCTGCCATGGCAGGGACACCTTCCACTATCCCAGGCTGCTCCAAGCCCTGTCCAACCTGGCCTTGGACACTGCCAGGGATGTTTTGGAGTGTTGTACAGCAGCAGGGATGGAGGTGCAGGGAGATCACCCCAACTGATGGACAAGTTCAAAGGTGGGACACACTGGGAGGCACAAAGGTGGGAAAATCCCAGTCTCCTGGCACACCTAGGCTGTCTCCCAACCCAAGGGTGCATTGATTGGAACCAGGAGCATCCAGGGTCCCTCCTGATGAGCCAGGGCTGTGCTGAGGGCTGGACATCCCTGAGGAGCATTGTCCTCAGGGGCATTGGGATGGAGGTGCACAGGGAGAGTGGTGTGGGGGCCGAGGTGTTTCCATCAGCTGGGAGGGTGAGTTAATAATGTCAGTGTTCTGCTGCTGAGGCTTTGCAGGCCTCATGACAAATGAGATTTTTAAGGAGGGATTTGAAGGAAGATAATGAGGTAACTTGGCAGATGTTTATGAAGAGCTCCTCCCAAGCGTGTAATAATCTACTTTTCTCATGTAAAAGAAATGATACAAAGCAGAACAGATCTCTGGGACCATGTGCTCCCTCTCAGCATCCTCGAGAAGCTGCAGTGACAGCCAGGAATTATTAATGGCAATAACATTGTCACAGAGTTCCCACTAATGGTAGGCAATAATTTTGAGCAGCAACAGCAGCATCGCTGAGTTGATGCTTTGGATATTACAAACAAATTCCTCATAATAAATAGATTTGGCTTCTACAGGAAAATAATTACAGGAAAATAGTTCCTCACGAGCTCTCAGATTTAGAGAGGAATCCTGGAGGATCAAGCAGAGGATGGGGCTGTGTGGGTGTAACTCTGGAGCTGTGATTGAACAAGACAAGGAATTTCTTCAGCCTTTTTGGGAGCAGCTGTGTGGCTGTGAGGGACAATTCCTGGGGAATGTGGGTGTAGCCCAGGAAAAGCCTTTGAGGCTCAGCTGTGTAACCTGAGAGAAGGCTGAGCCCTGAGAGCAGAGCCCAAGCCCAGGAGCTGTGCTGTTCCCTGGGTCACCAGAAGCAGCTTTGGGGACGTTGCTGAAGGCTCAGGACAGTCCCTGGCTGGGGGGTTTGGGTGGGGTTTGTCAGGGGGAAGAGGAACCACAGCAAACCTGGGTGACTGAAGAACAAAGCACCAAATAGTAACAGACATTTCCAGGTAAATTCAAGTTTTAAAATAAGCCCCGTGGGCAGAGGCAAGAGCCACCTGCCCTGCTCACCTGGCCCTGTGGCCTCCAGGCAGAGCTGTGCCACAGCCACCAGCAAAGCCTGGTGCTGCTGTGAGGTTTCCAGGCTGGAACAAAGAGCTCCTGAAGCCTCATTAGACACTCCTTGCTCTCAGCTTTGTTGTACAACAGCACAGCACAACACAAAAGTGTGCAGCGAGAGATTAAAGTTAATGAACACAGCCATTCTGATGCTTTATGTCTGAGCTGTAAATAGATAAAAGATGCCAATGTATTGTAACGGGGAGAAAAAAAATCCCTCCTTGAAGGAGCAAGCTTGGGGAGTTGTAGTTTGAACCCCCTTCTCCCCTGAGCTGCACATTACACTTCATAAAGACTCTTTTGGAGGCTGCTTTTGTTTGTGCTTGTTGCAGGCTGTAATTCCAAAGGCAGTGTGCAGGTTGTGTTTGGGAGTGATAACGAGGTTCTGGGCTGGGGGAGGGATGCAGCCATGTGCCCCTGAGATGCTGTGTTATCTCACAGCTGCACACTTTGTCAGAGTCTGTTGCTTAATCATCACCTGCTTTTTTTTTTTTGTTTTTTTATTTGTTGTGTCTTTTAGTGTTTTTAATCGGGGATAATATCTCTTTGAAAAGCAAACCTCTCGGAATAAAGGAAACCCTTTGGATAAAGGCTGCTTAAAGGAGCTGGCTACGCTGGGGAGACATGCTTGGGGTTGTAATTTACCTCGGTGCTGCACATTAGTGCGACTTGAGGGATCCTTTCTTGGTTTGCAGCTGATTCCAGCAGCAGCAGCAGCTCGTGGCTTACTCTCCCGGGAGCTGTCTGGGTGTTTGTGTTGGGAGGGAGAATTGCAAGGAGCTGAGTCACATCCCAGCCTTTCTCAGGCTCAGTGTTGAGTTATTCCAGCCTGAGGAGAGCTTGGTGAATGGGAGCTCACCTGGGCTGTCCCACTGCTGTCCAGCTCCCAGGCTTTTGGGGCTCCGTGGAGGAGAGAGGCAAAGCAGCACAGGGTGGGGGTCTTGGGGTGTCTGTGCAGGGCCAGGAGTTGAGTTCCATGATCCTGGTGGGCTCCTTCCAGCTCAGAATATTCTGTGATTCTGTCTGGGTTTTGCTGAACCAATGACCAGAATGCCCTGCCTGGGACCAGCTTTGTCTGTGACCACTGATTCATCCCCTGCTCCCCCTGGCACAGCCCACTCTTGTCCAGCTGGGGGTAAAAACCTTCAGACACTGCCCTGGCTCTGAGTCTCCCTGAAAAAATGTCCACATTTATTGATTGCCTGTTGAAGGAGCTGATTTCCTGCAGCAATCTCAGCCCCGATGGCTTTGGAGTTTCAGGCAGGTGACAATGTGGGACAGGGCTGGCTGGGGTCTCCCATGGCCCTGGAGCACTCCCAGCCCTGACCCCTCCACTGTTTCTGATAACACCCTGGGCTCTGTGGGCTTTTCCCACCCAGCTGAGCCTGGCAAACACAGGGATGTTTTCCTTAGGGGTGTAGAGGAGGTGTGGTTCTCTCCCAAAGACCACCTGGCCAGTGCTACACAAGGAATTCCCTGCTCTTGGTAGTTCCTTGAGCTTCTCTGGTGCTGCTGGCCTTTTCTCCTTTCTCTGTGTGGCAACGGGCAGCTCCCACCTTTAGTTTTGGAGAGGTTTGGGCATGATTTGGGGTGGGATGGAGCAGTGGGTGTTTCTGTGCTTGCCTTTGGGCTGACGTCTTTGGGTGACTTACTTTGGCATCAGGTGGTTCCATTTCCCTGGCATCCCCATTTCCCAGCCCGTGTAGGGTGACAAAATACTCTGTAATAGATGACATAAGTCATTGCAGCTGGCAGCTGGGGTTTTTAATGGAGCAACAAGTCTATTGGATTTGAGTTCCTGGGATTGCCCTTCAGGGAAGATCAATAGGGACAGATGGAGAACAAGAGGCAGGATTGAAACTGAACCTGTTGGCATTTTCAGGAGTGCTTCTCTCTGCAAATCTTCCCGGGAAGCAGAGATCAAACCCTCCTGGATTGCATCCTGAACAAAGAGGGTGCTGGGGGTGTGCCCTGAGGGATGGGCCAGCTGGCTTCTCCGAGGGTGCCTGAGGGTGTATGGGAGGAGAACCACGGGTGCAGAAGAGAAAGGAGGCTCCAGGGCAGGATTGGAGTGAACTCCTGGTTGTGCAGCCCCTGTGGGTCCTCAGGAATCCTCAGCTGACAGGTGGGCTCCTGTGGTGAGGAAGGGTAAGGGTGAGCTGAGACCACTGCTCTGCTGCCATCCTGGCTCCTGACTCCCTTTGCTGTTATTTCACATCCAGAGTCCCAGCTTTTGAACCCTGCTGGTCCTGGCTCAGTGTGCTGTGGATGTTCTCCCTGTGGCAGCATCACCATGCCCCGTGCCAGGCAGAGGCAGCAAGCTCTCTGCTCTGTCCCTGCTGTAGTTGGTGTGAGGTGCTGGGAGGAGCAGATCCAAGGGCCAGGCTGCCTTTGTGTGACAGCTGTTCTCTGCTGCTGTCCCTCAGTGCAAGGCACAAATCCCTGGTGCTCTGTTCCAGACCTCCCAACCTTCCTGTTGCAGGTGCCTCAGCTGGGGAGGAAACATTTCCTAAGCTGACAGGAGAGATGGAAAGCTCTGAGGTCAGCAGCAGCTCTGCAGGGCTGGAGCTGGGTGTTCTGACAGTGCAGGGCACTCAGTGACTGCTGAGTGAGGGAAACGTGGGGGGAAATTGGGGATAACTTCACATGACCTGGATTGGGATGAGATTTGTGAATGAGTGATGGTTTCCAGTGGTTTGAGCAGGTCTGGTGCCACAGGAGCAGCATTCCCAGGAGCAGAGGAGCTGTGCCAGTGCAGCTGGGCAGGCACTGGGCTTCCCACATCAGCCCTGCTCACTGACAGGGGGACACCTGGGCCAGGCTTGCTGGATGCTAAAACAGGAGTTCCTCAGAGAATTTAATTGTCCAAGGGCAGGTTGGGCTGGGTTTAGAACAACCTGGCCTATGGAAGGTGTCCCTGCTCTGGCAGGGGGTGGAATGAGATGAGCTTTAAGGTCCCTTCCCACCGAAACCATTCTGGGATTCTGGGATTCCTGGAGACTGGCATTTCACTTTTGTTACCCAACACTGGATTTTCCACTCCTGCACTTCTGGATGCTCTGGGAAATGAAATACCAAGAGCATCCCATCCGAGTGCCAGGGATGTATCCCATAACAGCAGAACAGTGCTGTGCTCTGTGCCCTCTCCTGTCAGAGCTGCAGGACAGCTCAGAGGGGTGAGATGGCCCAGGCCATACAGGGTGCAGCCTCCTCCCCCTTAGGGCTTGCACGGGTGTGGAAGGAAAGTGAGTTCTCCCCCTAAACTGGGAGCTGAGTCAGACTGGAGCAGAGGCAGGGAGCAAACCTGGAAATGTGTGAGGCTGTCCAGGAAACTCTCTGTGGAGAACTGCCCTTCCCACTGCTGGTCAGTGCTTGTGTCTCTGGAGTGTTCCTCCAGAGCAGCAGCCCCTTGGGGACACCTGTGCCACCCTGGGGTGCCAAGGAGCAGGGTTGGAATGGTGCCACCCATGAGTATCTTGCCTGGTCTCCTGGTGCCATTTCCCTGCTGCTCAGGTGCTGCTCTGGCCCTGTGCTCCCAGCAGCTCCCTCAGCATCCTCTCAGCGAGGAGAGCCCTGGCTGTGGCTCCCTGGGGACATCCTGTGACAAGGAGCTGCTGTCACACAGCGTGGTGGGCTCAGGAGTCTCTCAGCTTTGACCCTTAGCTGCCTGTGAGATGTGACATTGAAACTCTCCTGTTTCACTGCAGCTTCGCTCTGCTTTGAGCTGCTCAAACAATTCCCCAGAGGAGTTCTCACGTTTTCCTTCCACTGAGACTCCAGCTCCAATGTGAAAGTTGTTTTAATCATTCAGTGGTGCTGTGGTCTGCTGCATTAATGACTTACCTGCTGCCAAAGCCACGTGAGATGCCAGTGCTGTGCTTGTGGGGCTTCATCTGTCAAAAAAATCGGTGTCTCTGTCTCCTTAAAACCATTCGGGAGAGTTGTTGTCTCCATAAAATCCTGGTTTTGCTCTGAGTGCCTCAGCATGAAATGGAAGTTGCTGAGTTATGGATGTGTGTGATGCAGATGCTTCGAATTGAGGAAGGGGCTCATTTGCTTTATTCTTTTTATTCCCACTTCAGCATAAAAGAGAAAGGAGACTTTGTGGAAATGGAGATGTGAGGGGAACCATCCCAGAAAGGCAGTGTGGAGAAAGCACATTTGCTGTGCCTGGAAGGAGGCGTGGCGGGGAAGGGAACAGAAAATCCTTTTCCTCTGATGATTTCAAAGCAGATGAGATTCGCTGTTTACTCCTCTGCTCTCCATTGTGTTTCCTTCATGTGGTTGCCCACGTGTGCTCGTGTGTCTCAAGGATTTTATCCTGTGAATGATTAATGGTGACTTGACTTCTCCTCTTTATTTTCTGTCCTGGAGAGAGAGAGAGAGAAGAGTGCATGAGAAGGGTAGTAGTCTGTAATTTGAGGTTACAGATCATATCTTAATTTTCTGCTGTCCTGAAGCCTCACAGGGATAAAAGATCATCTCAGGAACTGCTTTCATGGTGTTAAGAGTTTGTTTTGGTGCAGAGTGGCTCTTCTGAGCTTTTAGAGTTCCTCTCTCCAGCAAACCTTTGTGCACTGAACTGATGCAACAGGCACTGAAAAGACCAAGGTTTCTGGCACTTTTCCAAAGTGCTGAAAAAACCATACCCTTGTTGTAGCCTTGCCTCTGCTTCCACCTTCAAAGCGGGTCTTTTATACTCAAATCTTGTACTCTAAAGAATTTTCATGCTGGTGGTGGCTGAGGCTGGAGGTCCCTGAGGTTCTCAGGCGCTGCACACACAGCCTGGACAACAGAGGGAAATGAGCTGCAGTGAGCATGAGATCCATGGTGGGAGGATCTTCTGAACAAAGCCAGAATCCCTTTCATCCCCACACAAAAGCAAGAGGAATTTCAACTTTTCTAGTGGCAAAACAAACAGCAAGTGCCAAGCAAGTGGTGAGGCTGAGGGGAAAGGGCAGTGAAGCTCAGGTTTTAGTGTAGTTTGAGTTAATTCAGGCGGGTTTTGCAGCATTTCCAGCAAGGCATTCAGCTCAAAGCTCCACCAAGAGTTCAGGATGCTGCTGGGTGCTGTCGATGTGTTTCAATTCCATATCCTTCAGTGCAAAGGAGTATCAGAGTCCTCTCCCTGCCCCCGGCCTCTGAGGTGGCCTGTGGCTCCTCACTGGTCCAACAGCAGCTTCCTGGGCCACCTTGAGTTCCCTCTGTGTGGGTTGTGCTCAGTCCATCCTGTTCAAATCAGCGGTGATTGACCGCAGATGATTGTGTCCTCCCAGTGGGGTGCAGAGGTGTTTGGGCCCAATCATCCTGCTCAGATCCATGCCTGGACGGATTTATTACCAGTGGATGTATTATTGAGTGGGTTTATCTGGTGTGAAAGCTGTAGCACTGTCCCACGGGCTGTGTCCTTGTCCCCAGAGGAGCTGAAGGCGCCGCTGGAGGAATACGTCAACAAGCGCTACCCGGGGCTGGTGAAGGTGGTGAGGAACCAGAAGAGGGAAGGGCTGATCCGAGCTCGCATCGAGGGCTGGAAAGCTGCCACAGGCCAGGTCACAGGATTCTTTGATGCCCACGTGGAGTTCACTGCTGGCTGGTAGGTGCTCAGGGTCTGCTCACAGGGGGTGGGGCATTCACCAAGGGGATATCCGTGGTTCTGTAGGGATGTGTCCCTGCAAAACGACACACAAGTCCTCTGGCTTGTCAATCCTTCACCAGGACTCCTGCTGCATTCCTGCTGTATGGAATGGCATGATGGGAGCATGCAATGAAAACCTTTCCTTGCCCTTGTTTCCTGGGATCCTTCTCTGTTCCCTCCCTTTATGCATGCACTTTCCCTGCTCCCTGTTTATATTTTTCAGGATGATTTCCCGTTCCCTTAGCCTTAAGTAATTTCTGCAAGTTTAAAAAAGCCCAGGCAGAAAGGGAATGATGGAGAAAGTGTTTCACACTTCTGTGCCCTTTGCTGGATCCCACTGGGGAAGGCTCAGGTGCTTTGGATTGATTCATTTCCTCTGCTGTTGGGAATAAGTGCAAAGGTGCAGAAGCAGCAAAAGGTGTTTCATAAGGATTTTTCTCAGAGAGGTTCAAAACATTTGAGCTCAAGTGGCTTAAGTTTGAATCTCTATCATGACAGGAGCCTGAAAGATTTTTTTTTCTTTAACCAAGTGTAAAAAGTAAATGGTCCGTGTTTAGAAAAGTGGAGGTAGGAGAAGCTAAACTTGTATTGAATTTGAACACAGTAACAGCCACAAAAAACCTGTTTGCAGCTGTTAAAGGCAGAGTTCTGCACTGCTGTTGAATCCTTTTTAATGGCAGTGCAGCTGAAGGGGGTCTTTTAGGAGCTGTTTGTTGTGGTGAGATCTGTATTCCCAGCTGAACATTCCTCCCTCTGGTCACTAAATCCTGATTTCACTGAGCTGCTGAGGAGCTCCTGTTTACTGAGCTCTTGAGGCTCTTTTTTGGGGACAGAGAGGAGGCATTTCTGCAGTGTGGCTTTGACTCTCTCTGTGATTCCCACCTGCTGCTGTTACTGGGGACACTGGGAGCACCAGTTCCCCCAAATTCCCCTTTTTTTGGGCAGACTGAGCCCAGGTGGCTATGGGGCTGCAGAGGTGAGGCTGAGCACACCTCCTGCTCTGAACACATCCCACAGATGAATTTTTAGCTATATATCATCAAACTGCATCCCAAAGGGAAAAAAGACCCTTCAAACAGTCCTGCTGTCAAGAATCTGCCCTGTTCTGCCCAGGGTTTTTGGATCTGGGGGAAGTCTGGACTAATTAAAGCATGGTTTAAACCAAGCACATCCTTCCTGGCCTTGTTTACAGAAGGGAAGGTTTCCAGCCAGGCTTTTCCCAGCCTGTGGATCATGTTTGCATCCAAGACAAAAGGACACGGACCTGTTGGAGTGGGTCCAGAGGAGGAGCAGGAAGGGCTGGAGCACTTCTCTTGTGAGGACAGGATGAGGGAGTTGGAGGTGTTCAGCTGCAGAAGAGAAGGCTCTGAGGAGATTCCAGAACCAAAGGGAATCCCCCAGGAGAGCTGGAGAGGGACTTCAGCCAAGGGACAGAGGGACAGGACACAGGGAATGGCTTCCCACTGCCCGGGAAGAGATGGGAGAATTGAGTGAAAGCTACAGGGTCCCCCTGCAGAGGATGGCAGAACTGAGCCTCTGCTGTGCTTTGCCCTCTCCCCAGGGCCGAGCCGGTGCTGTCACGGATCCAGGAGAACAGGAAGAGGGTGATCCTGCCCTCCATCGACAACATCAAGCAGGACAACTTCGAGGTGCAGCGCTACGAGAACTCAGCCCATGGCTACAGCTGGGAGCTCTGGTGCATGTACATCAGCCCCCCCAAGGACTGGTGGGATGCTGGGGATCCCTCCCTGCCCATCAGGTATGGCCAGAGCTGGGGACACTCACTGAGCAGCAGGGAGGGAGGGAGAGCTGGAGAGAGACACACAGCACTCTGGAGGGACAGGGAAAGGGGAATGGCTTCAAACAAAGATGGGATTTTGGGAAGGAATTCCTCCCTGTGAGGATGGGCAGGCCCTGGCACAGGGTGCCCAGAGAAGCTGTGGCTGCTCCTGGATCCCTGGCAGTGTCCAAGGCCAGGCTGGACAGGGCTTGGAGCAACCTGGGATAGCAGAAGGTGTCCTTGCCCATGGCAGGGCTGTAATGTGAACATCCCTAAGCTCCCTCCCAAACCATTCCACAGTTCTATGAAAATGCAGGGAGATGAAGTGAGGAAGCCACCTTAGAGAGGGAGGGACAATGCCATAACCCTGCTGTGACATCAACCAGGAAGGGTCTGGGAGGGTGAAGGGCTTTGGAAAAGGCTGCTGGCAACAAACCCAGGAACTGTGGAGTTTTGTTCAGTCTGGTGTTGAAGTGCAGGGGACAAAGTGGCTTTGCCTCAGTTCCAGGGCTGAGTTTGTGCAAACCACAAGGAGTGAGGAGATTATTCCCATGGGATGGATTGAGTGTGGATCCATGAAACACAGCACTGTGTTGTCCTGAATGGAAAGTCCATCTCCTCCCAGGGCAAACCTTGGAAAAATGTGTCTCAGGTTGTTGTAACACTCCAGCTGAAGGGTTGGCAGCTCTGAAATGTGCTTCAGGGCTGGGCTGAGCCCAAAACAGGAGCAGGAGGGGAGGGAAGAGCTGGCTGTGGGTGGGAGCTGGGGCTGCTCTGTGTGCACAGCTCAGGGATTTTCCCTTCCCAGCCCCGAAATATCCCAAGTGATGCTCTGATCAGGAGAGGTTTCTGGCCAGGTGGGTTGGATCCACTTGGATGCTGACTGGGTTTCTGTGGAGCAGCCTTGTCCTCAGGCTCAGAGCAGCTGCATGTGTGCAGATTCCTGCCTGGGGGGATCCTGAACCAAAACAGCTCTGCCTTGGCCACTGACATAATCTCTGGAAGCTGAAATTAGCTCTATTCCCATTCACACAGAGACTTCTTGTTATTCCTTTGGCTCCCTTGTTCCAGGCAGCACATTCAGCCCTCAGTGGAGGAATTGTCAGTTTATTCTGGACTGGAATCAGGGCTTTGACAAATAAACAGTTATTTTAACCAAACTCACGCTGCTGGACTTGTTAAAGCATGGCTGGGCCATGCAGAAGGCAAAGCTGAGGAATCCAAAAGGATTTGAGGTGAGGTGTGAGCAGTGTGGTGCTGGCAGCTCCTGCTGGAGCCTCTGGAGGGTGATAAAAGTGGATCAACACTGCTGGGATGAACCTTTCTCAGCCAGTAAATATAGAAGTCAAGAAAGAACAACCTCTTTTATTGAACTGAAGTGGTGCAGCTGGGAGATACAGGAAAGCTTTGGCACATGGAGTGTCCCCTGTGGCTGTGACACCACCCTGGCCTTCAAAACCTGTCAGTTAAGGTGTTTGAGGAACCTGGATCCCCCCAAATATGACATTTAAAGATCTGGCAACACCTTCTGCTCTGCTGTCCTCCCAGAATGGGGTTGGAGTTTGTTTCAGTGCTCTTAGGGGGTGGTTAAGGACAAGCTGGGACAGAGCCACATGGGGAGGGACAGCTTTGGCTTGGGAAGTTTGTTTGGTGGCAGGGGAGGTGAGGTTTGGTTGGTTAATTTGGTTTTGGATGTGAGGGTGATGCATTATCAGCTGGTAAAAATGAGAGGCAGACACAGCAGCATAGGGAAAAGGGAATTCCCTTGGTTTAATAGGATCCTTTGGTGCTCAACTTGTTAAAGGTGGAAACACACCGAGCAGCACCCTGTGTACAATGTGTGTACAATTTATGGACCTCACAAATTAGCATATCTACATAAAATCCCCCAATAAGAAACTTAACAAATGAAGTAATTGTCCCCCTATTCTAATTATCCCCCAAGTGAGACTACAGCCTAGTTTACAAAAACACTTTCCAGAGAGGAGGCTCTGTCCAAGGTTGGAGCCTCTAGTTTTGAGATAGTTATGAATGTTTCATCTTCCCCCACAGAGAACCCCAAACTGAGCTAAATATCAGAGTACAGGAGTTATAAACATGTAGGGCTAAGGTACAAGGAGTGTTTGTGAAGAGTACAAGGAGGGGGAAAGGGTATTAAATGTATAAAAAGGTATAAAAAGAAAGGACAAAAAGTCATCAGGCATCAAGGAGAGATGAGGTTTGCTTGGTTGGTTGATTTGGTTTTTGATGTGAGGGGAGGTTAGGTTTGTTTTGTTGGTTTTTGGAAGGTGTTTGATGTGAGGGGAGGTGAGAAGGCAGAGAGTGGTGAGCTGAGGAGAGCATGGGGAGCTGGAGGGTTGGATGATCAGGAAGGGATGGAATGGGGAGGTGAGCAGCTACACAGGGAGGATTTGGGTTCTTTAGGATGTCTTGGCCCCAGGCTGCCCAGACATGAAGCAGTTTAGGGTTAGCCATGAGCCAGGAGGTTAATGGGGTCACAGGGATGTTGGACACTTGCACACAGCTCCACATCTCCCAACACATTTCTTTTCCTTGGTTTAGTGCTGAGAACCAGAGGTGCTGCCTGGGATGGCTCTGCTGCTGACCCACAGCTGGAGAATGAAGGGTTTGCTCTGGGAATCGTGTTCTGCTGGGCACCAGGTCATGTTACGTTGTTCTGGTGCTTGTTTTAGCTTAAAAAATGTAGGGATGGTGCTGAAATCTGGGCAGGATGTTGAGCATCACCACATGTCTGCATTTCAGCTGGCTGCAGTTACTGACAGGAAGGGCTGGGTGAGGTTTTTATTTGGGATTCCTACAACCTCTGTGCACACCTGGCATCCCTTTTGGAGAAACCCTGGAATAGGGGATGCTCATCACCCCATGGCACCCCAGGGATCTGCCTGCTCAGCTCTCAGCACTGCTGAGTGGAAGGACCATGAAAAAGAGATCACAGGAGAGTTCTGGAGACACCTGGGCTTTGTTAAAAGCACCTGAAATGTGGATTCTGCTGCCTGATGCCTCCTGGGTTTGAGGGAGACAGAGGGAAGGACGCAGCTCTGAAACGCCCAGGAACCTCCCAGCTGTGTTACAGAATTAAACAACTGAAATAACATTGTTAGCATGCACTGGGGGAGGATCCTGAGCAAGATAAATGGGCAGTGTCCCCAACAGGAAGCTAATGAAACGTGCTGTCCCATTGTGCAACCACACACGGACCAGAAATAATGACTGCAGTTATTTTTTTGTCACATAACGCTGTGAAAATCCTGCACTTGGTAGCAATATTTGCATGGAAGGGATACCAGTGCATTGTTCCATGTAATTATGCATGGGATTAGAGGAAGTTTGGAAATTATAGCATCTAGAGGTACATTAATTTTTTAGAGATAATTTAGGATAAAAGAGTGGGAGTGAAATAAAGAGTTTATTCCTTTTATTTGGGTTTACTCTTGGGGCATGGGGACTGTGGCAGCCCCAGGAGAAATCCCTTGCCCACCAGAGCTGTTCCTGTGAGCCCACAAGTGACCAAATACATTTGGTGGGGACTGGAGACAGAATCTGTGTCTATGTTTGGGGCAATTTTCTCTCGTGGCTAATTCCCAGATACAATTATCCAGGCAAAGAGAGCTGATGGCCTCTTTGAAATGAAATTAATCTAAAATATGGCCCAGTCTCAAACTGGCTCCAGGCTCCTGCTTTATCCAGTAATATCCCCACAAGAAATAACCTCTCTTAATCCCTGGGAGCACTGCTGATGTGACACCTGAGGTCTGTAATACATCTTGTGCTGCGTTTTTGTCACATTAACATTTAAAATGCTGATACACCCAAGATCCCCTCAATCCCAGCACCAGCTGGGCCTGATTTCCCAGCCAGGCTGTCCTTGCCAGACTCTGCCCACCTCTGTGCAGGAGACAAAATTGTGATTCCAGGCCAGTGGATGATGTCTGGATTGGTTCTCCCAGAAGAGGCAGACAGTCCATGGCATTTGCAATGGTCATACAGAGATGCTGATCTTCATCAGAAGGAGCTCCTGCAGAGCTGCTGGGATGTCCTGCTGCTGCTGTGTGTTAGTAGTGAATGTGTGCTGCATTTGGGGTCTGGGTGTGCTTTGCTGGGGAGATGTAGCCAGGATTTATCCAGTTATTCATGATGTGCATTGACTGGAGTTTGCTGAGAGTCCAGAAAACCTGGGAGGCCACTGAAAATGGAAGTGTCCATTGGGAAATCCAAGTGAGATCTGTGGAAATGCTGTGAAACAGCAGACTGATGACCTGGTCCTGGGGTATCCCAGGGTGGGATCCACCTTCTCAACACCTCCAGGAATGGTTTATTTCCCACCTGACAGACATGAGCTCTTTTGAGGCTTCTTGAGGTCTGGAGCCTGTTCAGGATCATTACTATATTTATTTATTCACTCCAGAAACCACTGACTATGGATTTTTCTGTGGGGCTTCCTGCAGCCATCACCCCATGTTTCACTGGTGTGAACCCCAGAGGCAGCAGCTCCTCTGGTTTGATTGTGTCACATCAGCTTTGGTCACAAAGCTGCTGAACTCTGGGACATCAATGGCCTCATGAGCTGAAGGTACTTCAGGGGCAGAGCCAGGATCTGTAATTAGAGCTGGGAGGTACTGATGGCTCCAGGGGTCTGATCCAGGGAAACAATTAATGCTCTTCTGGATCTCTTCCCAAAGCCAAGTGGGTGAACACTGAGCAGCCCTGGGGCTGAGGGACACTCAGCTGAGCATGGAAACTGGGCTGGTCACACTGATACTGGCAGTGGTTGTGAAACGGGATCTGTGCTGCCCCAGCAGTGCTGTCACCCCACTGCTCCTGAAATCAGAGGCACTGAGGCTGGAAAAGCTCCCCAAGACACTCAAGTCCAACCCTTGAGCAGGCACCCCATGCCCATAAACCACATTTTGGAATGTCATGGCTACTCATTCACTGAACACATCAGGAGTGGTAACTCTCCCACCTCCCTGGATAGATGGGATTATTTACAATATGAAGCATTTCCTGACTTTCCCTGTGCATTTCCCCCCCGTGGCTGTGCAGAGCAGTGGAGGCCCAGGGGCTGGATGGCTCCTTAGTGAGTGTTGGGGCTGGAGAAGCCCTCAGGTTTCTCCAGGGATGACAAGAAGCCTCTTTCCAAACCTGCCATGCACAGATGGCAGCTGGGAGCAGCTCTTAGGTTAAACTGGACTGTGGGCAGGGCTTTGCTGCAGTTTTATGTGGCATTTCATCCTTGCTGGTGTTGGAAGACAAAAGCTCATTTGATTAGAATTGAGATCATTGTGAGGAGGAGATGGGGTTTGAGTTATGGATTGGGAAAGAATAGAAGCACTGATAGGTTGGGGGTTTTTTTAATAAAGATGAAAATAATGTTAATTAACCCACCCAATTAGCTGCTGTCTCAGCCTCACAAAGGGTAATGAATTTGTTCTTGTAACATACTTAGCAAAGAGCAAACTTCATCCCAGATATGTGAATGATGCAGGGGTTGAGATGGGAAAATCAGAGGGTTTTAGGTTATTGAATATAGCCCAGGAGTGGAGAGAAGCTTCTGCTGCTTAACAAAATGTTTGTGTTTAATTAAACAGTTCCCCCAGTCAGCCTCAGGTGGTGCTGAGCTGTCCCTCTCTGCTGCCTGTGCTTTCATTTGTGGTAGGACCTTAGGGATTTCTGTGGGATCATTATTACATTTATTTATTCACTCCAGAAACCTACTAACTATTGATATTTCTGTGGGGCTTCCTGCAGCTATCATCCCATGATGGTGCTCAAAACCCCAAAAATGTTTCTTTATTTTAATTAAATAAATGGTGTTTCCTTCCTCTTGTAGTCCAACCCCTGAGACTTCTTTCAGGCAGCTGTTCCAGCCTGAAACTTCTGTGCACACAGGGTTTGCACAAACTCTGAAATAACCAGAGGAGCAAGAGAGCTCTTGGGAATAACCTCTACTGCCATAAATACTTTCAGCACCATCAGGGTGCTCACCATGGCAGAGGCAACCAGCAACTCAGGGATGGTGCAAACTGTTGGACACAGGTGTGAGGAAATGGCAGAATTTTCAGGATAATTTCCTGGGTTTCTGTTGGTTAGTTCTGAAAAAATCTGGAGGCATTTGTACAAAATGCTGAATATTTTTTAAATTGGTTCTTTCTGGCTTTAAAACGGAAGAAGATTCCTTCCCTTTAGGAAGGTCTCTGAAAACTTGAACACAAGTAACAGAAGAATCCCAGAATCCCAGAATATTTTGGGTTGGAAGGGAGCTTAAAGCCCATCTCATTCCCCTCCTGCCGTGGCAGGGACACTTTCCACTGTCCCAGGCTGCTCCAAGCCCTGTCCAGCCTGGCCTTGTAGAGAAGAAATAGAGGGTTTTTTTTTTATTTTATTAATTAGTGTCAGTCTTGTTTGGGCTCAGAATGTATGAGAGGGAAGATTTAGGTCAGAATCACGACCTCAATAACTTTGTCATCCATCTCCAGATTACATTAAAACCATCAAGTGCTTAATCAGTTTCTAACGACAAGAACCTTTTCAGTTTTCTCAGCTTGGGGTTTCCTTTTAGAGCTGAGAGGTTTTTGGGAATGATGTGAGGCCACATAGTAAAAAAACCGTTTAACTGACTTTCTCGATTTTTATGTTATCAGTACTGGGGGAAGTGATCCTCAACTGGCTGCACAAAGTGACTTTCACTCCCTGGTGAGCTAATTTGAAGCTCTTCAACTTCCCAGAGATCCCCTGTGGTGGGAGAAAGCTGCCATGGCCGTGGTGGAGCTCAGCTTGCTGCTGTTGGGCCTCTTTAGGAGGAATTCTTCATCTGCTGGTTTTTAATGTTGCCTAATTTAGTGCCAAGGGTAAAAGCAGGGTCTGTAATCATTTGTGATGGTGTCAGGTTTTCCAGGATGAGCAGATTGATGTCCCTGCCTGCAGAGCCTCTGCTGAGGGTGACCTGAGGGTGACCTGAGGGTGACCTGAGGCCCATGGGATGGCCAAGCTCTCCATAGGTGTCAATGCTGGATCTTGGTTCACGGCTCTGTGGTTTTGGAAGGCTCTCCTTGGGACTGGCTGCATCCAGAGCAGAAATCCCAACCTTGCTGGAACATGGCAAAGTCCCCACCAAGCACCAGGGTTTGGGGGAGAGCCCAAAGCTGTGGGGTTTTTCTGTGAATTAGGGAAAAGCTTCTGGAGTGGAGGATCTGTGTTTGTGCAGCTTCTCAGTGCCACGGGCAGGGCTGTGCCTGTGATGTCCTGGGGACACAACAGAGGGACCTGGATGGGCTCCTGACTGGCTGATTTGGCCAAGAGACCTCAGAAAAGCAGTGTTTGAGGACATTTTAGGTGGCTTGGAGAGGGGTTTGGGTTCAGTATGAAATACCTGCCCCAGAGTGTGATGTGCCTTTCCTGGACAAGGGGAGATCCATCCTTGGCTCCTGAGCCTTCAGCCTGGTGCTGCTGAACCCCTGGAGCCCTGCAGAGCCTTGGCTGGGGCTTGTTGGCTCCAAAACATTTCCCCGCTTTGCCTGAGGAGTGGCTGGCTGGAGTCAGGGAAGGAATTTGGTCGTTCCTTGGTTGTTTTGGTGATTCCAGGATGAAAATTAACACAGGAAGCGTTTGCTTGATGATGATGGTGCAAATTCCACCATCGTTCTGGGAATGCTGGGACACTTTTGGAAGGTTTTGTGGGTGGGATTGTCCCTCCAGGAGGAGAACAGAAGTGCAGGGAAGAGAGCAAATTCTCCTTCCTGAAGGGAGCTGGAGTTTATTGGTAGAAAATGTTCCTGTAATCCATTTTTATGAAGAAAACCACGCTGGCCATACTGGAAGCATTAGCTTTTGTATTATTAGAGCTTTGCATAAGAGAATTATTTTGATTGAAAAGAAGAAAAAAAAATCACGCTCCTGGTTGAAAAAATAAAAAATACTCACACTGACAGAACTTTAATCTGAGCCCAAGTCACAAAACCAGCCTTTATTGATGTCAGAGTTGCTTTAGAAATGGGAAGAGTAAACAGGATTTGGCCTTTAATTTGTGAAGGGTTTTGATTTTTCAGAGGCGTTAAAGAGACAGAAAAGATGGGTATTGAATTATTTAACAATTGCTAGGAAAATTAAGCTTCAGAGAGCCTGTTTTCACTGCAATAATCTTATTAATGAAAACAAAACAATCTGGGGCAACACCAGTATTCGGAGCTCATACCCTGCTGCCTGAATTGTTTCCGAGTGGTCCATGAAGTGATTTTGGGAGTCAAAGCCAAGCAGAGCCTTTTCTGTGGTCTGTTCACACTTCCCAGGAGAAAGCTGCCGTTGATGGATTATCCAAACATATTTTCCCTCTCAATCCAAAGCAGAGGGGGAAAATATGCAAGAAGGAGTTGGGGGAATTTGGCTCTTTGAATTTTTTCTTTCATTGGCAGATGGCTTTTAAGTGATTTATTGGCCAAAACCAATCCATTTTCATTAGAAAGCGAGTATTTAATGACTTTGGAGGTGGGGACTCCAAACAAAGAAGTGATAATGGAGCTGATGGCGCTCGGTGACAAAGCAGAGCAGCCCTTCATCAAACAGCCTTTAAAGGGTGTTGGAGAGCCAGTGCTGAGGGCGATGGTTTCCTTTCATGTGCACTTTAATTCACTGTCCTTTGCAGCCAGTGGTGCATAAATAGGCCTAGATTAAATTAAAGGAAAAATGGATCCTTATTCCCATCCTCATGGGCTGCAGCAGTGAGTTGGATGCCCTGGGAGCTCCCAGCTTGGAGCACAGGAGGGTTTATCAGTTCTGCTCCTCCCTCCTTGCCCAGAGCTCTGAGCTGCTGCTGGAAAACCTGAACTAAACCTTCCTGATCTTCCACCTTGGAATGCTTTCCTGGTGTTTGTGGAGTGTCTGCCCAGGGCTGTGAGCAGGGGCTGGCAAACCCAGCCAGCCAGAGCCACCTCCCTTCATCCCGGCTTTCCAGCACGGGTTTGGAAATCTGCAAATGGAAAATGGGAGAGAGAGCAGCTGGCAAGGTCCTGATGGTCCTGGAGAGCTCACCTGCAGAGCTGCCCCAGCCCTGGGCTCAGCACAGCAAGGAGCTGCTGGAGAGTCCAGAGGAGCTCCAGGATGAGCAGAGGGATGGAGCAGCTCTGCTGGGAGGGAAGGCTGGGAGAGCTGGGATTGTTCAGCCTGGAGAGGAGAAGCTTTGGGGTGACCTCAGTGTGGCCTTGCAGGGCCTGAAGGAGCTGCAGGAAAGATGGAGAGAGACTTTGGACAAAGACATGGACTGACAGGACCAGGCAGGTGGATTGAGACTGAGGGCGTTTAGATGGGATATTGAGAAGGAATTGTTCCCTGTGAGGGTGGGCAGGCCCTGGCACAGGGTGCCCAGAGAAGCTGTGGCTGCCCCTGGATCCCTGGCAGTGTCCAAGGCCAGGCTGGACAGGGCTGGGAGCAACCTGGGACAGTGGAAGGTGTCCCTGCCATGGCAGGGGTGGCACTGGATGGGATTTAAGGTCCCTTCCAACCCAGACCATTCTGGGATTCCATGACACCTCTGGGTGCTCCCACCCTTTCCCCACCTCCTGGCATCTGGGGAGGAACAACTCCACAGTTGGGATTTGCTGCCTTCTGCCCCCAGCCTGGCTCTTGGTGTGGTCACTGCTGGGCTCCTTCAAAGCACAGCTCCAGCCCTGGCACACTGCTCTGCTGCCAGGGATTTCTCTGGCATCCATATGGAGATGGAGACACACAGGAACAGGTTTTAGTTGCTGTTTTTTCAGGCTCCAGAATGCAGCTCCTGTCAGTGCCTGGAAATTACATCCCTGGGGTTGGCTCTGGGCTGCCCACCCAAAGAAGGCTGTTTTTAGGAGCTTTGCAGGTGAGCAGCAGCTCTGCCAATCCTGAAGGGCTTGGTGAGCTGCTGGATCATCCCTGCTCCCCCACCTTGAGCTCCTCAGCTTTGGCTCAGGTGGGTGAACCCCTCCTGGATGGGCTGGGGAGGAATCCTCACAGCTCATTGCCATTGCTGTGGTCTCCAGAGCAGAAACCCCCTGTGTTTCCAGTCCCTAAAGGCCCTGGAACAGCTTTGGGAAGCAGGGAGCAGCTGGCTGGGAGCAGCTCTGGCCCAGTGTGTGCTGTGACAGCTGAGGGAGCTCCATGCAGGCCTGGACTGCTCCATGAGCACCTTGCTCACATCCCTGGTGCCTTGGAGCTGCTCTGCTCCTCGGGAAAGGAGAAGGTCCTTGCTGATGAGCACTCAGGGTGGGCTTGTCCTGAGCTGGATCTGCCTGGTGCTGGCTGTGTCTGATTAATCTGGCAAATCCACCTCTGCTGGGGCAGACAGGGCTGCTTCCAGCCTGGCATGGGGAGCAGAGAAATGGGATATCTGTGAGGAGGGCTGGGGCTGCTCCAGGCTTACCTGCCCTGGGAATGGCAGCCCTTGGGGCCCTGCAGCCTCTCCCCTGTCTCTGTAGTCCTGGTTTAAATGTGCACTGGTCTGGAGTGGCATTAACCCAGCACAGCCTGGCTTACATCCCTGCTGGAACATCCCTGCTGGGTCCTTCCCTTCCCTTCTCCACTCTCTGTGCTTTCCCTTCAGGAAAAAGTACTTTGGGAGAGGAAAAGAAAAGGACATGAAATATTTAGGTGAACATCTGTCAGTGTTTTTGCTGCTGCCACAACCAGAGCTCTGTGGTCGCAGCACTGGTGTGAATGGGAGAACTGGGCTTAGGAGGAGGGTTTGGTGCAGGGAGAAGGTGACACAAGGTGGGTTCCACAGCCCCAGAGGTTCCTCACTCCCTGGAGAGAGGGAGGCTCAGGTCTGCTGTGTCAGTCCTTCCCAAAGGCACCACTGGGATGGGTTTGGAATGAGCTCTTCCCTCTGCTGAGCAGGGCCTGGATGCCTGCAGAGGCTCTGGTCCCTCGTGTCACCAGCACTGCCACCACCAGCACAGCTCTGTCCTCCTGGCAGTTAGCAAAGCCATCAATCACAGCCGAGCTGTGCACCCCCGATTGCCTTCCTGGGCTCCCCATTTAACACTGCTGTTCCTGTTGAGTCCAGCCTGGGAGGAAGGAGCAGCTGACAGCTTTCCAAGATTCCCCACAAATGGGATTTAAAGGCCACGTGGTTCTGGCTTCTTTCTAGGGGAAAGAAGTTCTTTTTTTTTTCCAATTGCAATGACAGGAATTTTTCTTCAGGTGTGGGAAGGCTGCTAAGGCAGAGTGCCAAGGAATTGTGAATTCCTCATGGTACGAACTCCATGCAGGCAGAACTAAAAACTTGGAGAACTGCAGGCTCCAGGGAAGGTGCCACATCACATTTGGAAACTGTGGCAGTCCTGAGTGGGGCTGCAGTTGAACCATTAAATGTGTCAAGAACATTTGTGGCCAAAACAGAGGCAGAAGCAAAGGCTGGCAGTAAAAAAGAGTTTGGGGATGCAGCTTGATGTGTTTTGTTCCAAGTTTAGAGGAATTGGGAAGCTCCCTGGTGGGCTGTGTGCACTGGAAGGGACAATAAGGCAGATTATGGTATGAAGCTGTTGGGATGGAGTAACTGATGCAGGAAAATGGGAGAGTTAAAAACTGCTCTGCCCTGCACGTGTTGGAATTTCATAGAAGGATCAAACTGCTGGTCCTTCCTCCATCCCAGGCTGCTCCAAGCCCTGTCCAACCTGGCTTTGGACACTGCCAGGGATCCAGGGGCAGCCACAGCTTCTCTGGGCACCCTGTGCCAGAGCCTGCCCACTCTCCCAGGGAGGAATTCCTTCCCAGTATTTAACTAGGTTTCCCCTCTGTCAGTCTGACCCCATTCCCCTTGTCCTGTCTCTCCAGTTCCTGGTGCAAAGTCCCTCTCTGCCTTCCCTGTGCCCCTCCAGAGCCTGGCAGATGCTGTGAGCTCTCCACAAACCTCCTCCTCTCCAGGCTGAACAATCCCAGCTTTCCCAGCCTGGCTCCATATGGGAGGTGCTCCAGTCCCCCCATTAACCTCACCCAGCATTTCCCCTGAGTCTCCCTCTCTTTCCCAGGGAATTGGGATGTCTCAGTGCATTGCCTGCTGCTTCTTGGTGAGGGAAAGGGATGGGAGCACTTCCTAAGAGCTGGATCAGCCCCGTGTTCAGGCTTATCTCCTTGCTCCAGTTGACAGCTGTGTGGGTATCATCTCCAAAGCAGAAAATTAACAAACTCCAGGAGCTCTGAGTTCTGGATTTTCTCTGTGTCCGTAGGCAGCTGCACTTGTATGTGGGCAGTCATGGGTTTGTCACTTTTTCTGAGAGGGAACAAAATGAAAAATCTGGTTTTCTTTGAGATGACAAAGTCTGCTGAAGCTCTTTCCCCTTCCTCAGAGTGAATTTCAGGATCTAGGTCTGTCTAATTAACAAGATATTTTGTTTTCTTTGTGCTGCAAAGCTGTCTGTCCACTGGTCAGCAAATGTATCATGTCCACCAGAATATTCCTGCTGGAAGAAAATGTGCTGGGAAGGAGAGAGGAGCACACGAGGTGCTGTGTTAAGGGTGGGGAGCTGAGCTCTGGCTGAAGATGCTCTAAAAATAAAGTGGAAAGGAAGGAGAGGAGAGATTCCAGTTCCTTTTGGAACAGGAATGGGGAGATGGGGGAAGCAGATGGCTTACGTGCTGGATTGTTCTGTCTGATTTGGGGATGGGGACTTGCAGTTATTGCCAGGAGAAATCCCTTGGGAATCCATGTGAGCAAGGATCCTGCAGGATTGGCAGTTTCAGTGGGCTGTGGGGCCAGGCTGGTGCTCCCTCCACATCTTCCATCCAAAGGGGCTCTCAGTGCTGTCCAGGATTTCCAGGGAGGCCTTGACAACCCAGGGGCTGTGCAGCCCTAGCAGTGATCAGGGCTTGCAGCAGAGCCACACTTTCCATTTTTGCAGGGAAGACTATGTATTTAGACTGTTTTGTTTCCCAGGGAGCAATGCTGAGCTGGCCATAAATCAGCCCCAATTCCCTGAGTGCCTGCAGAAGTGCCTTCGTTTCAGCTGGGAGGGAGAATTTGCTTCTCCTCCTGCAGTAGTTTCTTTTTCAGCTTTTGTGAAATAGGCTTTAATATAGAAATAAATCATCAGAGCATTACTAAATTAAAAATAAGCACAGAAGCAGACAGAGCTGCCAAGCTAAGGTTAAACTTGGAGCAGGAGATCAGATTATGGTTTCATCAGTCTTTCCTCCCACTCTTTGCTTAATTTGGTACTTAAACGAACCTAATAACCATTGCAGAGCTCTGTACACCCAGCTGCTTTGCAGAGCAGTCTCCTGGTCCTCATGTTCTTATTTTGGGTCACACACATCACTGCACTAATGTGCTGGAGCTGCACTTGGAGATGCCACAATTTATTGGGATGCAGAAGGATTACGCTTGCTCGGAGCAGAGATTAGCATCAAGTTTACCTACCTTCCCTGCGAGCAAAAAGGAGCATTTTCAGTCCTGGCAGGTTTGGGGTTGGCTTTGTTTACAGTCATAGCTGACCCCAGCTCACTTTGAAAGAGTCTTGGAGCTACAGAATCGTCAGGTGGAAAAGTCATTGTCACTGACAGGCAACTGGGAAATTCCCAGTTCTAAGGGACAGATTACAAAGGGATGGAGGAGCCTGGTGCTGCCAGGGATTTACAAAAATCTGCCCAGGGCAGGGGAGGGTGGGCAGGCCCTGGCAGAGAGGAGCTGTGGCTGCCCCTGGATCCCTGGCAGTGTCCAAGGCCAGGCTGGACAGGGCTGGGAGCAGCCTGGGACAGTGGAAGGTGTCCCTGCCATGGCAGGGGTGGCACTGATGAGCTTTAATGCCTCTCCCAACCCAAACCATTGCAGGATTCTGTGTTTCATTCCTCACAGTGTCTGAGAGGTCTGAGCTGGTGCTTGGAGCAGCCTTGAGTTTCACAAATGCTTTCTCCTTTTCAAAGCCTCATCTTTGATTCCTCTCCCCCTCCATTCCCAGCACTTCAAGGAATGGGATGATATTTTCTTCCCACTTCTCTTCGTTTTACTGAAAGTTCAGTGTATCAGGCAAAATCCTTGAGAATGTTCCTGCCTTGGAGAGCTGAAAGGAATCTTTAAGTGATGCTGGATGTGATCCATGGGATCCATCCCAGTCCTGGCCACTGTTTGCAATGTTCTGTCCAGCTCTTTTTGCTCTTTGTTTGCCGTAATCTCCATTGGTTGTCTGGTGCCATTGCTAAACAAATGAGATGATAATTAGCATAGCAGCATCAGAGGAAGTTGATTTTCCATCTGTAATAAGGATGATGATAATTAAACATGCATGACCTCATTGGATTGAATAGGAATCAATTAAAATTAAAGCTTGTAGGGAATTCTTTTTCTCCTGTGAAATTTTTCGGAGAAAGCAAGAACAACATAACAAGTCCTAATGAAAGGAAATTGGGCTGATTTGCACCCTCAGTGTTAAAAAATGAAGAGGTTGGGAGGTTTTTCAGGGGTGGAACATTTGATGGTACCTCCCCTGCCCTGCCCCAGCCTTGTGTAAATGCCCATTTTGATGAAGCTTTTCTTTTGGAAAAACAAAGTTCACAACTTTCCAGCTGTTTCTAACACTGTTTAGAAACACTGAGATCAAACAAGTGGAAATGCTTCAGGCCTACCTGCCCTGGGAATGGCAGCCTTTGGGGCCCTGCAGCCTCTCCCGTGTCTCTTTAGTCCTGGTTCAAATGTGCACATGTTTAGGGAGTTGGAGCTCTTGGAACCTGTGGGATTGATCAAACGTGGGAAGGGCTTGGAGGCAAGATCCACTCACTCACTGTGGTGAGGATGCCCAGGGCTCCTCTGGGTTCAGCTGCTGCTTCCCATTTCTGATGTCCTGGATGAACATCCTCAACCACAAGATACTCCATGAGTTTGCTCTGGGATAGTGCTGTCCTTTGGAAAGGACAGTTGAGGGAACAGCCTCAGGCTGGCCAGGGGAGGCTCAGGTTGGACAGCAGCAGGAATTTCTCCATGGAAAGGGTGCTCAGGCCTTGGCAGGAGCTGCCCAGGGAGGTTTGGAGTGCCTGGATGTGACACTCAGTGCTCTGGGCTGAGGATAAGGTGGGCATTGGGCACAGCTTGGACTCCAAGGGCTGGGAGGGATTTTCCAGCCTCAGGGATTCTGGGATTTGCTCATCTTTCCCCCTTTGCTAATGAAAAAAACTACAAATCTTACATCCACTTACATCACTTACAGAATGAAACAAATGCTGAAATCCTTTTTTTTCCTCCTCTTTGGACAGAATTCTGATTCCTGACCATCCCCAGCCATTGGTGTTACAGGGTGTGTGGTGACCTTTGTGTGCAGTGGGAGGTAGTGACTTAAATTCCAAGTGTGGCCTCTGGTTCTTGTTGGGATTGGACACTTTTGGACACCTGTGATGGAGCCATTTCTGATTCAGATTCTCAGACTGGCTCACGCCTGACAATGCCATCACACAGGGTGTGTCTGTGCAGCCACACTCCAAACCATGGTGTGAGACATGAGCACACCAAATGTGTGACCAAATCCTGCTCTGCCTTTGTTTTTAACACATCCATTTACCCGTCAGTGTTTTCCAAATGGGTTTTTTCATCTGGCAAGGACATTTTTCTGAACATGTAGATCAGTTCCTGAGGAGTGATGCAAGCTGCATCTCTGATAGCTTAAACTAGCAAATCCTGGCTTTATTTAATTTCCATCTTGTCCTGGCTTTGCCTCATTTAGGCTCCATTTCTGCAAGCTGGGGCAGTCAGAACTGAGTGTGATGGGTTTATTCTCTGTTATCTTCATAGCCTTGGCTCAAAATGCAGGAAGTTCTATCCACAGGCATCAGCTGAAAGGAGTTTCTGGGGCTGCAGGAATCCCCCCAGCTGAGCACAGATGAAGGCAGCTCAAAAGGCTCAGTCCCTGATCTGAACATTCCTGCTGCCTTTCCATGTGCCATCCCCCTCCTGCTTTCCCCCTGCACTTGGCCATGAAGCTGCACACAAGGCAGCTCCTGCCACTGGCTTTCCAGCAGGGAAAAATGCTTCCAAGTTTTCTTTAGGTGATTTCTACCCAGTGTTTTTTTCTACCCACTTCCTGCTGGAGTTGTTCTGGGTTTGGATGCAGCCCTGTGGATGTAGGTGTGCTCAGCACGTGGGGAGGTGGGTCCTCCCTAAAACAGTCCCTGGACAGAATATCCTGAGTTGGAAGGAACTCACAAAGATTAGCCAAGTCCAGCTGCACTGGACAACCCCAAGAATCCCACCCTGTGCCTGAGAGCTTTGTCCAAACTGTGCTGTTTTCTGAGCTAATGCACAGTTTTGTGGGAAAAGGGGATTATAATGAGGACTCAAGATGGTGTTTTGTGGGAAAAGGGGGTTAATGTGGACTCAAGAGGGTATTTTAGTGCCTTTCTGCTCCTCTTCAGGTGGGTCTCCTAGGGATCTATGTGGAAGAAGGATTTATCCTGGAGCAGCTCAGTCCCTGTGCCATCCCTTGTCCCTCTGCCTGCACAGAGCCAATTCCTGCTGGGCTCAGCACAGCTCTCACAGCTTCTTTGCACTGACAGCAGGAGGAAAGTGTCCTTTGGTGTCCATGCACTTGTGAGGCAGTGGGTGAATCCCCAGCTCAGCTGGGCTGCAGCCATCACAGTGACCTGCTGAGTGTCCTCTTGGTGGCCTCTGGGCTGGGAGAGCTGAGCCAACAGCAGCAGATTTGCTGTGCTGGTGGATAGGAGAGGTGGGGAACCACAGGATGGCTCAGGCTGTGGGACCCCAGAGGGTCACTGGTGTCACCTCCCTGCCCAGGCAGGGCCATCCCAGAGCCTAGGGCACAGCATTGTGTCCATGTGGCTCTGCAATATCCCTGCTCAGGGACACTCCAGCCCCTCCCTGCTCTCTGCTCAGGGCTCAGTCCTGCCCAGGGAAGAAGTTCTGCCTCCTGTCCAGGGAACTCCCTGGGCTCAGTCCCTGCCTGTCCCTCTGGTGTCACTGCTGGGCACTTTTTAACTCCCTCGCTGCAGGAGTTGTGCATCACAAGGTGTGCTCACCATCCCATGGCTTTTTTCCGGGCAGGGCAAGTTAAACACGTCCATTTGGAGTGGGTGTTTATAACACACAACGAATTCCACCAGAACTGAGAGCTGCATTGGGCTGGAGGATCAAAGGCCAAGGTGTAACAGGAGGACCTGGTGCTGTTCATTAGGACAAATCTTGAAGAGGACTTCTCTTTTCTGCCTCTTAATTGCCCTATCAAGGCCAGGAGCAGAAAGGCAGGATGCAAGTGAGTGCTGCTGCTCTAATTAGAGCAGTCCCTGAACCTCATCCAGACTTACAGTGTAGTATCAATTCAGGTTAAATTGGGAAACTGAGCAGAAAATTGCTGTCTGGTGTTTGGAGTGGTTTCTGCATCTTAACATTATCTGATATTGTATCATTATGTACTGATGCAAAATGCCAACAAGTAATGGCAGAGCCCTGCAAGTAATGACACCGGGCTGAGAGAGCAGGAAATAGTGAGAGAAATTTAATTTCTTATGCAGTTTCACGAAATAAAGTCAACTCAGGTACACACTTGTTCCGATTAAATAGAATGATGTGTGTCTGCAGCCCGAGTCTGCCGGGAATGCACATCCAGAGCTGGGGATGGAGGGGGGAGAGTTGCCATGGAAATCCAACCAATGTCACAGTGGCGGCGCGGTGCGAGTGGCTCGTGTGTCATGGCTCATTTTGCAGAAGAAGCAGGGCAAACTGGGAATTAGGGGGAAACGTCTTGCGATGTTTGCAGCAAGGCACGGCCGGGACTGTGCAGGGACAAGTGGTGCAGTTGCCTGCTCCTTGCTGAGTTGCCTGAGCTATTCCAAATGATCCAGAGTTGCTGTTTGATCTGTCCTGTAATTGGGAATTCAGTCGCTGGCTCTCCGCTTGCTTTAAAATTGGATGAAGTGCTCAAGGGTATTTTTCTTATTTTTTTTTCCTGGTTTTTGGGGGGGATAATGGTTTTGCCATGCAAAAAATAAATGAGGCTGCTAGACAAACAGCTTGGGTCGTTAGAGCCTCTCTCCAAGTAATTACGGTGTAATTCAAGCCCCTCTGAAATAAGAAGCAAACAATAAATAAATGATTAACCTGTCTTTAGAGTATGGAAATCTCTATGTATTTTAAGGCTGTAGTGGGTAAATAGGAGCAAATGCGTGTTTGAACAGGCAATAGAGGAATGACAGGAGGATCAGGGAACTAGAATCCAGGAGAATTCCCAGCTCAGGACCTGTCCAGCTCCTGCCTGAAACAGTTCCCTCTGTTTGTGTTACCAGTTTCCCTGTGGGTATAACAGCCCAGGGTTCAGGTGTGTTTGGGGTGATTTTTGGGGTGTGAACTGGGAGTTCTTTAAAGAACAGAGCCATTTCTGTGTGGAGAGGAATGGAGGAGCTGGCCAGTTGTTCCCTGGTGGAGAAGGCAGCAGTGCTGCTGTGCACCAAGGGTGCTGAGGGGAGAAAACTGGGCTGTTCTGTTGGAGTGGGACTCAGATCTCAGCTGCACGTAGCTTCCATTGTGCATTTTAGAGACAAACTGCCCTGGGGTTGAGGTCTGCAGAGCCACAGGGTCCCTGGTGATGCCTTAAAAGCTGGTAAAAGTATGAGGCAGACACAGCAGTGTAGGGAAAAGGGAATTCCCTTGGTTTAATAGGATCCTTTGGTGCTCAACTCGTCAGAGGTGGAAACACTCTGAGCAGCACCCTGTGTACAATGTGTGTACAATTTATGGACCTCACAAATTAGCATATCTACCTAAAATCCCCCAATGAGAAACTTAACAAATGAAGTAATTGTCCCCCTATTCTAATTATCCCACTCCAAGTGAGACTACAGCCTGGTTTACAAAAACTCCACAGAGGAGGCTCTGTCCAAGGTTGGAGCCTCTAGTTCTGAGATAGTTCTGAATGTTTCATCTTCCCCCCCAGAGAAACCCAAACTGAGCTAAATATCAGAGTACAGGAGTTACAAACATGTAGGGCTAAGGTACAAGGAGTGTTTGTGAAGGGTGCAAGGAAAGGGAAAGGCTGTAAAAATGTATTAAAAAGCTAGAAAAAGAAAGAACAAAAATCATCAGGCATCACTGGGACAGCCCATAGGTGCTCCTGCTGCGGGAGGGGATGGAGGCAGAGGTTGGCACAGAGGGAAAAATGCACATCCTCCCTTTTCCTCCATCCTTCCCTTTTCCTCCCCTATCTGTCACTCCAAGCAACTTGTCACCTTCAGCACCCTGAGGTGAGCAGTGACTCAAATTGGAATGTAAATCTCGGTCCCTTCAGTGCAACAGTGATGCTCAGGGTTCTGGCAGCTGCCAGATCCCACCTGGCTGGGAGCTGGGCAGGAATCCCAGAGCTGCAGCTCCAAGGATGGTTTATTCTCTAAAGCAAGGTGATGCTCCTTAAAATTAAGTGTCATTTCTCTCTTCTTGCTGATATATTTCCTTGAACAGCAAAGAAAGGCTGCAGAAGAAAATTGAGTGGAGTTCCCACTGAATTCAAGCACACTGTAGTGATAAATATGGTTCTGAATAAACCTCCTTGTAGTCACAAATCAATTAATCTTTTTTTTCCCTGTGTGCTCCATCCTAAGGATTTACTTCCTCATTGAGCTTTCCTAGCTCGTGCAGTCCCTAATTCCTCACCTGGATAAATAACTGGTGGCATTTTTATTCCACAGCAAACCGGCATTATCTTTCTTGCTGTGTACAAGCAAAGGGAATTTTATTTATTTGTTTCTTTCTTTTCCCCAGAGCAAGCTCTGCGAGTTGGGGCTTGGAATAAAGCAGAGTTCAGCTGAAGGAGCAGCTCTGCCATGGTTCAAGGAGTGTTTTTACCATGCTGTCAGGGACAGGGGGGATTGTTGGGGTGTCTGTGCTGGGCCAGGAGCTGGACTGGCTGATCCTGTGGGGCTTTTCCAGCCCAGGATATTCTGTGATTCCATTAGCAGCCATAGAAAAGACAAAGAGTCTTCTCCATCAGCCTGCTGGAGCCCTTTGGTTTACTAGACACTCTTGGCTTAGGATGCACTGTTGACTTTTAGGGAAGGGTTGTCCCACAGGTTGGCTGGGATGATGGGCAGAGCTCTTTCCTGCTCCTTCTCCAGCCTCAAGCCCTGCAGGGAGCTCAGCTCAGAGCTGGCTGAGCAGGGACAGAGCAGACATGTGTGGTAGCAGCTCTTCCTTCAGCCCTTGGCTTCTCTGGGGGTGAGTTAAAAATAGATTAAAGAAGAGCAAGCACATGATGGAGTGTGAACTTCCCTGTGCCTGGTGGCACCTGAGCTGCAGCACAGCCCCAGCCTGGGCTGCTCTGGAGGGACTGCAGTGACCCAGAGGGGTGGCTGAGTGTCAGGGCTGGAGTTCTGGTCAGGAGCTGGGAGCAGAGCAGAGCCAACCTGGGAATTCATCAGGGAGGGAACTGGAATGGGAGAACTGCCGGGTGAGAAAAGAGCAATGGACCTGGGAAGGGTCTGGAGCCCCAGGAGCAGCTGAGGGAGCTGGGAAAGGAGCTCAGCCTGGAGCAAAGGAGGCTCAGGGGGACCTTGTGGCTCTGCACAGCTGCTGACAGGAGGGGACAGCCAGGGGGTCAGGCTGAGCCAGGGAACAGGGACAGGAGGAGAGGGAACAGCCTCAGGCTGGGCCAGGGGAGAGTCAGGTTGGATTTTGCAGAAAATTTCCCCTTGGAAAGGTTTGTCCAGCCCTGGCCCAGCTGCCCAGGCAGGGTGGATTCACCATCTCTGGAGGGTTTAACAGCCCTGTGGCACTTGGGGACACAGTCAGTGGTAGCCTTGGCAGTGCTGATGGAACAGTTGGACTCCATGATCTTTTACACCCTAAACAACTCTGTGATTTGATCCTGACCTCACCTACCAGCACTGTAGTGCCAGAAAAGCTCCTGACTTCCAGCAGGTCAGGATATCCCTGTTCTACTCTTTTAGCTCCCTTTCCCCACACTTGCACTGTACCAGCTCTGCCTCTTCCCTGCAGACACAGGGGAGGAATTACAACAAATAATCCATGGTCTTGTACTTCTGAGTAAACTTAAAAAAGTCATTCCAGAGGTCTGCTGGATGAGCAGCTCATTAAGAGATGTAAACATTTCTGAAAGGCTTCTTCAGTGCTTCTGCAGAATGAATTTTTCAGCTCTTTTCTGTTGTCTTTAATTGGCTAAAAATGGAGGCCATTGGGTTCTTCCTCACCCAGGAGGGGAAGGGGAAAGATGCTGCACTGGTGGTCATGGAAGGGGCAGCAAAGGACAATTTTTGGGAGTGCTGTGAGACTCTGGATAGCGATAATGGATGGTAGAGGATTTATATCCTGAATTATGACCCTTTCTGCATGTTGCCCCTGGGGTTTGCCTTGCAGAAATGTTTCCAAGAGGACAGGGCACGGGAGCAGGAAGCTGCAAGTCAGATTGCAGAGGCCCCACGAGCTTCTCTTTTATCCCTTGTAGATGTGAAACATTGACTCAAGTTCTGAAATCCTGAGAAATGGATATTGAAAATCTCGGAGGAGCTCCCCTGCTCTGAAAGATCGTCTCTCATTAGCATCACATCAAGGATGCTCCTTGAAAAGAGGAATCTTCCCTGTGTATCAGTGGGCCATTAAATGCCCTGCTTGATTTGTGTCCTGTGGTTTCTGAAGGAGAGATTTCTTTTTTTTTTTTTAGCCTGGTTCTGTGTGGGAGAGAAAAAAAGGCAAGGGAGTATTAATTGCTTACAAATGTTCTTTCCAAAGTCATGGAAAGGCTGAGCCCCTGGAAGGGATCTTTGTAGAAGTTCTGGTGTTTCCCAGCACAGGAGCTGGGCTTTAGCCAGCAGGTGAGAAAAGCCTGTAGGGAACAAGGTGGGTCTGGAATGAGGCAGAAGGATGCCAGGAGTGGCTGGGTGTCTCCTCTGCCTTGGAGGAGGTGTCCTGCTCCCAGAATATCCTCCACCAGCCCTGGGAGCCACCAGGCTCTGATCAGTTCAGAGCAGCAAGGAACTGTCCTAAAATGACAAAGTCTGCCAGCAGCAAAGGGAAGCCAGGAGCAGATGGTTCATAAAGCATTGTGTCGGCTCTGTGAGTTATCAGTTTCATTTACTGATAGCAATGACAGCCCTTTATTATCAGCTTGGCCAAGGCAGTCTTCTTTTGGTCTACAAGATCCATCTCCTCATCCTCCTGCTTTTGCTCTTTTGCCCTGGGAGGAAGGAGGGTGTTCAGCATGAACTCCATGCCCTGGGTGTGGAACACCTCCCTCCCTCACCTGGTAACACCATGGTGGATGTTTTATTTCTCTCTGTATCCCAGCACTTCCCACCAAGCTCCCCAAGGACTGAGCAGCCACGTGTGGAATCCACAGCAGCAGCAATTCCTGCTGCCAAGGCCCTGGGGTGGGAATAGTTGGAGCAAGGTGCTCCCAGGGGCAGTGAGGTGCCAGTGGTCACCCAAAGCCCCACATCACTCTGGGAGGGCAGGATTGAGCCCCAGGCTGTGCTCTGAGAGCCCAGCACCAAATCCCAGCCTCTCCCAGCATTTTTCCTTGCTTTACCTGCCTCTTCTAGGCTCAGCTCTCAGTCTGGCACAGTGTGGAATTGAAAAGAAATGATCCTGCTGGGAAAAGCCCATTGTGTTACATGGCATATCCTGGAAAAGCTACCAGGTGTGGAGCCCCTTCCTGGCACACCCAGAGCTGCACCTTTAGTGTCCTAAAACCCAAAGAGCTCTGGGGAGTGGTGTAGGATGGCCCAGGCACCCTCAGCCCTGCCACTGGTGACCCCCAGCCACTCCAAGGTGGCACAGCAGGACTCTGCAGCCTCTGCCAGGACAGTGCCAGCAGCAGGGGAGGCACTTTGCTGTGTAACCCGTGAGGCTGATTTTGGGACAGCCCTGTCACTCCAGAGCCTGGCTGTCCCCAGGCAGCTGCAGAGAGCCCTCAGGGGCTTTGGCAGAGCTCAGCTCTGCTGCTGAAAGAGAAGCTGCAAATGTCTCAAGTGGGCCAGTTCTCTGGAAGGACCTGGCACTGCTCCTGCAGGGATGTTGGGTGTTGGTGTTTCACATCCTTTGCCCCTGAGGCCCCAAGGGAGTCCAGTTGTGCAGAGATTTCCAAAAGCTGTGGCGAAGTATAATGATTTCATACTGATTTCATCCAAATCAGAGGGTGATGGTACAAGCCACAAGGACAGCCTGGCTCTGGAAAGTGGGACAGCAGCACCTCTGTCTTCCCAAAAGCAGTCATCTTTGGGAAGGCTCTAGAATCACTGTGTACTTAGCAGCAGCAGAGCTGTGCTGCTGTGTGCCCACAATGGCTCCAAAATCCTGACACAACTACCACTGCTGCTGGCTGAACACAACTTTGGGATTTAAAAGCAGCTTTGAAGGGCTTGGGAGGGTGGAGGGAATGTGGCAGGGGACATATTTGGGATATCTCCACAGCCCTAAGGGACAGGGAGGGCTGGCTGGGAGCTCTGGAACACAAGAACCTGCAGAGCTGGGCAGGGCTTGGGGAGGGTGGTGTGGCACAACTCAGCCCCAAAGGCACTAAGAGCAGGGAAAACACCTGAAATCCAGGCTGATGGCCACAACTCTGCAGGTATTTTGGTGGAAAAGCTCCCTGCTGCATTGCAGGAATAAGCAGGTGACCAGCTCAGGGAATCTGTGGGGTAACCCTCATTAATGTTGAGCTTCTCCTGCGGTATTTGGGAAGCCAGTGGGATGGATTTCAGAGCCATTTTCCTCAGAGCAATCAGAGAAAAGAGGGATCTGCCCCAAATGGATGAGGTTCAGCACTGTAGGTGTCCAGGTCACCTTTGGGATTAGATTTGGTTCTGAGCACCTCTAAGCACTGCTGAGCCATTTGCTTCAGTGCAAGAATTGAGGTTTTGGGATGCAATTACTCCTCCTCATGAGCCACAACTTCATGAACTCCTGTAACTGCCACTCACTGGCAATGGAAACATTTACAGGAAATGAACTTCTCAATGGACAATGGCTCCTGCCCCAAAACTTCCAGCAGGATCCCTTGGTTTTCTTCCTGAGATTAGTATGTTCCCATCCAGCATCATCCTGCTCAGTATTCAGCCTCTGAAATGAGGGAGGGGAACAGAAGTGAGGCAGTGGAGTTGAAAATGCAGGTTGACAACAATAAGGAGAGCTAAACTCTCCCAGAGCCAAGCTGGAATGCTGAGCATCCTCACCACCCACTGGATTCATCTCTGGGATCTGTCTCAAGAAAGTTGCTGGTGCTCAGCACCTTGCAGGATTTGTCCCTTTGTGCAAGGATCAGACAAATACTGGCATATTTATCTGCTGAGTTTTCAGCAGGAAAATGGATGAGTTTGGAATTACTCACCATATGTTCCCCTTTGGGCATCAGGCTCTGCACTCTGTGCCTTGCTGCTGGGGACTGGAGTGATGGAGCAGGGGAGGATCTCAGCCCTGGCTCCCCCAGCCTTCCCCCTTTGCTCAGCACCTTTGAAACACCAATATTTAATGCAGTGTCTTCCCCTCCTTCTGCTGCAGCTCCCCCCGGACTTTTCCACCCACTTGTGCACTCAGCATGTTCTGCTCCCCCTCACATATGGCACTCAGAATTTTCCCTGCATTGAAACCCTAACTCAGGGAAGATTTGATGCTCCAAAAACTGTAGCAGTGGAATTAGCACCATGAAAATATGGAAGGGAAGGGGATTCCACCCAGGAAATAACAGAGGGGTCTGTCTGCAGCATGTCCTGCTGCTTTGGTGAGTAGGGGCTGGGTGGAGCTTTTGGAGGAGCTGAGGATTTAATCAGGGTCACTATGAACTTTGGGAGAGGGCAGGACAGAGCCTGGCTGTGTCCCTGCTGGGGTGGGGCTGTCAGCAGCTGTGTCCCCAAGGCCATGCCCTGCCCAGGCTAGGCTGGCCCTGTTCCCTCAGCCTCTCCTCCTCCATCCTGGGACCTCTGCTGAGCCCACTGCCCTGGGCTGGGCCTTCCCTCCCATCCCTGCCCTCCCAGTGCCTCTGCAGGGCAACTGCTGCTGGAGAAACCACCTGGGTGTGAACCAGGCAGGAGACAGCTGGGATGGGCAGGCAGAGGTTGTGTGGGGTGTTCAGGGACTCTGAGAGCAGTGCTGGTGGTGGGACATCCACACTGCCTCATGGCAGGGATTGTTTCCAGCTCTGTCCTGAGGATGAGCCCAGCTCTGTCCTGATCAGGATGAGGATGAGGATGAGCCCAGCTCTGTCCTGATGAAGATGAGCCCAGCTCTGTCCTGATGAAGATGAGCCCAGCTCTGTCCTGAGGATGAGCCCAGCTCTGCTCTGATGAGGATGAGCCCAGCTCTGCTCTGATGAGGATGAGCCCAGCTCTGTCCTGATGAGGATGAGCCCAGCTCTGCCCTGATCAGGATGAGCCCAGCTCTGCTCTGATGAGGATGAGCCCAGCTCTGCTCTGATGAGGATGAGCCCAGCTCTGCCCTGATCAGGATGAGCCCAGCTCTGTCCTGAGGATGAGGATGAGCCCAGCTCTGCCCCAAGGATGAGCCCAGCTCTGTCCCCCACAGGGTCCCTGGTCCCTGCCCTGCCCTGCCAGCCCTACAGCTGCCCATCCTCACTGCACAGCTTTGTCAGGGAGGCCAAAGGAAGCTCTCAGAGTTCAGCTCAGTTTGCAGTGAACACTGCCCTGATCAGAAAGCTGCAGAGCACATCAGATCTGAGATCTGCTCACTCCTATCACTGTCATCACTACTGCTGCTGAGGCTCCTCTCTGCAGCCAGTGCCTCGGCCGTGCTGCCAACATATGGCCTCAGTAAATGAGTGTCCAGTTGGTGCCCTGGAGCTGAGCCAGGCAGCTGTGGCAGCAGCAATGTGTGGGCACACGCAGGCAGAGGGCTCTCTGCATTCCTTGGGAAGGCTGCTGGGATTTTTAGGTCAAATGTCTGGAGTGAGCAGCTTTATTTGGTCCTGTTGGCACTTGTCCACGCGTTGAATAATGTTTGCTCTTAATCCTGGGGCAGGAATCTGCTTTGCCTCAATGTGATCCTGTGATGACAAGGGGAACAGGGAACTCTGTTTTCCAGAGATGTAGTAAATTTATTGGCCCTGGATCCAGCCTGCCTGGGATAGGGCTTGCAGTGAAGCTGAATTATTTTAAAAATTTTACCTGTTTATTCTCAAGGCCCTGAGTGTGCATCACCTTTAACCAGCAGAGAGGAGCTGCTGCTGCTGTGCTGCTGCTCAGGGAATGGTGGCAGAGGACAGAGCTGAGGTGGGACTGGGATGGCATCACCCCTGGAATAATGTCACCTCTGGAGCTGCATTTCACAGAATCATGGAATGGTTTGGGTGGAAGAGACCTTAAATCCATCTTGTTCCATGGCAGGGACACCTTCCACTGTCCCAGATGCTCCAAGTCATGTCCAGCCTGGCCTTGGACACTGCCAGGGATCCAGGGGCAGCCACAGCTTCTCTGGGCACCCTGTGCCAGGGCCTGCCCACCCTCCCAGGGAACAATTCCCTCCCAATATCCAAATTTCCTTGTGCTGATCACTGTTCATGGGCTCTGTTCAGCTCAGTCCCACGTGGAGCAGCACAGAGCTCTCGTGCTGGCTGGAAATGTCAGAAGTCACAGTTTAAATGCTGGGGAGTTTTTCCTGAAATGTTGTATTTCAGGCAGAATGAAGGCAAGGACCTTTCCAAGAAAACAGGATTGGAAAATACTCTGATTCTGTCTATCAGATATGTTGTTGAATGTTTTGCTTGTCAGGACATCCAGGGCATGCATGAAACACTTCACACAAAAATAGATCAGGAAATTAGTTACCTAAATGATGAAGTTTTATAAGAATAACCTGAGCTCTGTGGCAGTGCTTCCCCAGCACCCCTTATATTTCCTGCTATTTTTCCATCTTCTCTTTGTTGCTTGGGAGTACAGAACTGAGACAGTGGAATTTGCTGGCAGTTCTCACGTTCCATAAAGAATTCCAAGGATTTTAAATCCCCTCCCTGAGCCTGGGAGATGCCATGCAGATGTGGAACAGTGAACTGAGGGAGTGCAGTCAGCTTCTGCAGGGGGTTATTTTTCACAAGGGCCATTCTCACTGTCTCAAACCTGTATAAATTTTATTAATAGAGGCATTAGAAATTGTATTGCCTTTCTTATCCTCGTTGGCTGATGGAAACAACTCTTATACCACCAGTTTAATTTCTCTCAAGTACTGCACTAAAGTGCTTTCCGTGTTTGTACAAATGAAAATACCTTCTTTGAAAAATTAAATGGAAGATGTCTGGTTGTTTTCCAGCCAGAATCCCTGATCCTTGTGTTGTTCATGCCCATAATGAATTATTCTCTTCAATCCCAAAGGCAGCTCCCTCCAACCCCAATTTCTTCTTAATTTGTGCTGAGCCATTAACACGAGAGAGCCCCAGACAAGTGCCTGTGGTGGGGGTGACCTTGGGGACAGCATTCCCTGCTTTGGAATCCAGTTTTCCCTGGATTGCTGTGGGCAGAACTGCTCCTGGCAGCTCCTGAAATGCCACTTCTGAAGCCTGCAGCATTTTCTAAGCCAGCTGCTCAGCTCTCAGTGATTTTTGTCAGGGATTTTGATTTCCATTGTTATTTGGTGGGAAGGACACGGCCATGTCTTTGTGAGGCTGAATGGCAAGCAGGCATTGATGTCATCTGAAGCAAAAATATCACTTTGGGGATTTTTTTGGGGGGTTAATCTAATCAGTTTTCAAGTCTGAGGAAACAGTTAAGAAGTTAAGAGAAAATAGCTAAGAGGAAAGAGTTAAGAAGGCTGGGAAGCAACAGGCAAGGGGTTGTGGTGGTTCTGTAGTGGGTAAAAAAAACCCAAACTGGTTGATAAAGAGTTGCTGAGGGGGTTGTGATGTCTGGATCCCCCAGAGCCACCAGAGATCATGGCACAATCTGAGCCCTGTCTGTCCCTGTGCTTGGACTCTCACTGGGGTTTGTCCCTGATGACAGAGAGGGACTGTAGTGGCTTTTTCTCCCCCAGCATCACCCTCTTTTAGCCCTAAACCATTTGCCATCTCTCAGAGAGGGTCTTGTTGATTGTTTACATTGCGCAAATGAGTGGCTGATAGACGTACAAGAAAACCCTGAAGCAGCTGGTGTTGAATAGTGGGAGAAGAGGAGGTTGTGTGGAGACCTCACAGCTCCTCCCAGGGTCTGCAGGGGTTCCAGGGAAGGCAGACAGGGACATTGTATCAGGAACTGGAGGGACAGGACAAGGGGAATGGGGTCAGACTGACAGAGGGGAAATTCAGGAAGGAATTCCTCCCTGTGAGGATGGTGAGGCCCCAGCAGCTGTGGCTGCCCCTGGATCCCTGGAAGGCCTGGTTGGACCAAACGCTCTTTCCGAACTGAACCTGACTGCAAAACCCTTTCTCCCCTTGAGCCCAGATTTCCCATCAGTTGGACAGGGAGGGGTTTGGATTTAGGCCTGGTGGGACTGATTGTTGCTTTGCTGAGGGAAGAGCCTGAGCTGCCTGTCTGCCTTTGCACATCTCCAGCTCCTGCACACCATTCCAGTCACCTTGTCCCTTCCCAGTGGGAAGCACAGAGCTTCCAGTCCAGCACTGGAGTGAATCCCCAAACCTCCCTCCTGGGTGCATTTCGGTTTGCCTGGGATGTCTGTGAAGAAATCCAGGATTGCTGCAGCTTGGAAAAGCTCCTGCTCAGAGAGATGAGAGATGTTCCCCTCTGGATGGATCCCTTGGCTGCTCCAGAGGCTGGGAATCAGCTGGAGTCAGCAGCCATCCCCTCGAGGTGTGCTGCTGTATCCAGGAGGAGAGGCAGGCTGGAAGTGCCAAGTGCTGCCCATGCTGGAAAACAGGGAAACCAGGAAACCAAAGGACGTTTTAAGATCAACTCTGCAAGAATAATTGTGATGTTAAATTCATGCAGCTCTCACTACAGAGCTACACAAACGTTTTCCCATTAAGGAATTACTCACTCTTGCAGGTTTTTCCAGAGCAGTAGGATGAGAGTTTGCTGCTCCTGAGTCCAAATCCAGTGGATTTGGGGGCAGCCAGGCAGTGGTGGGACACTGCCTCTCCTCCTTTAACCTGGGATCCATCCTGGCAGAGAATGTGTTGTTTTTCCAGTCCAAATGGTCCAATTCAAGTGCAAGGGATGGGTGGAACAAGTGGTGAGCAGGAAAAGATATAACATGCAGGGCACGGAGCCTGGGATGGGGAGAAGGAAGCAGAAGGGGCTGTTAGCCAGGGCACCAGCCTCTTTCTCTGCAGTTTAGTTCCAGCTTCCCTTAAAATTCCTGCTGTTTATCCACTTTGCCCACACGGGAGCCAGAAGCTTTCCTGCTCGTTTCTGTCAAATTAAATTAATGGGGAGAAAAAACAACCACACAGATGCTCCAAATCCCAGGCTGGAACTGCAGAGTTTTGGCTCTTGCATCTGACTCTCAGTGTGGTTCAAAAGCAGCTCTGGAGGCACTTGGGGCACTCAGAAAAGGCAAAAGAGCAGCAATTATTGTGTTTAAAGGGAGAGTGAATTTTCCAGCCGGCTCTGAAAGGTGAGCTGTGGAATCTGAGATCCTTGTGTGGGATCACTTTCTGCATGGGCTGATTTCCTGTGGCAAGGCACAGGGGTTTTCTAATGCCTACATTTGCCAGATGAGCTTTTTTTGTTAAAATAATTGTATTAAAAACCAGTTGGGAAGCAGCTGGGAGGGGCAGGGATGGAAATCCAGAAAGTGGCACAGAACCTGGGCGTGTGCTCTGGAGATTTGACTCTTTTGGGGCAGTTTGGTTTTTCCAGGATCACTCTGAGTCATCTCCTGGGATGGAGAGCAGCTCCAGCTCCAGTGGAGTCCCAAAAGCACTGGGCTGAGCTTGTGCAGCTCCCCCAGGGCAGAACCTGTGGGTGCAAATCCCATTTCTGTGCAGGGAACAAGGGAGGCACAGCAGGTATCAGCCAGCTGCCTTTGCCTCCTGCTCGTTGCTCTGCCAAGGACCATGAGCCAGGGGGAGATGAAATCAATTTATGGCCTTTCCATGCCTAAGAACCTAGATTGTCCTTCTGGGAAATGGCTTTGATTTGGCTCTTTATGGGCAGCTTAGACCTTCTCCTGCCACCTCTCCAATGGCCCACCCTCTGCTATCAGTCTCCTTTTCCTTTTCCCTTTTCCTTTTCCTTTTCATTTTCCTTTTCCTTTTCCTTTCCTTTCTCCTTTTTCACTTCCCCTTTTCCCCTTCCTTTCCTCTCTTCCTCTCCTTCTCCTTCTCCTTCTCCTTCTCCTTCTCCTTCTCCTTCTCCTTCTCCTTCTCCTTCTCCTTCTCCTTCTCCTTCCCTCATTCCCAGGATAATTGGGTTACCAGGGATCCTCCAGATGAAGGGCTGGGATCTCATGGTGACCCCAGGAGTGCTGCCTCAGTGACCATGGATTTCCTTTGTCTCCTAAAACCTGTTGGAGGCTGGGAGGAGTTCCAAACCCTTCAGGTGATGACAGCAGTTTTATTTATTTATCAGTGGTAATTAGAGTGAGCCGGTTTGGCCTCAGTGGAAGCAGCTCTGGAGCAGGATGAGGGTGGAATGTGTAAAATCAGGGATGAGAAGCTGTTCACTGCCAAGGATGTGTTTAGGGTTTTGTTGACTTGGAGTTAATGAGAAGATCAGGAGTAAACACTGATCCTATGGACGGAAAATACATATTTTGGGATTCTTTCACATCTTCTAATTGCAAACATTTGGGGTCCCTTCCAACCCAGACCAGTCTGGGATTCTGTGATGGTTCAGTGCTATTGATGAGAGCAAAGTTTTGGTTTGTTTTTCCCCAATCTGGCAGATTTTGCCCCAGGACAGGTTATTTCCAGTGCCTTTGCTGCCCCTGCTTCCCTTTAGTGCAGCTCAGCTGCAGGCAGGGAGCAGCAATTCCTGGGAATGTCAATCTGTGCAGTTTTGTGGGACAGGACTAGTGGATTTTTAGAAAAACTGCCAGGCAAGAATCTCTGAAAGGCATCACAAGGCATCAATTTGGGGTTTAATGGTACTCTGAATTCCCAGTGAATTCCTCAGTGAGAGCCTGCCAGCCACAATTGAGTGTCACCTGTGAAAATGTCAGTGTCACCTCTCGGAGCAGAGGCACAGGGATGAGGAGGTTCTGCGGCTCAGCAGCAGCTGTGAAGTGCTCAGATGAGTTCCAGGTGGGGATTAGGAACCTTTCCATGGCAGCACTTGTCCCCTGGAGGTTATGTACACATTTATCCCACAGCTCCAGGAGAGTTTGGGGCTCTCTTCGATCTCCTCCTTAACATTTCCACCTCCTGCACCTGCAGCTGGCATCCAGATGTTGCAGCTCCTCCTTGCCTCTTCCCTGCTCTGCCTTAGGCTGTTCAATCAGCACCTTTTTGTCTGATTAACATTCCTGATTAAAAGCTAAAGTGCAGTGAAAGTGCTCCTGGCTCTTTTGGCATGTGGTGCTTTGGAGAAAAGGAGGGCACAGAGGGCAGAGTTGTTCTTCCCTGGAGTAAAACCACAGTGCTTCCTGGCACAGGACTGGAGTTTTTGTCTTGCCTTCCCACTGCTGATTTTCCACAAGCAGGAAGCCTCTGCAAAGATGCATTATAAATGCAATTTAGGTTTGTCCAAGGATCAGAGGGCAGCTGGGTTGGAATTCTTGGCATGTGTCCTTAGGGAATGAACTCGTGGCAGCTCCTGATGATGATCCACTGGCAAAGATTCCCTGCTGATCCAACTTCTTTGTAGGACTTCAGGCAGTGACATCCCCTCCCTCCAGCCTTTCCCAGCCTGTGGATTCCATCAATCTGGATTTGTTGAAAGGCTGCAGCCTGTTGGAGCTTTGCCAGGGCAAACTGCAGATCCTTCCCCCCCGGAATCTGACACTGCTCAGCTTTGGGGCAAAACACAAGAAGACTCAGCCCTTTGGCCACAGAACCCCTGGAGTGTGGGGCAGATCCTTCCTGATGGGAATGGTGAAGCTCTGGGGATTCCCTGTGCCCAAGGGTGTCACCTTTCCCCAGAAGTTGGGAGCAGCAGCTCCCTCTGCTCCCAACTGTGCTTTTATCCATCAGGATACAAACCCACCTTGCAGAGCTGGAAACACCCCATGGCACCCCCTCACTAGAGGAGCTCCAGGAGAGCTGGAGAGGGACTGGGGACAAGGGATGGAGGGACAGGACACAGGGAATGGCTTCCCACTGCCAGAGGGCAGGGAGAGATGGGATATTGGGAAGGAATTCCTCCCTGTGAGGGTGGGCAGGCCCTGGCACAGGGTGTCTAGAGAAGCTGTGGCTGCCCCTGGATCCCTGGCAGTGTCCAAGGCCAGGCTGGACAGAGCTTGGAGCAGCCTGGGACAGTGGAAGGTGTCCCTGCCATGGCAGGAGTGGCACTGGATTTGCTTTAAGGTCCCTTCCAGCCCAAACCATTCTGAGAGTCTGTGTTTTTAGAAAAATCAATGCATTTGGTGATTTAAAAACCCACAAACTAAAAAGCAACACCAGCACTCTCCCCACTCAAAAAAGAATGTAAAACCCACAACCAGCTGTCCCAGAGTGGGCTCATCCCAGCAGAAGTCAGTCCAGGCTGTGCTGTGCTGAGTTTGAAGTCAGGAGCTTCTCTCCAGCACTTTCCTGTGATCAGCATTGCCTCCCTCTGCCTTTCCAAAGAGCTCTTGCATCACTTTGTGCTTCCCAGCTGGTGCAGCTGAGATTTTCAGGCTGTGATCAGTGTGCCTGGGATGGGACTGCTGGGCTGGAGGCTGCTGCCTCTGAGCTGCCTGACCCTTAAACAAGCAGTTGGGATAAATCTCTTTGCAAACACTGGGCTCAGTGCTTTGTGGTTGGGTGGATCTGCACTAATGCAGGTGGAGGTGAATCCAAACCATCCTCTCCACCCCTGAGCTCCCTTACCCGGCAATCATCTTTACCAAGCTTGCATTTCCATTTCACTGCAGTTTTCCCCATTTTCATTTTCCTTTTCCATCAGCTTTGCTCGGCGTTTTAAACCAAACAGTGCTGAGCAAAGAGAGTGACATTTGCTGTTCAGGGCTGGAGGCACAGAATGGATCTGCTGCATTTCCCAGGAATTGTGCTGCTGTGCCAGGGATGTGTGAAGGGTGAGGGAAAGCTGGGAGCTGCTTTCCCCTCCAAGAGCTGCTATCCAGGAGTCCTCATGTCACCGAAACTGCGGGAAAAACAAAAACCCTCCAACTACATTTTTAGTGTTAGAGAGTCAAGGCATTACTTTATTTTCTGGCCAGGATGTTGTTCTGGCCAGGATGTACCACAGAAATCATCTCATCCACACACAGCCTGGCTGTGCAGAGAGAATCATTCCATGATACATGATTTTACTAGATTTTTCAGGTATTTTATACAGTCAAAATACATAGAAATGCATTGGGTCAGTGTTCATTGGGCCAGAGCTGAGCAAACCCCCAGTATTCAGTTTCCCATTGGATCTGAATCTCCTCACCTCTGATGTTAATTAGATTTTTCATTCTCCAATTTTCCCATCAGTCCTTTCCTGCCCAGTTATCTTCAGCCCTGCTGGAGGTGCTCTGGGGTAGCTGTTTGTAGATAGCCACTGCTGGCTGCTGATGTTCTGCTGGGAGCTCTTTAGCTTTGGGTTCCTCCAGTCTGTTGATATGTTGAGTTCATCAGACCTCAGCTGGTAGAACAATGCCCTGGAAAGAAACCTAAAATTCCTTTTCCTGGGGTAAAGACAAACAGAACCCTTTGACTAAAGTTATACAAAATTTTTAAACTGGTGTATTTTCCAACACTCACAATAAATGCATTACTCAGCTCCTCCAGGTGCTCTCAGGGCTCTTTGGCTGCTCCCTCATTTCCCAGGGAATGGAGCTGCTCCAGCTGTCAATAACCATAACTCACAGCCCATGCTGGGGATGGAAATCACTCACCTAAACTCTGCAGGAATATCCCTGAAATCCCCAGTGACACGAGGCTGCTGAGTTTTCCACATCCATTGCAGAGATGGATCAGGGAGCCCCAGGGGTGTGCAAACCCCACTGCTGATGGCATCACCCACCACAAGCTCCCTGCAGTGCCTGGGATGTAGAGCTGAGGAGGAGTTGGTGTTTAGGAGCTGCTGCGGGTTGGAAGGGAGCTGGGACCAGTGGGTGAGTTGTGGTTTCACTGGAGGTGTGAATGTGACTGAAAAATCACCCCAGAATCACCCCAGAATAACCCCAAAATCACCCCAGCATCACCCCAGAATCACTCCAGAATCACTTCAGAATCACCCCAGAATCACTCCAGAATCACCCCAGAATCACCCCAGAATAACCCCAGAATAACCCTAGAATCACTTCAGAATCACCCCAGAATCACTAAAGAATCACTCCAGAATCAGCCCAGGATCACCCCAAAATCAGCCTGTGCTGCAGCAGGGGCTGTGGGTTGCTCCCCAGCTCAGCCTGACCTAACCATGGCATCAGCCTTTCCCTGCTCTGCTATTCCTGTTGTTCCTAGGAGCTGACAGGGCCTTGTGCTCTGTTCAGCCTGTCAGGGGAATTACTTCTCAGCTCAGCTTTGTGACAGGCCAGAGCTCCTTTGTGTGTTTGTCCCCAGACAGTGCAGGCTTGCAGCATCTTTGTTCCAGGCAGTGATTTGCTGAGGGAAATTTCTCTCCTGATTTCTGCAGTTTGACTTGAGTGTTTAGAGGTTAAAAGGGATGTTTCAGCTGTAAACAGAGATTAAAAAGGATGTTTCAGCCATAAGCAGAGCCGGTTTGTTCTGGAGTGATGCTCACCTGAGCCCATCTTCACCTTTAAAAGTCAATTTATTGCTGTTTCTTTCATCTGATGCCACTTGGAGCAGCAAGTGTGGGAGCTGCAGGAGCATTTTGGTGTCAGCCAGGACAGAAATCTGTGCCCAAGTCCCACTTTGGCACCAAGCTCAGCCGCGGGGTGGTCAATCCTGATCCTTCAGCTCGCTGTACCCAGGGTTGTTGTGCCTGAGACAAAGAGAGTTTTGTTTACCTGTGAAATTTGCTCATTGTGATTTTTATGCTCGGTGGAGGGGAAGAACACGCCTGAAAATCAGCTGCTTGGCTGCCCTTGAGAAACAAATATATTCATGTTAAAAACAGCAAAGTAAATAACACGTTCCCGTTAAGTGCCTGATAGTTATACATATTACAGCCCAGAGTAATTATCATTTAATTAGCACTCTGGCAACGGTGGAAGGAGATGGAGTTCGAGTGCAGTTATTGCTGAAGGGCTGTGTTCCTGGTGAGGAATTCCTGCATCCCTGGGAGTGTGAGCAGCACCAGGGAGCCAAACCCCCAGGGCAGCAGAGACCCCAAACCTGCAGGGTTCCATTGCTTTGGGCACCAGGAGTGAGGTGTTCCCACCTGCAAAGCAGTGGGAGTGGATTTAGGATTTGATTTGGGATTATGAGCACGTGCAGTCTTGGACACCCAAACTCTGGTCACCAATTGAGGGTTTTCTTAGGGTAAATGTTTGGTCTCTGTTTTCTTTCCCTTTTTCTGCACTTTATTTTGTTATCAGTCAGGTTCTAAGTGCCAAGTGTTAAAGAAATCAGTGTTACTCCTCTTTGAATGTTTTTATATTCAATGTAAGTATCTATTTCCTTTTGATCCCCCCTGATCTTTAGGGTTTGGAGTGGAAGGGTTGAAATTAGATGGTCTTTAAGGTCCCTTCCAACCCAAACTGTTGTGGGATTCTGTGAAATCAAAGGCCAAGAAATCTTTCACCTTCACAGAGGTGAAATCCCAGCATCCCCGTGCTGTCACTGGGGGGTTTGATGTGGTGCAAATTCAAATCCTTAAATCCGGGATTTAAAAATCAGACTTTATTATCTTTCTGAGGAGCTGGAGATGGGTTTGAAGGTGCTGTGAGTGTTAAATCCCAGGATCTGCTGCAGATCCCTCCCGTTCTGCTCCCAGCTGCCCAATGAGCTGATTCCAGCGGCTGCCAATTAGCACAAATGAGCTTTTAAACTACTTCTGGGGGCACTTTGAAGCCCCTCGCTGACTTTGCCCTGGGGAGTTGTTCGTCCCTGCCGTGGAATAAATAGGTCTGATTTGCATAGGCAAACACTGCCCTGGAAATGGAGAATTCCCGTGGGATTGAAACCCCCGGGGAGCTGCTGAGGAGGTGTTTGAGGCTGGGATTGAGGTGAGGAATGGTCCCTGCAGGGGATTAATAAAGGGGTGTGCTCTCCTTCCCTGCCCTGCTCTGGAGCAGCAGCTTTCCTGAGCAGGAATCCACCCGTGGGGACATCTGGATTTCCTCCCTCCTGGCTCAGATTAAAACTCCCAATTGCTCGCTTTGGGCAGAGTTTTCTCTGCAGTCGGTGACCATGTTTGGGCTGAGGAGAGAGCAGCAAACACCCTTCCCTGGTGGAGCTGGCAGGGCTGGCACAGGCTGGGCTGGATCCTTCCTGTGCAGGTGAATTGCAGCTGCAATTCCACATCTGCTCCGAGGGTCACACCTCTAGGGCAGCAGACACAGAGGGAAAATAAAACCAGCTTAACCAGGTGCTGAGCCTTCCTGCGTCCTCAGCTCTGCTAATCTGGGCTCCCTTTGTGTCCTGCCTTGATTTGCAGTGCCTTTCCAGGCAGGGAAAGTGTTTTTCTTGCATTTTTTATGCATTTTTCAGTGGCCCCCAGTATGAGCCAGTGCACAAATGAAAATCCTGCTCTGCTTTGTCTCCAAGCCTGAGACTCTGTGCTGCCTCTCCTGTGGGAGTGTCCCTAATAAATCAGTGAGTGATCACAATTATCCCCCCACTTCTGCCTTTGTGGATTAATGGGGCCCACCGAGGGTCAAAGCCTGGCAGGCAGATGTTGGCAGATGTGCTGCAGTGGCTTGGGGAAGGATCCCCTGAGCTCTGGGGAGGCACCTGGACACATCCCTGTGTGCCAGAGGGTCCCCAGGTGGGAAGCACAGGGTATCCCCCAGTGCCTCCAGCAAAGCTCTGCAATCACCAGGAAATCAACTCAACTTTTTGATCAATCAGCCATTTCCCAATATCCCAAGGGACAATCCTGGCATTGCAATGATTTCCTCAATTTCTGAGCAGCACCAAGTCCCATTTGAAGGTCATTATCCAATTAACATTGGCTGAGGTGACTTTTCAGGGGTTTGTACTGTGGGACTCAGAGCTGCAGCCCCCAACTGCTGCTCCTGCTGGGACAGAGAGCACAGGACCAGCAGAGATGTCACCTGGGGTTATTTCTAGTGATGGAGAACAGCCCCAAACACCTTCTGTGGCTCATCCCAGCTCGTGGCTCTTGCTCTGGGTTGGTTTCTCCAGTCTGGTGCCTTTTGTGAGGTCCCAGCAGGGTGGATTTGGGAGCCAAAAGGGCTTTTGGCTTGATGAGCTCTGCTGTGGGAATGGGATCAGCCCTGATCCTTGGGCTGGACTTTGGCTTCAGGTGACAAAACACAGAGAGCTGGGGACAATTGCTCCCTGCACGTGGGAATTTTGGCAGCCTAGAGCAGCACATCTGTGTGGGAACTCCTGGGGACGTGGAGGAGGTGTCCAAACACCTGGTGATCCTCAGTGCTGGGTCATCCTCGGGGTTTTGGAATGTACCAGGAAGGAAAATGCTGTCAGGCAGTGAGTGAGGCAGCAGTTTTCATCCTGGAGGAGAAGTTTTGCCATTGAGCTTGGACAGGGAAATAGAAATCAGAACACCAGGCAGTGTCTGAGCACAGGGTGAGCACCAGCTTTGGATGCTGCTGGGGCTTGGCAGCAAGGCTGGGAAACAGCAAATCCTTGCTCAGAAGGTTGTTAACCACCTTTTCTCAGCAGAGACTGAGGGCTCTGGCATAGCAGTATCAGCAGAGAATTCAGCACTCCAAAGGAGAAAGCACTGAACTGATGGTTAAATGGTTTTTCTCTGGAGCATCCAGGTGTTAAACCCACCTGACAGAAGAAAACAGAGGCACAAAACAGTTAAATGCTTTGCCTGAAGTCCCAGAGCAGGCAGAGAACAGTGACAAAGTCAAATGTGTCTTCAGCAAGGTCACAGGCACGGGTAGATGTAAGAGATATTTTAAAAAATACAGTTTTCACAGCCTCCTTGCCATTAAAAGTGTAAGTGGTATTAATCTCCAGTAAATTCAGCAAAGCCATTCAATCCAACGCCTCTTTTATGTGATATCTCTTATTTTTAATTTGTTTCACAGGTTCTGTGGTACTTAGCAACAGCAGGGAAATAAACCCATTGGAAACAGACAATTAACCAGGGGCACTGGGGGCAGGGAAACCAGAATTGTTCAAGAAACAGCTTTTGCAGATTCCACCCCGGGGATGAGATTAGGGAAGGGACGCTGCTGGGGGCTAAGATGCCATTCCTTCATGGATATTTGATTCCTTTCCTGGGAAACACATCCAGCTGTCTGTGCTCCAGCCAGTGAAGGGAGCTGGGAGTGTAGCTCTTCCCAATTCCTGCTCTGCACTGAGATATCCCACAGTGGAGGCAGAAGGAATGGGTGATTCCCCTTTGGAGATGTGTCCTGTGTGTGGCACTGGATTTTGGGCTTTGGCCATCAGGCTCCTGCCCTGGGCAGTGCCAGCAGCCACCTCCCCCTGGGCTTGGACACTTCCTGCAGGAATCCATGCTCTGAGGTCACTTCCAGAGCAAAACCCACTCCATGGAATGGACCCTGCCTGCCTGGGGGGTTTGGGGCTGGCAGGAGCTGGGAGGGGCTGAGGAAGGGCTGGGATGGGAACACCATGAGTTTGGGGTTGGCAGGAGCTGGGATGGGGTAAGGAAGGCTGGGATGGGAGCACCATGAGTTTGGGGTTGTGCCTGAGGAGCTCGAGGGGAGAAGGCTGAGAGGGCCAGGGCCAGGCAGGAGGGTTCTGCCTCATCCTCCTCCTCTCTGTGTCCCCAGGTGTCTCCCAGCCCTCTCTGAGCACAGGGAGGGGATGAAGCTGAGGCAGACCTTGGACATGGCTAGCTTTGTCCTCTCTGCTTTGCTCTGCCCCATTTCCCTATGCAGGGACTTCTCCCATCCTGGTGCAATCCCATGCCACGGAATCCCAGGGCTCAGTGCCAGCTCCAGGCCCTGCCTGAGCTCTCCCATCCCAACCCCATCCCTCCAGGCTCTGCAGGGCAGTTCCCAAGGCAGTGGATGTCCATGAGCCAAGTGCCACTGCAGACCAGACCTGCTGCTTTCCAGTGGCTTCTGAATGCCTCCAGTTCCTCTCCTCCTCCATTTCTCTGCCCCAAGCCCAGAGCAGAGGTTTGCCCTGTGGCTTTGCAGAAGGGTTGGCCCTGAGGACAGGATAGCACCTGGGGATGGTGGCAGCTCTAGGGTGGCCTGGGACACCCAGCAGGGACACTCAGCAGGGACACTGCCCCCCAGCCACCCCAGAGCCATCCTGCTGTGTCAGACTGGGCCCAGCATGGTGCTGCAGTGGGCTGGAGAGCTCCATCCTGGGATCCCTAATTCCCAGGACACAGCTGGCTGCCAGTGGAGCAGAGGGTTTGGCATGGATTCTGTCCCCCAGGGATCTGCCCTGGGACAAGCTCTGGCTGTCCCTGTTTGATCAATCAATCCTTAATGCCACATCCTTGGATTCACTTTCCACACAAATGTTCCCTTGTAACCTGAGTTACTCACCCCAGACTTTCACATTTATTTATTTATTCTCTGAGCTCAGAGGGGACAGCACTGACAGTGGTTTCTTTTGCAAGCAGGTCCTTAATCTGGCCTCTGACCAAGAGAAAATCCAGTGGTTTGTCATGGAGTGTCACCTGAAAATAAAGGTGCTGCTCTCCCCTTCCCTGCTGCCATCAGGCACATCACTGATGGGCCACTAATTAAAGCCACAGGCTGGAATTTGGTAATTTACCTGTCAGACTGGCAGAGGGCAAGGATAGATGGGATATTGGGAATAAATCCTTCCCTGGGAGGGTGCTGAGGCCCTGGCACAGGTTATTCCATGGATTCCCCACCCCTGGCAGTGTCCAAGGCCAGGTTGGATGGGGTTTGGAGTGAAAGGTGTCCCTGTCCATGGCAACGGGTGGAATGGGATGAGCTTTAAGGTCTTTCCAACCCAACCCATCCCATGATTCTAAGATGTTTGGATTCAGTGTGTTAAATGAGGAATGGCAAGGTTGGGAGAGGGACAAAGAACTTCTTCCTGGGCAGGTAAAGGATGTCCTAAATATCCCAAATATCCCAAATGTGGGGCAGTGCCTCGGAGTGGGGAAGGTGAGCAGCTCCATGATCCAAGTTCAGTAAAACCAGCAGCAGTTTCACAGCAATTGGACACCCTGGAAGTTCTTCCAGTCTCTTCTCAGCCTTTTGCAGTCGATGGTAAAACCACTAATTATTTTTTTAATATCTATTTTCTACATATTTTATAACCCGCTCTTTAGTATAAAATTGGAAACCAAATCCAATTGTGGGGGAAAATTAATTTCCTTGAATTGAAGAAGCAATCTCCTTGAGACTTTTTAATCATTAGATGATAACTGTGAGCTAAAGAAAGGAAGACCATTAAAGTAACTTAATAGAGCAGGATAAACGTTTTTCCCTGTATCTCCTTCATCTTTATTTAGAGATCCACGAGGAGGATATTTCATAAAAGCTGCTCTTCTTGACCTTTCTTCACTTGTTCTATAGAGGAACCAACCAAAATGATGGCAAGGAAGTAACACTGTGGAGTTCTGGATACAAACCCAACACTTCTGCTCAACATCCCTTCCTTCCTGCCACATTCTGCTTTTCCTTTCTCATTAAAGGGAGAATAGCTATCGGGACAAATAAAAATGCATTCAGCTGAGCTGGGTGATTTTTAAAAACAAGCTGTGTTAATGCTTTTAATTAAGGGCCAGAGGAACAAGAGGCTTTATCAGCTCTTTGTCTGCAGGCCATTATTTCGTTGGGGATGAGCAATCCTTTATTGTCAGCGTCCACCTTGCTGAAGGATTTACCACCAAATCAAATGGTGTTTTTATTTAAATTGTTGAGCGCTGCTTGATTCCTCATTTATTTCATGTGGAGGCATTGTTACAGAGAACGGAGCACTTAATGGGCATTGCTTGAGGGACCAGGAGTGATGCTCTGGGAGCTCCCTGGGCTCCTGGGCTGGAACAGGGTGTGCAGCAGAGTGGGGAAGAGGAAAGCTTGAAGGTGAAGTTGCTAAATCCCAGTTAAGCTGTTTCCAGGAGAGTTTGGGGAAGGATTTGTGGCTCTGTGCTTTATAATGTGAAGTCACGTTGCAAAGTGTTGGGGAGAAATGCTTCCCTGGGAGGATGGGGAAGGGCTGGGATGGAATTCCCAGAGAAGCTGTGGCTGCCCCTGGATCCCTGCCAGTGTCCAAGGCCAGGCTGGACAGGGCTTGGAGCAGCCTGGGACAGTGGAAGGTGTCCCTGCTCATGGCAGGGGGTGCAACAAAATGGGTTTTAAAGTCCCTTCCACCCCAAGCCATTCTGGGATTTATAAATAACAGTGAAAGAAGCTTTTTCAGGGTGCACCTCCTGCTCATAGCTCCTGAGCTGCTTCCAGTTCAGAAAACCTCATTTACCCAGCTGGGAGTTCCCAGAGATCCACATTTGGGTCCAAAATGCAGTTTCCTTCATCTGAAGCTTTCACCTGGATTCTTTTTCTGGCTTTTACCTCTTCTCTGAGTACCTTTAGCAGGTTTTGACTGGAGAAGTCAGAGGTTTGCACACCTATTCCCAGTGGAGGAGAGGAACTGAGTTGTTCATAGTCTGCATAAAACCAGAGCAATTTACCCTTCTCTTAAATTCCAGGAGGAAATCCGGGATAATGGAACGATTAGATTTGGCATCTGTAAGGTGGTTATCATTTCAGAAGGAATTGTTTCTGTTAATGGCAGTTAACTTGCCACAAATAAAGCAAGAGAATTGAAATCTTAAGTACCAGAGTGGCAGCAAACCATGAAACATTATCCTGCTCCGTGGAAGGAAGGCTGAGCCAGCTGTCAGGGAAGAAATCTGTTGGAAAAACCCTCTGATGGATTCCACTTGGAACTAATTTAACGTGGCAGCAGCATCCAGCTCTTCTACTTTCTATTAGAAATATTAAAATGTCTATAAATAATAATAGTAAAGTGGGCAGAACTTCTCATCCAAGGAGCTCATGGTTTTCACCAAGATGAGTTTGACTGCTGTTGGTGGAGCTGAGCTGTGAAATCCTTGGAATTACTGAGCCCTTGGGGAGCTCAGCAGCTCCTGGGGCAGATTTGGGCATTGGGTGAGGTGTGGGTGGAAAGCTGGGGCATGGAGCTGTCTGTGAGTCAGGGCTGGGTGAATCCAGGGCTGGGTGAATCCAGGGCTGGGTGAATCCAGGGCTCTTCTGGCCAAACCTGTTTGGTCCAGCCCTGAATGCTCCACAGCATGGTCAGAGCCTGGAATGGGCTTGGAGCCACGATTTGGGGGCTGCTGGTAAACCACAGGACTCTGTTAACCCATTCCTGCTTCCAGAGCAGCTTCACCCTGGAGAACAGGCATTCCTCAGTGGTGTGGGATTTCCCTGGGCTGGCAGAGGTAAGGGCTTTCCCATCCCCCTGCTCAGAGCTCAGGGTGGGCAGGGCAGTCCTGGAATTCCCAAAAAATCAGACTGTCAGTACCTTGCTGTAAAATTCACTGGCACCTCCCTGCTGGACCGAGTGCATCCCTGTTTTTTTTTTTATCTACTGCATGGATTCAAAGAGCAGCAGTGAAATGGGAGAATGCTTTTTCTATTCCTGTGTGAGCCCAGGGAGTGTGCCAGGGGGTGAACTCTGCCCACACCATGACAGCAGCAGCTGAGAGTATCCCTGAGCAGAACCACTCGGGTTTGTTCAGTGCTGGCTAAAGGGGGATTTGATGGAGAGGGTCAGCAGTGTTAAACACTCCAAAAATCCTGTGAAATGTGATCTCAGAGTGTGAGAGTCAGAGCTGCATCCTCATCTCAGGGCAGCTGTCTCAGCTGCAGAGCTGGGCCAGGGGTTTGCAAGTAATGAGGGTCATTAGTAAACACAACCATCTCTAATGGCCTTAAATTGCACAGTTATGACAAATTAACCCCTGGCATGTGTTTTCCCTCCCACTATTCCATTGATGCCCCCAGTTTTCTCTGCTGTTTCCCTGCCCAGCCCCTGTTCCTGGCTGCTCCAGCAGTGTGAGCTGGAGGCACGAGGTGCAGGATGGATGTGACAATTGATCTCCAACCCAGAGCCCTGTCAGTGCTGGGGAGCTGGGAAATCACCCCACAGATGGTGCTGCAAACAGTTCTTAAAGGATTTGCTGCTGCAAATCCGCAGTGAGCTTGTTGTTGATGCTGATGGCTCCTTTGGGATTCCAACTGGAAACCTTTCATGGATACCCTGGAAAGTAGATTCTGTCCTGAAGTCCACAGCCATGCTGGAAATGAGAGAAAGGAAAGGTCATTATTGTATTTCCTTCACCCAAAGAAGTTGGTGAACAGACACCTCGAGGTATTTCCAGCTAAGCCAAGGCCAGAGAGCTCCTCCATGATTTAACCCCAGGAAAACCATTCCCCAGTCTGCACACACTGAAATGAGCTTGGAGTTTGGACAGTTGCATTGCAGTGGTAAAATAACACCTCCAAAGGCACATTGCCATGAAACCTTTGGGATGAGCAGTGGTGGGAAGCAGCTGAGCCCAGCAGGAATTACCCAATGGCCCATGGAGGATCAGAAATGTCCCTGACTGCACTGCTGTGTCTCTCCTGTGCAGGACCCCAGCCATGATCGGCTGCTCCTTCGTGGTGAACAGGAAGTTCTTCGGGGAGATTGGGCTGCTGGACCCTGGCATGGACGTGTATGGAGGGGAGAACATCGAGCTGGGCATCAAGGTCAGTGCCACACAGACAGCAAACACCTCTCCTTGCAGTGTTCAAGGAGCCCAAAGCTTTTCTTGAGCACGTTGGCCTGAAGTGTTACTGGGATGCTGAGGGAGCTGGGAGGGGATGGTGTTCACAGCATTTTAATTTCAGTTTGAGGGAGAAAAATTACTTGGCTTATAGAGGTGAGTTTAATTTTTTTCCCTTGGATTCCAATCTGGCTGAGCTGACGCAAAAAGCTGCTGGAATGAAATGGCATTTCCAGCTTGAAGCTGGCTGTGTATCACAGTGATGCTAGAAATTAAGGGGATCTTGAATAGCAGGAAAAGCACAGTTGGGTGAATGGTCTCTGGGGGTGCTGGGAGTATCTCAAGAAGACACAAAGCCTGCAAATATTCTACAGGCATTTAGCATCTGCAAATAAAATGCATCCACAAGCACCAAACCTGCTTTGAAGAGTGGAAAAACTCTACAAGGCAGGATTTCAGAGCTGCCTCCGCGACAGCATCCCTTGATTACTGTGTACAATATTAGATCTGGCTTAGTGATTCAAGTGTTTACACACAGTCAAGTGATTCATAAGTGATGAATTCCATGTTCAGAGCAACCTGGGATGGCAGAGTGTGTGGAGATTCTCCCAGGCATGGCTTGGAGTTCGACACTTGAGCATTAATGAGCTGATAGGGGGAGGCTGGAGACTTCTAACTGGAAAATTGCATTGATTGTGCTGTTGTAAAAATGAAAAATCATTGTTCAGCTCGGAGATTTACCGGAGGGTATTTGCTTTGCTGGCAGGGCAGAGGAAATTTTAGAAATCCGTTGTTGTTGGCTATGGGGAGCAGTAATCTCACCTAAACAAGGGAGTGGAAATTCAAGGTTTTCAAAGTGGCCCAGAGCTCCTCTCCCTGTGCAGGAATTCCAGATCCTCCTGGGGCTCTCCTGGCTTGTTTGGATTGGGATTGGGAGTTTTGGCCTCATTGTGGAGCTGCTCTTCTCACAATAATTCAGCCCCTTTGCATGGGTTTGGGGGATTTCATTGGAGATTGGCTTTTTAACTGGAAAAATAGGATGGATGTCTCAGGGAAAGTGGTGGGAATTTGTCCTCTTCTTTTTCATGTGCTGATTTTTTAGAAAGGCCAATAAACATCCTTTGGGGAAAAAAAAATCCCTCTCTTTCCCAAGTGGCTTTCCCAAGCTTGAGTTTCTAAGCCATACATTTTCACACTCATGCTGTGTGTTCTGGTCAAGGTTTTAAAGTTATTGGTGGTTTGGGGAGCCAAAACACTTCGAAATCTGCCTTGTAAGACTGCACAGAAAATAAAATTTTAAAGATTCTTGAGCTCCAAAAATTAGTTTCTGTGCAAGTGTCTTGTTTAGTGACCAAGAGCTCATGGCACAGCAGTAAAGAAGGACTCTTTGTTAATAAAATCCTTTTAAGGATCAGTGAATAGAAAATTATGAAGGCTTTTTGTGGTGTTTCGCTGTTTTGGCTGATAAGTGTCTGTCTGGAGGCAGAAAAGGAATTTGGTGGTTCCTTGGTTGTTTCAGTGATTCCTGGATGAAAAGAAATGCACAAAGTATTTCCTTTTGATGATGGAGCAAATTCCATCATGGTTCTGAGAATCCTGGGACACTTTTGAAGTGTTTTGTGGGTGTGATTGTCCCACTCTGCTCTGCACTGGTGCAACCTCACCTCCGGTCCTTGGAGCAGTTTTGGCACCACAATGTCAGAAAAATCTAAAGCCAAACCTGCTCAAGGAACAAAAGTGAAACAATAAAGCAATTGAGGGTACAAGAACATGGCAAAATCACACTGTTTCAGGCAAAAGCACATGCTAACCCTATTATGGGAAATTAAATCAAGGGATCTGAATGGCAAAATGAAATAAATAATTGAGAAGGTTGGGCTGGACTAACCTGGAAGGGCCAAAGCCCTGGACAAGAGTCCAGTTCTGTTAAAGTGCTTCAGGGTGGGGAAGTCCCCAGCCTTGGAGGGGTTTGACAATGGGGATGTGGCACTTGGGGACATGGGGCAGTGGTGGCCTTGGTAGGGCTGGGAGTGGTTGAACTCAAAGATCCTACAGGGATTTTCTAACCCAAACAATTCTGTGATTCTGTAAGTGGTGTGAAATGAGCTGTACTGTGCTTTTTGGGGTGAAATGCCAGGGCCTTACGTTTTTGTCAGCTGCTGAATTCGGTGAGCAAAATGAGAAAGGTCCTGCAGGAGCCACTTAAAAAGCCCTGGGAAAACCCTTATGAAAAGAACCCTTTTTGTGCCATTCCAGGGTGGCTCTGGGCTCTCTGCTCTCCTGCAGGTGCACTCTGGGATTCCACAATTCTGTTGCTCAAGGCATCCTGTGGGTGCTGTGGGTGCTTTGTCCCCTTCTCCTGCTCTTCTCCCAGAAAGAACAACTCCTGCTCTCTCTGCACAAGCTCAGGACCAACTCTTGAACCTTCTTCTGTCCTGGAGGAGTTTCTGCTCTCATTTAATAAACCTGGTGCCCAATTTTCATGGTTTGAAAGTGCTGCTGCTGCTGCTGTGGCTTCCCCCCTGCTCCCAGTGGGAATTCTGGCACAGAGACTTTGCTCCCCATCCCTGCTCCTTCTGCTGAAAAGTTTTCATTTCTCTTGGAGCTGTTTGTGGCCCTGGTTTCCAGTGAGTGTGTGATTAAATGGGGATGCTGCCTGGGCTCTGTGCCTCACTTGTGCTCGGCAGGGAGGCTTAAAGGCTTTTCATGGTTAGTCACAGACATTCCCTGAAGATGGCCCATAAAATTCTGTGGATCTGTTGGAATAAAGATGCCAAAGTCTGTGCCATGGCTGCTGCCGTGATTTCAAAGTCTGGGATGGACTGTGAGGTTGTTTTTAGAGTATTTTGTGCTTGTGTCATGCATTGCTAATTAAAGTTATTTGAGTTGTCTTTTTGAGATTAATTTAATCAATAGGGATATTATTACTCCTTTGATGGTATCATTTGTACAAATTGTCACTTGAAGAAAGCAATTAACTGAGAATGCTTATTAGCTGATCCATCCCACACCTTATTTGTGCAGTAGGAATCGATTATTGGATTCATTAAGTCAAGCACAATTCAGGGATCCCTTTGAGGTTTAACGACTGACTCGAGCTGCTTTTTACTGCTGCTGTTCAATTGTCTGAGGGTTGGATCTTTTCAACTGTTTCCAGAAGAAAAGCATGGCATCTCCTTAATATCCCAGACTTTTTTCCCCTAGATTTGTCCTCTAGGACATTCCAGCAGGGCAGATCTCTGGGATTTCTGTGCATGGAGCAGATGGAGTGGCATTTCCATGGCTTGGGAATCACAGAGTCATGGAGTGGTTTGGGTTGGAAAGATCTTAATGTTCATCTCATTCCACCCCCTGCCATGGCAGGGACACCTTCCACTGTCCCAGGCTGCTCCCAGCCCTGTCCAGCCTGGCCTTGGACACTGCCAGGGATCCAGGGGCAGCCACAGCTTCTCTGGAATTCCAGCCCAGCCTCTCCCCACCCTCACAGGGAGCAATTCCTTCCCCAGATTCCATCTCTCCCTGTCCTCTGGCAGTTTGAAGCCATTCCCTGTCTCCTGTCACTCCAGATCCCTGTAAATGGTGTCTCCCCACCTTTCCTGCAGCTCCTTCAGGCACTGCAAGGCCACAATGAGTTCCCCAGAAGCTTCTCTTCTCCAGGCAAACAATCCCAATTCTCCCAGTCTTTACTGAGGTACTCCATGTGGAGCTTTGAAAATCAAAGGGTACAACAAGTTGTTGTTAAAAGGGGATTTTTTTTTAGCAGTCAGAGCCTCCTTCTGAAGCTGTTCAGGACAAAAGTCACACCCCTGACCCGGCAGGGTTGTCCCAGGGGTACCCCAGCTCTGTCCCTTCATGTTCAGAACCCCTCAAATGAGATTTAGTGGCTTTTTAATGAGACAAATCTCCAGCCATGAAGGAGCCTGTTTAGTTGGTTTGAGCATGATTATTCACATGCTGGAATATTGAGAAAGAACCAAAATGAAAACTGTCCAAAAGGTGTAGTTAAATTCCACATGGGATCCCAACTCTCTCCACATCCAGCAAATCAAATCCTTCTCTTCCTGCATGCATTTCCCATAAAATTATGTTGTATCTCTGTGTTGAGAAATGAACAGTGAGGATGTTCAGAGCAAGCAGCTCCTTCAGCACCTGTGGGGCCTGAGGTGAGGGCTGGGCAGCCTGGATCCCATGGGAGCAGAGGGACCATGGCAGAGCTGCCAGCTGTGAGAAAGATGCTTTGATTTTTTCTGTCCTCTGGTTTTGTACGAATAAATCCACTGCCAGCCCTGCCAGCTTGACTGGGAACACAGGCTCTGTGTGGATTCCCTGTGGCTTTCCATGGAATTGCCATGGAGAGTGGTGGATGGCAGTGTAATGGGGACACACAAATTCCATTGTTGGATGGAGATCTGGCTGAGTTTTGCTTGCATGGAACATATAGCTAAAAGATAGTGCCTGTCACCAAAATGGAACAATATCCCTAGTTAGGGTGGAATTTATCTTTATATTGTCAACCAGGAGTCACATTTTGCCTCTGCCATGTGTCTGTGGAAATGGAGTTTGCTGGGATTTTGATCATCCTCCAATGTCTGTGTCTCTCTCTTAGGGATTCTAATTAATTAATTAAAGTCTGGATGCAAGCAGGGAGAGCTGACACAGCCTGCACCCAAAATCCCTCCTGAACCATCAGTGCCTGCCTGATCAGAACCATCAATTCCAGCATGCCCTGGCCTGGCACCTCTGCTGGCACACGAGGGATGCAGGATGTGGAGCAGGGTGGCACCCAGGAGTCTGGGATGATGCACTGTTTGGAAACCAGGAGGCTGAAAAGCCTGGAATTTATTCATGAGGCTTTATTAGGCTCTGAGGGTTCACAGGAGTCAGGGATGAATCCAGTTCCTTGTGGGCTTTTTCCCCATCTGCACCTTGCTTTGAAGAGACTGAATTAGTCATGGAATGACACAGGGAAGGGCTTTTTTTGGGAAGTGTGGGAACAAATCAGCTGAGGTTTCTAAGGGATGGCCTTGGAGGAGCACAGAGTTTGCTGCAGGTGCCTCCCCAGCTCTGCTTTGGGGTTGGCTGCAGGAAGGAGGGAATGAATGTGCCCTGGGTGAGCTGAAGGCTTTGGAATTCCCAGGGAATGAATTCTCTGGGGACTCTGTACTGTTCAAACATCCACTCTTCTGACATCCCTGAGGATTTATACTGAGGAGCTGTGATCTTCCCAGAATTGATCAGGTGGAGATGAAGCAGAGCCAGTGGTGGGGATGCTCCAGTGGGGCTGTTGGCAGGAGGGGAATCCCAGAATCATGGAATGGTTTGGGTTGGAAAGGACCTTAAAGATCATGTCATTCCACTCCTGCCATGGCAGGGACACCTTCCACTGTCCCAGGCTGCTCCAAGCTCTGTCCAGCCTGGCCTTGGACATTGCCAGGGATCCAGGGGCAGCCACAGCTTCTCTGGGCACCCTGTGCCAGGGCCTGCCCACCCTCACAGGGAACAATTCCTTCCAATATCCCATCTCTCCCTGCCCTCTGGCAGTGGGAAGCCATTCCCTGTGTCCTGTCCCTCCATCCCTTGTCCCCAGTCCTGCTCCAGCTCTCCTGGAGCCCCTTTAGGCACTGGCAGGAGCTCTGAGCTCTCCCTGGATCCTTCTTCTCTCCAGGTGAACATTCCCAGCTCTCCCAGCCTGGCTCCAGAGGTGCTCCAGCCCTGGGAGTCTCCATGGCCTCCTCTGGACTCTCTCCATGTCCTTCCTGTGCTGGAACCCCAGAGCTGGAGTCCCTCCAGGAGGGAATGAAACTCTGCTTTCACCTATCAGGGAAAGAAACGCTGGAGTTAGAGCAGGATGGGGGAAAAGTAGCAGGGGAACCACTGAAACCTGGAGGAGTTTTATGTATCAGACAAAGTCCCAGCTGGCCCAGCCTGATCTGTGGGATGGAGCTGTGTGGGGATGGATCAGCTCTCCCACCTCCATCTCCAGGCACAAGGAGCCTCCCTCTAGCACAGAGCAGCTATCCCAGACCTGCTGGTGCCTTGCCAGCACCTTGGAGACTCCTGCAGTTCAACAAAAATTAAAAAAAAAAACCATCTCTTTTGAGATTGAAACAATCAAACAAAAAACCCCACAATCCAAACTTGCCAGTGAAATAAACTCAAGACCAGTTTTTAAAAACTATGTTATCTGTCAGACACCAAAATCCACTTAGAAATTGGGGCTTAAGGGTGTTTCCAAATAAAAATCAAGCTGACTGGGAGGAAAATAAGAGGCAGGGTAGGACTGACCTTGGAAAAGCTCTTAGGAATAGTGACACACCAGGAATACACAACCTCCTTCTGTTTATTTATACCTGTACCCCTGCTAGAGGAGATTTTGCTCTTCAGAGTGGTTGTGGCTTGGTTGGAAGAAATATTTTCACCCCTGAACAATATCCAATCACTGCCTGCATTTATTTTAAGAGCAGGAATCAGCACAAGTGTGAGTTCAGCTCCGAGGTTTGGCATTTGAGCTGTCAGCTCAGGATTTATGGTGGCTGCTTGAGGATGCTTGAGCTGAAGCTGTGCTCTGGTTTTCTAAACTGGTGAAATGCTTTTCACCCCAAGCTTCTGCATGGAGATGGAGCTGGGTTTGGATGGTTGCTGAGCAGGAGGTGCTGGGGGCTGTGGCTGTCCCTCCTTGGGAAGGGATGGTGGGAAAATCTTGGCTCCATTCCCTCCTGATAGCCAAGGATTTGTCCTCCCTGCTATCTGCTGGCAAATGGGACAGGCAGAGCAGGGAGAAAGGACTGATATTTTCACCCCAGATGATTCTCCTGTTGTCCCTGACAAGTTGATTTTTATGCTGGGAAGACACTGATCATCCTTGCTGGGAAATGCCATGGCTTTGCCCATGCAATACCCATGTGGGAGTCACTGGGGGTGAAGAAATCCATTTCAGGACTCAGCCAAGCCTCGCTGGCACGTGAAACTCAGGCAGGTATCAGCTTTTGATGTTCATGGCATTGGTGCCTCTGGCAGGCAGGGGTTGGGATCTACCAGGGCTTGGTTTGACTGAGAGTCCATGCTGAGGCTCAGGAGGTGAAATCCAGATGGAGAGAGCAGGCACAGCATCCCTGGAGCTGCTGGGAGCAAGGATGAGGGGCTGCTGGGAGGAGGAACAGCTGCTGGGAGCAAGGATGAGGGGCTGTGCAGGTCTGGAGACACTCAGCAAAGTTTGCTTTGTTTGTCTCCTCACTGGTGGATTGTAGAAAATGGCTCAGCAGTCTGAGGGAGCTCTTGCCCTGCTCAGCTTTGGGCTGACTCTGCTCCTCCTCCTCAGCAGAACTGATCCATGTGCTTTCCGCTGAATTTTGGGGAGGTTTGGATTTGCACTGCTGTGGGATTTGGGTCTCAGGGACACTGGGATTGCTCCAGGAACTCCTGGCCCCACCCTTGCCCACAGCAGGCTGAGGACACCAAAGACACCTCCAGTGTCCCCAGGGCAGCTGATTTTTGTTTTCCCATCTCACGCTGTGTTTCTTGGGAATGACATCCATCCCTTTAACTTCTCCTGGGCTTCCAGCTCTCCATCCTCTGTGGGGAAGGAGGTGGCAAAGGAAGCACCTGAGTCTGCATTTTCCTCCTTTCACATCCAGGCCTTCCTTGGGCACCTCAGGGATGGGGACTGCAAACCTCCCTGGGCAGTTCCCGTGCCTGACAGCCTTTTCCAGGAAGAAATTCCTGCTAATGTCCAAGCTGACCCTCCCCTTTGAGGCTGTGTCCTTTGCTCCCCAGGAGGAGGGACTCTGTGGCAGTGCTGACTGTGATGCTCAGCAATCCCTTCATCCCCAGCCCCAGGGATCCCTCCTTGCTGCTCTGGGGAGGACTCAGGGACTTCCCTGACATGGGGAGTGCCAGCAGAGAAATAAATCACTGGAATTCCACATTCCCCATCATCCTGCCAGGCACACTGCTTCCCTTTTCATGAGCCCCCTGGGCCATCCCTTGCTGTCCCCACTGCCTGGGCCATGGCCACATTTCCAGTTCATTGCTGTGGGGATGATGCATGAGCTGGAGCAGCCCTGGCTCCCCGAGTGCCTGGAGGCTGCAATTTGGTCAGGAATTGCTGAGCTGCAGCACAGTCAGGCCCGCTGGAAGCTGTTTTGTGGCAGCTCTCCCTCCCAGGTGCTCCTGGAACAGTCTCTGGGATCTGCCCTCACTCTTCCCTGTGCTAGGTGAGCATCACTGGCTCTGTGCATGTGCTGGTGAGTCTGGGGTAGAAATTACCCCATAAACCAGAAAAACCAGCCTTGTGTCTCCTGAAAATCCAACTCCAAGCAAAACCGAACTTTGTCTTCTGACAAAAAAAACACTCTTGGGAAATGCCAAGGAAAATGTGAAACTCCACACCCAGAAATGAGGCTCATAATGAACTGAGGTGAGGAATGAGGGGATTTTCATCCCATTCTATTCATAAAGCCTTTGCAAAGCTCTCTGCCAGTCATGACTGCAAAGCAAGGGGATTTTTTTTTGTCTTTTCATCTGTCCTTTTTGATGAGCAGACAAACTTGTGCTGCACCTGCTGGGGCTGTGTGGGACACACAGGTCCCTTCCCACCACAGCCAGAGCCCCAAAGTTGATTTTATCCCTCTTCTGGTGTCTGGTGGCTCAGACAGGAGCAGCCCTGTCTCACTGAGTGTTGCCTTTTTCCAGGGATAAGACTCTCTCTCCATTGACAGATTTCTCCTAAGCTTGAGGATTATTCCTGGTGAGATGTAATCAATGCTGTTCCACCCTTGTGATTTCCAACCCAAAAGCTTGGAGTTCAAAATTCCCTAGCAGCTTTTAGTGGGTTTGGGGGTCTCTGTGAGGCTTTGCCATTGTCCTCTCTCAAGGACTTTCAGGTCAAGGCTGTTCATTTTTAGGAACAAACGCCCTGTTTTCCAGGAGCCCTAGCTGCAGTCAAGGCTCTCAGAGCTGGTTATGCTGTGTTTCCTTTCTGTCTGAACAGGATCATGGGCAGGGAATGCAGCTGGAAGGCAGCTGACAGCCTGATGGGATGGTGAGGAACAGACTGACAGCATTTCCCTGCCCACATCCATCCCAGCCCTGCAGAGTCAGCAGGAAATGCTAGTGACAATAACTGTTTGTACCAAATATTGTCCCAGCCCTGGAGCCAGGCAGCAGCACTCCCAAATGCAGGGAGACCTTGCTGCCCTGCCTCCTCCAACCATGCCAAGGGGCTGGAGGACCCAGCATCTCCTCCTGGATCTCCCTTGAACACCCAAATCCCTTTTTTTGGGATCAGAATCAACAGTGCCATACCACTGTCACCGCTGCTCCCCAAAATCCAGCCCAGTGAGTGTATTCCAGTCCCTGCTCCTGCCCTGTGTCTGTGGTGCTGCTGGGCACAATCCCTGCTGTGCTGGCACCAGCTCCACATGCCCAGAGTGCAGAGCAGGGATGCTAACTCTGCATACACCATCCTGTGCTCCAGGGCTTTGGAGAAGGCTCTGGAAGATCCTGTCAGATCATGCTGTGTCCAGCCCATGGCTCACTCTGATCCAGACAAATCCTTGGCCTCACTGTGCCTGGTTTGCCATATCCAGGTGGCTTTTGTGTGCTTGAATCTCAGTTGGGGTAGGAATTACATCATTCCCTGTGTGTAGGAGAGGTGTTGGCATCCCTGGGCTCTGCCAGGATTCGTGGCAGTGCTCAGCAGCAGCTTGTTTGGTCCTCTCAGATTCACTGCCTCCCTTCTCCCACAGCTTTGCCAGTCCTGGCAGCCCTGAGGGACTGCTGCAGTGCAACAGGGAGGAGAAAATTCCCAGCCAGATTCAGTGGGAGCTCAGCTTTTATCTCCTTCAGCCATCCTGGAAAATCTCTCCTTCCCTGGCCAGCAGGAGGCTGGCAGTGGCCGTGTGTCCCTCAAGGTGACACCGCTGGAGCTCTGTCCTGTGCATCCCTGGGAGAACAGTGGCAATCACTGGGCACAATTCATGTTTCCCTGTGCATTTATCCTTGTCTGGAATGTCCCTGTGATCCCCACAGAGCTCTCTAGGGCAGCATTCCCAGCTGGAGCTCCCTGGGAAGGGAATTCCCTCCCAGCAGTGAACTCTCTGCCTTCTCTGAGGTGATTTTTTATTCCCAGCCAGACTGTTGGCTCAGAGATGATCTGATGGCTCTGATGCACCTCTGCCCTGAGGCCTGAGGGGTGTTTAAATTAAGCACCTCTTTTCAATTAAAACCTCTTTTTAAAGGTTTTTAAAAGGTGTTCAAATGAAAACCTCTTGTATCCCTCTCCCAGACTTCCTCAGGAATCCCTCAGCAAGGAAAGATGCTGCTGCTTGACCTCCTCCTGCTGGAGTTCATCTTTCCTCCAATTCCATAAGGATACAGGTGGTTGAGTCAAACTTCCTTGGCTTTGCCTAAAAACTTGGCCACTAAGGCACTGCATGCCATGGAACTACAGGATCTGTTAGGGTTTTTCTGCACTAGGATTGCAGCAGCATTTCCTGCCTCTCCCTGAGCTGGTTGGAAGCTGCTGGTGCAGGAAGCAGATCAGAAAATGCAATTAAATGCAGGGAAATTCCACCTCTGACTGCCCAGGCTGTGATCCAGCAAAGCACTTAACTTCCAAGCACCTGGGCAGCCCTTTTAATTTCAGTGGCATTATTTCACCTGCTCAAATCGAAGTGCTGAAGTGCAGCTCTGGATCGAGGCCTCTGCAGCTGAACTTGAGCCATAAGGGTTAATATTTCCAGAGTTAAATTTTTCCCTGGAAGAAGGTGTTGTTCCTCATCCCTGCCCCTCCAAACAGATCTTCCCTTTTATGAGCTAATTAACTCATCTGCCTTTAAAATACAAGTACATCCTTCTTGGCTTTTGTCATGTGTCACCACCTTCCAGGGAGTTACGATGTCTTATTTACACAGAAAATACAGAAGGAGGGAAGTGAACCTGTCCAGTGCTTATATTTATACCCAAAGCCTCAGTACCAAACCCATTATTTCACATTCATCTACAGAGACAAAATATGTGTTAATTAACCAAAGTGCTGCTAGTGGGCATATGCAAATGAAGTGGCATCAATCAGGCCAAGATCACCTTTTTTTTTTTTTAGTTTCTTACTTTATTAAGAAATACAGCTTTGTGCTGACTGCAGTTCTTTACTATCAGATGTGTGCCTTGAAGCTCAGCCTGCAAAGAAGCTCAGAATCTCCCAGCACTGCAAATGCTGCAGCTGATAATGGAGAATTCCTGTGTAATCCCAGGGAGGAGAGAGCTGTCTGGATCTGCCTCAGGCACAAAGAACCCCAGTTTATTTTGGTAGGAGGTGTTTCATTCTGTCAAAGTAGCAGAGTTCAATTGAGAGAGACAATTAGGCATAAATGCACATTTGGACTAAATAAATCCAACTTAAGATGGAAAAGGGGAGTTCTGAGTCTGCAGCTCTGCTTTTTCCAAGAAAAAAAGTGCCAGCAGGACCCAGAGGATTTGCCATGGAGGGGTGACAAGTGCTCAGAGCAGCAGTTTGGCCATGAACAGGCTCAGGGCTGAGCTGCCTCCAGCATCTCCTTGATCTGATTGCACCTTTGGCACTGTTCAACTATTGATTGTGCTGAGGGCAGAGCAGGGGGGTTTGAATTGCATGTGAGGATGCATTTTGTTTCCTTCCCAAATGAAATATTGGATATTAACTGATGAACCAGGACTGGGGGGAGGTGCTGGAGCCTCTAATGTTTAAGAAGAGCTGACAAAGACATTCTGAATGGCCAAGAAACTTCTTATTCTCTGGTATTTTCCACTCATGTGAGTTGATCCCCCCAGCAAAGGGAGGTAACCATGGATTTTTACCTTTCATGCAGCACTGAAAGGTTCCCAGTGTGCTCTGGATTCCTCCATTTTGTCCCTGGAGCTGTGGATGGAGGGAATTGATCCAGATCCCCAGGCTGAACCATCCCTCTGTGATTCCCTGTGCTGTCAGGACACTTTTCCCTCTTCCCAGTGCCCTGTGCTCAGTGTGAGCTCCAGGAGAGTGACCCCAAGCCCACCCCTGAGGTTCAGCTGTCACCCCCTTTTGGTGACAACTCCAGACTGTGTTGGCTCTGCAGCTGTAGAGCTGCAAACAAACACAAAGTTTGCATCTGGAAGTTCAGTGCTCCTCCTCTCCTTGCTGGGATTTTGGGTTTAAATCCATCTAAATGCACAGAATGACAGCTGGTTCCCATTTAGCATTGCAGCTTTGGCCATTTTGAAGCTCCGTGTGGGTCTGTGTTCCTTGTTGGATTATTCCAGGATCAGGATCCTGGCCTTTGGCTGTGAACACTCAACCCCAGCATTCCTGTGGCTTTGCTTTGTGCTCAGCCAGCTCCAGGTCCTGGAACCTCTCACCATCCTGGAGAACTTGGATTTTGGCAGGTTTTGTTCTCTCCTGATCTGTGCTTGTTCCAGTCAGAGCTGGGGAGGCACAGGGGATGCCACAGCCTCTGGCCCAGGGTTTCCTGCTTTGATGGCAGCACAGATGTCTTCCTTCCACACCAGAAAAAAGTAGAGCTGGGAAGAAATGCAGTTTGCTGATGCTGCCAGCAGCTCCTGCCCTGACAAACCCCCTGTTCCCAACAGGATCCCTTCCCCAAGGCTTGGCTTTGCTCAAGGCTCTCCTGCTGCCCTCCTGGCCAAGGCTTGGTCTCCTCTGCTGCCTGGAGCTGCATCTCCATGTGCTTCCAAAGCAAAAACCTCCAAATTAGCCTGAGAAATGGCTCAGAAAGCCGAGCCAGGTGGGTGTGGCTGGGGCTGTGTGGATGGCAGGAGCAGCAGGAGCAGCAGACAGAGCCTTTCCAGCAGGGCACCTCACTGGTAATTTTTGCTGACAGCCCAAAATCAGCCAAGTGAACCATTTGAAAAGCCCTTCAGAACTGTTCATTTCCATCATTTGCTGCTTTTGTCAGGCACACGGAAGTGTGTCCTGTCATGTCTTTTGTCTCATTTTTACAAGAGTTCTGTTGTCTATTTAGATTAAATTACAGGAGCAAACAGTTGTTCAGGGATTAGCACTGGTATGATCCGAGGAGAATGTTCAGGAGCAGGAGCAGGGTGGTTACCTCAGGTGGAACTGGCAGTAAATAGATTTTTCCCTGCTGTATAAGCTCAGATAGAGCAGCTGAAGCACCAGTGGAAGGACAAACCCATGAAGGGGGTGTCTGGTGTCCTCAGTGAGGTGGGACTTTATTTTATCTCCAAAATCTCTGTTCTATTTAAATTTAAAAACATTTACAGCAGCTGTATTTTCATTTTTTGGGAAGGACACGTAGGCACTGAATCCTCCTCCCCTTTCCCCACACCTTTATGCCCAATAAAATTGAGAAGTATCTGCCCAAAAATGAGCAGCCAGGGGCTTGTGAGCCTCATTTCATTTGCTCCAGGGGTAGCACTCAGTGTGTTTAATGGATTTGCTTGGCTTTCTGGGACACATTTAAAGGAGGACATGCATTTATTGGCATCAAATTTAGAAGACCTGTAACATTTAAGAGGGAGATATGTTTGAAAATGTGATATGAAATGGGGAATTGTCAGTTTTGCTGTTTTTGCAGAAGTTCTGGCAGCTTTACTGACCAGGTTTCTGTGGTGCAGATAGAATCTGAGCCCTAAAAAATGGAATGCATAATAAAATACCTATGGCATGCCATCATTTCTGGTTATGTTACTGTAACTGGGGTGTATATCTAAAGGCAATCATCGCTGTAGAGGAGGGAGGAAAACACAGAGAGAGCTTTAAATTTCATTAGACATTGAAACATCTGAAGGAGGAACTCTAATGGTTATATATAATAAACCTCTTTTTTTATCTTCCCATAAAATTGTATCTCTTTTCCTTTTCCCCCTCAAGTTGATCTGCCTGGCAGTATGCAGGGCTCTGAAATAAATCGATGATTAACTAAACAGCAGGAATTCATAAACCTCCTTCTTTTATAGCAACGTTTAGGGTAGTGCTCAGTGCGTGCTCCCCAGGCTGATCTACACCCTCAGGTCCATTATCTGAGCTGTGGATAAATGAGGAGTTACACCTGGTGGAGGTTATGCTCAGGGAGTTCTCACCCTGCTGCTGTAAATCCAAGGCTTTATGGAAGGAGAAGAGCAATATTCTTTATAGGTACAAGGAAATATGACCCAAGGCTGGAGATCTCCAGGCAGTGCTCTCAGGGGATGCTGTTGCTCCTGCTGAGCTTTTCTCATCTCCAGGAAGTGAAAATAAGATTTTTTTTTTTCCCCCTGGGTTTCCATATTTCCATTCCAGTTAAGAGCAAGCCCTGGGGCGTTGGGGTCTGGCTGCTTTCATTGCTGGAAAGCATCACTGGAAGGGAGGAAGGAAAGCTGTGCTCTGAAGAAGAAGCTCCGTTGTTGTGGGGGAAGCATTTAGCTCCTGGCAAACGTGGATCCTGTAAAAAGAACAGACTGAGGAGTGTCTGATTGTGGCAGCTGCAAGGCATGAAAAGCCATTGTGAAAATACCCTTGGCAATCACCTGGCAGGGCTGTGGCTCCCAGAGGTGAGCAGGTTTCTCTGCTGCAGTGCTCCTGAGGTGTTTGGTGCTCCCAGGTGGAAGTTTGGTGATGGTTGAGCCACGTTTGATGTAGGATCCTGCAAGCCCCACGGATTTCCCTGCCTCTGTCCCTCCTGTGCCTGGTGACACTTTGTCCTCTCCTCTCCGTGGTGGTGTCCCTGTGGCAGCTCCTGCAAACAGCACCTCTGAGTCAGGGACAGCAAAACCACGGGGATTTCTCAGGACAGGAGCTGGGAATGAACTGCTCTGGCTGCTCACAGCCTGCCTGCTCCAGAGGGGCTCTGAGCTGGGGATGGGTCAGAGGAGGAGATGGAGAGCACAGAAGGATCCTACACGGGGAGTGCTCAGTACAGAGAGAGTCTGGAGGGAGGAGGGGGATGTGGGAAAGCTGCAAAATCAGAAGTGCCAGGGCAAGCAAAGAGTGGCTTCTCCCTGGGTCCTCTCAGTGAGAGCAGAGGGGTTTGGAAACAATAGAAATGCTGCTTCACTCTGGGTGTGGATACTTGGCTGCTGCTAGAAGTTCATTTGTTCAACAAGTTCCTGGATTAATTTCTGGATGAAAAGGCTGCTGAGGGCTACTAAATTTAGAAAGGATTGTCTGTGGCTCTAGATGTCACCCCCATCCCTGGGAGCAAGTTCTGGGACAGTAGCATTGCACGTTCCTCCTCCTCACCAGGCACCAGCTGTGGCTACATCCAGCCCCACTTCCCTCTCAAAAAGCTAGCCTTGAATTTGGCTGAAGGCAAAGAGAGGATTCCTGGATTTGGCCTCTGCTCAGTCTCTTCCACCTCCCTGTTTCCCCTTCATTTTGCTGTGCACACAGCAGTGGCACCCCCTCAGATGTGGCTGTGAAATGCTCTGGGCTTCTTACTGAAGGGTCTCCTCTTCCCAATCTCCTGGAAAAATCCTGGACAATTCCTGTGCTTTGTAAGGAGAAAGCACTGGACACTTGGAGTGAGTGATCCTGCTGGAGTTTCAGTGCTGCTCAGGGAGTTTGGATAAGGGCTGAGGGTGGCTGAGGGGAGCTGGATCCCAGTCCTTGCTTCCCCTCTGCCTGTGGCCTCACTGCACAGCTCCTGGGTGCTCACAGGACAGCTCTGGCAGGGCCACGGAGCACAGGAGATGCACACAAGTTTACAGAAAGTGATTTCCAAGTCGGTTGTGCTCCCTGCCTCCAGCTAAATCCTCCGACGGAGGGAAGTGCTTGGCAGTGGGAAGGATTTCTTCTGACAGAGCAAATCAGCTCAGACTCTCCTTGCAGGAGAGGTTAAGCACAGCAGCCCCAGATCTGTCAAAACTACACTCATTTCATCATCAAGGCAGACAGTGCTCTCTCTTCTGCGGTGAGGAGTGTGCTGTTTGTTAACCCTTTACCCCTTCCTTTCTCAGCCCCTGCCCTTTAATCACCCGTTAATCAGATTAGTGGGCCTGACTTCCTCCTCCTCCTCCTCGCTGCCTCCCTGCCAGCCAGTTAAAAGGCAGGATTGGCAGATGCTGGGGATTTTTCTATTTGATTTTTTCCCTGCTGTTGCTCCTCATTGACCCTTCCTTTGTGGCTGTCTCACAGTGATGCTGGGAGATGGAATCTGTTTCCTTTCGCGTGCTGCAGTTGGCCCCAGGGCTCTGCAGCGAGGCTGGTGCATCAGCACTTCCACTGAAGGCACTTCAGGGAGCTTCAGCTGGGCCAGAACAGCCTGGGCTGGGCTGAGCTGAGCCACTGGGGCTGCAGGTACCCTGAGGCAGCAGGGATGTGCTCTCTGGCTTCCTGGGCAGGGGACATGCAGCTGACAGAGCAGAGCTCAAATCTCCGTCCTGTGCAGGGCCAGCAGTTGGACTGGATGATCCTTGTGTTGGCTCTTCCAACTCAGAGTATTCTGTGATTCTATCAATTCTTTTCTGGCACTGCTGTTATTGCCAGGATTTGTTCTTTCATAAGAACAGCAGGTTAGAAAGGAGATGAACAGAATCGATGCAACAGCAGAGCTCAGATCAAAAAAGTGACTGCAGGACACATTTATACTCCAAGAAAAGCAGCTTTGAGTCCTCACCTCGGCAAAGATGTTTCTCTTGTAAGAGTGATTGAAATGTTGCTTTAAAACAGGAGACAGAGAAAGGACTGAGGATGCTCGAGGCCAAGTGGAACAGCTGGTGTGTCCCTGATGCAGGTCTGGGGTCAGCACTGACACAGCTCCACAGCCTCAGCAGGGACACATGACACGTCTGGAGCAGCAGAGATGACACCAGGAGCCAGGGCCATCAATGGGGACAGCTGCTGCCCTCCAGCCAGGCTGTGCTCTGCTCTGAAACACTGCTGAGCACTGAGAGCCTCACATCTCACCCAGCACAGCCCTGCCTTGTGCAGCATTTCAGCCAAAGCCCAGCCAGCCTGGGCTGGGACTGATCCTGAAGTTGGCTGTGCAGGGCCAGGAGCTGGCTTGGTGTCCTTGGGGTTCCTTTTCCCTCAGGATATCATTCTGTGATACATCACCAGTGCAGAGAAGCAGGCACTGAGCTTCTGGGGATTGTCTTGTTCAGGGAGGGCCTCCCTGCAAAACCTCTCCTCTCTCCTCTCTCCTCTCTCCTCTCTCCTCTCTCCTCTCTCCTCTCTCCTCTCTCCTCTCTCCTCTCTCCTCTCTCCTCTCTCCTCTCTCCTCTCTCCTCTCTCCTCTCTCCTATTTCTTTGAAAGGCACTGCTATTTCCAGGCAGCAAATGTTCTCTGAGCATGTACAAATATAAATTACATTTCACCATGTCTTGCCTTGTGCTTCCAGCACATGGCACGAGAGCTGCTGGTTACATCCTGGAGATGTCCTGGCAGCTACAGGATCATATCTTAAAGCAGATATTATTATTTCCCCAGGAACATGTGCAGGGCAGCAGGTAACAACTAAAGTTACTGGAAAATGTCCATTTTTCTGCTCTCCTGCTTTTTGAACTGATCCATAGCGAATTCCCTTGGAGGCAGAAAGTGGCAACTCCTTGGTGTTTGCTAAGGGGAAATCTTGAAACAGGGTAAACTCACCTGGGTTTATGAGCCTTGCAAGCATAACAAGGCTGTCTTTAGTCTGGCATTTTCCTGTTTCTCTTGGTTACCATCAGAGGAGGCAGAAATTTTCCCTGGAAATGGGATGTGGCAGTGCCTGTGGTGTCTGGAGCTCTGGGATCTTTATTGGGTTTTTTTAATATATACTATTATTATTGTTGTTATTATTGGCATGTCCTCAGAGCAGAGTATTCCTGAATTGAAGGAAGTGCAAAGCCCACATTTATTGCTGTTTGCTGGTGGGAATGCAAAGCCTTGGACTGTGCAAGAAATCCCAGGAGCATCCAAACATATTAATAGGCATCACTTCCAGGGCATCCAACGCCAGCCTCTCAGTTTTGCTCTGCTGTTCTCCTTCCTGGATGATTCAACAGCCAGCAGAATGAGGGGCAGGAGTGTGGGTGTGCTTGATGATCCTTGGGGGAGCTGTCCTGCCATCCTGCTCATCATGATATCAATGTTTCCAGGAAATGGAGCTGTGTGGCTCAGCCTTGGGGCTTTGGGAGATGTGCATTCTGCCCCCTGGGCTGAGGGGGGTTTAGTGGAGTGTTTGGAGATGGATTTTCCCTGAGCCTGCCATGAGTTGGTGTTTGGATAATTGCTGCTGCTTTGGAGTGCTGCTGGTGGCTGGGGTGGGAGGGAAAGCAGGGAAGGCTCAGCTGGGGGAGCTGAGCCTTCCTGGTGGCTGTGGCACCAATGCTGGGGACAGAAGCCACCCCTGGCACTGCTGGCACTCCCAGGCTCTGCAGCAGAGTCCTTCCCAAACCTCTGATCCGGATGCAAGCAGGGATTGAGCTCGGGTTTGGCAGCTGCTGAGCTCTCCTGGTGCTTTATGAGGTTTTCCTGGGATCTGTCCTCCCAGGTTTGTATTTCCCAGGAGCTGGGCCTCCTTTCCAGACTCACTGTGTCTCTGGAGCAGCCACTCCTGGTGCTCTGGGAGGTGGCCAGGAGCCAGTGAGGATCCTCAGGCTGCTGGGATGGGTTTGTGAAGGGGTTAAATGCAGGGCCTGGTGTCCCCCATGGGGTGGCTGTCCCCACAGGGGCTCCCCTGCCCTCCTGCTCCTCCTGCTCAGAAACACGGCTTGGTCAGGAGAAGATGCAACTTGGGTTATTTCAGCAAAAAACAAAGGCCAGAGAGTTCCCACCTCCAGGTGAGAGGGTTGTGTCAGGGGAAAGCCACATGGTTCAGTCCTAGGGGATTTCATTGGCAGGAGCTGGATGTGAGTTTGAGGCTGAATCTTCAGGCAGGGTTTGCCCTGCCCCAGCAGGTTTGTGGGGTGAGTTCATATCAACAGCACAGTGCCAGATCCTCCCTGGCTGAGCTTGGCTTGCACCAGCACCATCTCATTGTTTGTATCACCAGGTAAAATATGCTGCATTAAGGAATATCACTTCTTCATTTAAAAATTAATGAAAAAATCATCTCCCTCCCTGGCATTGCTCCAGCCTGGAAAAGTCTGAGGGAGAACACAGTCAGTACCTTTGCCTCACATCCCTCTGTTACCCCAGATGAGAGCATCACCAAACTCACTCAAACACACCCACAAGTGCTTTCTGCTGAGGAGGAGCCTCAGGTGACCTCTGTGCCCTGGGAATGGCTGCTCTGGCAAACCCTGCACGTTATAAAATAGCTCTGAGAGGAAAGCACAGCGATCCTGGCTGTGGGAAATGAGCAGGGCAGGGCTTTCCTGAAGCTCTGGCTGATCTGGACAAGGTGGCTCCTGGTGTTTCCTGCAAAGTCTGCTTCATCTCCGGGGAAGACAGGTTTCTAATTGAGGAGCTGCTAGCTGTGCATTCACCCCCAGCTCTGATTTATGGCTGCTGCTGTTGGGATCCATATTCATGACAGGTTTTGCATAGAGCAAAGCAAATTATTGTTGTGGAAATATATAGGGCAAGAATCCCTTCAGTTTGTCACCTCCTGAGGTGTCTCTGGTGATTGCAGCGAAAAGCAAAGTGGTGGCTTTGGGTTTGCATCAGTCTGGGAGGGAAGGGGGGCATTCCTTAGGGAGCAGTGCTGTGGGAAGGGATGTGGAGGATTAACAAGTGCTGAGGGATTCTGTTGTTCACACCTGGGTTTATCCCAGGTCACTCCTCTCTGTCACTGTTTTACATCATCATCAGAGAACTCTGCAATGGTTGGGGCTGGAGGGACCTTAAAACCCATCTCAGGGACACCTCCCACTGTCCCAGGCTGCTCCCAGCCCTGTCCAGCCTGGCCTTGGACACTTCAGGGATCCAGGGGCAGCCACAGCTTCTCTGGGAATTCCATCCCAGCCCCTCACCACTCTCCCAGGGAATAATTTTTTCCTGATATCCAATTCCAATCTGTGCTCTTTCAGCTCCTTTCTCTATCAGATATATTATTTGAACTGGATAAACTGCTCCACGTGAGCTGGAAGTGGCCACATCATTGAGGATGAGTTCCTGGGGTTTGGGTACCTTGCCCTGCCTGCCCACAAATAAAAACCTCTTGTCCTTCCCCAGCCCTGCCAGGATCAGGCAAACCCCAGAGCCCAGGGAGAGCTGGTGCTGGTTTCTGATGGAATGTGAGCTTTTAGCATGCTGTGGAGATGAGATCTGCCGTTCAATTAATACACTGTGAACTCCAAATAATTACTTGGAGGAAAAAAAGAGCTCGAAGTGATGGATTCTGTCCACAGCTGAGTGTGCCCTGAATGAAGGCAGGTTGGGAGTGCTCCTCTCCTGGAGAGAAAATTCCTTGGAAAAAGCCCATGCCTGGGTCTGTCTGTGCAAACCCAACCTCCTTCCCTTTTCCACTTGAATTATAAAATGTTTCTGTTTGTTTTATACAAGCATTCAATTGGCTTTGATAAGGAACACGATGTTATTTACTGTGCTTTAGCCTTGTACTTTAATCTGTGTTTTAGCAGCAGAACAAATTAACTGCTTTCTCCATCTCCAGGCAGAGCTCTCTGGTCCAGAGCCAGCTGAGCCTCCCAACAAAGGATGCTTTTAGTGCCTGCATCTTCCTGAGCTCCCATCTTTAGTGGATTATTTTATTATTCTGCCTCTGGCTGGAGATCAGAAGTGGCTGTGTTTAAAGCCCTGTATTTACACTAAAGCCCCCCGAGCTGCTGCAGCCTGGCTCTGCTCCATGGAGAGCTCCCTGTGTTATTCCCAATCCTGGGCTTTGCCAGAGTCACAGGGATGTGACACACGTGGAGGGAAGTGGCAAATACTGCATGGGCAGGCAGGGATTATTAACACTGGGAATTGATGTATGGGGAATTAGGAGAGTTCCTGACAGGAGGTCATCTGTTGTAGGGCAGCAGCAGGACCAGGGTGGGATTGTCCCTCAAATCCTGGGGCAGTTTTGGGCTCCTCACTCCAAGGCAGACACTGAGGGGCTGGAGGTGTCCAGGGAAGGAACAGAGCTGGGAAGGGTCTGGAGCCCCAGGAGCAGCTGAGGGAGCTGGAAAGGAGCTCAGCCTGGAGCAAAGGAGGCTCAGGGGGACCTTGTGGCTCTGCACAGCTGCTGACAGGAGGGGACAGCTGGGGGGTCAGGCTGAGCCAGGGAACAGGGACAGGAGGAGAGGGAACAGCCTCAGGCTGGGCCAGGGGAGGCTCAGGTTGGACGTCAGGAGGAATTTCTCCATGGAAAGGATTGTCCAGCCTGGCCCAGCTGCCCATGGCAGGGTGGAGTCCCCATCCCTGGAGGGGTTTAACAGCCCTGTGGATGTGGCACTTGGGGACAGAGGTCAGTGGTGGCCTTGGCAGTGCTGGGAATGGTTGGACTTGATGATCTCTGAGGGCTTTTCCAGCCTTAAAAAAGCTGGGATTGAGCATCCTCTTCTCCAGACAAAGCTCCATCACACTGGTGCTGCAGAGAGCCTGGAAAATCAGGGAAAGCCTCATCACAGGTAATCAAATCCTCTGTGTCCCTGAAAATGTTATCCCAGGAATTTGGGGTGAAAGTGGTGGAGAACTTCAGGCTGTTGCAGCTTTGGATGAAGTTTTCTGGCCAGATCCTGCTGGAAGGAAATCCAGTCCTAGTAAAGTGCCCCAGCCAGCCATTTTCTTCTGGCCAACATTATCACAAAAAATATTATTTCCGTGCTGGAAAGCTGCTTATCCAAACTTTGCCCAGCCCTGATTATATCCTGGTTCTTTGGGAAGGATTTAAAGGAAGATCCTGTAATAAATTCACTTGCATTTTCTCCCCCTGCCGCCTCCACAGTAAAAAACTAAAACCTCACATAAAATACCTGTTTTTTCTCAGTCCTCAGTTACAAATCAGTGGATTTCATGTGCTTTCCCACTTGTCTTGTTCAAATATAGATTGTGCCATGCATAGAAATGCAGAATTATTTAAGGCTTAATAGAAGAAGGGAATATAAAGCTCTTCATTTTTCCAGGTATTTCTGTCTTTGGGCTGAATTCAGGGGGAAACCACTGGCAGCAGAATTCCCATTTCCTGTCCAAAAGGATCATTTGGACCTTACTGAAGCTTTCCAGAAGTCAGAATAAACATACTAAGAATTCTTATCCCATTTTAGTTTCCATCCTATGTGACCCTTGCTTGGCAAAGCCAGACAGAAAAACCCTGAAATAAAACCAGATGTTGCAGGAATTATGTGAAATAATTCACTGAGGGGAGAGGACATTTGAAATATTATTTTCCTGACTATGAAATGGAAACCTTCACTTTCTAAACTATGAAATGTTTAGAAAATGAAGGGTTTTTCTTATTTAAGAAGGAAGGCACAGGCAGGCAGAGCTCTTGTGGTGCAGGTTCTCTGTGTTGCCCAGAATTGGCTGCAAATTCCTTGGAAGAAAACACTGAAACTTTCTCCTTGTGGGAATGTTTTCACTGGTTTCACACAGCTGATGGGAAACTGTGCTGCTGATGAATTACTTGCCTCGAAAGCAGATGTAGGACAGGATTTTTATGGCACCTTGAGCTCTCGTGTGGATGCCATGGGGTGATTCCAATGATTCCACAGCTCAGGCTACAGGGATTTCTCAGTGCTCCTTCCCTGCTTCCCACTGCCTTCTGCTGGATCCACCTGCCCTTCCCTCCCAAAGAGCTTCCAGCAGCTCCAAGTCCAGTGAAATCTCCTTTTTCCATGTAACAGCCCCAAAACCCCACATGGATAGGGAATATCTGGATCCAGCTGGGTGAGGAGTTCCCATTGTGGACTAAGCACTGGAGGTTTTCTCATTCTCTCTGGAAAAGTCACAAATGCAAAGCTGGGAGAACCTTTTCCACATTTTCCCTTTTCCTCTCAATCAGCCAACCTGGACAACACCATTGTCCCCAAATTCCAAACAAACCCAGGAAAACACTTCCCAGCAAAAAAAAACCTCCTGCAGAAATGTCTTCCATGGAGTTTACTGTGTACATCCAACTCTCAACTGTGCTAATGGCTATGAGCAGAATTAATTAAAATATAATGCATGGCCTGGGAAATGAAACTCAATTTCACATCGGGTCTGGAGCCGAGTTCTTGCGACGTGGATGTGCTAATAAGTGTTGGGAATGCAGGTGAATATGCTGCAAATTAAAGGGGGAATGAAGTGGTTTCTAATTTGATCTGGAAAAGCACATGAAGGATGGCAGGGGGCAGCTGGTGCAGGATGAATCACTTCCCAACCCCTGTGGCTGAGCTTTGGGACACTTGAATGGCTGCCTGCTGGATCTGGGAAAAGAAAGGGAATTTTGGGCATCCTGCCCAGCACAAACAAAAGGTGTCATTAACTGCCTGCTAGTGCCCAGTTCTTCCAAGTTTGTTTTCCTTTAAGATTTCTATTGGAGCCATTTTTTCCTATTTTTCCTCCTATAAAAGAATCCATGGGAAGAGCTGAAATGTTTGTGCAGTGCAATTGCTCCTCATGATCTTTTATGGGGTTTAAACCAGTACAGAAAATTATTGACTTGTGACTCTGAGCTGGCTAGGAGAATTTATTCCTTCCCAGGCAGCAGCCAAGGAAAAAGCTTCCTGGCTCTTTCTATTCCAGTTTTTTCCATCATTTTGTTGTTATGGATCTGAACTCCTGTTGACTCCTAGGCTTGTTTTTGCCAGGAAAATAGGAACACCCTATGGGACAACTGAGTTTGTGGAGAGTGGTGAGGAACAAAGAAAGATGTGACCTAAACTGGGGGCTCTTGGATGGGTGGAAGCTGCTATGGAGGAGAAGATGCAGCAGCTCTTTGTTTTTACAACTGAAATAATTTTTATAACTGGTGTGAATCCTTGGATTTGGTATGCAATAAAGATCTTCCAGCCCACCATGGTCCTGGTGAGGTAGGAGCCTTCTGCAAGGCCATGGGTGGCTGTGGTCACTGGGACTCGTGGGGACACTGAAGGAGGGGCTGGAGGTGTGGGATCCCCAACCTGAGCTTCTGTACCCCACTGAGCTCCCATCATTGAGTGCTGACCTTGGTGAGGAGCTGGGGGAGCTGGGAAGGGTCTGGAGCTGCAGGAGCAGCTGAGGGAGCTGGAAAGGAGCTCAGCCTGGAGCAAAGGAGGCTCAGGGGGACCTTGTGGCTCTGCACAGCTGCTGACAGGAGGGGACAGCCAGGGGGTCAGGCTGAGCCAGGGAACAGGGACAGGAGGAGAGGGAACAGCCTCAGGCTGGGCCAGGGGAGGCTCAGGGTGGACAGCAGGAGGAATTTCTCCATGGAAAGGGTGGTCAGTCATTGGCAGGAGCTGCCCAGGGAGGTTTGCAGTCCCCAGGGAAGGCCTGGCTGTGGCACTCAGTGCTCTGGGCTGGGGACAAGGTGGGCATTGGGCACAACTTGGACTCCATGATCCTGGATGGCTTTTCCAACCCCAGTGATCCTGGGATTCTGTGATATCTCTGAAATGGCAGGAGGGTGCTGGAATGCTGGACTGTGACCAGGGGCAGGGGATTGGATCACCCAGCTCCCATTTTGGTGACTCCAGTCCCAGTTGTCCAATGTCCCCAAAAGCACATCTGACTGTGAGCTCACAGCAGGTGGGGCTGCAGGGCTGGCCTTGGATTTGCTGCTTCACTGTTTTGTGATCACAGACTCCCAAAATTGTTTGGATCAGAAGGGACCTTAAATCCCATCCAGTGCCACCCCAGCCATGGGCAGGGACACCTTCCACTATCCCAGGCTGCTCCAAGCCCTGTCCAGCCTGGCCTTGGACACTGCCAGGGATTCCAGCCCCATTCCTGGTGGGATTGATGCCTGTGCCTGTGTTTGCCCCTCTGCTTTCCTGGCCTGGCTTTTGTTCAGAGGAACAAAAAGTTCTTCATTCACCCTCTTCTTGCCTCCCTCCTGCCCAGTGGATCAGAGCAGGACTGAGCTCCCAGTGCTCACATTCTGTTCCTTGGAAAGAGTAAATCCAAAGTAGGTCAGGGCTTTGGCCTCTCACTGCCCTTGTCTCCCTCAAGCCAACATGAGCTAAGAGTTTGTCGTGTTGGATGAGATCAAATCTGCATCCAATATCTTTTATCAGCTCTGTTTTCAGGATCACAGGGAGAGGATGTGTTGGAGTCTATTTTATTTTATGATTTTTGCTTTGGCTCAGTGTGACTCTTCTACAAACTCTAAGGACATTCCCAGGCTTTTGTCACCTTCAGCATTCAGCGTTGCCTTCTAAGGATGTCCTCAACATCTCATGATCTCCTCCTTGCCCAAGAAAAATCCTGGGATGGCTTTTGAATAAGGAAAGTCGTTGGCTGGGTGATACCAGCAGTGCTCCATCACATCCCTGGGACTGAATTTCTATCCTGACACAGCTCTTTCAGGGAGAACTTTCCCTGCAAAGCAGCCAAGAGACAAGGCTGAATTAGTCCTTGGTGTGCTGAGGGCATGGAAGGAGCTTGGAGGAATCCCTGTGGAGTATGGCAGGAGAGGGGAGGCTGTGCCAATCCATCTATCCCACGTCATAAAGATGTGACATCTGAGGTGTGGGACCTGCTGAGGGGTTGGCAGTGATCCTGCCCCAGTGTGGGGAGAGAGAGCTGCTGTGTGAGCTGGGTTAGCTGGGAATGGCCATTTCAGGATCTCTGTGAGAGGAGAGCTGCTGTGTGAGCTGGGTTTGCTGGGAATGGCCATTTCAGGATCTCTGTGAAAGGAGAGCTGCTGTGAGAGCTGGGTTAGCTGGGAATGGCCATTTCAGGATCTCTGTGAAAGGAGAGCTGCTGTGAGAGCTGGGTTTGGTGGAAATGGCCATTTCAGGATCTTTGTTTCCATGCTGTTCCATACATTTGAATGCAATTCCATGTGGCAGTGGATTTTACATGTTTATAGTATGAGCTTGGAAGACTGTGGAGGCTTCAGAGCTTAATTCCAAACTGAGCTGTGTTTGTTGTCAGCAGCAGGGGAGGAGGGGAGGATTCTTCCCCTGTGCTCAGGTGAGAGCTCACCTGCAGAGCTACCCGAGCCCTGGGCTCAGCACAGCAAGGAGCTGCTGAAGGAGTGCAGAGGAGCTCCAGGATGAGCAGAGGGATGGAGCAGCTCTGCTGGGAGGGAAGGCTGGGAGAGCTGGGATTGTTCAGCTGGAGAGGAGACGGTTTTGGGTGTGTCCAAGGCCAGGTTGGACAGGGCTTGGGGCAGCCTGGGACAGTGGAAAGTGTCCCTGCCATGGCAGGGATGGAATGAGATGAGCTTTAAGGTCCCTCCCAGCCCACACTACTCTGGGATTCTGTGAATTCAGGCAATTTAAAGCAGAATTTGTCAGTGGTAGCAGAAGCTGTGGATTCTGTGGAGCACTAAGAGTTCACTTCCAGGCTCTCTCAGTATCAGCAATACTGAGAAAAGCAAGGAGGGGCTCACCAGACTTTAACACTGCTTGGAAGCACCAAATAAAATCAATTTTGTGATCTCAATGACATGTTTAACTCAACATCTCACATCATAAATGTGACTGTAATCAACATTTCACATTATAAATGTGATTATAATCAACATTTCACGTTATAAAAAAGTCACAGCAATGAAAGGACATTTTGATGAGCAGCCTTGGCTCTGGTGATGTCTCATAAGTGAAGCAGCAACATTAATAAATAAGGCCTGTCTCTGCTTTACCTTTTCTCTTAATAGCACAGCAGATGAGTTTGAAGTGCAGCTGTTAAAACAGGAGAGGGCAGGACAGGGTTTGTCCCAGCAGAGGCACTGGGGGAGCACAGTCCTCTCACTGCCATCAGGAATGTGCTTCCCAAGCCTGTACTGAGGTATTGAAGTCAGATTGATTGGAGGACAACATGAAAAGTTAAATTCTCAAGTGAAGAGAATTGAAATGGATGAGGAGCAGAGTTTTGTTAAAAATCAAGGGAACAAATTCCAGACATCACCCATCACAACAGAGGGGGTTTGTCCTCGAGGTTGTTCAGATAATCCCATTTTTCCTCAGGGGCTCTGTAACCTCCCATCACTCTGCTTCCCACAGCCTTTCTGCTCCTCTCTCCTGTCACTTTGAAGCTTCCCCTGGTTTGAAAAGCAGCATTTCCTACCCTCAGTTCCCTCCCAGTGCCTCTGACAGAGGGGGAGATTGACAGTGGCCTTTATCTGGAAGCAGAGTATGAATTCTAGTCAATAGAGAACGAGGGCTGCTCTCAGCCTGCAGTTTGTTTTCTCAGCCTGGTTAATTGTGGCAGGAATTGCTGTGCCTGTCTGGGCACAGTGCTACCAGGAGCTGCCTTTCAGTGCCTTGATTGAATTGCTGGGTGCAGAGAGCCTTTGGGATGCTGGGGATGGAGAGCCTGGTGCTGTCACACGGGAGGGACTGAGCAGCCCTGGACCAGCAGGATTATATCACATTATATTATATTAATTATATTAAATATTATATTATATTAAATATTATATTATATTGTATTAAATATTATATTAATTATATTAAATATTATATTAAATATTATATTATATTATATTATATTATATTATATTATATTATATTATATTATATTATATTATATTATATTATATTATATTATATTATATTGTATTGCAGTGCTTATATATTGGGTCTAGATATTATTATAGATATTACCTGCCTTGTAAAGTCAGGGCTGCTTTGGTTTTTGGGAGAGGGAAACTGTGGCAGCACTCATGCTTGATTTAAATGCCATGAATTCCTTCAAGAATGGCTGATTCCATGGACCAAGCCTTGCACCAGCTGAAAATGCTGAAATTTGGGAGCCTGAAGCCAGAAATGCTGAAGCAGCACCGTTTATTGTTTCCCTCCTGTTCCCAGCTGTGAGGAGTTCAGAGGATGAATTGAAGCCTCAGCCTCTTGTCTGCCTGATGAGATTCAGGTTTAACATCCCAGCCAGGTCCAGGCTTGCATTCATCCCAGGGATTTCATGCATTTCACTGCAAAGCAAGGCTCAAAGCTGCAAAATGACTTTTCTGCAAAGTGAATGTTGTCAGTTTGAGCTTCCTGATTGGGAAAAAAAGATCCATTTCCACGTCCCTTATGGGCCTTTTGTAGGGAATTCGCCCATCTGGCTGTGGTTCTTCGCAGTCTCCTGGGTGTGAGCAGGCTCAGTGTCTTCAGCAGCACAGATTGGGGCTATAAATAAGCAAAGAGCAAGATTTTTTCCTTTTTTCCCCCCTGAATTCCTCCCATCCTTATTTATTCTCTGCAGCAAATATAAGATTTCACCTATTTCCAGGGCACTGGACAGGTCAGTGCTTTGCATGAACCAGTGATGGAGTTCTAGCCTGGCTGTTCAGGCTCCTTCTGGAATTTTTAGCAACTATTTTGTACTTTGATTCCCCATCTTTAAAACAGGAATAAGGAGCCTTTTCCTGTGCCTTTTTATGCAGCAGGGAATATATTTGGACACAGCATTTCAGCAAATGCAGCTCCCAATGAATTGCTGCTAATTCCAAGAATAAAAATCATTACCCTGAACTGATGGTCGTGGAATCTCAGAATATCCTGATCTGGTGAGTGTAAGAGACAAACGAACAGCTTGTCATTCATGAGGACCTTGGGTATATGTTCAGGAGGCTGAGCTCTGAGGTTTGTTGAGAAGGAGGATTTTGTGAAGGACTCAGTAGCCAGTGCTGCACCAAAACTCATCACAGCCATGGCTGTGCAGTGCTGGGAGCAGCTTGTGGGGCTGTTTTGGCCTCTTTGTCATCTACTTCTGAGTATTCATGCTGTTATCAGACTAATATTAAAGGAAATCAAAGATTCATTAAGGTTAGAAAGTACCTTCAAGGTTAAGTTCAACTTGGACCACTGACCCACATTACGAAAATGTGGAATTTGAAATTCCTTATTTTCAAACGAGCAAAGTTTTAAATGTGACAAAATAAGCTTGATTGTACAAATACAAGCTGGGAAGCCTTGGCAGGTGAGGAAACAAGGTGAAAAAGGAACCCCTGAAGCTCAAACCCTGCAGATTTTCTGACTGACTTGGACTTGCAGGGTGCTGGGAGGCTGTGCTGAGCCAGGCACTGCCCAGTGCTGCTGCACGGGCTGCCCGTTAATCTGAGCCATAAATCATCCTGGGCTAATTAAGCAGCTCCATTTGTAAAAGAGGCATCAGGGAATTGGCTGCAGGGCGTTTGTTTGGAGAGCACAAAGCAGTGGTTGGGTTTGGGCAGCCAAGCATTGTGATCCCACTGGGATCCCTTGGTGATCCTGTAGTGATCCTGCTGTGATCCTGCTGTGATCCCACTGTGATCCTGCTATGATCCCATTGTGATCTGCTGTAATCCTACTGTGAACCCACTGTGATCTCATAGTGATCCTGCTGTGATCCTGTAATTATCCCGCTGTGATCCTGCTGTGATCCCACTGTGATCCTGTACTGATCCCACTGTGATCCCATAGTGATCCTGATGTAATCCTACTGTGAACCCACTGTGATCCTGCTGTGATCCTGTAATTATCCCACTGTGATCCCACTGTGATCTCATAGTGATCCTGCTGTGATCCCACTGTAATCCTGTAATTATCCCACTGTGATCCCACTGCAATCCTGTAATTATCCCGCTGTGCCCTCAGGGCCAGAGCAGATCCAGGAGTGTGCCTGGAGCCAGCAGGGTTGGCATGTGCTACCTGGCAGCACCTTGCTGGGAAAAAATCCCTTTTAACTGAAGCATCTTGGAGAGGAAGAGGCAATGCTTCTCTCCAGGGTGACACAGTGCCTTCTGGCCTGGACCTGCAGCAGAACTCCTGCTGTCCATCATCCACCTTCCCATCCCTGGTGAAAGGTGTTCCTGCCCGTGGCAGGGCTTGGAACTGGGTGAGCTTTAAGGTTCTTTCCATCCCAAAGCACTCAGAGATTCTCTGATCCCATTAATCTGCTCCAGCCTGGTGGGAACAGCTCCTTCCTAATGCAGCTTTAGATTTAATAATCCTGAAACTTTTAGGATTTAATAATCCTGAAACTTTGTCACTGAGCTGGGCTCAGGTTGCCTGGCTTCAGACAGATCTTGAGGAGGCCAAGATGCCCCAATTCAACCCTTTTTTCATGTAAAAACCATCGAAGGGATGGAATTGCCACAGGTGGTCTGAGTCTGACTCAGAGTCCTCATCTGAGAGGTAAAAGAAGCTCTTGGAGGATGTGGAATTGCCAGTGGCTCACTAGACTTGGGCTGGTTTATCCAACAGCCTTGCAGCTGCTTTGTTCTGTTCATCTGGGGGTGTTGGGGGCTGCAGGGGCAGGGGAGAGAGAGCCTCATGTGGGAGCAGCCAGGAGAAGGGAAAGGTGGAACCAGAAATGTGGGATCAGAGCAGAGACTGACACTGGGGCAGGGAAATGCAGCAGCTGGTGTGAGCAGGAGAGGCTCTTGGTGACCGCTAAATCTAATTAGTCAAACCCTTTTTGGTCTAGCAAGCATTTTAACGCTGTCCTAACACCTGCTGAGAGCCCACAGCCCTACTGGAGTGTTTATTCTCCCCGGGCTGGCAGTCTCTGTGGGAGCAGAGTGACGTGGCTGCTGTGTTGTCTCTCACACGTTCCGTGCAACTCACAGCTTGTTTACTTACCTTCCGCAGAAACTCGGGCTGGAGTGTGCCCACAACATCAATTAAAAACTTAGCCAGCAGCGAGGGAAAAATTGTCCTTTTAGGGAAGACATCTGGGATGACTGGCAGTCCTCAGTGTGTACCTGAGCTGCGTCTGGAAAATATTTTGACAGTTCCAGCTGAAAGCAGACTTTGGAGTTTGGATTTTTGTTGTTTTTTTTTTTTTTAAAGAACCATGGTGTGGAGCAGAGCTTTGATGCCTTAATGGAAGCTAGAGAGCTCAATAATATGTTTCAGGTTTGGATAAAAGAGAGGGAAAATTGCTTCCAGCACTTTAATGCTCGAGAAAAACAAAGCCCAAATCATCTCTCTGTGATGTCTCATCTGTAGTATCTTAGCAGTGTGATGTCTAAGAGGGGCTTTGGTAGAGCTTGCTGGGACTGCTCAGCTCAGGGAGGAGATCCAACAGGACTGGGACATGCTCTGAGTTACTTGATGTTGAGCTGTCTTTAAAATAAAGAACACAAACAAAAGTGAGCTCCAGGTGGATGAGTTGGTTTGCCAGGATCATGCTTGTGGTTCATTCCAACATGCAGGAAGTCAAGGACAGGTGGCAGGAGGATGTGTGGGTGAAGAAGGAGCTCCTGACAGAACTCACATCTTCAAAAAAACAGGAAAAAGCAGAGTCAGATCGCTCAGGAGGAATCCACTCACTATCCAAGTGTGTGGGGTGGGATTGGAAAAGCCAAAGCCCACCTGGAGTTGAATCTGGTGGAAAACCTGGAGGGCAACACCAAAAGCTGCTGTGGGTCAGTCTGAGGGGCAGGAAGATGAGGGAAGGTGTGGGGCTGCTGTGGGATGGGGCAGCTGGAGAAAGGTCAGGTCCCCAGTGCCACCTTCATCCTGGTCAGGCTGGCCCTGGAGAACCTCAGATCCCCAAAACCAGAGGGAAAGTCTGGAGCAAGGATGATTGGATGAGGTTGTGTTGGCTCTGGGGTACAGAAGTGGAGGAGGATTGAGTTAGGGAACAGAAATGAACTGGACACACAGAATCCCAGGGGTGCTGGGGGAGCTGTCTGAGGGCATCCAGAGGCTACTCACGTGTCTTGGAAAGCTTCTGGCAACTGGGAGAGGAGCCTGAGCCCTCCTTGGAAGAGAGCAAATGTCAGCCCTGTGTCCAACAAGGGTGGGAAAGAGAATCCAGGGAATTACAGCCAGTCAGCCTCAACTCCATCCCTAGGATGGAGCAGCTAATCCTGGAAGGCATTTCCAGGTAGCTGAAGGGCAAAAGGGCCATGAGGAAGAGGCCCTGTGGGTTTGTGAGGTGAATCATAGGTGACCAAGGCTTTGTGCTGAGCTGTCAGGCATCCAGGGGCAGCCACAGCTTCTCTGGGAATTCCATCCCAGGGGCAGCTGTCAGGGTGGGGACAGCAGGAGATGTGGGTGGACATTGTCCCTGTGTCCCGTGACACCCCCCCTGGGGAGGAGCAGCCTGGACAAGGGGACACTCAGGGGACAGCTCTGTTGTTATCGGGGCCACTGCTCCAGCCAGGCCAGGGTTCTATATTCCCCCAGGAAAAAGGGATTTTTCCAGTGCTGGCTTTCTGGGGGCAAAGCCATGGAATTGCACAGGGAATCAGCACAGTCCTCACCTGGGCTCTGTCCCATTGGTGGCACATCCCTGCTCTGTCCCATCCATGGCACATCCCTGCTCTGTCCCATCCATGGCACATCCCTGCTCATCACAGCTTGGGGTTGGCTGAAGGCTGCAGTGAGGCCAGAGGAAGCCACCAAGTTAATGAGGGAATTAGAGCATCTTCCCTATGGAGACAGGCTGAGGGAATTGGGCTGTGCAGCCTGGAGAGGAGGTTGTGTGGAGACCTCACTGCCCCTCCCAGGGTCTGGAGGGGCACAGGGAAGGCAGAGAGGGATCCTGCAGCAGGAACTGGAGGGACAGGACAAGGGGAATGGGGTCAGACTGAAAGGGAGTCAGTGTAGATTGGATATTGGGAAGAAATCATTCCCTGGGAGGGTGGGGAGGGGCTGGGATGGAATTCCAGAGAAGCTGTGGCTGCCCCTGGATCCCTGGCAGTGTCCAAGGCCAGGTTGGACAGGGCTTGGAGCAGCCTGGGACAGTGGAAGGTGTCCCTGCCATGGCAGGAGTGGAATGAGATGATTTTTAAGATCCCCTCCCACCCAAACATTCAGGGATTTTTAAGGTACCTGAGCTGTGACAACAAACCCTTCAGCCCAGCAGGGCTGCACAGTGACAAATGAGCATTTACATGGAGCTGAGCTTTAATCTTCCAACCCCCCTTTGCTGGAGCTGCTGCTAATTCCATATTGCCACAGGACTCCCAGGAAGAGGCCCCAGGAACTCAAGTTGTGTATAGTACCTTTGTAATCCCAACTCCAGGAGTTCATCTGTTCCCTTTCCTCTCTCCTCCTGTGCTGCTTCTCACCAAAACTCTGCAGATTTTTGCCTCTTTTTTATCCTGCCAAGCACTTCCCCCATCTTTTATCTGCTTTTTACCTGTACATCCTTATCCTCCTCCTGGAGACAGCCTCATCTGCAGGGACTGTGCTGCAGACAAGGAGCAGCAGTTCTGGGGGGTTTAAGGAAATAGTTATCTGAAGATGAGGTGGGGATGGAAGCAGCCAGCTCCAGTTTATCTGCTGTTGCTCCTTGTTAATTGTCACTCGAGAGAAAAAGTGGTTTTATGTTTCCAGCGATGGAGAGCTGATAACTTTTTCTAATTTTACAATCTCGCTCGTTCCAGTCTCATGACTCACATTGGAAAGGGAAAAAGAAAATTGTCTAAAAGATCATATGAGATAACAGCTGAACAGCTGCTTTCTTTGGGCCAGGCTTCTCCCCCTCATTCCCAGGGTAGAGTGAAGCCAAAGACACAGATTGTCCTGCCAGCCTGAGTGCTGGGTGGGGGTCAGACATCCCTCGAGTTGGCTCCTTGCTGGCTCTTTCCATCTGTCTGGCCCTGGGTGTGAAGGAGCTGTGTCAGCAGCCAGACAATCCCAGACTGGTTTGGATTGGAAAGGACCTTAAAATCCATCTTGTTTGGGCAGGGACACCTTCCACTGTCCCAGGCTGCTCCAAGCCCTGTCCAGCCTGGCCTTGGACACTGCCAGGGATCCAGAGGCAGCCACAGCTTCTCTGGGCACCCTGTGCCAGGACCTGCCCACCCTCCCAGGGAAGGATTTCTCCCCCATATCTGATCCCCTCTTCTCCTCTGTCAGTTCAGTCGGTGCTCTGGGAGGTTTTGGGTGCGTTGTACTCATGCAGACCTTTTCTGCTCCCTTTTTGCTCTGCTTTCCCCTCAGCCTTGCAGGTGGACACACTGCACACAGGTCTTTTCTCCTCCTTTTTGGCTGCTGGTAGAAATTCCTGCTGGAAAGAGCTAAGGAATTTCTTCCTCCTCTTGTAGCCATTTGCACTTAGTTATTTTTATGAAGGAGGAATAATGATTTGCAGATGGCAGAGCAGAGCCCTGTAAGAATGTGCCTTTGCTTTAAATGTGTCTTTTTACCGTGGGTTGAAGCCAACAGATTTTAGAGTCAGAGTCAAATCACATGAGGCTGATCAGAGACTGCCAGATTAGATCTGCTCAGATCTGCATTTTGGATTTCTCCCTCACTTTGGTGGATCTTTCCATGGAGAGTCTCAGGATGTCCCCAGTGCTCCCTGGCCCTGCTCTGCTCAGGGGTGTCAGTGGTGCTGCCTGAGGGAACCCCCCAGCCAGTGAATCATGGATTAACAGCTCAGCCTCGGAGATTTGGGGCTCATTATTCTGCTTTTGAATCCTCTCATCATCCCAGTTCTCACCAGTCCTTGCACTCCTCCAGTGAGTCACCAGTGGTGTTTCCAAAGACTTTTTCTTCCTGTGTTTCCCTGCAGTTTCCCTGCTGGTTTATAAATTGGATTTGATGGTGTAGATGAGCTCAGAAAGCTGTGATTGCTTGGGCAGCAGTGGCTGTGCCAGTGTGACTGTGACAGTGTGAGTGTCCCTGTGACAGTGTGAGTGTCCCTGTGACAATGTGAGTGTCCCTGTGACAATGTGAGTGTCCCTGTGAATGCCCCTGTGCCCCTGTGTGTCCCTCTGCCCCTGTGACTGTCCCTGTGACTGTGTGAGTGTCCCTCTGCCCCTGAGTGTCCCTGTGGCTGTCCCTGTGCCCCTGTGAGTGTTCCTGTGTCCCTGTGAGTGTCCCTATGGCTGTCCCTGTGCCCCTGAGTGCCCGTGTGGCTGTCTGTGCAGGGCTGGGGTTATTCTGCAGGTCCTGACAGGGCTATGGCCACAGCATCTGTTATGATAAAACAGAGTTATGCAGAAATTAGCTCTTTAGTCCTAATTAACCTGAGTGCAGGAGGGAGCTGGGGGCTCCCCTGGGTGCAGCTGTGCCCATCCCTCTGCATCCACAGCAGGGAGACTGTCAGGGACAAGGAGCCTTTCCTGGGCACAGACCAGGTGAGCCTGGCTTAAAACTGGTTCCACAAATCCCTGCTTTTGGAGGAATTGGACTCTCTGCTCCCACCTGCATCCCAGGACAGTCCTGCACAGGACTCACATGTCCTCACTCTGGGCCTGTGTCCAGCCTGCAAAGACAAAAGCTTTTAATTTTTCTTTTTTTCAACGTTAATCTGTTTATTCTGTTAAATAAAAACCTAACGACAGCTTGAGCTCCTTGCTGTTGACTGAATATTTTCATCTTTACTCCATGTCTGGTGAGGTTTGTAGGAATTTGGGATTGATTTGGATAGGCATTGCCTTAGGCCTAAAAAATGCTGCTTCCAGCAGGCACTCACAGGAGTGTCCTGCTCCCCAGAGATCAGCAGTATGGGGATGCCAACCCTGAGATCTTCCTAACCAATCCCACGTGTGGATGAGCTCTGTGATATCCATCTCACTTCTCTGGGAATATCTCTCTGTGTCTGGCCCCAGAGCAGGGCTGGCTGTGCAGGTGGGAGGCTACAAGTGCCTTTGGAGGACAGAATGTGGTGGAAGAGACCTTAAAAATCATCATCCCACCCCTGCCATGGACAGGGACACCTTCCACTGTCCCAGGCTGCTCCAAGCCCTGTCCAGCCTGGCCTTGGACACTGCCAGGGATCCAGGGGCAGCCACAGCTTCTCTGGGAATTCCATCCCAGCCCTCCCCAACCTCACAGGGAACAATTCCTTCCCAATATCCAGTCTAACCCTGCCCTCTGGCTGTTTAAATTTCTCTCCAGAGCAGGAAGGGAAAATTAGAGAAAGAATGGTTTTCGGCTATGTTTTCCTTTTTTTGGGGTGTGAAAACTCTGAGGTCTGGTTTTCATTTAGAAAATGCAAAAAAAGGGAAACACTAGCAGTGTGCAAATGAAATATAACAATGGGGTTTGGGCAAAGCAAAGCACTTCTGAGAAAAACAGCAACCCCAGTTGCATTGTCCTGAGTAATTGTTGCTGCCTTTTGGAGGGAGCTGAACACCCCTTAATTACGGATTGCAGCTCGTGTGGGCTTCGACCCCTGACAATGCAGGAATTAATTGCTGCCTTTGAATCCCCCATTTGGTTAACAGCTGCTATTAGTTCGTGTTAAGGGATTTTACAGGTCTGGGACTAAACCCAAATCCCGGTGCCATTGGCAGCAGCAAGGACTCGGCTGGGCTTTGTGCACCACATGTGTGAGCAGCAAAGTCTGGCTTGAAGGCAGGTGGAGTTAATCCTTTTTGTCCTGCAGGTGTGGAGCTGAGGAGGAGTTCAGTGAGGTGGTGGTGGGCTGATGGCCACCGTGGAGGGGTCACTGCTGGTGGTGTCACTGAAACTGAGGGAAAAACAAAAACCCTCCAACAACATTTTAATGTTAGAGAGTCAAGGCATTACTTGATTATCTGGCCAGGATGTTGTTCTGGCCAGGATGTACCACAGAAATCATCTCATCCACACACAGCCTGGCTGTGCAGAGAGAATCATTCCATGATACATGATTTTACTCGAGTCTTCAGATATTTTATACAGTAAAATACATAGAAATGTGTTGGGTCAGTGTTCATTGGTCCAGAGCTGAGCAAACCCCCAGTATTCAGTTTCCCATTGGATCTGAATCTCCTCACCTCTGATGTTAATTAGATTTTTCATTCTTCAATTTTCCTATCAGTCCTTTCCTGCCCAGTTATCTTCAGCCCTGCTGGAGGTGCTCTGGGGTAGCTGTTTGTAGATAGCCACTGCTGGCTGCTGATGTTCTGCTGGGAGCTCTTTAGCTTTGGGTTCCTCCAGTCTGTTGATATGTTGAGCTCCTCAGACCTCACCTGGTAGAGCAATGGCCTGGAAAGGAACCTAAAATTCCTTTTCCTGGGGTAAAGACAAACAGAACCCTTTTGACTAAAGTTATACAAAATTTTTAACTGGTTTATTTTCCAACAGTGGGATTGTGTGGATTTGGGGAGCAGCATCCCCAGTTCAACCTGTGCATGTTGTGTCCTCCCAGTGTTCCCAGCAAAGCAGTGCAGTGCTCAGACTGCTCCAGGACAGCAGTGCCTGTGCTTCTGTTCTGCTCTGGTGCCTTTGTCTGGGGCTGCTGAGGATCAACAGGAATTTCCAAATGGTGTTTCCATGGGAATGGAGTTCCTGGTGCCTGGTGGCCCTGATTGGGCTGTGTCTCCTCCATGAGGACCTTTATGGCACCCCATTTTCTCTCCAGGCTGGCCTTGGGCTCCTGGCCAGCACAAAGCCCAGACAAGGCTGGTGTTTAGGCAGAGATCACCCCAGATCCTGGAGGGAGATCACCCTCATGGAGTCCTGGGGTGCCTTGGGTTGGAAGGACCCTAAAGCTCATCCCATTCCACCCCCTGCCACCTTCCACTGTCCCAGGCTGAGCCACAGCTGCTCTGGGAACTCCATCCCCACCCAAATCCTTCCCAAAATCCCACCTAACCCTGCACTCTGGTGCTTTAAAGTACAAAGAGAAGTTTTTCCCTCCCGTTTTTTCCTGGAGCACGGGGGAAGCTGAGTCACAGCTCCGTGCTGATCTGTCTCAGCAGTAATTAGAGGAGATGAAACCCATCAGTGACAAGCTCTGTCCCAGCAGTTGCAGCTCAGATTCTCATTCCATGCTGCAGAAGGATGAGTAATTCTAAATAGCTCTGCAGACGTTTAAAAGCACCCAAAGCATGACAGGCAGCGCCGAGCAAATGAGAACAAGGTGAGTTATTAAATGCCTGCTGAGCACACACAAAGCCCCATTATCACTGAGCACTGAGACAGGAGCTGGGGTTGTTGTACCTGGGCTCTGCTCCCCTGGGCTGGGGCAGCTTTGGGGACATCACACCTCAGTCCTGCTTTCCCAGCAGCTCCACGGGCTCTGAGCTGGCTGGAAATAGAAATTCAGCTGCTCTCTCCTGGTGCTTCCAGCAAGGAACTTCATTTAAAAATCCCACATTTGCTGGTGGAAGGAGTCTTGCTCTCTACCCTCTGACAGAAAACTTGGAACGCTGCAAAATTCCAGGGAGGAGCAGGAGAATGCCAGCCTGTCCCTGCCTGAGCTGTGATGGCAGTGAGGGAGATGTGAGCTCCAGGCAGATTTATCCCTGCTCCAGCATGGTGTGGGTAACTGTGCCTCACAGAGCTCCCTTCCAGGGGAGATCAGTGAGCAGCTTCCAGTTCAACCAGGGAAGACCTGACAGGGCCTTCCAGCTCCTTTTGCACCTGAATGCAGCTTTTTAATTAACCAAAAACTTCTGCCAGCGTTTTATTCCAGGAGTGCCAGCCCTGGTGGGGACTCTGATGGCACTGGCACCTCCCAGGCAAATCCCTGCCCAGCTCAGGCTGTGGGACCATGCCCAGGGCTGATTTAAAACCCTTGGAGGGGATGGAATTGTTTCCATTTTCCTTCAGGGACTTGGCTCTCACTTTCCAAGTGCAATTTGAGGGGGAGCCAGAACGTGGCCCAGGTCTCATTTGAAAGGGAATTTGGTTGAAGGCTTTTCATTGCTTTAAGTCCTGCAGTGACTTTAAGGCTGCCTGGTGACTCACAGGTACAATAAAATCGAATAAATAAAATAAAATAACCTTAACATGCTGGCATGACTTGCAAAATGTGAGTAGTGTAGGAGAAGTTCTCCTGTGTGGCTTTGCAGGAGCAGAGGGATGAACCAAAATCATCCCTGAGGCTGCAGCAATGGGCACTTTCTCCAGCCGAAAAACTTAGGGATAAATCTGGGAGCAATCAGAGTGGGATCTTCTGATTTTCTGCTTTGTTTCCATCTCTTCTGGTTCTGTGTGTTCACAGGAAATGTCTATATTTGTCATTTCACACTCGTGCCAAGCCCAGGGATGCTGATGAATTAGAGACTAATAACAATTAGTGTTGAAATCTAAACAAATGAGCAAGGAATGAGTCACAATTTCAGTGTGACCCGAGGACACAGCACTGCTCATTGTCCCTTTCCTTCTGCCTTGCTCACTTTCTACATTCTGCTTTCCAAAACTCATCACTTCTATTTGGGTTTGCAAATGCATTTCGGAAAAAAAGCCTGAAAAGTTTCCAAAACTGAAGTTCAAAAATGTAGAGTTGATGATGATGATGATGTTTGATTGCACTAAATCTGAAATTTGGCTCCATTTCATTTTTATTATCAATTATTGGGAGTTTTGAAGTTCATGCAAACCCAGAAATGCAGACACCCTCCGTTCTGATGAGCTCTGAATGAGACTCCATCCATTCTATTGAAATGCTCCATTTCCCTTTTGGCAGAATTTCCCTGGAATCGCCACATCCCAGGTTTTTAAAGATAAAGTTTTTTCGATGCTTTTGACTCATCCCTATTTTTCAGACATGGGCAGGCTGAATTCACAGCAAATCAGGGAAAAGTGTGAGACCATAGCAGGGCTGTTGTGTCCTTTGATGTCGCTGTTGAGCTGCTAGCAGAGAGAGAAAACCCAGTTCTCCATGTGGCATAAAAGAGAGATTTTATTATTTAATTCCAACTTATATAGACTTTTCAAAGGTCATCCAGATTGGTCAGTTTAAAACCTCCCCCTGGGCCTGATTAGCCAGGCCTGAACTGTCCAAATCTCGAGGCACTGTTTTTAATAACATCCAAACTTTATCTTTGTTTATAAAACACAGGAAGAAGAGAGAAAAGAATTCTCACGGGAAAGGTCTGTGCTAGCCACACTTTGTTTTCAGGGTGCAGTGGAGTCTCACAAATTAAATTATAGGATCATGGAATATCCTGAGTGTGAAAAGACACGCAGGGATCATTGATCAGCTCCTGTCCTGCACAGACACCCCAAATCCCACCCTGGGCATCCCTGGCAGTGCTGTCCAAACACTCCTGGCAGCCTCAGGCTGTGCCCATTCCCTGGGCAGTGCCAGCACCCTCTGGAGGAAGAACCTTTCCCAAAACCCACCCTAAACCCCCCTTTGCCACAGGGAGTGTGTCCTGTGCTGCTGCTCTGGGTTTTAAAGCCTCTGTTGTGTGTTTGAAAAGAATCAAATGGAAGGAGCTGCTTCAGCAGGGAGGTTATTAGTGCTGGGGTGCCCTTGAATGGCAAGGCTCGGATTTGGAGGAAAAAGCTGAAATGAGACATTTTCCATTTTATGATTTCGTCTGTGGAGAAAGTCCTTTTAATCTCAATTTAATGAAAGTCGGCTCAAGACGTGGGAGTGACTGAGAGTGCTTGGGAGAGACAGGAGCAAAGCTTGAAGGATGAAATTCTCCTTCAGCTGAGGCAGAATTTGGGACAGGGCTGGGTAACAACCATCCTCCTTTTGGAAGGATGTGATGCTTCATTTCTAGGGGAATTCCAAGCCGAGGAAGACGTGGCAGAATGGATTAACTTGGTGACAGGGACATCAGCAGCTGCCACCTCTGTCAGCCTGCCAGACCCACAAGCAGGGTTCCCTCTGGCCTTGCTTGCTGGTGTTGGGATGTCCTTCAGCCTCCTGCTCTTCTCCTTTCCCTCTCTCCTGGAGCAGAGGTGGAATAAGCAGAGCAGGATGCTCCCCTGAGCCTTGATCTTGTCCTTCATCAGTGCCTCTCCTTCAGAGAGCCCCACCCAGCCTGTCCTTGCCCATGGTGACCTCCAAAAGATTGGTCCAGCTGAGAGAGGGGACAGGAGTGTCCCCTCCATGGGCCTGCCATGGATAAATCTCTGGAAAGGTTTGCACCAGGAGCTTGGCCAGAGGGGTGGGTGACATCACAGAGAGCTTTAGCCTTGCTGCCTGCTGAGGCCATCAGATCTGCTGGCAGTGCCACTCTGTCCCACAGACTGCTGGGACAATCCATGCAGGCTGGGACACTGGGAAGGCTGTCCCTTGTCCCCTGCTGGAGCTCCAGGGGCACTAGAAGCTCACTGGGTTTGTGTCCTGCTGCAGAACAAAGCCCTTGCTGCCTCTGGTGTTGGTGTCTTGTCCCCACCCCACCTTCCACTATCCCAGGCTGCTCCAAGCCCATCCAGCCTGCCTTGAATTCTCTGGGTGAGGAATCCATGGCTAAGAAATCCATGTTTTTCGCTGCATTCTCTGCTCTCTGGCTCTCATTGAAAAAAGGGAGAGAAATTTTCCTTCTCCACAGCCTGACTTCCTTCCCTGCCTGCTCCAGCTGCCCCTCCACAGTCCTGGAGCTGCAGGAAGGGGAAGGGCTGCAGGAAATTACTTTCCCCAGGGACACTGAGTCCACAGCAGGATGTGGAACAAGTTGTAAAAATTATCTTCCTGGAAATGTCTGACTAGAGAATAATCGTTTTCCTATTCTTGGTGGGGTTTGAGGCTCTTTTCCAGGGAATGGTAATGGATTCCTTCTGTTGGAATCAAACCTCTGAGTGTGTGAGCTCCTGTGAGTGTACACAGGGAAATAAATGGAAGCAGTCATTGTTTTTATCAACAGGCTTCCTTGGGAAAAAGAATTCCCCAGGAGCTCTTTTATGGCCCTGAAATAGCAATTTGGGTGACAATCTGACTGCACTGTGGGGCTGCATCACTTCCACTGCTGTTATCCCTAATTGGGAGATCAAGGACAAGAGGAGTCAGGGAGAAGATAAGGACTGGGCTGCTGGTATTAAAATGTAATCTCGAAATTACCCAGTGCTGAGTGAGATTGAGTGCTGCTAACCAGGCTGGCAGTGCCTTTTCAGGGAGTCAGGGCATTGTTATTCTGCAGAGAGTTTATTTATTTATTTTTACTTATCTATTATTTTATTTATATTTATTTTATTTATTTTTATTTCTTTATTATATATGGAGGGATGAATTCATTAGGGATTTCAAAAAGTGATGTATTATGGAAATAGAAACAAGCGGATGTTGGGTGATCTTAAATAACGACTATGCAGTTGTGGACTTCAAAATGGAATTCTTAAAATTTATTTGATATTTAGGGAGATTTTCCTACAGAACAGGATGAAGGAGGGCACAGCAATGTCCAAGGAGTAAGCAGAATCCTCTCAGATAAATTCAGGAAAGTTTTCCTATCTGATTTTCTCACAGTCTCTGTTCTGCCCATTTCACACCAAATAAATAATATCAACTTTGTAAATAAATCAATGAGCCAAGTCCATGACCCCTCCAGAGGTGCTTTGCTTTGCTTTGATCCACAGCCTTGAGATGCAACTCGTGCAGAAATGACTGTTTGCACCAATATCCAGCACAGTTTAATTCCCTCCAGGGATTTGACTGCCCAGGAAAACAGGCCTTTTATTGCCTGTCAGAATTCCTTAAGGTTTATCCCTGCTCACTTGGCAATGTGCCTGTGCTGCTCAGCTCTCCTGATTCAGCTCCTCTGCTAGAACTTTATTGGAGGCTTGGATCAGTCAAAGCAGAGATGGAGCTTTAAAAGGCTCCAAGCACCTCTGCTTTGTTCTGAGAGACCCCAAGCTCAGTTCAGCTCCTTCTGTGCTGTTTGCTGTGTGGCCAAAAGGAATTTGTCTCCTGATCCATCTCAGCATCCCATAATAACCTGGGAAACATCCCAGCCTTGGGTTTCACTCTGCTACCAGAGGGCACTGACTGTCCAGGAGTTATTTTACAGTGTCTGGGAAGAGGTTAATTGAAAAGAGAAATTAAATGGGGCACAATAATCCAACCTGGAGAAGTTCCTGAAGGGATCTTCTCAACTGGAATAATTCTCAGGACATGGAGATTAGAACATCTGGTAAACACTGCAGTAGACATTGGAGTTTAAAATGTCCCTAGAAGAAAAATTCTGCTATTTCAGTATCTTCAGCTGGGGCTGGAGTGCCATCCCATATTGGGACAGCTCTGTCCTCCTGACTGTGCCTCAGCTGGACACCAGGGCTTGTAAAAGGAGGGGACAAAGTTCAACAGCACAGAAAGAACTTTTCAGGATGCTCAGGGGAAGAACCAAGACAGGATTTCACACCTTCTCTCCCCAAGTGCAGTGCTGTCCCCACTGTGACCCTACTTATCCATGGCAAGCATCTCTGCACAGGAACTGTGGGACAATTCAGGCTGGAAGAGACTTCTGGATCAGCTTTGGGAGGATCAGCTCAGCCAGCCCTTCCTTGCCATGCACAGGGGTGCAGGAGCAGGACAGCCCAGCTGGGGTGGCACAGGTGGCTGTGGCAGTGCAGGGAAGGGTGGCTCTGCTGCCACCTCAGATCTCCTCAAGGGAGTTGGGTCATCCCAAACATTGCAATCTGAACTATGTTCCTTGCCTGGGGTGGGTTCCATTTAGGGAGAGCTCATGAAAAAACCTGGGCTCTTTTCTTAAGGTCTGTGATTCTTCAATTGTTGTGACTAATGCCAACACAAAAGTTCCCTGTAGGTAAAGATGATTGACCAAAATACATTTGCATTTCCATGCCACCAACACAAGGCTCACTAAAGCGGGGGATGTCACCCCTGGCTGTGCTGGGTGTCCCCCACAGCCCTCAGCAGATCCATGGGGATCCCTTGTGGGCTCACCACAAAGCTGTGGCTGCTGCTGCTGCTTGGACAGGGAGCCTGAAACCCTCTGGGAAACACCCTGGGAGTTGTGCTGAAGGCAGGAATTACCATCCAAACAAGGCTTAGATCAAGATTTGATTGAGTGTTAATACTATTAATAATAGAAGTAGGACTTGTCTCTAGTTTAATCACTTCTGTGCAGAACAGGAGGATAAAAATGATGTTGCATCAGATCCATTTTTGCTTCCAGCCCTTCCAGATCTGTCTGGGTGCTCCTGGCTGTTCCCTGGCTGTGCTGGAAAGGTTGCATTTCTGGCTGCTGTGAGAAGTTGCAGGGCTCAGGAAGCAGTGGCCACTTGCCCAGAGTTGATCTGCATCAAGGAAATGCTGTGAGCTTTAGGAAACCAACATCCAGCAGGGAGGACAAGCCCTGGGCACTCCCTCTGGGAACATCTGGGGGTGAAGGGAGAGTCCAGATGTGCCCCAAGGTCTGGGAGTGTCCATGGATAGATGGGCTGCAGCACAGCCTCACCTGAGCACTGCCCCACACAGAGCTTCCAAAATCTCCAGCAGAATTCCAGCTCAGAAGCTGCTCTGTCCTGTGGGAGATGCTTCAGGAGCTGCCCACACTTGGTGCCACCAGGATGGGAGGAGCAGCAGTTAGGAGGTTGTTAATCCAAGCAAGCCTCTGCACAGGGCTTTACCTGGGATTGACAGGAATTTTAACATCTTTTTTGGAGCTCTGTGACAATCACTTACCAGGGAGTTTGCAGATGGGACTTCCAGAGCCACAGGGATTGTTCAGGTTTTAAACTTCCCTATTTGAAACTTTCCTGCTTGGAGTTGCAAATGTTCATTATTTCCAAGGACGTGATGGCTCCACTGGAGAGGGGATTTTAACTCTGCCAGGGAAAACAAGCAGATGGTGGAGATAGTGGCAAAGATGGACAGAGCTCCTGGTCTGCAACCATCTGCTTTGGAGCTTGGCTGGACATTTCCAGCCTGCAGCTGGGCTGGGGCAGGAGCAGCCCATGGATGAGGATCCATCCTGGGGAAATGGGCTCATCCTTGTGTCCCTTGCCCTGCCCGTGGGCATCACTGCAGGGACAGCTGGTGGCACTGCAGTGTCCCTGGGGGTTGGCAGGACACAAAAGCAGGGTTTGTTTGGCTGCTTTGGACTGCTCTCAGCTTCAGCTCTGGGCATTGCCTGCTGTCTGACCCACGATCAGCTGGAATGGAATTCAGGATGTCCAACTCTGGGGTCCTCAGCACAGCAAGGAGCTGCTGGAGGAGTGCAGAGGAACTCCAGGGTGAGCAGAGGGATGGAGCAGCTCTGCTGGGAGGGAAGGCTGGCAGAGCTGGGATTGTTCAGCTGGAGAGGAGAAGCTTTGGGGTGACCTTACTGCAGCCTTCCAGTGCCTAAAGGGACACCAAGAGAGCTGGAGAGGGACTGGGGACAAGGGATGGAGGGACAGGACACAGGGAATGGCTTCAGACTGATAGAAAGTAGGTTTAGATGGGATATTGGGAAGGAATTCCTCCCTGTGAGGGTGGGCAGGCCCTGGCACAGGGTGCCCAGAGAAGCTGTGGCTGCCCCTGGATCCCTGGCAGTGTCCAAGGCCAGGCTGGACAGGGCTTGGAGCAGTCTGGGACAGTGGAAGGTGTCCCTGCCATGGCAGGGGGTGGGACAAGCTTAGGAAACGTCATCTGTGTGGCTGTGAGCACTGACAAGGAGTCAAATGTGTCCCTGGGTGTCCCTGTGCATGTCCCTGCTCACAGCCACACCCAATCCCCACACCCAGGCCCTGCCTCACTCCCTCCCTCTGCATTTTCCTGCTCTGGTTCTGAGCTCAGGAGATGCTCTTTTGGCAGATTCCTTGAGCAGTTCCCCAGTGGCTGAGTCCCAGTCAGTCTGATCCTCGCAGGAACATCCCTGGAGGAGCTTGACTCCCTCCCAGCACCTTCCCATCAGGAATGATGGGAATATCTGTAATTCCAGATCACAGACCAGTGCTGGATTTTCAAGGACTGGGAGCAGCTCCGTGGATTTGGGAGCTGTCAGCTCAGGAGCTGCTCCATCCCTCAGCTGCCTCTCTCTCTCAATAATTCTGTTTCAGAGGCACCTCTCATGGTTCCAAAGCTCCCTGGCACCTTCCCCTCCTCCTGCCCCTCCCCACATGGAATCCTGCTAGGCTGAAGAACCGTCTGTGGATCATTTTCTCCAAAGCCTTTTTTGTGCATGAAAAATTGATCAAAATCCTGGGGAGCTATTTATGCTGTTTTATTTTTACAGCTCTGACAGAAATGGTAATAGGAAAATGAGATCGAGATGCTTTTGGTACATTACTGGCAATAAAATAATAAAAAAAAAAAAAGAGCAACCTCCAAGCAGTTCAGGGTCAGATCCTGCAGGTAATTCCTGAGCTAGGAGTGCACAAAGCCCAGCATGTTCTGCACTTTTTTGCAAGGCTTCCAGGTATTGTTGATGCTGTTTTTAAGGCACTTTTCTTTTATGAGTCTGTAATAATCTTTGCATTATGCTATTACAACATAATCAGGTCCTTGTCACGCTGCCAAGGCTGAGCAGATAACATCAGAGCGCCGAGGAATTTCAGCTCTGAGCTCATTAGGAGAGACCCAGATTTGTTCCACGATAGTTGCAAGGCTCTCCTGAGCTCTGTGCTCTGCAGGGATGTTCTCTCAGCCACCTGGGGGCTGAGCAGGCAGAGCTGGGCTCCAGCAAAGCCTGGCACTTCAGCTGGGAGAGCATCTCTCCAAGATGGGAGTTAAAAATACTCTGCTCCTCTTAAAAAAAGAAAAAGCAAACCTTTGGGAGCACTAAGATGACAAAGCTACAGTGGCTGTGGGTGCTGTAGTTTCATTTCAGAGATATTCAGATGTCACTCCTGATGCACTGGCAGTGAAATGCTGCTTTCCAGCAGTTTTTCCAAGCCAGGGGGATGTGGACATTCACCATGCCAGAGGATCCTCCCCATGCTGTGCTTTGGGATCAGAATCTTTGAAATGCAGCTTCCCAGCAAGCCCCTTCTTGTGGATCTTACCAGGTGATAAAGTCAGATCCATACCAGGAGCCAGGAGAGATGCACTGTGTAGAACAGGTGGGGCTGCATTTGTTGGAGGATCACAGCATGAATTTTTCACTGGAAAAATCTCCAGTCTGAGCAAACCCCATTGCAGTGTGTGGGAATGATTGTCCTGGAGAAATCCCTGCTCTGCATGGATGGGAACCTTGCTTTCTTCTGACCTCTCCAAGATGTCAGATGTTGAACTGTTTATGTCCCTTGAGGATGAAAAGGTTATTACCCATATAACCATTTTTGCTGCAGGTTAGGGATTGTGGAGTTCACCTGATCCCACTCTCCTTTGGCATTTTGAGTTGTCATTACAGAAGGAATTAATTTAGTCCTCTCAGCAGGAAAAGCCTCTGGACACTGGACAATTTGGACATTTCTGTAATTGGTCTGGCACAGGACAGTCAGGAACCTGCCCAAAGTGGTGTGGTCCATGAGGATAACACGTGACAAAGGGAATGCCAAAGAAGGAGAAAAATTCTTTTTAAAAAATGTATTATAACCCTCTCTTCCCCCTTCCATTCTCTGCTGGAATGGGCTTGGGCTGGAATGGTCAGGCTGGGATATTCAAAAATCCCAGTTTAGGGAGATTACTGTGCCTGATCTGGCTGCTTCTGATCCTCCCAAAAGGTTTGGTGTGGCCTCAGGACTGAGGACAGGAATCTCCAGGTGTAGCAGTGAAATCCCTTCTCCTGTTCCAACTGCAGGACTTGGTTCTCCTTCCCTTCTCCCTGGAGGTCTCCAGGAAAACTCCTCAGCTGTTCAGGACGGAGCTGTGTAGGGATTTCCAGCAGGATGCTCTGCTGGGTCTGTCCAGGGCTGCTGCCTCTGCCAGGGATGTGCTTTGGTCCTTGAGCTTGGGAATGCTAATCCACCCCCTGGCCCTGGATGTGGCTAGGATGTGGCTCTGGATGTGACTGGGATGTAGCTCTGGAGGTGGCTCTGGATGTGGCTCTGGATGTGGCTCTGGATGGGATCTTTGCTCAGTCTGCAGCAAAACATCCCCAGAGGTGTCCCAGTCACTGCTTTGGATCAATCCCACACCCCCTGGTCTGTCCTGATCTGTGAAAATCCACATTTTCCTCTTCCAGGAGTGCTTGCTTCCACCTGCAGAGATCAAGAATTCCCCATTCCCCGGCTGAGCAAGTGCAGAGCTCCCAAGGCAGCTGATTTCCCTCCCTTTGTTCCCCTCTGTGTGGTTCCTCAGCTCCCCTTCATGTCATTCCACTGCTGAAGCTCCTGCTGGGATGGTGACAGGGGACAGTGGCACTGCCAGAGCCTGGAGGAGCACTCCAGTGAGGATTTAGGATCCAACGACCATCTTTATATAAATGTATCCGTGGAAAACATCAAATATCAGCCTGCTGGGTGTGAGTTACAGAATGGGATTGTCACCCACAAAGAGCAGCAGCTGCTGGTGGGGAGGTGTTTATCTCCCAAAATTGGGGTGGAACAGCTGGCTGTTGTCCCACTGCCACATCCCACGAGCCCTGTGCCAGGGAAACAAAGGAAATAAATATTCTCAGGGGGTACAGAGGTTTGGGGGAGCAACTTCTTCATCCCATTCCTGTCAACACGAGCTTGGCCCTGGGGACCTGCTGCCCTGGTGTCCATGGGGACATGGCAGAGGACACAGCCCAGGTGGGAACAGGAAGGGTGGGAAAGCTGGGAATGTGTCTGTGCTTGTTGTTTGTTCCCACAGAAGGAACCATTTGGAGAGATAAAGTCTCTCAGAAGTGTACAAGAGAAATTATTCTTTCTTTGCCTTTTCTGCTGTTTCTCAGTTTGATTATTTAGCCCTTTGTTCTGCTGCTTTCTGGATTATTTCAGCTGCCCCCAGTAACTGTGTTTTCCCCTTAACTTTGGGAGTTACTTTTCAAAGGAGGGAGGGGAGCAAAGATAAGGCAAAGCTGTTAAGTGGGAAATCTATGGCTAATTAGGGCAGGGGGTCGCTAATCACCTCAGGAATGAAGTTATCAGCTGAAAAGCCTGGAGTGAGTGGAATGAAAGTTAGGGAAGGGTTTTCCCCCATTTCCTGCTGGCCCAATACATTGAGAGATTCCAAGTTTCCCTTGCAGACACTTCCTGACACTGTTAGATGTCTCTTTGCATGAACTGCAGAGCCTGAGCTGCTCCAGGAGGTGCTCCAGTCTGAACAGTTCACATTTGGCTGAGCTGTGAGCAAAGCCCTGCTTTTCCATGCTGAATCTTCGGGATTTTCCTTGCAAAATAATTACAAGTGTATTCCCCAGCAGCTTTCTGCAGAACACGTCAAAGATCTCCGGATGATGGATTTGTTTTCTATTTGTTTCCCTGGGATTTCTTCCCTAGAGTTTGGTGTTAGCTGGTTGTTTATAAATCCCAGCATAGTCCATGGGTTTGTGTGTAGATTGATGGAGCTGTTATGGAGTCACCCTCATTTTCTAGGGGGAACAGGTCTATTTTTAATTCTGTATCATTTCACTGGTGAATGAGTGGCAATTTAATTGTAGTGTGGGAATGGGAATGTCAGAAAACAGAGGGAAACTTGAGACTTGCTCATCATCTTTACCCTGCTGAGTTACTGTGCCCTGAGCCTCTGAGCATGGCTTTGTGTGGGAGGGAATATTCCCAAGGGATGGAGGGACAGGACACAGGGAATGGCTTCCCACTGCCAGAGGGCAGGGATGGATGGGAGATTGGGAAGGAATTGTTCCCTGGGAGGATGGGGAGGGGATGGGATGGAATTCCCAGAGAAGCTGTGGCTGCCCCTGGATCCCTGGCAATGTCCAAGGCCAGGTTGGACAGGGCTTGGAGCAGCCTGGGACAGTGGAAGGTGTCCCTGCCATGGCAGGGGTGGCATTGGATGGGATTTAAAGTCCCTTCCAACCCAAACCCTTCTGGGATTCTGTGATTCCATGAAAAATCTAACAGGATTCCTTAGGAGGAAGGTAACCTGTGTGTTAAAGGGCTTTGCTGGGATAAATTGCTGCTCAATCCAGACAGAAATGGTTCCCAAAGCTCCTCCTGCCCTCAGTGACAGAGTGCCACAGGGGTGAAGGCACTGCAGGCTGGGACAGCAGGGCAGCTGCTCTCTGCCTCAGCCAGGTTATTCCAGTGTGGCAATTTCCAGGTGGTTTGTGCAGATATTCCTGAAGTTTAAGGAAGCTGACATGAATTATTTAACTAAAGCACAGAAGGACAGCAGTGCAACTGTGTGACTCGGAGCAGGCTGCTGGTAAATCACATTAATTATGGTTTAAAATAATTATGCTGATTTTAAGTTACCTAACAAATCCCCAAAAGTACAAAAGCAGGAGATGCTGGAGATCACCCTGGACTGGAAGATTTCTTCAGTGTGGTGGTTGAGCCCAGCAGCTTTGGGATCACCCAAGGGCAGAGCTCATTCCCCTATTTCACCAAGGTGAAATACTCTATTTCTAGAATTTCTAGAATATCTAGAAATAGAAACTCCTTTCTGTTGAGAAATAGAAGACCTGAGCAGGCAAGAAGCACAGGCAGTTTCTGCCTTGGGAATATTCCTTTAAAACCACATTTTTTCCCTTTGGGATTGCCTAGTTCAGCTGGGATTTGCTCTGCCTGTGGCACCATTTGGAGTGTCCATTGCTGACTTGGCTGGGGTGGGAGGAGGATGGGAGGGACAGGCAGGTCCTCCTCTCAGAGCTCAGCTCTGAATCCACTCTGGGGACAGGAAATTGGCTTTGCAGAAAGATCAAAGGGCAGAGCAGGAGCAGAATGGGAATTTTTTGCTCCGTGTTTATACATCAGCTGATAAAACAGGGCTCAGGGGTTTTGGAGTGCAGCAATCCAGGTGGGACAGCATGAGGAGCAGGGTTATCCCAAGGGAAGGTGTCCTTTCTCCTGTCACCTGGGATGGGTTAAAGCCACCCCTGGGAGGTGACACTGGCCACTGATCCTGGCAGGAGGCTCCTGGTGCTGCTGGAGCAGGGAATGGAGCAGTGTCCCTAAAAATCAGGGAGCACAGATGGGAGGAAAGGTGGTGAGCCTGGAAGGGATCCCAGAAACGCTGGGTGTTGTGATAACTGTGCAAAATGGTGAAGCAGAGCAGCCTGCAAAATGGGGGAAATAAACTGGGATTAGTAGGAATTCCTGCTTGGAATGATGGCCCAGGGCCTGCTGTCCTGCAATCCTCTCTGGGAGGTAAATAACTTCTTGCTGCTGACAAACAGGCAGGGAGGAATCCAGCTATGGCCAGCTCTCTGTGTGGGAGACAAACAGAGGATCTCACCAGATTTTATGAACTTGTAAACTGTGATTTAAGGGAATTGGGAGCAGCACGTGAAAGAACAATAATGCACAAATGGTTTCAAGAGGGGGAAATCTGTCCCTGCCATATGTTTCACTGACTCATCCCTCCTGCAGGAGGGGATCTTGGAATTGTTTGAACTGTTCCAGGCGCTAATGCTTTGTATTTAGGAGGAAATGCAGCACGGATCCTGTGCTGGGTGGAGGAATAGAGCTGATCCCTCTAAAGCTCTGGGCACAGGGTAAGCCAGCAGTGCTTTGGGCTGGAAGGACAGAAAGATCCTGCAGTTCCAACCCCAGAGATCCTCGCTGTGTGTCTCAGTGTTGGGCAGAGGCAAGGCTGGCTGTGGGTCACAGTGCTGGTTTGAGATGTCAGGCTGTGCTCACCAGGATATCATGCAGTGCTCCAAACTCCCTCCTTGCTCTTCTCTGTGTCACTGAAATCAGGATGAAAATAAAATCCCTCTAACTCTGTATTTGAAGTGAGAGAGAATCAGGCATCACTTTATTTTCTGGCCAGGATGTGCCAAGGAGAACATTCCATACACATGTTTTTTACAAGCTTTTCCTCCTAACTTTGTACAGTTAAAACCCAGAGAGATGGGTTGGTTCAGTGGTCATTCCTCTAAAGTTGTGTAGCCCTTAGGATTGAGTTTCCTACTGGATCCAAATTTCTTCACCTCTGATGTTAATGAGATCTTCACTCCTTGATTTTCTCAGCAGTATTTTCTGGACTAGATGTCCAACCATGCCAGAGGCAGGTCTGGGGTAGATGCTCATGGATGGTTGTTGATGTTCTGTTGATTTTCTGTTGATGGTCTTTATATTTTTGGGTATTTTTTGGGCTACTCCCAGTCTGTTGATATGTTAAGCTTATCTCCATAGAGTGGTGCTACATCACTTAAAAATATTCTTTTAATTCCTTTCCCCAAGGCGAAGGCAAACCAAGCCTGACTGGAGAGAAATAAAATAAAATAAAATAAAATAAAATAAAATGAAATAAAATGAAATAAAATGAAGTAAAATATAAAAAAGGTAAAATAAGGTAAAATAAAATAAAGTAAAATAAATTAAAATAAAATAAAATAAAGTCAAAAAATAAAAGGTAAAATAAAAAAAATGAAAATAATATAAAAATAAAATAAAAAATAAAGTAAAATAAAACAAAATAAATAAAATAAAATCAAAACCAAAATATAAATGAAAGAAAAAAAAAGTAAATAAAAATAAAAATTAAAACAAAATAAAGTAAAAGGAAATAAAGTAAAATAAATACTAAAATAAGGTAAAATAAAATCAATTTAAATAAAGTAAAAGAAAATTAAAAAATTAAAAAATAATGTAAATAAAAATTAAAATAAAAATTAAAACTAAATAAAGTAAAATGAAATAAAATAAAATAAAAAAATAAAGTACAATAAAACAAAATAAATAAAAAACCCCAAAATATAAATAAAATAAAATAAAAATAAAAAATAAATAAAGTAAATAAAAATTAAAATAAAAATTAAAACTAAATAAAGTAAAATGAAATAAAATAAAATAAGGCAAAATAAAATAAATTTAAAGTAAAAGAAAATAAAAAAATTTAAAAACAAAGTAAATAAAAATTAAAATTAAAAATTAAAATTAAATAAAGTAAAATGAAATAAAATAAAAATAAAAATAAAATAAAATAAGATAGAATAAAATAAAAATAAAATCGTATTTTTAAAGTGTATTTCCTTGCACTCTGCTCTGCTGCAGGTGTGGCTGTGCGGGGGCAGCATGGAGGTGCTGCCCTGCTCGCGGGTGGCTCACATCGAGCGCAAGAAGAAGCCCTACAACAACAACATTGGCTTCTACACCAAGCGCAACGCGCTGCGCGTGGCTGAGGTCTGGATGGACGACTACAAGTGGCACGTCTACATCGCCTGGAACCTTCCCCTCGAGGTACAGCCTGGCTCTGGGTCATTTCGTGTTTAATACTGGAATTATGGAGCATTTGGTGTCCCTTAACCCCCCAGCTCAGCCCCAGCAGAGCTCCCTGGGCTTTGAGGAGAGACTGAAAACCCTGCAGGCTCTGGGGGGTTCCTGCTGTTCCACAGCCTCTGCATTTTCCTTTCTGAGAGTTAAACCTGCATTGTGGTGTTCATCTCCCCCCTGAGTGTTTTCCCAGCGTGAGGGTGTAACAAAAACTGTGGGAAAAACAAAAACCCTCCAGTTTTTTAGTGTCAGAGAGTCAAGGCATTACTTGATTATCTGGCCAGGATGTTGTTCTGGCCAGGATGTACCACAGAAATCATCTCATCCACACACAGCCTGGCTGTGCAGAGAGAATCATTCCATGACACATCACATTTACTAGATTTTTCAGGTATTTTATACAGTAAAATACATAGAAATGTATTGGGTCAGTGTTCATTGGGCCAGAGTTGAGCAAACCCCCAGTATTCAGTTTCCCATTGGATCTGAATCTCCTCACCTCTGATGTTAATTAGATTTTTCATTCTCCAATTTTCCCATCAGTCCTTTCCTGCCCAGATGTCTTCAGCCCTGCTGGAGGTGCTCTGGGGTAGCTGTTTGTAGATAGCCACTGCTGGCTGCTGATGTTCTGCTGGGAGCTCTTTAGCTTTGGGTTCCTCCAGTCTGTTGATATGTTGAGTTCATCAGACCTCACCTGGTAGAACAATGCCCTGGAGAGAAACCTAAAATTCCTTTTCCTGAGGTAAAGACAAACAGAACCCTTTTGACTAGAGTCATACAAAATTTTTAAACTGGTGTATTTCCAACAAGAGGATGTCCTGGCCCTGCCCTGCAGGTGGAGTCTGTCTGGAGACTCGTTTGGTGGAGGATTGCTGATGGCAGCATCATTAGTTAGAGGTTCATTCCTGTGTCACACCCAGCCCAGCTCGGGTTCCCAGCTGATCCTTCCCTTCCTCCCCATGGCTGTGTGGCCCAGGGGCTGAGACTCTGTTTTCCCAGTGCTGGAAGGTTTGAAGGTAAAGGATTGAAGGTTGGTGGCTCACAGGAGATCCCTTTTCCCCTAAACTTTCTCCTTAAAGAGCTTTGGTGGTTCCTTTTATTTGTACCCACACATGGTCAGGTTATCTTGGCTCTGCCACATGAACTTAGGATGTAAACCCTGCCATGTCCCAGCCTGGTGGATCTTGGGGACACCATGGGTGCCACCAGCAGGTCCAGGTGAGCCTGCCAGGGACACATCCTGCACAGGGATCACTGCTGGGAAAGCTCCACAGCTCCAGAAGTAGTTTCTGCAGCTCCAAGGCTCTCCCTGGGCTCTGCAGGTTTCTAATCCTGGAAGCCAAGAGCATCTCCTGGCTCCAAATGCTGCCTGGAGCAGCCCTGAAGGATCAATCCCATTCCTGCTCCAGGGAAGGAGCAGGGAGGTGGGGATGGGGAGGCAGTGATGCTCCCTGGATTCTGGCTGGGATGAGCAGCTGAAGGAGCACTGGGGCTGCTCAGTTTCAGTGTGAGGCCAAACTGGTGCCACAAGTGTCCAGGACCCCTGTGAGCAGTTATTTCCAGCCACCTCTCAGTGCTAAAAATGAACCCAAAATATTCCTGCTTGGCAAGGCTCAGAGAGCTGCTGAGTCCTGGTGCTGCTGGGGGAGAATTCCCAGCTGCTGTCTGCTCCAGGCCTCTGGAAAAACAGGAAAACACAAAAACCTGAGCTGCTGCTGCAGCTTTCTGAGGAAAGCTTCCATCTGGGGAGAGCTGCTGGCATTCAGAGCCACAGCTTTGTGCTGCACTAGGGAGCAGCCTGGGAAGGGAGCTGCAGGTTTGAGGTCCTGGGCTGGGGGAATCCAGGGCCAGGTGGTACAAAACCAGCAGGAAACACAGGAATAGAGATGGAGAGAAAAGCTGTTTTCCCAGAGGGCCCTGCCTGGGACAGGCACCACTCCAGGGCTGGGGAGAGGAGGAGTTGCCTCCAGGGCTGAGTGAATTCTTAACAAGAGGCTTCAGGATCCAGATGGGTGGGGATCAGAAATCCTGCTCCTTGGGCTGCCTCCTTTCTCGAGGTGAGACACCATGCTCCTGCTCAGGAACAGCTTTGAGCATGGCAAAAAACTGGATTCAAATCCATCCTGTAGAGCTCAGAAAAGGCAGCATCCCATGGATCACAGGTCTGGGTGATCCAAAATCCGTTTGAGATTTTTATCTGGGTCTTGCCAGTAGGTCTGGGTTCCCCAAAATCCATTTGAGTTTTTTATCTGGGTCTTACCAATCAAATCGAGATTTCATTTGAGGGAAGCCTGGTTGGATGAGGGTATTTTATGGATATGCACTGGATTATTTTGGGATGCCAAGGCAAAGCCCTGCCCTGACTCTCCCAGGTGCTGCCTTTGGGCTCCATCTCCCCCCCTCAGATCTCAGCCTGTCCCACCTGTCTCCACTGAATCATCTTCATTTTTACCTCTCAGCTAGCAGGGGCACATTAAAATGGTGTCTCTTTTCTAAAGCAGAGTGAATAATTCATTAGGAGATCATTACAAGCGTTGTAATGGAAAATTGCTTTCCCAGTTGTGTCTAATGATCGCTGGGAAAGGCAAGAGCAGGAGCTGAAACAGAGTGGGAATGAGGCACCTGCAGGAAAAAGGGGCTGCTGCCTTTAGCTTCCTTCCCCTGCTATATGCTCCCCCAAATTCCAGGATGGAATAAAGGGGGGCAGCTCTCCAGCCCCTGCTCCCAGCCCCTGCAGGGTTATTTATTCCTCAGGGACAGCTCTAGCTGCTTTTCCCTCTGCTGGAGCAGTGGTCCTGCCGTGTCTCCAGGGAGACCATTCCACCCTGGAATTGTCCAAATTGCCAAGAGGTTTTTCTGAGCTTCAGCCTCAACCTCTCTTCTCATGCAATTGGGATCCTTTAGTCTCAGCTGTCTGCCTCTGCTGTGTTTGAATCTTAAACCTTGCTCTCTTTTCTTCATTCTTTCCCCATTTATTTTACACCTTCTGCCCCTCCCACTCTCTGGGATGTGTCTCACTGGGGTCAGGGAGGGTTTGCTGCTCAGTGCTCAGCCAGGGTTTGCATTTCCATCCTTTAAATCCTCATCTCCACCTGCTGCTCAGCTCTCCTGGAAGTCCCGGTCATCAGAACATAAACAGGAGGAGAAATCCCTTAAAAACACCTTGTTTAAAAACCTCAGATGGATCAGAACCCAGAGCAATCAGGGAGAAGATTCCCCACTGTTCCACTGCACTTCCCAAATTTCCTCCAAACCTTTTCTTCTCCATTTGGCTCCTCTTTGGTAAATTCTCCCCCAGGACCAAAGAATGACCAGCATCAGCCTGTGGCCATTGCAAGGGTCCAGGAGAGAAGTTGGTGTCCCTTCTTGCTGTTCCTCTGCAACCCACATCTTCCCTCTGATGATTTCAGCCCTGGACAAACATCCCAGAATTCCTGCACTTCCTCAGCCACTAGAAGTTCCCAGACTGCTTGGAAAGGATCTTAAAGTTCAATGAAATACACTCATTTTTACCTTTTTTTGGAAGTGTGACCATTCAGTGATGTCCTGTTGTTGTTTTGCAGAATCCAGGGATTGACATTGGGGATGTTTCCGAGAGGAAAGCCTTGAGGAAGAGCCTGAAGTGTAAAAATTTCCAGTGGTACCTGGACCATGTTTATCCAGAAATGAGAAGATACAACAACACCATTGCTTATGGAGAGGTAATTTAGTCCCTGAGCTCAGCCTGGTAGTATTTACAGTCCCTGATGAGTAACAGCTTCAAAGGAGAGGAATGTGAATCAAAACTGACTTTTTGTGTGTAATTATCTAAATTTGTATAAATCTGTTCCCAGTTTCTTCTGAAAACCAGTTTGGGGATTTATTGCTGCTCTTGGAGACTTTATAAAGTAAAATATTTTAATGCATCATTGAGTGAATTGACAGAAATTATCCATATTTCCCATTGACTCCATGGATTAAGCAGCTGTAGTTGTATTTTTAATACAGAGGCATCTTCTAAACCCCTTTGACTTAAACTCAGCCTAATTCCTGACAAGGTCTCCAGAGGATTCAGTGCCTTGTCACAACAGCTTAAGGACAAGATAAAATAAGGGGACTTAATTCAATCTCTGCTGGCTTTGAAACCATTCTGGGAATATAGAAAGAGTCATTTATGGGAATTCATACCAAATCCTCTGCTGCAGTGGAATTGGTGGAACAGTGGCACTTGGAGAAGTCTCCTGCAAGCCTGGGCAGCCCCTGGGTTATTCATTCTAGGGGAGATTTGTTAGCAGAGTTACTGAATGCCTCCAAGCTAAAACCTCCCAAAAATTATATAGAATAACAGAATTTCAGGATGGTTTGGGCTGGAAGGGACCTTGAAGATCATCCCATTCCACCCCTGCCATGGCAGGGACACCTTCCACTGTCCCAGGCTGCTCCAAGCCCTGTCCAACCTGGCCTTGGACACTGCCAGGGATCCAGGGGCAGCCACAGCTTCTCTGGGCACCCTGTGCCAGGGCCTGCCCACCCTCCCAGGGAACAATTCCTTCCCAATATCCCATCTGAACCTACTTTCCATCAGTCTGAACCCATTCCCCTTGTCCTGTCCCTCCATCCCTTGTCCCCAGTCCCTCTCCAGCTCTCCTGGAGCCCCTTTAGACACTGGCAGGAGCTCTGAGCTCTCCCTGGAGCTTCTCCTCTCCAGGTGAACATTCCCAGCTCTCCCAGCCTCTCCAATGGAATTCCTGCAGTTTTCCCCCCGGGGAGGCTGCAGAGGGCACAGCTCTGGGCACAGCTCTGGCACAACTCTGGGCACAGTCTGGTGCCAGGGCTCAGTGCCTCTTGGGCTCTGTAGCACAGCCCAGCACTGCCCTGCTCCCCTCCCTCCACTCTCTGCCTTCCCTGCACCTTCCCTGCCTCCCTGGGAGGCTTTTTTCCCTGCCTGGTTGAGAACTTTTGAGATTTCACTGGAATCTGAGGGATTCCCACTGATTTCAGGGTCCTTAAAGCTAACCCTGGGTTTGTCACCACCACAAAGCAGCAAACACAAAGGCAGCTGTGTCCAGGGAAGCTCCTCCTTGGAATGGGATTTGTTACAGAAAAACAGTCATTGTCAACCTGGATTTAAGGAAAACTTACAGAGCACTAAATCTTTCTCTGCCTGATTATTCCTGGTGATAAAGCTCTGTGCACGGAGAGGGTCAAGAGGGCTGTGCATCAGTTTTGTGCTTATCTCTGAGGAGACAAGGGCAGAACTCTTCCCCTTGCTGTGCCAAAACTCTGCCCTGTTTGTGTCTGAGCTCTGCCCCTTTTGGGCCTGAACTCTGCCATTTTTCTGCCATAATTCTGCTCTTTTTGTGCCATAACCCTGCCCCTTCTGTGCCCTAACTCTGCCCTTTTTGAGCTATAATTCTGGGTTTTTTGGGCCATAAGTCTGCCCTTCTTGTATCTGAACTCTGCCATTTTTCCACCATAATTCTGCCCTTTCTCTGCCATAACTCTGCCCATTTTGGGCCATAATTCTACCCTTTTTGGGCCCTAACTGTGCCTCTTCTGTGTCCTAACTGTACCCTTTCTGTGCCATAACTCTGCCCTTTTCATGCCATAATTCTGCCCTTCCTTGGCCCTAACTGTGCCCTTTCCATGCCATAACTCTGCCCATTTTGGGGCCACAGTTCTGCCCTTTCTGTGCCCTAACTGTGCCCTTTCTGTGCCACAATTCTGCCCTTTCTGTGCCCTAACTGTGCCCTTTCTGTGCCCCACAGCTGCGGAACAACAAGGCCAAGGATGTCTGTCTGGACCAAGGGCCACAGGAGAACCACACAGCCATCCTGTACCCATGCCATGGCTGGGGACCACAGGTGAGGGTGGCACTGCCACAGCCAGGTGGCACCACGGGGGACAGTCTAGGGGTGTGAAACTTGACTCTCCAGTGTTAAAAACACCTCGGGTATCAGAGTTTTCCCTGCTGCTCCTCGAGTGTTTTCTGGATTCCCATAACCCTGCCAAGAGCTGCAAGGGAAAGCCTTGGAAAAAAATGGGAGATCTTTGTAATTTCAAAATGCTGAAAAACTGATATTTTTGCAATTGGAAACAAGAAGTATTGAAATTTCTAATTTGAAAGGAAACCTTCCAGCCAAAGGTAAATAATAATCATGGAGACAATCTGAGTGTTTCCAGGGCCAGGCTGGACAGGGCTTGGAGCAGCCTGGGGTAGTGGAAGGTTGGAATAAGATGATCTCTAAGGTCCCTTCCACCCCAATCCATTTTGGGATTCTTTCTCTTCCACCCAGCAGAATAAACCCAGACCAATGGGGTAAAGAAAGCAATTAGTGCTGTGGTAATGAGCCATGTCAGCCTGGCTGGGATTTGTTTTCCAGCACTCCTTTTGCCTCTTCAAAAGTTTTGGAGCCCCTGGGGCCCAGCAGGCTCAAGGAGGTTCGTTTTCAGCTAAAAACATGTACAGTTCAAGGGATGGAAAAGCATAAAAATCCTGTTCTCACTCTGCAGTCACCCTGGAATGAGTCATCCCAGAGTTCATCTGAGCCTAAACTGGGGATTTGAGGAGCCACCTGAGCTGGGAGGCAGCTGTGGGTGGAGATAATCCCATTTGGGCTTGTCCTTGCCTTGGACAAAGATCAGTCCCTGGGGCTGGTGGAGTCCCTGCTAAACACAACCTGCTCTGCTCAAACAGCCCCATTTCCCTCTGAAATGGCACCACCTGCCTTCTGCACTCTGTGGCTGGCAATTTGAACCTCTAAGTGCATTATTGTGGGAGAAACTGCATCAGGCTGGCTCTGGCTGCTGACCTGGGCTTTAGGATGGATGGCTGAGAACAGCTGATTTATTGGGATTAAACTTCGCGATGTTTTCTTTCCCTCCCTGAAGTTCTGCAGTCAGATGCTGCTGGCTTCCCTCAGCTCTCCCATTTCATCCTTCCTGCTCTTCTCTCTCCACATTGTCCCTTCCCTGTCCAGCTGAGAGGCATTTCTTGGCAGTTCTTTTGTTTCCTGGTACATCCAATTAGTGAAACTCCCAGAAAATGCTGCTTTTTAAGCAGCTATCAGTGAGAGCAGAAGCTTTGAAATGGCCTTTGTGGCACCACCAAGGAAATTGGACTTTCCCTACAACTGTTTAATTAATGGGCTGCAGGTTGTAATTTATGGCTGGGAATGGAATTAGAAGTAATGGAAACGGTGGTTTATAGAAATATATGTAATTCTTATTTATTTGTATGTATATTAAACCCCACAAGGAGCTGTTGAGCTCCTTTGGAGTTGGTCACATCCCAAAGCACACTCAGCCTGTGCTCAATGTGTCCTAAAATCCCTTCTTTCCGTGATCCTGGGCCCATCCCAGACATTCTGACATCCCAGACATCCCTTATTTCACAATTAAGGAGTTCTTTCCCTGCCACCCTCGGCAGGAAGAGGACAGGGGAAGGTGTGATCTCCCTGCTGCCACTGTCACCTCGTGAGGACAGCAGGGTTGTGGCTCCACTTCCCTGCCACACAAGGGGCGCTGGGATTTTCTTGGCATTTTTATTCCTAAATCCAACCCACACCACCCCTCTGCCTGTGGCTGTCTCCCAGCTGGCAGCAAGGGGAATGTTGTATCTGCCAGGAGGGATTAGTGCCGTTCAGGGCAGGCCAGGTGGTGTCCTGTCCCAAATTGCTGCTCTCTCATAACTCCCCATGGGTTCAGCTCAGCCTGGATGCAGTTCAGGCTGCTGGGGCCATGCCTGGCTCTGACTGCACACCACAGCTTGGCTTCACTCACTCATCCCTCAGAGAGTCAAATTGGGGGATTTTTCTTCTTTCCCCTCAGCTTTCCGTTCTCTTCCTTTCATTCACTTCCAGGTCAGATTATTATCCAATTCCATCATCACCCTTTTATCCTGTAATTATATTGAGGCTGCTGATGGGTTTTTTTCCCTGCTTGATGGCTTCATCTTGGAGGCAATCCCTCATGGAAGCACCTTGCTGTAATGATGTATGGCACTAATAATGCAGCAATACCTCATCGCAGTGACACAGCTATGCTGATATATTAAGGTGATAGAAAGCACTGTAATACTATAAAACTTAAGATAATGTTCACCCAGCAGAGCATTTCATTTAATTATGGGATAAAATATGTTTTGCCTGTTTAAGCAGCAGAAGTTGAGGACAAAGCCATCAATAGTGAGCTCGTGGGGGACATGGCAGGAGCAGGGGTGACGAAACAGCACCCTTTAATCAGATTAAATCGTGCTAAAAGGCAAATCCTGAACATTTTACTGATGGCTGCTAATTGATGGTCTGTTCAGAGCAGAAGGGAAGCTAAACAACCCTAAATTATTTTCCAATAGAGTCAATGAAGGTCATCAAGGCTTTTATTTCCCAGGTGCTAAGATGTCTAATTAACTTTCTCCCATCCCTGAGATGCAGCCAGGCAGAAATTACAATCACAGGAGATGGATTGGAGGTGCTGCTGTGCCAGGGGGGATCAGCCTCAGCCCTGGGGCTGCTGAGGGAGCTGGAAAGGAGCTCAGCCTGGAGCAAAGGAGGCTCAGGGGGACCTTGTGGCTCTGCACAGCTGCTGACAGGAGGGGACAGCCAGGGGGTCAGGCTGAGCCAGGGAACAGGGACAGGAGGAGAGGGAACAGCCTCAGGCTGGGCAGGGGAGGCTCAGGTTGGACATCAGGAGGAATTTCTCCATGGAAAGTGTGGTCAGGCCTTGGCAGGAGCTGCCCAGGGAGGTTTGCAGTCCCTATCCCTGGAGGTGCCCAAGGAATTCCTGGATGTGGCACTCAGTGTCCTGGGTTGGGGACAAGGTGGGCATTGGGCACAGCTGGGACTCAATGATCCTGGAGGGCTTTTCCAGCCTCAGGGATTCTGTGTGCCCCCAGGAGGTGGCAATGTGGCCAGGAGCAGTTCCCTGGATGTGATTTCCCATTCCCATGGCTGTGGCTGTCACTCAGTGCCTCTGGCTGGGGATGTGGCTTTGGGCCACTGAAACTGATAAAGGGTGTAAAGGCCTCATCATTGTAACCCCTTGGAAATGCTGGGCCTTGCAATAGTTGTCAATGATTTTCCTCTGGTCCTTTCTCTTGGCCTTTCCCTTGTTTCTTGTCCTGTCCCAGGCTGGATTGGGAGCCCTGGCTTGCTCTGGGGAGGAGCAAAACAGCAAAAGAGGAATTAAGGCTTGGAACACTCCTGTGGGGAAAGGCTGGGAGAGCTGGGGGTGTTCACCCAGGGAAGAGAAGGATGCAGGGAGAGCTCAGAGCTCCTGCCAGTGCCTAAAGGAGCTCCAGGAGAGCTGCAGAAGGACTGGGGACAAGGGATGGAGGGACAGGACACAGGGAATGGCTTCCCACTGCCAGAGGGCAGGGATGGATGGGATATTGGGAAGGAATTGTTCCCTGTCAGGGTGGGCAGACCAAAAAAATCTGTGGCTGCCTCTGAATCCCTGAAAGTGTCCAAGGCCAGGCTGGACAGGGCTTGGAGCAACCTGGGATATTGGAAGGGTATAGAAAGAGATGATCCTTAAAGCACCTTTTCCACCCAAACCACTCTGGGATTCTCTGATCCTATCAAGACATCCCAAAGAAGAAAATCCCATTAATGTCTCAGGAGATGGTGGGACTTGCATTGATGAATTAGATGGTACTTTTTGGCAATAATCCCCTCAGGTTTGCTTTGCAGGCTGCAGTGGCTGCTGCTGAGTCCCTGCTGTGTTTGCTGAGTGCCTCAGGCCCTGTGCTGCCCCAGAGCCCTGCTGGGGTCTCCCTTTCCCTATTCCCAGAGCAGATAACTCTCTGCCAGATGCATTTCCTCCCTCTGCAGCACATCCCTGTTTGCTCTCCAGCTCATCCCCACTCTGCTCCCTCCCTGGAGAAGGATTGTCTTTGTGCTCCACTTCCTTTTCCCAGCACATTAGGCACTAACATGTCAGAGCAGCAATCCTGGTGCCCCGTGGGCATGGGGCCAGCTGGCTGGGGACAGACTGCCAAATCCATCCAAAAGGGAGGAGCCTGGCATGTTCCCAACAGGCAGGGAGAAGGAGATGGCAAGGGAGTGGCACTGCCTGTTGGGGACATCTGGGGAGTTTCTGCCTCTGTGCTGGAAGGGCTTTGGCTGGCTTGGGTTTGTCTTTGCCTTCATGCCCCTTTTCCTTGCTGCAAGACAGGAAGTGTCATCAGGGAACCCCAGGAAAGGTTGGGTTGGAAAAGACCTTAAATCCCATCCAGTGCCACCCCTGCCATGGCAGGGACACCTTCCACTGTCCCAGGCTGCCCCAAACCCCAATGTCCAACCTGGCCTTGGACACTGCCAGGGATCCAGGGGCAGCCACAGCTTCTCTGGGCACCCTGTGCCAGGGCCTGCCCAGCCTCACAGGGAACAATTCCTTCCCAATATCCCACCTAACCCTACTTTCCACCAGTCTGACCCCATTCCCTTGCCCTGTCCCTCCAGTTCCTGCTGCAGGATCCCTCTCTGCCTTCCCTGTGCCCCTCCAGACCCTGGGAGGTGCTGTGAGCTCTCCACACAACCTCCTCCTCTCCAGGCTGAACAATCCCAGCTTTCCCAGCCTGGCTCCATAGGGAAGATGCTCCAGTCCCAAACTTCAGGGCCTCCTCTGGCTTTGCTCCAACACTTCCATGTCCTTCCTGTGCTAGGGACACCAGAATGCTCAGAACTGGCTGCTCAGATGCCAGTTCAGCTTTGCCCCCAGAGAAGCTGTGGCTGCCCCTGGATCCCTGGCAGTGTCCAAGGCCAGGTTGGACAGGGCTTGGAGCAGCCTGGGACAGTGGGAGGTGTCCCTGCCATGGCAGGGGTGGCACTGGATGTCCTTTAAAGGTCCCTTCCAGCCCAAACCATTCCATGGTTCTGTGATCCAGCTCTGGGATGCTGCTGCTGTGGTGACACCTGGCAGGTGAACCTCAGGGAGATGTGAGGAGCTCAGGATCTGCTCTGATCCACAACATCTTCACTCCAGGAGCAGCTGGGAGCAGAGCCAGGCCAGCCCAGGGGAGCTGGGCACAGTGACAGGATCTGGGGCTGTGAGCTGGAGTCTGACCCTGTTACATTGTTGGAACTTGATTTCCAGTGCTTAATTATTCCAGCCCAGATAGCCCAAACTCCCAGTGGGATTTACTGCCTCTTCCCTGGCATCTGGGTCACAGATATGCTCAGTTAATTAACGTGCTGAATCCTCCTTATTTGTCTGCTGGATAATGGCCTGATTCATAATTTTAATAAGCAGCTGTGGAGATCTTCCCCCTGAACTACAAAAGGCAGGACACTGGCATTCCTTTCTCCTCATTGCAGAATTTAAATATATTTAGGGAAATACTCTGGTGGCATTCCTTGAGTGCTGCCAATGGAGGAGTCCTTTGTGTGCCAGGTGTCCCCAGGAGCATCATCCCTGCCCTTCCTGCATCCCCTGGGCAGCCCAGGCAGTCCCCATTGGGAATGGCTGGGGGTGGCTGCAATCCTGAGTGTTTCCCAAGGGCTGAGATCCAGGCTCACATCCCAGTCCTGCCCCTCTGGCTGATGCTGCTGGAGCCCTGGAGGCTTTGCCAGACACCATCCCAGCCCAGGCTGCCTCAGCTGGGATCCAGGGAAAACCATCCACTGCCCCATCCCACTGCCTTCAGGAGCCTGCAGGAGTCTGCTCCTGGAGGGGCCTAAGGTTGGAATTATTCCTTCCCCTTCCCAGTTCCTCCCCTGCATCTGAAAATAAACCCTAAACAGGGATAAAAGCCTGGAAAAGCTGGGATTTATTCCCTCCAGCTCTGCTTTCCCTGTGCCCATCCCCACCGAATTTTTCCAGCCTTGTCCTTTCCCTTTGCCCCGCTGCTCTGACGGTGTCCCTGCTGTCCCTTGTCCCCAGCTGGCTCGCTACACCAAGGAGGGTTTCCTGCACCTGGGGGCTCTGGGCACCACCACCCTGCTGCCTGACACTCGCTGCCTGCTGGACAACGGCAAGAGCCGCTTCCCTCAGCTGCTGGACTGCGACAAGGTGAAGAGCAGCCTCCACAAGCGCTGGAGTTTCATCCAGGTGTGTCCCGGGGTGGCACTGAGGGGACATGGCACCATGGAACAGCGAATTGCTGGTCCTGGGGCTGAGGGAGGAAGTGATCAAGGCAGCATTTCAGGGTGATTTCTAGTCCAAGTTTGCCTGTCTGGTAGCAGGAAGGTGGATTTGGTTACGCCTGGGGGATGTTGCTTGCCCTGCCAGTGATTTCCACATTTCATGTGGGTTTCTGGTGGATAAAGAGGGAAATTGATTAAGACACTTTTGTTCCAAAGCAAAATATTTTATCCCAAAAATATTTTGTCCCAAAGTAAATAACACACTTCCTACAAAAGGGTCTCACCTTCCCACCAGCTCTGGGATTTAAAGGTTCCAGATGTCCCTTGGGTGCTGTCAGGGACAATGGATGCTCATTCCATTCACATCATTTATTTTAGGAATTCTTGGATTGTTTGAATTGCATTCCCACCCAGCTGGGTGCATCTTCCACCACTGCACTCCTGCACAGGCAATGAATATTTGGATTTTTTTCACCTTTTCCCATCTCCCTTCCCTGCAGAACGGAGCCATCCTGAACAAGGGCACAGGTCGGTGCCTGGAGGTGGAGAACAGGGGCATGGCTGGCATCGACCTCATCCTCCGCAGCTGCACGGGCCAGAGGTGGACAATTAAAAACTTCATCAAGTAGAGGCTGGAAGAGCCAGGGCAGTCTGACCTGAGCCATGGCTGACTGGGACTGATCCCACTGGACTCCTTTGGAAAGGATGGAATATCCAACAGAGCTTTATTGGTGTTCCTAGGAGAGGACATGGGGGAAATGGGCGTTTGTGGCTTGATTTTTATCATATCTGAGTGTCCCCCAGCTGTGGGGAGCTGGGTCAGAACTGCTGTTTCCTTCTGCCAGCACTCCAAGGGGTGCCACTGATCCCTGCTGGGATGGCTGGAATGAGCTGGGGCAGTCTGGGAGCATCTACTGACAGGGAATTCCTGCTGTCCCAGGTGACTCCAAGCTCTCCCAAAGGGCTGGGGAGGTTTGCACCACGACCCTGGACACACCTGCCTGGCAAGTGTGGAAACTGAGAGGAAAATGTTCCCAAGCCCCAAAGGAGCTGAGTTGGAATGTTTTGTGATGTTTTGCTGGATCCTCTCTCTTTTCCCTTTCCTGCCCCAGCAGCTCCTTCCCTGAGTTTTGGAGAAGCAAAACACACCCCAGTAGCTCCCAGGGGACTTTCCAACCCTTAATCAGTGATGTTAGCAAACAAAATGCAGTGGAATAAACCCCCTGATGTCCCCTTGCCCCTCTCCATCATGCACATTGCTGCTGGCCAAGCCAGCACCTCCCTCCATGGAGACCCCAAAGGAATTCCCCTTGGGAATGATCTGGGATGTCTGCCTGCCCTTCTGGGTGACAGCAGGAATGGGACTTTGTGGAGCTGTTCTGTCCTGCCTGCTCAGTCCTGGCCAAGGTCCTCCCCAAAAAGTCACTGCTGACCTTCCTGAGCTGTGGGAGGACAGGGAGTGAGGCCAAGACATCAGGAAATGGCAGCTTGGCTGAAATTCTTGGCCCTGAAGTCACTTCAGGCTTGTAAATCTGGAGGGATCTCACCTGATGTATTTTTGGCTCACAATAACCTTGGCTGTCAGATCCAAGTGGGAATCTCTGCTTGGGTCCTGATGTGTGGCTGCCTGGAAAAAGGAAACATGATCCTGCAGAATGACCTGGATGGACACAGGCTTTGCTCAGCAGGGAGGAGAAACCAGCCCATCTCCTGTCCTTCTCCCAGAACAATCCTCATGGTGGCTGCCCTCTGGCTAGGGTGCACTCCAACAGATTAATATATGAGATGTATGTGTAAATAAGTTTCCCCAAGCTGGGATGTGCACAGAGTCCTTTGCTGCAGAGCACTCATGCCTGTCTTCCATTTGCATCAGGATGAAGCTCCCTGGATGTTTAACGAGCTGAATTTCCAATGCCATGCAGCAGGTTTATAACTGATGTTTTAGTAATTTATTGAACAGAAGCAGATCTATTTCATTGTTCCTTCTACAGCAACGAGCATCACCTAGGACTGATTGTTCATTTAGGCTTTACAAGGCTCCCTCAACCACTGGGGCTGTCTCTGATTTTTTCCTGCCTTCCTTAATGAAGTAAAACCTCTTAGTTGTCCTGACTTGCAGAGTAGAGAGTCAATGTAGAATTTTGCTCTCTTTTTCGCTGTTGCATCATCTCTTGTGTAATAAATTTGAGCACTTCCAAACCCGATATGGCCACAAGTCTGTGGATGCATGAGCCAACTCCCCTTTTCTTCACTGCTGCCTCCTGAGAGAGGCAATTTCCTGGTGATTCTGGGAAATCCCGAGGGATTTGAGACCACACAGCTCTGGTCAGACTGGTGAAATGGGGCAAAATGCCCTTCAACTGAGCATGTGTTGGAGGGAAGAGCCTGCCTGGGTCAGGATAAACGACCAAGCAGCCCTTGGATGTTGCCTGGGCTGTAATTCAGTGCAGCTTGAGCCCTGCCAGTGGCCAGGGTGGCAGCAGATGGCTTTTGTCACATGTCCCAGCGGTAGGATGAGATGCCCCAGCTCTCCCAGCAGGGCTGGATGGGACGTTTGGCTGCTCCCTGGCTCCATCCCAGGCTGTGCTGAGCCCCTGGGCAGGAGGGCTTGGCTCTGCCTCAGTCCCTGCCCTGTCCCAGGCTCCCTCTGGGATGGCCACATGGCCCTGGCAGAGGTGCCAGTGCTGTCCCCATGCCAGGTGGCACAGGACACCCAGGCCATGAGGATCCTGCTGAGCTCTGGGATCCTCTGGAATGCTCAGGCTCAGAGCTGCCTTTCCTTCGTGCTCCAGAAAGCAAACCAAGGCCAGGCTCTGCCCAGGGAAGGGGATGGCAGAGATGAGCCCTTGGCTGGAGGACCCTCGGGTGGGCACAGCCCCCAGGGAGCTGTTTGCCCCTTCTCCCTGCTCCAGCTGCAGCTTCCCAACCACTGGAAACGGTCAGCAGGAGCAAAATCAGGCTGAAAAGTGGGAATTTGCTCTGCTGTTCTGTCCTGACACTGGTTTGTGACTGCAGGGTGACCCCAGGGCCACCCTCCTGACCCTAGAGGAATCTGTCTGAGAGATCTTGGTCTCATTGTTGCATCTCACTTATCTCTGAGCATCTGTTAATCGCTTTAAGAAGTGATCTCCGAGTGATTCTTATTAAATATCTGATTTGAGCCTTGCCTCTTGAGTGATTTTCAGAAGATTCACTGCTGCTGAGGTACAGAGGCAGTCATTCCTCTGTTACTCAGTTAATAGCAAAGTGCTGCTGTTTTAATGAAACTTGCATTTTTGAAAGGAATGGAAATGAAGGAGAGATCAAGAGAGATGGTGGGCAGAGATAACTGCTGTTTATCCATCGCTGCTGCTATCCATTTCCTGTGTCACCAGGATGACACTGTCACACCCCACGGGCTGAACAGAGATGGGATGTGGTCAATCAAGGTTTGCAGGTGCATCCCTGAGGCCAGGCTGGCTGTCCCTAAATGTTCCTCAGTGTCACCTGGAGCTGGGGCACTCCTTGAACCCCCAGCTTCCACCCATGCTCTCCTGAACAGCGGGGTGGAGCTTTCCTGGTGGGAGGGAAGGGTCTGTGAGGGGCACTGTGTCCCCAAAGGGGGCAGCAGGTGACAGCAGCAGGTGACAGCAGCAGGTGAGTGTCACCTGGGCAGGGGCACAGCCAGCCTGTGCTGGGCTGTGGAGCCACAGGGCTGCAGAGGGATGGCACAGGATAGAAAGCTGAGCCCCTGGGGGAGCATTTCACACCCTCAGGGCTCTCCCAGGGCAAGCTGGACAATGGTTCAGTCCAATGAGCTTCAGAGCAGATGGAATCATGGAATGCCAGCATGGGTTGGGTTGGAAAGGACCTTAAATATCACCCCTGCCATGGCAGGGACACCTTCCAGAATCCCAGGCTGCTCCAAGCCCTGTCCAGCCTGGCCTTGGACACTGCCAGGGATCCAGGGGCAGCCACAGCTTCTCTGGGCACCCTGTGCCAGGGCCTGCCCACCCTCACAGGGAACAATTCCTTCCCAATATCCCATCTCTCCCTGCCCTCTGGCAGTGGGAAGCCATTCCCTGTGTCCTGTCCCTCCATCCCTTGTCCAAAGTCTCTCTCCATCTTTCCTGTCAGTTCTTTCAGGTCCTGCAAGGCCACAATGAGGTCACCCTGAAGCTTCTCCTCTCCAGGCTGAACAATCCCAGCCCTTCCTCCCAGCAGAACTTCCAGAAGGTTCCATCCAAGCCCTCAAATGAAGCTGAACTCTCATTTCCAAGCCAGAAGTTGAACTGATGGACTCCCAGTGGCAAAGCTTCTGCTCAGGCACAGAGCAATATGGGCACTGATCCACTGCTGATGGCCACAGCCCTGAGCACTGGGGTGCAATGAGGCACTGGGAGCTCTGCAGCTTTTCACGGGTGGGAAGCCATCCCTGCTTGGGCTGGGACTGGGAAGAGCAGCTGTGACCATGAGGAATCCCAGCTGGACTTCCAAGGACACTGGGATGAAGGACTGAGGGCTGTCCCCTGTCAGTGCCAAACTGAAACGGTCCTTTAAACATCAGAAAAGCTTTGGGCCACTTGCAGGGACAGAAATCAACCCTTCCAGCTGGGAAAGGTGGGTGGGCTGAGCTTTTCCTGCAAGGCCAAGCTCTTGTGGGGTGGCTGATCCTGAGTGTTGGGGGGAAGCAGTTCCTGGGATCACTGTTCTTATAAATCAAAATACTCCCTGAATTAATGATGGCTTTAAGTCTTCCTGCAGAGAGGAGCCCCTGGAGCCAGGGCAGCTCCTCAGCTCACCCAGGAGTTCAGGGAAGTTGGCACCAGTGGGTTGGGAATGTCAGCTGTGCCTTTGGCCAGCAGCACAATCACTGACATGGCAGCAGGACTGAGGAGCTGCAGAGCCCAGGGGTGTCCAGTTATCCAGGAAATCTGTCAGGAGCAGGGGGATCCAGTGTCACATCCCAGAGCATGAGTGTGACAAACACTGCCCATGTCTCAGCCAGGGCCATCCCTGCTCCTCACCCCAGCAAGGGCTCAGCTTGGGATTTGTGGCAAGAAAAAGGCTCAGCTCCCATTTCCTGCTGGTCTGGTGACTCCTGCAAAGCCCAGCTGGGAATTGCCCCAGGTGCTTTGGATCCCTGGGGGAGCTGGGCTTGGTTGTGCTCAGGGCAGTGAGAAAGGAACAACCTGAGGAGTGACTCCAGAGGCTCCTGAAGTGCCACATATTTATTTGGAAGCCATTCAGGACTCACCTGGAGCAGCCACCCTGATCCTCTGTGTCTGTTCCTCTGACAGTCTGTTCCTCTGACAGAAGGCAAAAGAACAGGCAGAGGGATGGGATAACCCTGAGAACTTTCCAGAGGAGGAATTCCTATTTCATCCCACCTGGTGGCTCAGAGAAGTGAGGAGTATCAGCTCTCCAAATGTCTTTGCTGGCTGCTGTAATCTTTAGTGCTGTCTTGTCTCAGTTTTGTGCCTTGGGCTGCCTCACATCCCCTCCTTGTTCTCTGCAGCAGTTTGCTCCATCCCTGTCCCCTCTCGCTCCTTTATTCTCTGTGTGTTTTCCTTGTTTGCTCCTTTTCCTTTCCTGCTGGCCAAGCCAGCACCTCCCTGCATGGAGACCCCAAAGGAATTCCCCTTGGGAATGATCTGGGATGTCTTCCTGCCCTTCTGGGCGACAGCAGGAATGGGACTTTGTGGAGCTCTTCTCCTCCTGAGGCTCCAGCAGCCCTGTCCTGCCTGCTCAGGGGTTGTGTTATTCCTTAGCTTGCTCCTGGTACAGAACCCAGGCAGGAATTCATTTCTGACCGTGCTCTTGGAAATCTGGGAGGGAAATAACCCAGAGGGGGAGCAAGGGGCTGAGCTGAGCTGCTCAGCTGCATCCAGCACCAAACCAGGGCCAGCAGCTGGAATTCTGAGAGTGGAACAACCATCCCAGGGATCCCTCCAGCCTCCTGAGCTCCCACGAGGAGCTGGGTTGTTTCCTGCAGGTTTCCCCACCATGGAAAAAGTGCCTGAAGCCTCATCCTGGGAGAACTGGCCCAGGAATGCAGCTCTGGGTGTTCAGGAGCTTCCCGAGGCTGGGAGAGCTGTGGGTTTGGCCTTGGCTGGTTCCAGAGCCACCCAGCTGCTCCCAGCCACCCTCCACAGCCTGGCAGGGGGAGAAAATACCATGGAGAAGCTGCTGGGGCAGGACGAGGGCAGGGAGGTCACTCACCAGGCACCACCATGGGTGAAACATTGATTTGGGGGGAAAACATTTAATTTATGGCAATTAAAAATTGGGGTGAGTGGTGAGAAACAACCTGAAACCACCTTCTCCCCACAATGCCATTTTCCTGGCTCAACCTCACTCTGGCATTCCCAGCTCTGTCATTCCAGGCAGTGCAGCTGGATGGGATGGGGGCTGCAGTTGGTCCATCCCACATCCCCTGGGATCCTTTCCCACACTGTCCCCTGTGCCATCTGGGATCCCTCCCAGAGGATCAAGTCCTTCAGGAGCTGCTCCAGCATGGATCCCCCAGGACCACCTGCTCTGGGGAGCTCTCTGGGGGCTGCAGAGCCACAGCTGCTCCATGGAATCTTGAGAGAATCCCGAGGGAATCTCTGCGCCCAGAGCAGCTCCTGCCCTGCCCTCCTCTCTGCAGGGCTGCTTCTCATCCCCAGCCCTCCCTCCTCTCTCCCCCAGCAGCTGCCCAGCGTGTTTTCCCCGTTCTTGGATGTGTTATCACTGCTCCAGCACTGCCCTTGGCCCTGCTGTGGAGCCAGCTGGACCCCAAATTCCCACTGGGACCCCACAGGGAGGAGGGCAGGGACAGGACAGCTCGGGCTGGGCAGAGAGGGATGGGTTGTTACGAAAAGAGGGATAACTATAGAAAACAGAGATGACTGTGGACAGGAAGGCTCCTTCCTGCCATTTCTTGCAGCACCTGGCAGCACCTGAGGAGCAGCTCCCCCTTGGAGGGATCTCTTGGGCAGAGCTGTGTCCTCTGCAGCAGCCTGGCCGGGGATGTGGCAGCTCCAGCTGGGCTCTGCCGTGCTCTGCTCCCTGTTCTGTCCCCTCCTCACCCCCAGGCTGTGTGCCCCTTGTCCCCCCTGCTCTGCCCCTGGACCAGTGCAGCTCCCAGGGACCTTCACTCCCTTCATGTTTCCCCTTCTGTGCTATTTTTGTTCTACTTTCCCTTTGTCTTTAGTGCTGTCTTGTCTCAGTTTTGTGTCTTGGGCTGCCTCACATCCCCTCTTTGTTCTCTGCAGCAGTTTGTTCCATCCCTGTCCCCTCTCGCTCCTTTATTCTCTGTGTGTTTTCCTTTGTTTGCTCCTTTTCCTTTGTTATTCCTTTTGATTGCTTATTTCCACTTCAGATTTTTTTTCCACTCCTTCTCGTTCTTTCCTGTTTCATCTCCCTTATATTTTTTCCTCCTGCTTTGTTTTTCCCTCATTCCCATTCTCTTTCCTGATGGTTTTGTTCTTCGTGTGTCTTTGTTTTGCTGTTTGGATTCCTCACCTCCCGCTTTCCTCCCTGAGTTCTCATTTTGGGTGGGAAACCAGCCTGTGTTCCTTTCCTTAAATTTTAATCAGAGTGCCTAAAATACATTTTTTTCCTCTCTCTTTCTATTGCTAAGAAGGAGCCATCAGCACAGCCTGTGCCAGCAGCTGGTGCCCATCGTGCTGCAGTGCCCTGGCACAGCTGGAAGGTGGGGATGCCATGGGTTTTCCCAATTCCAAGTCCTCCCTGCCATGGGAAGCTGCAGACCCTGGGTGGATCCTGGTTTCAAGCAGCAGAAATCCCTGCAGCTTGGGGACAAACCTCTCTGAGGTGGTGGGATGAGCCTGTGAGGGTCTGGAGATCCAGAGGGGAAAGGGATGGAATGGGACAAAGTGGATCTCAGGAACTTGGATTTGCTACATGCTGGGATTGTCTTTTTCTTTCTAATAAGGAAAAAACTTCCAAATACAAGTTTTGGTGCTGCCCTTGTGGAGCTGAATGAGAGTGAAAGAAATGCCTGCCCAGGTGCCCTGGATTGGTGGGACTTGCAGGGGAAAATCCAGGAGATGTGGGGCGGAAAAAGAGAAATCAAGAAAGGGAAATGAAGAGATCAGGGCCAGATTTGGTGAGATGAGCACTGGGCTCATCCCTGAGCTCTGGGATGGGTCTGGAGTGGGTCAGGGATGGGTCAGGGATGGGTCAGGGATGGGTCAGGGATGGGTCTGGGATGGGTCTGGGATGGGTCTGGGATGGGTCAGGGATGGGTCTGGGATGGGTCTGGCTTTACCAGAGGAAAGGGAACTGGGCAGGTACACCTTCCCCTATCCCAGGTTATTCCAACCTGGCCATGGACACCTCCAGGGATGGAACAGCCACAGCTTCTCTGGAAAAGCCATTCCAGGGCCTCCCCACCCTCCCAGCCAAGAATTCCTTCCCAGTATCCCAGTATCAACAGATCCACGAGCCCTGGAGCCAGGGAATGCTCCTCTTTTGGTGCAGAGAGGTTCCCCACACCCCAAATCCTGGCTGGCCAGCCATGGCAAAGGCCCATCCAGCTGCCGAGCGTGTGACCCAGCGGCCTGACAAGAGCTTGGCCCCAATAGAAATCATAAACGCCATTAATTATCAGCAATCCGCAGAGCGGGGTCGAGCTCTCCCATCCACTCCCCGCTCGGCTAATTTCCTTGACCTCCTGTGTTTAAGCGGAGCAGCTCCTGCTGAGCTGCTTTGTTGCAGTTGATAGCGAGATAATTATAATCCCATCAGCGCTTAAACGGTTCCAATAGGCAGCAGCCACTCTCCTCAGGCCTTTGATGGATATCTAAAGCTCCCAGAGATCGGAGATTCATCAGCTGCTCTCTGCCGACTGCTGGGAGCCCAGCGAGCGCTGACAGCAGCGGCAGAGGGAAAACGTGATTTTCCTGAGATGCACATTCCAAAGGGATTCGCAAGGAGCGTGCTGCGGGCTGGATGTGGAGCCAGGGAAGCACCTCGGAGCCTGGAATCTCCTCCCAGCCCTCCCTGATCCCCCTTAGCACCAATTTCCCTTTCCAGGGATGTGACCAGGTGGGCAGAGAAGGAGAATTCACTCCTCAGCCTGGCAGGAACTATGGAACAGTTGTAGTTGCAGGGTGAGGAGAGAATAATGCCGCTTGAAATGTTCCTGAATATTTGGTGCCTAGGGAATGAAGGGTCCTTAGTGATCCAAAGCCCCCTGCGAAGAGGGGGCAGGTAAAACATTTATTACTCAGACCTCTGAACCTTGGAAATTTGGGATCAACCAGCTGCTTTTCCTGTTTTAAGGAAGGATTTTCCCCACCCTACAGGTGTGAAATTATAAAAAGTAATTGGCTCTTCCATTTCCCAGTGATTTTGCTGTTGAACTGCACTTGAAGAGCCTCAGCCATGCCAGGGCCTGTGTGCCCAAACTCTTCCTGCTCCATCCTGTGCAAGAGTTTTCATGGAATGGAATATCCTGGAAGGGACCCCAGGGATCATCCAGCCAGCCCCTGGCCCTGCACAGACACCCCAACAATCCCAGCCTGTCCCAGAGGGTTGTCCAACCACTCCTGGAGCTCTGGGCTGTGCCCATTCCCTGTTCCTTGGATCAGTGGGATCTTAACCTGTGTCACTCCATCCCAGGATCTCTCATCTGAACCCTGGGCTGCTGTGAGGCTCTGAGCAGCTGAACAGCACTCAAGAGCTGCGATTGTTTTCCGGAGGGTTTTATTCCCGCGGCTCGATGTGCTGGGAGCACCCGCGGTTCTGTTGGGCTTGGTTTAATTACTGTTATTGGTGTGTAAACACTCCGAGAGCTTGTTGGAACCGCTGGGCTGGAAAACTACCTGGGAGGCTCCTGCTCCTCTTTGCCGTGGTTGAAACCTTCCAGGGCTGTGATTTCCCAGCTTCCCTGCCTGCCTCAGCTCCGGGGCTTCATCAGGAGAGACCCCGAGAGCTCCCGGGCTGGGAATGATGGAGCTGCAATGCCCGAGGGGAGGGATGGGCACTGGGAAGGGTGTTTGGGGATGTCCTGGAGCAGGGCAGAGCTGTTCCTGCTCCAGGGAGATGCCTGGGTGCGATGGGTGCACCCCTGCCCCTTGCCATTCTGAGCCAGGGAGGAGTCTGGGTGCTTCATTCCTTGCTGGATTTGGGGTTGTCCCCTTGCTCTGGGTGTCCTTGAGCCACAGGGGTCTCTAAATATCTGCTGTGCCTCATATTCTCACTCCAGCCCTGCCTTGTGCCAAACTCTCCCCTGGGAGGTGGCACTGGGTGCTGCTGTCCCCACAAAGCCCCTCTCTGTCCCCTCTGCAGTGAGGGTCCCGAGGGTCCCCAGCCATGCCCAGTGTCCTGTGTGCCCAGAGATGTTCCCCTCAACCAGGTGGCCCCGAGAAGGTGCTGCTGCCACTTGTCCCCCGTGTCCCAGGACAGTGCCAGGGCACTCCCACCTCCATTGGAGGGAAACACTGAGGAGCTGGCAGGTAGAAAATAAATCAATTTTTAAAATAATCAAACCTCCCCCAAGCCTGTTAGCAATCCCAAGTGCGGGAGTGGCCTGGAAGAGGATGGGTGACCTTGCTGGGGACATCAGCAGAGCAGAGGGAGCAAGAGGGCAGCAGGGGGTGCCTCATGGAGGGGAGATGCTCCATGCCCAGTGCCCTGGGAGAGCTCAGGAGCACAAGGGGATGGGGTAAGGGGTGAGTGGGGTGGGTTTGGTGGCCCTGGTGGCACTGGCAGTGCTGGGTTTGGTAGCCCTGGTGGCACTGACAGTGATGGGTTCAGTGACCCTGGTGGCACTGGCAGGAATCGGTTTGGTGGCCTGGGATAAGGGAAAGGGAAAGGGAAAGGGAAAGGGAAAGGGAAAGGGAAAGGGAAAGGGAAAGGAAAGCTGCTCCCCCAGTGCCACCTTGTGCCTGCAAACTGAACAGCCCGGCGGCTCTCAGGCTGTCACAGCGGCATGGCCAAGTCCAGGACATCCCTGTGGGGCTGGCAAATCCCAAACGGGGCCACAAGTGGCTTTGGGATGAGGCTGTGAAAGCTCCTCCCATCTGCCCCTGCTGAGAGTGTGGCTTCAGGTGAAGCTCTGAGCAGGCAGGCTGAGCCCAAAGACAGCCTTACCCAAAGGGGTGTTTAAAAATGCTTGATTGTCACCCAGCTGGGGAGGCACAGAGGTGGAGGAGGCTGTGCCCAGGAGGAGGGCCTCCCAGGGAACAATTCCTTCCCAATATCCCATCTAAACCTCTCCTCTTTTAGTTCAAATCTGCTCCCCTTTGTCCTGTCAGTGTCTGCCTGTGGAAAAAGTCTCTTTCCCTCTTTTTCAAAGCTCCCCTTTAGGCACTGGAGGGGCTCTGAGGTGTCCCTGGAGCTATTTCCAGATGAACACCCCCAGCTCTCCCAGCCTGGCTCCAGAGGGGCTCAGTTTATCCAAGAGGGGAATTGCAGGGAAGGAGAAAAGCCTGACCTCTGCAGAGCCCAGTTTGTGACATGAGGGAGAGGGGAGGACCAAGAGCCAGGGCTGGAAATGTCTGGGGGAACAGCAATGTGGGGCAGCCAGAGATGAGCCAGGGCTGTGCAAGCAGTAAAAAAGCAGCAAAAAAGCAGCAAAACCACTGGGAAATGCTGTGTCTTGAGAAGTTTGGGCTTTTCCAACATGGAAATCCTGTGAAATTCCTAAAACTCCACCTGAACCACTTGGCAAACCTTCATTAGAGGCATCTCTTTGACAGGAGAGTGACACATCCCGAGTGACAGGAAGGGCTTCAAAAAGGGGGAAAGGGAGCCCAGGAGGAGCAACGAGAAGGGAAGAATTATAAATGTGCCCTTTGACAGAGCACCTGGGGCAAAAGGCCTGGATTCCCCATCCAGCCATCTCCAGAGCACCCAGAGGGATGCTCCTGTCCTATGGCTCAGTGTCACCAAAACTGCAGGAAAAACAAAATCAAAAACCCTCCAACAACATATTTAATGTCAGAGAGTCAAGGCATTACTTGATTATCTGGCCAGGATGTTGTTCTGGCCAGGATGTACCACAGAAATCATCTCATCCACGCAGAGAGAATCATTCCATGATACATGATTTTACTAGATTTTCAGATATTTTATACAGTCAAAACACATAGCAATGTATTGGGTCAGTGTTCATTGGGCCAGAGTTGAGCAAACCCCCAGTATTCAGTTTCCCATTGGATCTGAATCTCCTCACCTCTGATGTGAATTAGATTTTTAATTCTCCAATTCTCCCATCAGTCCTTTCCTGCCCAGATGTCTTCAGCCCTGCTGGAGGTGCTCTGGGGTAGCTGTTTGTAGATAGCCACTGCTGGCTGCTGATGTTCTGCTGAGAGCTCTTTAGCTTTGGGTTCCTCCAGTCTGTTGATATGTTGAGTTCATCAGACCTCACCTGGTAGAACAATGGCCTGGAAAGAACCTTAAAATTCCTTTTCCTGAGGTAAAGACAAACAGAACCCTTTGACTAAAGTTATACAAAATTTTTAAACCGGTGTATTTTCCAAACCCCAGGAAAAGCTGGATTGTCCCTGCAGCTCCTGCCAGGTCCCTGCTCACTGTGTTGGGGACAGGCTGAAGGGTGGGCTGTCCTGGGCCTGGGCTCTTCCTTCTCTCAAGGAAAGCTCAATTCCCTGGGAGCAGGGTGGTCCCAAAGCCTCTGGGAGAGGCACTGCAGGCAATCCGTTGTGTGTTAATTATCCAGGAATGAGAGAGAGGGAGATGGCAGTGGGGCTGGGGTGGTCTGGGGCTGGAGCTTCCCTTTCAAAGCTTTGCCCTGGCAGGGAGAGGTCTTGGAGCTGCTGAAAGGCCTTGCAGGGCTGGTGCTGAGGGGCTTTGTCTTCAGCAACACATCCCAGTGCTGGGAGCTCCTTGGGGCCAGGGTGGACAATTCCAGCAGCATGGGAAATGAAATACCCAACCTGAGCTGTCCTGAGCTCCTGGAGGAGCTGAGTGGGAGAATCCATTGGGGAAAAAAGCCTTTAAATCACATTTCATAGTGAGAAAATCCTTCCATAGAATCATGGAATATCCTGAGCTGGAAGGAACCCACAGTGATCATCCAGCCCAGCTCCTGTCCCTTCACAAACACCCCAACAATCCCACCCTGTGCATCCCTGGGAGAGCTGTCCAAATGTTCCTGGAGCTCTGGCAGATTTGGGAATGTCACCATTGCCTGGGGAAGCTGAGCAGTGCCCAGCACCCTCTGGGGGAAGAACCTTTTCCTGAGCAGCTCCTTTCCATGCCCAACCACCCTTTCCAGGAAGAAATTCCTCCTGCTGTCCAACCTTGCCTGCTGGGTGCCTGTGGTCAGCACCTGCCTTATCTGAGCTCTCAGTCCTCATCTCATCCACAACACTTCAGCCTCAGGAACTGGGAGCTGCCAGGGTTGTGTATTTGTGCAGGAAAAGCCAGGAGTCACCTGCTGGATCCCAGCAATGCTGCAGGGCTCTCACCTGGCACGGGGGGTGTTTGCAGCTTTCCAAGGGCAGGGGCACCTTCTCTCCTGCTTTCTGATCCCAGAGTTCCTTTAGAGGAGCCGTTCATCCAGCCTGGACTTCTCCCACTCCTCTCCAATCAAGGTTTTCACTTTCCACCACGAGAGGTCCCCAGGATCCCAAGGAAAAAAAGATCCAGTTGGAAAATACATCAGGAGCAAGGCTGGAAGCAGAGGTGCTGAAGCTGGGCAGGAAAGGGAATAAATGAGATTTCCAACACATCCCTGGCTGCTTGGGTTGGGATCCTCAGGCTGAGATTCCCAATTGTCTCAGCAGGTGTGGGAAAGCTGAGGTGCTCCCATCACAGTCTGGGAACTTGTGCTCCAAGGGAAGAGCCAAACCAGGGAAAAGCAAGTTTTTCAGGAATGGGATACACCAAGGGAGCTGTGCTGAGGTTGTTTCTCCTCAGTGCTCAGGGTGTCTGCAGTGGCTGGGATGAAATGGCCAAATTGCAGCCTTTCCCAGCCAAGGGGGCTCATTGTGTACTCACAACCCCCTGAGGAGGATAAACATTCCTGTTAACACAGAATTCTGGAATGCTTTGGGCTGAAGGGACCTTAAATCCCATCCAGTGCCACCCCTGCCATGGCAGGGACACCTTCCACTGTCCCAGGCTGCTCCAAGTCCTGTCCAGCCTGGCCTTGGACACTGCCAGGGATCCAGGGGCAGCCACAGCTTCTCTGGGCACCCTGTGCCAGGGCCTGCCCACCCTCACAGGGAACAATTCCTTCCCAATATCCCATCTATCCCTGCCCTCTGGCAGTGAGAAGCCATTCCCTGTGTCCTGTCCCTCCATCCCTTGTCCCCAGTCCCTCTCCAGCTCTCCTGGAGCCCCTTTAGGCACTGGCAGGAGCTCTGAGCTCTCCCTGGAGCTTCTCCTCTCCAGATGAACACCCCCAGCTCTCCCAGCCTGGCTCCAGAGCAGAGGTGCCCCAGCTCCTGGAGCATTTTCATGGTCTCCTCTGCATTCATTCCACCAGCTCCTGCTCTTTCCTTTGTTGTTTCTTTCTTTCCTCCAGGAGCTGAAGCCCAGGGAAGGAATATTTCCTCACCCAACCCCAAGCTGTCCTGGTGCAAATGGCATTTGGGAATGTCCCTGTGTGCCAAGTGCTCTGGCTGGGTCACCTTGTCCTTCCCCTGGCATCTCCACATTCCCCTGGCTTCTGCTGAGTCTGAAGCAGGAACTGTGGGATTTTGCTGATCTTTGATTTTGGGAGCTCTTTAGAGTGGGTTTGGAGCAGTGCAAGTTGTTTCAGACCTCTCTAATCAATACCTCAGTAGCTGAAAGAATTGCTTTAAAAGGCCTCGAGGGACAGAGCTTAGTCCATGTAAACATGGATATTGTCCTAAATTGATCCTCATTAATCCACTCGGACACCTCTGCTGGGCTTTGTGCTGAGGCAGTGGGGGCAGCAGGGACATTTGAACCTCACCAGGATGTTGGCAGGTGGCCAGGAAATGCACTCAGTATTTCCTTCCCCCCTTTTCCTTCCTTCTTCCCCTTCCCAGGGTTTTTCCTTGTGTTTGTGGCTCCCTGATTCCCACCCTCTGGGCACCACCACCTGTCCTCTGCTCTCTCCTTGCTGATCTTCAGTGTCTGTCACAGCAAGACCAGGCTGAGCCCACCCTCCAGCTGGGAATTCAGCTCTCATGGGCTGGAGAAGGTGCTGGCCACCCCTGGGCAGGGTGACTCCATGGGCATGGATGCTGTGAGTAGGGGGAAATCTTTCCCCTCAGCTCCTGAGGTGTGGGAGACCCTTTGAGTGAGGGGTTTGCATTTTCAGATCCTGCAGATCTCTGCCAATCCCCACTGGTTCTGGGATCCAAGCAGAGCTGAGCCTGTGGGCAGCAGCGCTCAGCCAAAAAGGTCCTGGGAGCAGGGAGGGGTGACAGCCTGAGGACAGGGAGGGGACAGAGAGGGACAGTGGGACAGAGGGACACAGTGGTGGTTGTTCAAGAAGAGCCCAGATCTGGGCTGGATTCCTGGAGGAAAGAACACTGACTGCAGGGAGATTTTACAGGGCCTGAAGGAGAGCTGGACAGGGACTGGGGACAAGGAATGGAGGGACAGGACACAGGGAATGGGTTCAGACTGATGGAAAGTAGGTTTAGATGGGATATTGGGAAGGAATTGTTCCCTGGGAGGGTGGGCAGGCCCTGGCACAGGGTACCCAGAGAAGCTGTGGCTGCCCCTGGATCTCTGGCAGTGTCCAAGGCCAGGCTGGACATTGGGGTTTGGAGCAGCCTGGGACAGTGGAAGGTGTCCCTGCCATGGCAGGGGTGGCACTGGATGGGCTTTAAGGTCCCTTCAGCCCAAAGCATTCCATGACTCCATGACAGCCCCTTCTGAGGGAATCTGGCAGGGATGAGGCCATGCTGGGGCAGAACCTTTTCCTATGGACAAGGCCTGTCCAGCTCCATGGGATTGCTTCAGCCCAGAGCTCCTGCAGGGCTGAGGCAGCTCCTCCATGGAGGGAAGCACTGCAGGGCCTAGGAAGGCTCAGTTTATCCTGCATCCTGAAGCAACAACCTGCTCTGATCCCAGGGGCCTAGCAGGAGCAACAGAATTTGGCTTTTTGGGGAACAAGGTGGGAATAAAGGGCACAAAAGGAATATTTTTTGCCCAAAGGTGCCTTCTCTTTGTGCTGTCATCAGAGAAAAGCCCAGCTACAGCAGGATTTGTGTGCTCTGGAATGTCCCAGAGCCTCTGGGGGTGTCCCCATCCTTTTTTCAGTGACCCCTGCTCACTTCAGACCTCCTGGGGCTTTTTCTCGCCGTGCCTTGGCCGTTTTCCAAAGCAGCAAAGGATGCAGGCAGTGATGAGCTCGGCGAGAGCAGCTCTGAGCTAAAAGCTGGGAGCTCGGCGCTGTTGTTGGTGTGATTCCAGCCCACACAAAGGGCTGTTCTCCCTGAAATCCCTCAGCCATGGCATGTCCAGGCCTGGCTCTGATAGCCCAGCCCGGGAAGGTTCCCACTTTGCACACAGATTACTGTCAGCAACACAATGGGAGTGCAGTGAGGCTGCTCTGCAATCAGCCCTGACTGCCACAGCCCCACGCAGGGGGGGCAGCTCCTGTACCACTAGATGTCAGGAACTGGTTGTTTTCCTCATTTCAGAACATGCTTTCAGCTGCTCCATCACTTGATGAAGGCAGTCACGTTGATAATCCCTGAATAAACTCATCCCTTTTGGATTTTGGGCATTTTTCTCCCCCCGAAGTCATGCTTAACTTCACGCTTTTTTCCCCACCTCACACACACGTGCCAGCACATTCTTGCTGCCATGCTGCAAATGCCACACTGTGGCACGTCTGCTGCAGGCTCTGAGCTCTTTTGGGCTTGGATTTGCATTTTTTAACTTTCCACTGCTCCAGCATCTTCCCTGAAAGTGCTGCTGACATTCCTGTGCTGTTGCTGAGCAGAAAACGTGGTGAGGTTTGGCTTTGCTTAGTTAGGCTCAGCTCAGAGCCTGTTGTGTGTCCACTCTGTGCTGAGGCTGGGAAGGGAAAACCAAACCCAACCCAACCCAGCCCTCCCAGAGGAGGCTGCATTTGGTCAAGAGGTGGGGAATCCTAACAGGGCACTGGAAAGTGGCCCAGCAAAGCCCTCTGCTCTGGGAATGTTCACCTGGAGAGGAGAAGGATCCAGGGAGAGCTCAGAGCTTCTGCCAGTACCTAAAGGGGCTCCAGGAGAGCTGGAGAGGGACTGGGGACAAGATGGAGGGACAGGACACAGGGAATGGCTTCAAACTGCCAGAGGGCAGGGAGAGATGGGATATTGTGAAGGAATTCCTCCCTGTGAGGGTGGGCAGGCCCTGGCACAAGGTGCCCAGAGAAGCTGTGGCTGCCCCTGGATCCCTTGAAGTGTCCAAGGCCAGGCTGGACAGGGCTTGGAGCAGCCTGGGACAGTGGAAGGTGTCCCTGCCATGGCTGGGGTGGCACTGGATAGGATTCAAGGTCCCTCCAATCCAAAGCATTCCATGATTCTCTAAGTGTCCCAGCTCTTCTGGAGCTGGAGGAGCTGTGCTGACCAAGTGGGACAAACCATCAATTCCCACACTTCATCCTGAATTCCTCCAAGGACAGACACTGTCAAACCCCTTCTCTGAGCTGGGCAGCCCTGGCAGCCTAAGGGACACACAAGACTCCACCTGTGTGCTACCAGATCTCTGGATCTTCTCCAGGAGATCTCCAGATCCCTGCTGGGAAAGCACAGGAAGTGGGTGAGGTGAGCTTTGCTTTGGGAGGTGTTAGCACAGAATTCAGCCCTGTGAGAGATCAGACATTCCTGAAGACCCAATTAAGGATCCACCACAAGTGCTGAGCTAAAAAAAATAAGGGCTAAGAAACCTCCTCCTTCCCTTTCATCTGTGGTGCTTCCTTAGAGCTGTTTTATTTCCCTGAGGAAAAAGAACTGGAGAAAATAACAGGAGGAACAGAAAAGGCAAATGAAGTCGTGCTGCTTGTTCAGAGCAAACAGGCTGCAAGGATCTGAAATGCAGCCTTGGTGCTTCCAAAATCCCCAGCCTGCAGCCCAGAGCACTGGGAAGCTCTTGGGAATGTCTGACAGGCTGGAGAGCAGCTTTGCTCTCCTCACCATCCCTGTCAGGGGTGAGGCCTCTCCAGGCTTTCTGATGTTCCCAGATGTTGCTGCAGGTGGGAAGAACACAGAAAGTGCCCAGATCACACTGTCATTGCCTCACAAAATCCTGGAGTCAGTAAGGCTGGAAAAGACCTCAGACTCCATGGGGTCCAGCAGTGAAGGCAGCACTGCCAAGGCCACCTCCAGTCCATGTCCCTCAGTGCTCCTGGCCTCAGTGTGGCACAGAGCAGGTGGAAATCAGCTGCAGGCAGAGGGATTTGCATCCTGCAGCAGCTCCATGGGCTGAGCTTTCCCTGAGCTCTCCCCAGCTCCCTGGGCTGGTTTGGGGTTCTGGGGACAGCCTGGCCACACATGGGGGCTTTAGTTTTGGAGTGTTAATGAAGAAGGAATTGTCATTTTAGGGAGTCAATTCTGAAATGGATGAAGATGAATGAATTGAGGAGCTGAAGGTTGCTCTGGATGTTGCTGCAATGTTTCTGTGGATGGATGTGGAATGGAGGGAAGGAAATGTCCCCAGTAAAGCCCAGAGTGACCTTCAGGAGATGTGGGGCAGGGCTGTTGGTGTGAGCTGGCTGCTGAGTTCATTACCAACCTCATTCTGGGACCAGCTGAAGGAAACAGGACTCGTTTTCATGGATGGGATGGATTTCTTGGAGTTCATTTCCAAAGATAAACACAATTATCAGAACTGCTCATTACCCATGAATTGCCTCCATGCAGTGTGGTTCCCTGGGATGGAAGATCTGCTCTGTCAGAAGTTTAAGAAATATCAAAATAAACCAAACAAGCCCACAAACTCTGGGAACAACAAGGGAAGCAAACCTGCCATAATTAGGTCCCAAGGGATGCTTATTCCCAGCTCGATGGTGAAATTAAGTCAATACAATGGAATGGTTAAATATTGACTGAGCTGTAATATTTAATCAAGGAGGATTCATACTGCTCCTCTTTCAAAAGAGCTTGAGCTGCTTGTTTTATTGGCTTTTTAATCAATGCTTTAATTATATCGGTGCTCTAATTTCATAATAAGCTTACATTAATTAAGGCAGCTCTTCTATATGCAGAGAGTAATAGGAAAACCAAACCAAACCAAACCAAATAAGAGGAATGTGCTGTTCTCCTGCTCCAGAAGAGATGGAGACTCTACTGTTTACTTTCATTCACTTCTCCAAAGGGAAACAACACCAGGAATTTGTGGGATTCAGAGTGACCAGAAATTCTTTATTCTCTGCTTAGGCCAGCTCTGACTCTGATTCACTGAAAGATTTGTGGAAATAAGAACTTGGGCCAATAGGGTTTGCACAGACTATGGGTCAGATTTCAGGGGAAAAAAGTGTTTGGATAGAATGGAAGATAAATGGGGATCCCCTCTGAAATGGACCTCAGCATCTTCTGGTGGATGTCAGCTCTGCCAGAGGGATGAGGGGGAGTGGAAAGGATTGAGCTCTTTGTTAAACGGAGAAGTTTCTCCTGCTGCTTGGGACACTCAGAGATCCACACAGGCTGAGGAGGATTGTTACATTTTCCCAGCATTTTTTCCTTCAGATGGTGAGAAGTGGATGGGTGCAGTTTGGATGCTTCACCTGAGTTTGTTATCCTGGATCAGTGCAAGGCACTGCTTGGGTGAGCAGCTCATTAAACTGCTGATTAACACTGCTGATTAACACTGCCACTGTCAAAAACCAGTGACTCCTCCTGTGTAACCATGGTTAGGATAACAACCTGGGAGTCAAGGTGTTTGGTGCTGTGATTGGAATAAATCAGGGAATGTGTCCTTTCTTTGCCCATCCACCTCGGTGACACTGGGGACAGCTCAGGTGACAGTCTGCCAGGTGCTCCTGGCTGGAGCTCCTCGTGCAGCCTCATTCCTGCTGCAAACACCAGTGGAAAAGCAAAGCCTCATGCTGTTTTTCCAGAGGCAGCAGGCAGGCAGATCCCCAGAGCTGAGCAGTGGCTCGGGAAGGCAGCGGAGTGCTCCTGGTTTGGATTAGCACAGAGTGGGAGCAGCCAGCCCTGCTCCTGAGCCTACCTCGGCGTGCCAGGGAAGGAGCGAGTTCCCCGGGATACAGAGAGCAGCTTTGTCCCAGCCAGAGGCACTCAAACCTTGTGGTGAGATCATGTCTTGGACCAGAGCGTGTTTGGAATGCCAGGAGGGTGCTGCTATCCCAGGATTTCTCTGCCATGCAACCAGACCTTCACAAAGCTGGACCCTTTGGATACAAAGGACTTTCATTGATGAGGTCACTGTGGCTGGAAGGGTTTTTACATCCCCAGGGTCATGGTGACTTGAATGATGCATTATTTCACACTTAGACATGATGCAGTCAGAAGGGGATTTGTGTAGCCAATGAGATAAGGTGTCCCAAAAGCATTGGAAAATATCTGTGACTGTATAAATAAGTTAGTGGGAGCTGGAAAAGGATGTGTTGAGCAGGCAGCTTTTTGGAGCTGCCCTCAGCTGATGTTGCCACATCTGGTGATTGTCATCTTCTATCAGTGTGAGGAGGCTGTGAGCTGTAAAGGGAGACAGTTTGCCTTGTGAGGATGCTTCACTGATTTTATTAACCCTGGTTCTTAGCTCTACCTGCTGCTGGAAGCTCAGCTCAGCCAGGGATGTTCTCCAGCAATTCCATCACGAGTCTTCCCAGTCAAATCCAGTGAAAGGGGTAAGAATATAAGCAGCACTGAGCTCCCTCTGCAAGCGTGTCAAAGATGTCTCTATCAGTTATTGTGAGGGCATCAGGTTGTCAGTGTCTCCTAAGCTAAGTTTGAAAAGAATTAAATATTAATACTCCTTTGGAAGGGTGGCATTGGTGGAATTGCAACAATAATGGAAACAGTGAAGGGATTTCTGCTGCTCCCTGGTGTGGGGTTTCTGCCCAGCACTCATGGGACAGCAGGAGCTGCTGGGGCCCTTCAGAGCTGCCCCTGCTGGGACACATCCCCAGGATGGCACAGGGGCCAGAGCACAGCCAGCTCTGCTGAGCAAAAGCCATCATGCCCACCCTTCTGCCTGGACAGAGCCTTCAGGGACTCCCTTCAGCCCTTGTCAAAAGCAAAGCGGGGAGCAGGGCCCATGGTGGAGATCCCCTCGTGTGAGATTGCTTTTCAGAAACCACATCACGGTCTCTGTCCTCGTGGGCATCTTCTTCACTGCTGTCAGAGGTTGGGGGGCATTGGAATTTTTCCTCCATCCCTGTTACTAAGCAACAAATATCTGGGTGATTAGAGCCATCAATTCTTTTGTAAGAGACAAAAGGGTGTGCTGGGCGGGGCAGGGGAAGGAAGGAGCTGTCCGTTGGAGACTGGCACTCGTTCAGTCGGACACTGGCAAGAAAGGGACTGCTCTTGGCTTCTGGCTGCGACCGCAGGAGACCCAACTGTGCTCTGTCTTCTCCTCCTGGCAGGGTGAGCTTTGATTCAATTTCTTTCCCACAGGAAGTGCACGTTTTCCCAGCTGTGTTTCTCGCAGCAGCTGCCAGGGAGTCCGGCTGTCCCTGCTGCCCACCCCGCTTCCGCTGCACGAGACCGTGGCATCTGCTGTGACTGCAGAAATCCTTGCTACCTCGGTAGCTAGCTGGGGAGAGCCAGCTCCTGCCCCTGCCGCCCTGCTTTTTGCCACTCTGAGCTGCCTGGCTGCTGTACTCTTCAGCCTGCCTACCATTACCAGCTGCCTGAGGCTGACCTGACCCTGCGCCACAGCGCCACCTGCAGCCGCTCGGGAGTCATCGCACCTGCCCTGCCCGGCCGGGAGCTCAACAGCGCCCCTGCTGCTTGCAACCGTGATTACACCACACGGGAAAAGGCTTGGCAGCTCAAAAGTCATCTGCTATTGGTTTCTGATTCTAGTTGTGGTTGCTATTATTGTTATTGCTTGTTTATAGATACTAGTAAAGAACTGATATTCCTTTTCCCATACCTTTGCCTGAAAGCCCTTGATTTCAAAATTAAAATAATTCGGAGGGAGGGGAGAATCACATTCTCTGTTCTAAGGGAGGGTTCAACCTCTCTTAGCAGACACCTGTCTTTCAAACCAAGACAACTGCCTTCCTCCCCCTGCTCTCAGCACTCCTGCTCCAGTCCCAGGTCTCTGCTGGACTGTCCCTGCTGACGTCCTGGCAGCTCCTTTTCTGGAGGCACCAGCAGAGGCCAAAAAGCAAGACAAGGACCAAAGGAAGAGCCCAGCTCTGCCAGAGCTGCAGGACAAGACGGGATTTGGCTCCTCAGGACACACAGGGCTCAGCCAGGCTCGTCTGCTCCACGTGTGCACAGCTGTGGGGAGGAGCAAATGACCCCAGTGCCCCAAGGCAGGAGCACAGAGAGTGGGGGAGCCTTGGGGGAACAAGCAGTGGAACCAGAGCCCAGCAGAGCATCAGCTCCAGTGCCAAATGATCCCAAACTGCAGGACAGCCTAGCAGCCAGGAGCCTCTGTGTGATCCTTGCTTGGACAGTGCTGGAGCCAGCAACAGCAGCATTTAGTGGGAACTACAGACAAAACTATCAACTGAACTATCCATGGAACTATCAACTGAACTATCCATGGAACTATCAACAGAGCTATCCACTGAACTATCCATGGAACTACCAACTGAACTGTCCACAGAACTATCCACGGAACTATCAACAGAACTATGGACTGAACAATCCACAGAACAGTCCACAGAACTATCAACTGAACTATCAACTGTACTCTCAATGGAACTGTCCACAGAACTATCAACAGAACCATCTCCAGAGCCCAGCTCCCAGAAGGGGAGGGCAGGCAGCATATAGGGGAAATTGGAGTCTCTGTTCCAGGCTCCTGTCGTGGTTTGAGCCTGGTCAGATGCCAAGCACTCTCCAAAGCCATTCACTCACTGTCCCCTGCTGCAGCTGGACAGAGGAGAGAAAATTTCATGAAGGGTTTATGAGTTAAGGACCAGGTGAAAACACTCTGAGGGCAAAACAGGCTCAGCTTAGAGGTACAAAGTGAGTTTATTACTAACAAAATCAGAGCAGGATATGAGAAGTAAAATAAACCCTTAAAACCACCTTTTTTTTTCCCCCAACCTCTCCCTTCGTCCCACTGACAGTGTGGGGAGACAGGACAGATTGAAAGGCATCTGGGAAGAGTGAGAGGTACAGCAGGCACACTGGCCATGGGCAGGAAGGAGGTTCAAGTATCCCTGCATCATATTCCAGCAGCTTGGTAGCACTGAAATACCCACAGATGGATACCCCAGCTGTGGAGATGGCATCCTCCTGGCTCTGAATGGAGAAGAAACTCTGGGTACTCCCTCCCCCTATGAGGCAGCAGCCCAGCTTTTCAGTGCAACCCAGATTTTCAGTGCAGCCCAGATTTTTGGGACAGCCCAAGAGATCACTCCTCTCCTACCCCAGTCAGAGGGAAGGGAAGCCCCAAGCACAGGCCAAGAAACCAATGCTGGTTCTTTCAGCATGAGCAGGGAGGACAGGAGGGAGTGGAACTGTGAATCCACCTCAAAGCTGAAGCTGTGCAAGTGACCTGAGAGGGAAGAGGATGTTAAGGAGGCCAAGAAGACTCTCAGTGTAGCTGCCACAGAGAGACAAGAAGGTGATCAGGCCTCTCCCAGATTTAAAAGAACTAAAATAATTTCCTACAGCTCTGGTGAGGGAACTTCTGACATTGCAAAGTTCAGACACTGACTGCTCTGAGCAGCAGCAGGAAGAGAGGGTCTCTGCCTTCAGCCAGGAGGAGGAAAGGGATGCCCAGGCACACTGGGCTGTGTGGATCCCACAGCCTGGCACAGCAGAGCCACACAAGTGTAAAGCTTTAGTAGACACCAGAGCACAGTGTACACTGATGCCATCGAGGCACAGGAGTGCAGAACCTACCTGGATGTCTGCAGTGACAGAGAGATGCCAGGAGCTGTCTGTGCTAGAGGCTGAGGTGAGTTTAACAGGGGACAGGTGGCAAAAGCTCCCCGATGTGACAGGCCCAGAGGCTTCCTGTGTCCCTGGCACTGACTGCCTCAGAAGAGGGCACTTCAAGGACCCAGAAGGGTATCAATGGCCTTTGGTGTAACTACAGTGAATACAGAGAAGATCACACAGTTCTTCACTCTGCCAGGCCTCTCAGGAGATCCCTTCATTGCAGGATTGCTGCAGGTTGAAAACCAATTGCCACGAGGACAGCTCAGCTCTGTGTGTGAAGATCTTTCAGTGTCAGCAGCCTCATGATCTGGTGCTGGAGGAGCTGGAATTCACTCATGGCCCTCATTCGCTCATGAGCAGCTGGATCCTCAGCCAGGTGCTGGAACAGTTTGGGAGCATCAGCTCTTTGGGCATCCCAGGGCAGGCTGATCTTGGCAGGATCCCTGTGGTTGCCCAGCATGAGGTGATTGAGGTATCTCTTGTCCAGGGCATGGTGCAGGTGCCCCATGACGTCTTGCAGGCACCACAGGAAATGCCACCTGTGCCAGTAGTCTGGGGGCACAGTGGTCAGCAGGTACAGCAGGATGGTCAGCAGGTGTTGCATGATGGTCAGCAGGTGTTGCATGATGGTCAGCAGGTGCAGCAGGATGGTCAGCAGGTGCAGCACAGTGGTCAGCAGGTACAGCAGGATGGTCAGCAGGTACAGCACAGTGGTCAGCAGGTGTAGCACAGTGGTCAGCAGGTGCAGCATGATGGTCAGCAGGTGCAGCAGGATGGTCAGCAGGTACAGAAGGATGGTCAGCAGGTGCAGCATGATGGTCAGCAGGTGCAGCACGATGGTCTCCAGGACGTGACCATGTGTCCCCCAGGACGTGGCCAGGAGCTGCAGGCACCGCAGGGTGTCACTGTCCCTCGTGCACACCAGGCCACGTGCCACAGGAATTTGGCCTTGGCCACCACATAGCAGTGTGTCCAGGCTGTGCCCAGGCCAAAGAGAGGCACTGCAGGCTGGGTGCTCAGGAAGATGTCCGAGAGGCCTCGCTGTACCACCAGCAGCAGCTCCAGCACGAGGCTCTCCCTGGCCCTGCTCAGCTGGAATCTGCAGGAGTGTCTGGAGGGCACCACTAGTGGCACTGAGGCAGCCATGCCCAGGCTGAGCTCTGCCACCTGTGGAAGCAGCAGGAGGTTTTGTGCATGCCCTGGGAGGAGGCAGTGCTCAGGGTGTGCAGCAGGCTGAGCTCCTGGGCCCTGCAGCTGCTCCTGGGAGCCGTGCAGGAAGCACAGCATGGCCTGGGGCTGCCCTGAGCAGCTGCACTGGAGCCCCATGAGGATGCAGCAGCTCCTCCCAGGCAGTGGCCCTGAGGTGTCCCACTCCAGATGGAAGGTGTGTCCCGGGGGACATCCAGGGGCACCAGCACGGTGTACACCAGGCCCTGGGCACGGGGACTCCAGCCCTCAGAGGTGCTGCCCACCCCGATGGCACTGGGGCAGTGGCTGGGAGCTGTCACACAGGACAGGGCTGAAGGCCATGCTGGAGCTGTCACACAGGATGGGGCTGAAGGAAGGCCATGCTGAAGCTGTCACACAGGATGGGGCTGAAGGAAGGCCATGCTGAAGCTGTCACACAGGATGGGGCTGAAGGAAGGCCATGCTGAAGCTGTCACACAGGATGGGGCTGAAGGAAGGCCATGCTGGAGCTGTCACACAGGATGGGGCTGAAGGCCATGCTGAAGCTGTCCAGCAGGTCGGTCACAATGGCAGAGACTCAGCCCAGCCCCAGAACAGGTCACCAAGAAACTCCTCTAAAAACCATCCCTGTTCATTGAAAGCATCATCCCCTTCTTCATCCTCTGAGCTGCTGTCAGAGCTCTCCCCAAATCTGCTGCCCCTCTCTGCCTCTCGGCTTCTTTTCCTGAGGTGAAAGCACAGCCCCAGCACAAGGAGCAGGGCTCCAGCAGCAGCCCAGACCATCCCCTGTGGCAGAGCAGCTCCCCAGGCCCCGAATCTCTGTCCCAGGGGTTCCTGCTCCAGCTCCTGCCGCAGCTGAGCCATCTGCTGGGTCAGGAATTGCTCCCACTGCCTCATCTGCTCACAGGTGACCTCACCCAGCACATCCCCGACCGGCTGCAGGAGCTGGAGGAGGCCTTGCACACACCAGAGCAGGAGAGCTGTGAGCATGGCCTGTGGGATGAGCAACAGAGGGGTTGGGTGGGGCTGGGATGGAGGGAGCTGGCGCTGGGGGAGCAGGGATGTGGGGCAGGGATGAGGGGCCAGAGAGCTCGCAGGGGACACGGCTGGTACCACTGCCCCAGCACAGCCACAGGCCCTGTCCCAGGTGCCTGGGGACAAGGGGAGAGCCCAGGTGTGCACTCACTGCTTGCCCAGGCTGCACAGGGACAGTGGGACCTGCTGGGGCCCTGCAGAGCTGCCCCCATTGTGACACGTCCCCAGGATGGCACAGTGGCCAGGGCACATCACAGGCTGCTGGCTGAGAGGACCTTGATTCCAAAGAGTCATTGCCCAGGGCTGATGGCCAGGTGAGTGTGGTGGTTCCCTCATGGGTAGCTCCCAGTGCCAGCAGACCAATGTCCCCTGAGTGTCCAGCGTGGCCAGGTGTGCAGTGCCAAGGCCCTGGGCAGGCTCTGGGGTGAGCAGAATCTTCACTGATTCCCTGGTGGACACTCAGAGTCTCCTGTGTGGACACAGACACATGCCAGAGGTGTCACTTGCTTGGTTCTGCCCAGTCAGAGCTTCCACAGCCCCTCTGGAATGCCCAGCACAGCCTGGGAGTGCACTGGGAGGAGCAGGGGAAAATCCTCTGTGTATCCATGGTGGTGTTCAGCAGTTCTGCACGGGGAGGCCCCTGAGAGGGGACACAGAGAGGGGACACTGAGAGGGGACAGTTCCCCTGTCCTTCCTGAGTCCCACCCTGCTTTTGCCCGTGCTAGAGGTCAGCTGGATGCCCCGCTGCTCAAGGGTAGATCCCTGCTGCTGGAAGCCCAAACCTTCAGCACCACCTGCCCAGCCAGACATTCAGCTGTCGAGTTCACCTGCTCCTTCCCAAAGCCTGTGCCCCTGGTGCTTCCAGCTCCTGTCACTTTGGATGGCTCAGATTCTCCCTGTCCCAGCACCAGCAGCCCCTGTGGCACACAGCAGGGACAATGACCTTCACATCATCTCAGTGCCAACCCACATGGAAGCCCCTGCTGGGCACCAAATGCTCTGGAGAAATCACCTGCATGGCAACCAGGAGCTGTAGTTGCTCTAGGAGAGAATCCCCAAGTGCTGATCCCAAGGGGATTTTTGGGGCCCTGGTTCTGACAGGGGTGGAGGTGCCTCAGTTTTGCTTTTTGCCTTTGCTCTGCTCTGCTCAGAGGTTCTGCTGTAGTTCAGCCAGGCTGTCAGAAGAGATGATGTTTAACTCAGCTGCCGGAGGTTCTTTTCGATTCCTTGACCGCCTGAAATGGTTTTATCTTCTCCAGCTTCTCCATAAAGGAGTCTTTATTCATGGACGTTGACTCTGATTTGTTTGAAAATGCTGCAATAATTGCAATTATGAACTGAACTCCAGCTTCCTGCCTGACATATCCTGAATGCTTCAAGTCATTTATCACAGCAGCACTGAAACTGCTTTCCCAAGAAATGCCAATACTTCATAGCACCCCTGATGTACCACATCTTTCTCTGAGCACAAATCCATGTGCTGCACCTTTTTTTCAGATTTATCACAGTCTTGTCCCTCTCATTTCTTCCCTTTCTGCCCTCTTGAACTGATGCTTGGTTTTTCTCCTTATAGGGCACAATAATTTTTAAATACTTGTAAGGTTAATTTCTCCAAGAGGGAGTGAACTTTGTGATCGCTCTCCATGTGAACAGGACAGGAGTTAATTGATTTTAAAAATCCTCTCTGAAATTGAGCTTAAGAAATAATAAATATTCCAAGCAGAATGTTGTAGATCTTCAGGATTAAAGTGTGGGTCATGCACTTTCAAACAAATTTAATTTTGGCAGGTCTGTGTTGACAGGTCCTAAGCTGGAGCCTGTTCTTTATACTCGGAGATTTCTTTCCCTGTAAGAATCAATTCCCATTTTCAGTATTTTTCAGGCTTTTAGGTCCTCTCCGGTTCAAAGTGAGAGAAGACACTAAAATTGGCAGCAGCACAGTGGGAGCTCTCACAATGTGGTAGGAAACAACATCCCCTCTCCCTCAGAGCCCAGAGCTGTGGTCACTGGGTTCTTCACGCATCTTCCTGGGTCCGTCTGTTCACAGCATCGCCAGGCTCCTGCTTGTGCTCAGAAAGGCTCTCTTGGAAATAGTGAGAAAAACTGATATATCTTGGGGTCTGGGATAATGCTGTATGCTGATATCCTGATCAGGAAGTACCTTGGGGGGTGTGATTGCCACCCCTGACCGTTTAATTCAAGGAACCAGTTGTCCCTTCCCAGAGCAAGGCTTGGTTTCAGCCCAAGGTCAGCAGCTCCATCCTGGATGAGGTAAAGAAATCCACAGGTTTTCCACACACCTCCCACGTGCAGGATGCTCAGAGTGTCCCATTCCTCCTGCCCCAGGGGGTCCCTGCTGCTCCCCAGGCACAGACTGTGACAGGAACACAGCTCAGGGGGCTCTGGGTCACAGCTCAGATTTAGAAAGGAGGCTCTGTCCCCTCACAGAGTGGGGAGAAGATGAGGAAATCTCTCTCTAATAAGAGCTGGGATGCTTGGAGCATTCATCACTCGTGATCTGTCTGGTAACTCCATGGCAAGGGCTTGTGGAGCCCTCAGGGCACTGCCAGGAACCTGAGCAAGCATTTCTGTCCCAAAGGGTGCTCAGGCACTGGGACAGGCTGATCACCTGATCTTCTCACAGAGGTGCTTGATGCCCCAAGCTGGTCAGTGTTTAAGAAGAGTTTGAAAATTGTCCCTTGAAAATCTGCTTTAATTTTTGGTCAGCCCTGAAGTGGTCAGAGCTGGACTAGGGGATCATTGCAGGTCACATCCAAACTATTCTATTCTATTCTATTCTATTCTATTCTATTCTATTCTATTCTATTCTATTCCATTCCATTCTATTCCATCTCATTCCAGGCACTGGGAGAAGTCAAGTGCAACGGAGATGAGCAGCAGGAACTGGAATGTGGCAAACAGGGAACTCTGTCCTTCCCCCACAAGCAACTTGAGGCTGATGAACTCCTTGTTCATTCTCTGTCTGAAACCACCTCTCTGAAAGCTGAATTTGGATAATCTGCAGATGCCAAAGGTGCTGCTGCTGCCCTGGAAGCTCTGCAGGAGTGTGGGACACGCCAGGGCAGGACGAGCTCCCCAAAGCCCAGTGGGAAGGATGCTCTTGCTATTCCATTCACATTTCTCACTGAACATGCAGATGAGTTTAATTTCTATTTAATCAGCCTCTGCAAACAGCAATCACTTGAGAGTTTTCCTGCCTCACATGCAGTGATTACCCTTCTTATGCCAGCACTGCTCGTACCAGCCTGGAGGCTCTCAGCCCCTCCAGGTGACATCTTTCACTTCAGGATGTTCTGCTGCTTTGCAGTGAAACACTCTGGGAGCTGCAGCTTGTTGGATCTGGAGCTGGCTGGTGACACTGTGTTCTCCTTAGGGCTGAGGTGCCTCTGGGATCCCAGCTTTCCCCCCGGGGCAGTGCAGGAGTGGAGACATCGCTGGAGCCTTGTCCATGTCACCCCTGACTGCAGAGTGACCCCCAGTGCTGGGTGTTTGCAGTGTTTGTGTCCTTAGCCTGCAATTGCTGTGTGTGAAATTCAGCATGGCAAAAATCAGCTGCTGCTGTCCCAGATGGGATGGCAGGACAGGGGGAATGGCTTCCCACTGCCAGAGGGCAGGGAGAGATGGGATATTGGGCAGGAATTGTTCCCTGTGAGGGTGGGCAGGCCCTGGCACAGGGTGCCCAGAGAAGCTGTGGCTGCCCCTGGATCCCTGGAAGTGTCCAAGGCCAGGTTGGACAGGACTTGGAGCAGCCTGGGACAGTGGAAGGTGTCCCTGCCATGGCAGGGGTGGCACTGGGTGGGCTTTAAGGTCCCTTCCAACCCAAACCATTCTGGGATTCTACAATCTTTTATGTCTCAAAACCAGTCATGTGAGGCCAATTCCTGCACCTGCAGGGGATTTATCCAAAGTCTCCAGTGCTGAAACACCTTCCTGGCAGGTCCAGCTGGATGCCTTCAGAAGGACAGAGGCTGAGAACTGATGGGCTGAAGGCAGAGACTTGAATTTTTTATGAAACTCCTGATAGAGAGAAAAAAGAGCTTTTCACAACTTCAGCTGTACAACTTCACAACTCCCAGAGTTGTGTCTATAATTTTAGCTCAGACCTAGAGGCACTCCAGCACCAACAGGCATTTAAGGGATGATATTTTTCTCATCCTATGGGTGGGGGACACTGCTGTGTGACAAGTTCTGTACTCCTGTTTCTGAGCACTCCCAGGATGCTGAAAATTGGCTTTCCCAGACCACCAGCATCCTGCTACAGGTTGTGGACCATGTGCTGACACTTGCATTTATTGCCTGCCTGCAGTGACACTCCTGTGATTATCTCAGCCTCCTGTCACTGCATGGGCAGTTATTTTTGACAGCTTATTGCAAAGGGTCATTATGGGCAGGTGGAAATCTGGGCAGTAATTAAGGTTAAAAGAGATTTATTGCAGTGTGCCAGGCGTGGCACTTGGCATCCTCAGCCTGACACTGCCACTTCCAGAGGATTTATCATCTTCCCTTTCGGGCAGGTGATGGTGGAGCAGGGCCTTTGTGCCTGGGAATGGTATTATAGTAAAATAACATGTCTTTCAGCCATTCCTTACTGTTCTGTGCCCAAATTCCTGTATCCCTGGCAGTTCCTGCATTGTATCTCCTCTTTTCTTCCCCCTTTTCCCCCCCAAACCTCCCCCAGCCTCAGCAGCTGGCTGAAAGCTGGAATGAACTCATCCCAGCTCCTGCACAGCCAGCCTTGTTTCTGAGGGAAGACCAAGGATGGAAATTTCTGCTTCAGAAAGCTGCAAAAAAGTAGAAGTCAGGGGACTGATGTGCAGCATTCAGCGAGCCTGGTGCTACAGCAGAGATCAACATCTGCTGTAATTACTTTCTTTAGAACTTCACAATTGTCCCGATAATTTTGGTAGGAAGAAGAACAAATGGAAAAAGATCCGGAAGATACTCTTGGTGAATTTTTTAATTAAAATGTTTTTGATTTGTTGAGGAACTCTGAAAGAAGCAATTAAAACAAGATGATATTGGTCTATACTTACAAGAGAGAGCCTTGCCAGGATTAACTGGCTCGGCCCAAATAAATTACTGCCTCTGGATTTGCATTAGCAAATACTTCCTCTAGATGTTAATCAGGAAAGAGGGAGAATGGAGTGGGTGAGATCATAGCAACCAAAGCAGCCTGCAGGGTCACAGAATCCCAGCATGGTTTGGGTTGGAAGGGACTTTAAAGCTTGTCTTGTTCCACCCTGCCATGGCAGGGACACCTTCCACTGTCCCAGGTTGCTCCAAGCCCTGTCCAGCCTGGCCTTGGACACTGCCAGGGATCCAGGGGCAGCCACAGCTTCTCTGGGCACCCTGTGCCAGAGCCTGCCCACCCTCACAGGGAACAATTCCTCCCTCCTTGTCCTGTCAGTCCATGTCTTTGTCCAAAGTCTCTCTCCATCTTTCCTGTAGCTCCTTCAGGCACTGCAAGGCCACAATTCCATCACCCCAAAGCTTCTCCTCTCCAGCTGAACAATCCCAGCTCTCCCAGCCTTCCCTCCCAGCAGAGCTGCTCCATCCCTCTGCTCATCCTGGAGCTCCTCTGCACTCCTCCAGCAGCTCCTTGCTGTGCTGAGCCCAGGGCTGGGGCAGCTCTGCAGGTGAGCTCTCACCTGAGCACAGAGCACAACCCCAATCCCAATCCCAATCCCAACCCCAATCCCTTTCCTGCTGCCCACACTGGGGATCAGCCCAGGGCTGGGGGAGTCTCTGGGTCAGCCTGGACCTGCCCGGGGGAAATTTTGGGGTCAAACCAAAGCACTGCTGCAGGTTTGAGCTTGGGGAGCCCAGCCATGGCCAGAGGTTTGAGGTGGGGCTGTGCCTGAATTTCACTCAGGCTAAGGAAAGGTTTTTTTTTTCCTTCAAGACTTGTATTTCAGTAATTCAATTCCAGGCCTTGGCCAGACTCCATTTAAACAAAGCAAGGAGCCAGGGTGTGAAAAGCTGGGCTGTGTGATGACCTAATCCAAATCCCACCAAGTCTGGGAATGTTTCCACTGGCTCGCTGGGAGCTGGATTAGAGCTGCACCAGTGCTCCTGCCTATTGCTCCCACAGCAGCAGCACCCCAAAAACCCTGCTGGGGCCCAGCTGAAGGGTGGGGCTTTGGGGTGCTGTTTTCACCTGCATTTCTCCATTAACGGAGAGTGTTAATTAACCATTCAATCCTCTATTTATAGAAAGTATCAAATTAGACGTTCAATTCTCTATTTATGGAGAGTATTAAATTAACCATTAAATTCTCCATTAACATAGAGTGTTAAAATGAGAAAGGAGCTAAACAGGCTTTGGTAGGTCTGGATCAAAGGTGTTTGTGGGAACTTTCTGGAGGGATAAATCAGTTTGCTCTCAGGGCAGATGTGGGGTGTTTTTCTCTTTTAAAGCTGCTTTTCTCCTGCAGTCAGGGATGATTTCCTGTGGTATCACCCTGTGCTGTGCTCATCTTTCCAAGGGTTGGTGGGCAGAGGATCTGCAATGGCAGTGACAGCAGCAAACCTCAATTTCTGGACAGCTCTGATGGCTGAAACTGCAGCTACCAACCTGGCTTTTCACTGAGGACACTGAATACAATGACCTGCATGAGAACAGCTTTCAAAGGACTATTGTGGGGTGCAGGTTTCTCCTTCCAGCCAGGAATTCCTTCAGTTACTCATTCTTCCTATGGTAAATATACAGGAATTCCTCGAGTACATTTGATTCTTTCCTGCCATAAATCCAGCCTCATTCCTGAGCCATTCATTGGAACACTCCCCAATTACATGAGAGGTCAAGGAGAGGGTGCAGTGCCTTTTTTTACACTTCACAAATTTGGTAAACATGGAATTGCTGCACCGCTTGCTCTCCAGTGGCAATCCCAGCCTGGATTGCAGGGATTGTGTGGAATTGCTCATTCCCAAAGCTGCCCCAGGATCCCAGAATGGATTGGGCTGGATAGGACCTTAAATCCCATCTTGTTCCACAGGCAGGGACATCTTCCATAATCCAAAATTGCTCCAATCCCTATCCAACCTTGTCCTGCTGCTGCGACTTGGATCCACCTGATTTGCCAACATCAGCTCTTCCCTTTTCAGATGGAATTCAGGCAGCCCTGCAGGGAACTGTGGTGTCACTCACTGTCACCTGCTCCAGCAGGCCCTGCTGGATTGTTTGGGGACAAAGGGCTCTCCAGGACACCTGGGTGATGTTAATCCTCACAGAACAGCTCTCATGCCTTGGCAGTAGCAGGGTCAGGATTAACCCTGTGCTCAACATCCTCCTCCCAGCACTAACCCTGCCCTGAGCCCAGCCCAGCTCAGCATCACCCTCTGCCCCTCTGGGAGGGATAAAAATTTTTGTTTTTCTTTTAAAACAAAAAAAATCTCTGACCTTTCTCTCAGAGATCTGACCAGCTGTGGCTTTGCCTTCCAGAGGAGAAGTTCAATCCCTCCCTTTGGCTTCCTGTGCGGCTGGAATTGCTGATCCCATTTCTCTTTCTGTAGTAACAGGCTTTTAAATATGTAAATCTATTTTCAAAGCAAAATAAACCCCCCCAAATGTTCATGTATCTCTCAGAAGGAATTAAGGGTCTCTGTCCTAATATTTTATGCAAATCTTGCTTTTGCTCTTGTACTCGGGCATGAATAAATATCAACGCTTCAAAAGAGGGAAAAAAAAAAAGCTTCATCAAAAGAAAAAAACCTTTATTTCTATTGCATAAATAATGGTAAAATTAAAATATTTTTATACAGATTATATATTTACAGTAGAGTTTGGTTAGAGGGAACAGCTGATACATATGGCATTCAATTTTCCTTTATACACTCCTTTATACACTCGGATAACTTGCAATAACATAGGATTTATTTCAGTTGCATGCCCAGTTAATTTATATTAATATTTACAGTATTTTGTACAAAGGTTTTTTGTTTGATTTTTTTTTTTCTTTTTACTATTATGCTGCTGACTTTGTGAATTTTAGTCTTGAATTAAAAAGCCATGTCTTTCGTTAACGAGCCAAGAAAAAAAAACCAAAACAACCAACTTGTGAGTTTACAAAGGAACAGTAAATGCCTGGAAAACACAGAATGGTGACAAAAAGGAGACACGTGGATTAGTGGAGAACTTCCTAGGGATGAACCAGGAGGCATTGATTCCTCAGATCCTGCTATGGATTAAATGGCACCAGGCTGGATGCACTCAAAGCCAATTAGCTCTAATGAGTTCTTCCTGACTGACCCTGGAGGCCACGAGGACCTTCCTGTCCCTTCCTCCCCACTGCAGAGATCAGATTTGAGACCAAGAGCTGCTGTGAGCTGAGAGAGCTTTGGCTGCTCCAGAGGAGATGCTCAGGAATGTGACCCCTGTGGGAATGGAGGCTGGGATGGGGAGATGGATGTCAAAAACGTCACCTGAACCGGCTGGAATTGCCACCAGGATGTGCCCAAGTGCTGGTGACACCACAGGGTGGCTCCTGGAGCACCTCAGAGCTTCCCAACATCTCCTTGTTGGCTGATGAAGACTCAGGACCAGCTGAGAAAGGAAAGCTGGAGCATGGATCTCAGCTAGAGAGATAAATCCAGCTGGTAAATCCAGCTGCTGCTCTGGGATGCTGGCAAAGACAGGCCAGGAACAGCAGGGAAAATGGGTGGGAAATGGCATTTTCATTTAGCAATGGTTTTTTTCAAGGCTACAAAGTATTTTGGTCTGTCTTGACAGAAAATAAAAAAAAACCCCTGTGGTACTTTCAGCATCAAAATGTCAAGTACTGAGCTCTAGATCCAGAGGATTTCTTTTTTCTCCTTGCTCCCTCTTCTGGGGCTGCAATTATTTCATGAAGATGCCAAATTAAAGCAGTTTTCCAGACTTTTGCCACTGGAAAGGTGTAAGTGGAGCACACTTCCAATTAAAATGGTGTTAGATTTTCTGTCCATCTTGCTCTTGGTGAAGCTTCTGCACTTCCTAGAGCTGCCTAAAATGTTCTTCTTGAACTTGGAGAGATACAAACCCAGTCCTGATAACAACTGACAACAGAAAGCGATGAAAATGTTGTGAAACTTTTCCTTCTCTGCATTAAATTCCTGGGAAAGGAACAGGTTTTAAGTGATGCCAGGGAAATGTAATTGCACTGTCAGAGCACAGGAGGGTAAAATAATAGATTGAAACCCAGCAAGTTCTGTACATCTTCATCAGTGGAATGGAAGTGTGATTCAGAGCCAAGAAAAAAAAGACACTTCATCAGATTCTCATTTTAGAAGAGTTGTCTTTTCTCCTTTCAAACACTCATCCATAAAGCAGGAACTAAATCATGGATTACAGGGGTGGGCAAAATAAGGGACTTCATTCTTAGAGATTTTAATGCAATTCCTCCCACTGCTTCTCCCCTCGCTGCTCCAGGGCTGCTGGGGGCTGTGCTCCTGTCACCTCGGGGTGGTGACAGCCCTGGCAGCTCCCAGCACGTGCAGGGATGAGATTTCCATGGGAAAAGCTGAGAGTCCCCTTGTCCCAAGGCCCTCACCAGGAATGTGTCACCTGGAGTCCCTCACAGTCCCTGGGCTGGCCCAGGAGATGTTTGGTTCTTCTGCACAGGCAGAAGGATGTAGACTGGGGTTTTTGGACAAAATATTGATGCTTTCCATGGAAAAAAAGGATCAGTGGGTACTTGGCTCATCTAAACAGATTTCAGCTACCCACAGTGGCATCTTTGGGAATGGTTTCTACCTTGCTTTGCTGGCTTCCTACCCTAATTCTGGATCTCAGACCCCTCTTCACTCGGCGCCAGCTTCAAAGGATGGCTATCCATGTACATCTCCTTTCCCCAAAGCTGCTGGAATTCAAGCAACCAACATCCAGCCCTTCCAGTGCACACGTCCAGCAGGTGAAACCTCTGGATAACCGGGATGAAATCTCTCAAATTACCTGGATTGCACCCAGATATTCAGCTCTGGCTCACCGGGGAGCAGGGACAGGAGCTGGGGGTCACAACCTCCCACCCTGCTGCTCACCCTGGGCCTGGGCTCTGTGCTCTCCAGCCCAGCTGCTGACAGTGCCTGGGGGTTTGGGGGTGCCCATCAAACAGGAAGGAGAATTCTTTTGTCAGCTGGCTTTTATCTCATCTCACCTCCCACAGCATGAGGACCACAGACCTGACAAAGCCAAGCCTTCCTAGTTTCAATCTTTGAACTCCTAATGTTGTTTCTGATCAGAAATTCCTTCTCACTGGTGGACTTGTGGAGGGGTCAGGCTGCCTAGGGTGGTTGTGAGCAGGATCTGGCTCTCCAGGGCCACCAGCACCACCCTCATGGAATATTGTGAGCTGGAAGGACCCACAAGGATCTCAAGTCCACCTCTGGGTCCTGCACAGGACAAAGGCACTGCACTTGTCCTGCCTGCACACTCCCCAGCTGTGGTTTGCTCATGGCTGCCCTTAAGGAACGGCTTCACTCAATGTTCCTTCAGCCAATTTTGCTGGAATTCTCTTCTCCATGGCCTCCAAATTATTTCAGTATCCCTGAGCCTGCTGTTCCTTCTGCTGCATTCTCCAGGAGCAGGAATCAGGATCACTGGTAGAACCAGTGGTTGAAGTCAAGGTCAGTGGTGATCAGGGTGCAGCCCTGCAGGAGAAGGAACCCAAATCCTTCCCACCAGAGCTCGATCCCCACATGGAGAACATTCCCAAAGTGTCCTCAGCAAGCCCAGGCCAGGCAGAGCTCAGCCTGAATGGATTTCACTCCTCCTGAATTCACCCAAAGCCTCTCTCAGGCTGAACCCATCACGTCCCTCTCAGAGCCTTCCCTACCCATCAATCCCCTTTAATTGCACACAGGTTTTTTTTGGCCAAGCCGACAGAGCTGCTCACGAATTCCTAATAATTCCCTAATCCATGAGCAAAGCCCCTGTCCCGCTGCTGGGAGCTGTCTGCCTGTCCCTGGCAGGTTGGGCTCCCTGTGCCTGGGCTGCTGGTGGTACCCATGTCACGAACAGCCGCGGTTGCCATGGCAATCTCCTGTTCCTCCAGAACTGCAGGGCTGAAAAGACACTTCAATCCTCCTGGAACTGGCAAGAGCAGAAGTTTAGAGCTTTTTCTGACAGCTCTGCTGCAGTCTGGGTATTTTTTAAAGTATGTTAATTAGCACTTAAATAGGGTTTTTTTTTTTTCCTTAAAGGATGGGATGTGGGGTTTTTATTTTTATGTCTTTGATTCTTCTGCTTTCTCCCCCCCTTCAGCTTTTGCCATCAGGTTCCAATCAGAATTTTACTGCTCTATTTTTACCTCCTGTCTGTAAAAGCAGCAAAAAGCCCTATTTTTCCCCTCTTGTGTAGAAGGAAAAAAAAAAAAAAAGGAGATAAATGGATGTTACATAAATGGAGCCAGGGAGGGAGGTAGGAGACATCCAGTGCTGCTGGATGGAAAGGATGGGAAGGTTGTGGGGAGAGGAAAGGATGGAATAGCTTGGCTTGATCCATCCTGCATTGCCAGGAGTTACTGAGTAAAGATGGATCTCTTCACAACACCTGGAGATGGAGGAAAGCTGCTCTAGGAAGGGGAAAGGAGACCTCTGGCAAGACATGGCCCTGATTCATCATGGAAAAATGAGGTTCCCTACAGAAAAATCACACCCCAAAGCCCCCAGAATCCTGTACCCAGTAAAATCAGTGGGGAGTTGTGCAATGAACTCTACTGACACCAGGCTATGGCTTTTACCAATATATTAATTATAGGTTTGGTTTTACAAATGGAGCTGCGAGGGGAAGGGTTGGACTGGAGAATGGCTGTATTTACAAGGGTTTATGGAGCATGCAGAGGGAATTCTGGAGCCTTCCAGGAAGCTTCCAGGAATGCAGACAATCACTGTCCGTGAGGTGGCTGCTGGGATTGGAGTCTGCTGGGGGTTTGTGTCACATGGGTGGGACAATGGGGGGAAATGGCCAATTCCAGCTGCCCATGCTCACTCCAGCACAATCCCAGGGAAAAAAATGAGTATTCCTCAGTGGCAAGGAACATTTGGACTATTTTCCTACTGCTGCCACCGTTCCACAGACCCCTGAGACCTAAAAATGGGGATGAGTTTCCTTAAAATGATCTCCAATCTCGTTATCCGCAACGTCCAGCACAGAAAATGTGCCTGGGCTCCCAAAAACTGAGAATCCCATGCCAGAATATCCCACAGATATTCTGCTGCTGCCCTGTAGCAAATGCAAATCTCTCCATCTTCTGGGACACAGAGCAATTTTTTTTAATGGAATATTCTGCAGTTCACCTCTATTGGTCACAGCAGAACAGGAATGCAGGAGTTGTATGTTTGGGAAAGGCAGAAAAAAACCCAACCCAGCTGCTGTGGAAAAGGGATGGAGGGAACACCAGGAAAATGGCAGGAAAAGGTGGAAGGATGAGACACCTAAAAGTGACTTGAGTTTAAAGGGGTGGTGGGGAGACAGGACAAAAAGCAGCAGATTTTTAAATGAGGCTGTTAAAAACACCGGTTCAGTGTTGTCACCCAGAGCTGTAAAAAAGGAAGGACCTGGAATGAGTCTTTGGGATGGATCCAGTGTAAGTCAATGGCTGCAGTGTGGGATGAGGGAAGCTGGTGGTGTGCAATCCCTTGGGGAGCCGTGGTGCCCCTCCTGTGGCACAGGGAACAGTCACCTCCAGTGCCAGGAGCAAGATCTCCCTGTTCCTTGGGGTGTCTGAGCTCTCCCAGCACAGCCACCCCACTCCAGCACCTGAGTGCCTCCATGGAGCTCCTTGAACACCAACTGGGAAGGAAGATCTCCTTCCTCTCCCACGAGGGCAAGGAAATCACATCTGTCCTGGTGTGGCACTCAGGGGCACAGTTCATCCAAAGGGAAATGCATGGATTTGTGTCAAGTTTCAAAGGAAAAACACCTTCCCAAGCAGTGCTGGCTCCTTGCACTTCCTGTGTGGTGTACCTGCTCTGCATCTTTCCATCTCCTCCTTGCTGCTCCTTAAAATGTATTCCAGGAAAAACTCCCAACACTCCCTGGATCTGAAACTCTGACACACTTCAGACACACAGGGATGGGCTCAGGTTTGATTCCTTCTTCTCTTGCTGCACTCAGCTTTTCCGATGGCCCCCCTTGGAGCCTGCCCATGGGATGGGAGTGGTGGGATGGATCCTGGGAGGGAATGGAGAAGTTGGCTGGTCAAAACCACACTTCCCCATGCGGGTGAAAATAAAACCTCCCTCACAGGACGATGTCTGATGTGGAGGTGTCACTGCAGATCATAACCAGGCCACATAAAACGGAATAAATTAAAACTGTGCAGGCAAGCAGAGAGGAGGGAAGCTCAGGAGGAGCTTCCCTCAGGATTTTCACCTGGGAAAAAAATCTTGAAGACCAATATAGAAGAAGGGCAAAACTGCTGGGGAGCAAATAATGTTGGCTATGCAGAGAGGCCCGAGGAGAGGGAGGTTTAGCTGGCGCTGGTGGTGGCAGAGTCCCTTGGAAGACTTTGCACAAGTTCAGCAATGCCCAGGTGGGAAAACGGGGGTGCTCCTCACGCCCTGATTCACAGTCGGAAAAAAAATGGCCAACAGACTCCTGCTACCCCACAGTCTCGTGTCAAGGGTGGAGTTGATGAAGCAAAAAATAGACATTTTGTATGGTGCTGGCAAATTCTCCCCTGTTTTCCTCAGAAAATGCTGTACAAGGATGCTCTAGCTCCCCTCTAATGCCGTAAACTCCATGGCATGGTCATAAGGGAAAAGGAAAGTGAAGCTGGAAGGCGTGGAGCAAAAGGAAAAGGACGCGCTCGTGGCAATGCTACGATCAGCTTCCTGGGAATGTGGGCCTGGCGGGGAGCTCCGTGGGATAGTCAGTGGGCCCTGGGATAAGGACAAGTCACGAGGCTGGGCCTCTTCCAAACCGCGGAGCGCCGGCTCCGAGTCTCCTCCGCGCTGCCATTGCTGTTTCGAAGCAATAATTCGGGACTCCTGGATATGGGATTATTGCATTAGGAAACAAAACCTTTAAAGCATTAGAACAGCCCTTTGATGTCCCTGCCAAGAGGATGTGGTTGTTCACAGGACACGCTGCTGGCTCAGGCTCCTGCCGCAGGCTGTGCCCGCGTGTCGCTGCCGTGGGAGTCGGGGCGGGAGCTCTCCCGGGGTGCGCATGCATGGCCGGCGTCCCGCTGCCAGGACGGTTCCATCCCGCTGCCAGGACCGTTCCGTGCCGCTGCCAGGACTATTCCATGCCGCTGCGCAGGATCTGGTTGGCGGCGATCAGCATGACGCTGATGATGAAGGCCATGGCGAAGGCGCAGATAAGGCTCTTGCGCACGCACGTCTGGCGGTTCTGCTTCTGGGCGTGCACTGCGGGGACAAGAGAGGGTCACACGTGGCAGGGCTTGTGCTCCCACCTGCAGCAGCTCAGGAATGCTGCTGGGCTCTCGCTAGAACCCTGCTGTCCTCACTGTCACCTCTCCCTGTTGTGACATTCCCAAACAACCTTCCTGACCTTCCAGGGCTTCCCAACTAGCCCATCCTGATCCTTCCTAACACTTCTGGGACTCCTCTCCCTCATCATGGCTTTTAATCCCTTTAAATGTTCACAGGGATATTTGGGGTTTTCCATGTATTTCTTTTATGCTCTTTTTGAAGTTGGAATTGTAGAATGGGTTGGGTTGGGTTGGGCTGGAAGTGACCTCAAAGTCCATCTTTGTCCCATGGCAGGGACACCTCCCACTATCTCAGGCTGCTCCAAGGTCTGTCCAGCCTTGGACACTTGCAGGGATCCAGGGGCAGCCACAGCTTCTCTGGGCACTCTGTGCCAGGGCCTCACCAACCTCCCAGGGAACATTTTCTTCCCTCTCTTCCCCTCTGGCAGTTTGAACTAAGTTGTCTCTAAAGTTTTTTAATAGCAATTATTGGCCTTGTGTGAATCCCTCCAACTCATCCAGGTCCACTGGGAATGAGAGGAGGACCAAGATGTGCTCCCTGATGACACTCAAGCCCACACTGTGGCAATTCCCAGGAGTATCCATGAGTCACTTTTCCAAACTGTTTTAGGTTTTCTGTGCTTAAGCCAAATCAGAGTTATTAAGAACCTTTCCAAGTGAATGCTTGCAGAATAATTGTCAAAAGAGGTGAGAGCAGCAATTAAAAACCAGATAGAGTTGGGATTTTTAGCACTCCTTTGATTTAATTTTATTTTTTGTTAAGCTGATCAGTGAGAATTCGTGCTGTGGCTTCATTAAGCCAGTTCATGACTCTGTCTTGGCTCCCCACTTCTGAATGTCAGAACCATGTGTGGTACTGGGGCACTGAGGAGATTTGTTTGAAAAGGCCCTGAATCTTGAAAAGCCTTGTTTGAAAGGCCCCAGGCAATCCTAGAATGGCTATGGCTGGAAAAGCTCAACCCTTAACCTAGCACCACCACCATGGTCACCACTAAATCATCCTAAGTGCCACATGCACACTTTTTGGACAGTTCCAGGGTTGGGGACTCCACCACTGCCAGACAACCCTTCAAGTGAAGGAATTTTTCCTAATTTCTAATCTACACCTCCCCTGGCCCAGCCTGAGGCTGTTCCCTCTCCTCCTGTCCCTGTTCCCTGGCTCAGCCTGACCCCCCAGCTGTCCCCTCCTGTCAGCAGCTGTGCAGAGCCACAAGGTCCCCCTGAGCCTCCTTTGCTCCAGGCTGAGCTCCTTTCCAGCTCCCTCAGCTGCTCCTGGGGCTCCAGACCCTTCCCATTCCAGTTCCCAGCACTCCCAGGGCCTTTCCCAGATTCCCAGCCCCTCTGCCCCAGCCTGGAGCAATCTATGGAGCTGTTGTGACCCAAGTGCAGGACCCAGTATTTGGCCCTGTTGACCCTCATCCAACTGGCCTGTCCAGATCAGTCAGGGAAAGCCAGGAAACCTTCACACCCAGGATGGACAGCTCTGCCTGGCTGGGATGGGCCTTGGTTTGATCTTTGGGCTTGGTTTGCCCTGGGAAAGGATGTCCCTGTCAACTTTTCCTCAAGGATGGGCTGCTGATGATGGGAGACTTTCAGATTATTGACAACAAACACAAACTAAGCCTAAAATGCAACCAGGGAAAGGCTCCAGGTGCCCATGTTTGGAAAGATGCAGGAGAATAGTTTTAGAATATATGGAAAAAACCCCTTGTTCTGGTCCAGTCTTGATTCTCATCACACAGAGAGCCCTGGATGCTGGGTTTTGAATTCCAGTTTTCTCTCCCATCACCTCCTCTGGCTGGTGTTTAGCAATGCCTGTGCTCTAATCCCAGCTCCCAGTAGTCCCAGCTCAGTGCCAGAGGCACAGAACCCTCCTTAGGCAGGGTTGGAGTCATTCTGCCCCAGGCAAGGAATGTGAGTGAGGGGGAAAAATGTGAGTGAGATCCTCTCTGGTTCTGGGCAGGGAATGAAATCTCCCTCCCACCCACATTCCTCACTCTCTGCTCTGCTCTGCTCCTGTATTCTTTCTCTGGCTTTTATAAACCCCACAGGATCAGTGCTGTGGCTCCTTGGCTTTCTGCACAGTGCCCTGGTGCTTTGAAAAGCTTCTTCACGACCAGTTGTAGTTATTTCTTTATGTATTTTCCTACTATTTCTGTACTTTGAAAGCAGTCCCAGGCAGCAGGGAAATCACTGACATGAGATATCACCTCCAGCATCGCTGTCAGGGTGGGGCTGGTGATGGGGAACAGCAGCTCAAGGCTGATCAGGGTTTTTTTGGGATAACAGGCTCACCTCTTCAGAGGAAAACCGTAAAAAGGTGTTTTTGCAGAAATGTTCCTGAATGGAACAACTCCTTGAGGCTTCTGTTATGAAACAGAGCCTGAGGGCAGCAGGATGCAGGGAAGTCCCAGTTACTGCTCTTTACCCACTGAAGGGACAGCAAAGAGCCAAATTACCTACAAATAAGGTAGATATTTCCCCCAGGAGGAAGGGAAATGCCTGTGGAGAGGCTGAAGGCCCAACCAGACTCTCTTCCTGTTGGTTGGGAGTTATTCCAGCAAGAAGGTATCAGTTTTCCCCTTGAAAACCACAAAGAAGCTGGAATTCCTGATGTTCTTCCCTACATGCTGCCCTCTTGGACATGAAGATCCATTAACCAGCCCTCCTCACTGGGGAAGGTCTGCCTTCAGTTCTCTCCTTTCTCCAAATCCATAATCTTTGCACACAGAATCTGTGCTTGTCCTGCTGCTTCCCACAGCTGGCATTGTCCCAGGGCTGGATGCCAACATGTGGGTGCCAGTGGGAGTTTCTGACACCTGTGGGACACCCTAGGGGTTGGATGGGAGCTGATTCCTTGGACATGGGCAGAGCCTGGAGCTCCTCTGGATGAATCCTCATCCCTTTTTAGGGGGAAGAGCAACTCAGAAATTTCCAACATCCATCACACCTCAAGAGGCAAAGGCAAATCAAGGCTGGGTCATTCTTCATCTTCTTTTAGGACAGGCTGGTGAGGAGAACTCCCTCACTGGCACAGACCACTGTCCCTACAACTTCTCCAGCAGGAATTGGGGTTATTGCAGCAGGAATTGGGGTTAATGGGGCCAGGCTGTTTGCAGGTCATGATGCCCACAGTGGGTTTGTGGGAGCTTTCCCTCCTGCAGAACAGCTCCTGCCAAGGCCAGCAGCAGTGTATTTACAGTGGCTGTCCCAGCCTGCTGCAGGTGAGTGATGGTGCCTTGCTCTGGCTGCCTGCAGTTATTTTTGGTTTTACAGGTCAGTTTTTCATCGCCAAGGCCTCAGCTGAGCAGGGCAGGGGGAGCAGGAGGAGCTGCTGGCTGATGCTGTGGGTGTGAGTGAGGATGGAACCCCTGGCAGGCATTCCAGGCACTGGAACCACTGACCCTGCTGTGCCACCTGAGGGGTGGATAAAGGGAACTGCCAGGAAAAGGCTGCTGGATTGAAAATTGTCCTTTCCCTGTGTCCCATGAAACCACACAGCCTTCACTGCCCTGCCCTGAGCATTGATCACAACAGAGAGAAAGCTGAGGACAGAACTGTGCCTCTGCTCTGGGTGTGACCTTCCCCTGGATCTGACATCCTGCAAATGGCTTTGGTGTTCACAGGGAGCTGAGGAAATCCCAGACTTGTCCCTGACTGTAATACAAATATTCCATTTGGGGTAAAGTGTGTGTGGTGAGAGATGCAAGGTCTGTGATCCAAATTGATATTAAAGGATATTACATGGTCATAAAAGCCTTATTATCACGAGAAACCATGATGGAATAATTGTGAGCATGATAGAATTTTGCATAGATTTGTGCTGATGGTGATATTACCTGTAAAATAGTCTTTAGCAGCTGAGCTAGCTCACCCAGGGGTGGAATAGGGGAATGTCCAGGGGTGGAATAGAAGATGTCCAGGGGTGGAATAGAAGATGTCCAGGTGCAGAATAGGGAATGTCCAGGGGTGGAATAGGAAATATCCAGGTGTGGAGAAGAGGGATGTCCAGGGGTGGAATAGAGGATGTGCAGGTGTGGAGAAGGAAATGTGTCTGCCCACAGGAGAGAGAAGAGTTTGGGGCTGCTCTGTGATCCAAGAAAACCCAGAGGTGACAGTGAGTGGAGATCCCCATTTCACCTGAAAGTATCTGTTATGTCTGCTCCCTATGAGATTCCCAAATTCCAGTGAGAATCACTGAGGTTCATCTTGGCTTCATTCCTCCCCATAATTAAAGGCTCTTCAATGGGGGGGATGAAAAGTACCTTAAATATAGATGGGACTTGAAAGAAATACTTGAATTGCTATTGGAAGAGTTGAGTTGAGAAAGAAACTTCTTTTAGGGTGCAATTCATCTCATCCCAAGGCAGCACCTAAACTAAACTCCAGGAATTCTACCCAAAAAGCATCTCGTTCACTGCACTCATTAGAAGTGAGTGACTGAGCCACAGGACAGCTGACAGCTGTGCCTTAGTGCCACAATCCATGGAATTCCTGCAATACCTGCTTTGCAGTCCTGTAGGGATTGTGGTGTTTGAGAACTGGGAACTCTGAGAGCACCAGGGGGTCATCCCTGCCCAGCCTGGAGGGCTGCAGGGACACAACCTGTACTGTCCTGGCAGAAATGCTCCTGTCACAGCTGTCACACACCAGAACTGTCCCCTTCCACTGGGACCTGCAGCAAAACTTTGCCCCGTTGTTGACAGTTCAGCTGATCTTCATTCCCTGCTGGGTTTGTGTGTGTTCCCAACAGCTAAAAAAAGGCTCTGTTTTGCTTCAAGGTTCTGCCTGGCACCAGCAATGCCAAAACATCCCACGAGAAAAGCTGTTCCTGCTGCACTTTTGGAAACTGGAGCTTCCAAAATGAGATGCTGAGTGTTTGGGTGTTGGGACCCAGCTTTTTTCTGGGATGCTTCACCCAAGCTGCCGAGCTGAAATCCTGCAGCAGTGACAGCTGGCTCCTGTCCCCAGGGGATCAGCAGGTCAGTGAGCACCAACAGCTCCAGGCAAGTCAGAAACATCTCCCTCCCTGCTGCTCGTCAGGAGGAACTCAAAAATTGTTGCCTGGCCTGATTCGGAGAGTTCTGCTGCTGCCTCACTCCTGCAGGCTTCTTAAAATTCAGCTGTGCTCCTCTCCAGCTCTCCTGCAGGGTTTCACAGGGGGTGAGGGTGCTGGATGGAGCTGCTGCAGCCCATTATTAGCCAGGCTAAAGATTGGTCTGTGTGTTCAGCCTTTGCTTTGTTTGTGTCTCTGCCTGGTGCCCTTCAGAGGCTCTCTGAACCCTCAGTGTCAGAATTCCCCCCAGATGGTCTCTGTAAAATGGGAATGCTGGGCTGGGAGAGCACAGTGGCTCTACCAGGGTGATGTGCACAAACTCTGAGCTTCTCTGTTGCATCTCCCTGGGCTGTTCTGCACTTGAGGTGATTTCATAGACTCATGGGACAGTTTGGGTGGGAAGGGAACTTAAAAACCATCTAATTCCACGGGCAGGGACACCTTCCACTGTCCCAGGTTGCTCCAAGCCCTGTCCAGCCTGACACTGGACACTTCAGGGATCCAGGGGCAGCCACAGGCTGGACAACAAAGACCTGTTTGGTTGTTCCAAGCAGAAATGCTTTGGAGCAGCACGAATTCCTCTGATCAAGGAAATGAAAATGGGGAATGTCCTTGCCAGTGTCAGCTCTGTCCAAGTGCAAAATCCACTGCAGATCCCAGAGTCTGATCCCAATTCTTGATCCCTTCTGGCTCTGCTGAGGGAAGGAAATATTCCCCCCTCTCTGGCTGTCTCCAAGCCCTGCTCAGTCCATGACTTTGCAGAGACACTCCCGTGTTGAGAGGAGCTGTCCTGGCTGAGCCAGGTCCTGGCAGCTCAGAACAAAAGGTGTCCAGGGCAGCAGGGCAGCATCTTTGCTCACTGCTGGTGTTACAGTGCAGGGAGAGGACTCATCCCAGCTCTTCCCTGCGAGCCTTTTTGGGATTTGAACAGAAATCCGGAGGAGCCTAACACAGCTTGGTAGTGCCCGCCAGTGCCAAGAAAGTCTTTCCATGGTGGGATGAGGGAAATAAAGGTGTTTCTCTAGGGAATTCAGCCTGGCTTAGACACTCCCCTCAGCCAGAATCCCACCAGAGACTGGGGAAGGTCCCCACTACTCCATCCCTGTGCCTGGGACAGCTTTGCTGAGGGACAGAAAAAGACTGAGGGCACCACTTGAGCTCTCTGGCCTTGCTACTCACTCCAAAAGAACTCCCTGCCAACTCCCTGCATCCTTTTCCCGGATCAGAGTGACTTTTACAGCCACCACAGACACAGGCTGACTGTCCAGGAGCCCAGGACCCTCCCCTCTCACCTTCAAACTCCGTTTGGCAGTTGCCAGAGTTCTCGTTCAAGCTCTCCTCCTCGTTGATGATGATGTTCTCGATGTCCTTCATGGTGAGGTGGTCACGGAAGGCGTGGTACAGGATGTGCTTCAGCTCCTCCAGCGTTATCCTCTGCATGTCAAACTGTGGGCAGAGGAGAGGAGAGCCTGGTTACACCAGGGCATGGAGGGAAATGGGCAGAGGGCAATGCCACGATGCCCAGGTTGTGTTTTATCAGCCTCATTTCAACAGCTCAGGGCAGGTTTGGCTCTTTGGGGTTGGTTTAACTCCAACAGTGAATGCTGGAAATGGGTGTTGCCCCTGCCAGTGGATTTAGTGCTGCTGGAGCAGCAGAGAAAACCAGCCCTGTGCCAGGCTGGAGAGGCAGCAACCCAGTGTCACTCCTGGCCATCCCAAGGAAGAGAAAACCCTCAGGGATCCCCCTGCTAGATCTTACACAACCTTGTTTCTGCCCCTTTTTTTCCCTTTTTAACCCATAGTTGCACCTGGGTGGGAGGAACAAGCTGAGGACACTTCCCTCTGAGCTCACTTCTGCTGTAGATCCAGCAGGCAAATGCTGTTCTTACACCCATCAATGTTAAACCAAACATTCCTGCTGAATAGGAACATTTTGCCTCAGCAGGACGTTGAACATGTGCAGTTTGTGGCTAGTGGTGCAGGAGAGGTGACACTCACCCTGCTGCTGGGCAGGGCCAGGGGAGCAGAGTCTCTCTGGGTTCAGGAAAGGATGGAAAAGCTCCAAGTCATGCTGACAAGGGGAATGGGTTCAAACTGCCAGCGGTTGGATGGGATATTGGGGAGGAATTCTCCTCTGTGAGGGTGGGCAGGCCCTGGCACAGGGTGCCCAGAGAAGCTGTGGCTGCCCCTGGATCCCTGGCAGTGTCCAAGGCCAGGCTGGACAGGGCTTGGAGCAGCCTGGGACAGTGGAAGGTGTCCCTGTCCATGACAGGGGGTGGTACTGGATGAGCTTTAAGATCCTTTCCAGCCCAAGCCTTCCTATGATTCTGATTCCCTGAAGGCAGAAAAACCAAACCCATAAACTACAGCAAACCCCAAATTTGTACTGCCCCCGGAGAATTGTCCCTGAGCCAGGAACAGGAAGGAAATTCCAGCAGAGGCTGAACATCAGCCCTGAGGAGGTGGGATGGAGTCACCACGGGCTGCTCCTGCTGTAGGAAGTGACCACAGGGATGGAATGAGGGGTTTGCCATATGGATGGAGTCAGAAAGGCGCTAGGGCTCAATTTCAGGTTGGAGTTTCCCGGGATGAAGACCCCAAAGGAACGCAGGATGGGGTGTAGGGTGAGAAATCCCTGGATTTACCTCCATGCAATCAGCACTGCAGGAGGGCTGGGAGCCCTGGGCAGCTTCACTGCACCCTGCAAACCTCCACCAGCACCCTCAGCATTGTTGCAAGGCAACCAGAGGAATTATCCCAAATTTCCACACCTTCAGTTGCCAAGAGAAACGCTTTTTGTCATGGAACAGGATGTGAAGAGCACAGCTGCTCCCTTTTCAACATTAAAGACAGCAGAGCAGGGATGGTGAGATTTGTTCATGCACAACAAAGCAGGATGGAAATTGGTGATTAAATCCCTTGGGGAATTTGCAGCCCAGCTTTGAACTGGGCACCCAGGAGCCACCAGTGACAATGGGGCACTAGCTATTTTTAGCTGAATCCCTGAGGAACAAGGACAGCAGAAACACCAAACCCATCAGCCTTGCTGGGCAGGGAAATGCTTTTCATCTGGCCAGAGACAGGAACTTTGTCTCTTGCCCCTGTTGTCCACTTCCCTGCACATTTCCTGCACCAGGGTTGGGATTGTTGCCAGGAATAAGTGAATGGAGTTGGAGAAATTGGTGTTTCTGTGGCTGGCTGGATAAAAGCAGATGGATGTGTGCAAGTCTGCCTGCACACACAGGGATGGATGGGAACAGTGCAGGGTCCACATCAATCACAGTGCACTTTGTTTTGTTTCTTAACCCCCTGGAGTGTGGCTAGCACAGGTCTTTCCCATCAGAACTTTCTCCTGTGTTTTATAAACAAAGATAAAGTTTGGATGTTATTAAAAACAGTGTCTCGAGATTTGGACAGTTCAGGCCTGGCCAGTCAGGCCTAGGGGGAGGTTTCTGACTGACCAATCTGGGTGACCTCTGAAAAATCTATATAGGTTGGAATCAAAACAATAAAGCTCTCTTTTCTTGTCACACTGAGAACCCAGGTCCTTTTTCTGCTAGCGGCTCAACAGCGACACTGGAGGGTGAATGATTTTGCATCTGTGCAATGAGCAGTGGGCAGGGAAGAAAACCTCAGGCTGAGCAGCTCAGGAGTGATGAGAATCCCAGGATGAGTTGGGTTGGGTTGGGTTGGGTTGGGTTGGGAGAGACCTTAAATCCCATCCAGTGCCACCCCTGCCATGGCAGGGACACCTTCCACTGTCCCAGGCTGCTCCAAGCCCTGTCCAACCTGGCTTTGGACACTGCCAGGGATCCAGGGGCAGCCACAGCTTCTCTGGGCACCCTGTGCCAGGGCCTGCCCACCCTCCCAGGGAACAATTCCTTCTCAATATCCCATCTCTCCCTGCCCTCTGGCACTGGGAAGCCATTCTCTTGTCCTGTCCCTCCAGTTCCTGCTGCAGGATCCCTCTCTGCCTTCCCTGTGCCCCTCCAGACCCTTGGAGATGCTGTGAGTTCTCCACACAACCTCCTCCTCTCCAGGCTGAACAATCCCAACTTCCCCAGCCTCACCCAGCCTTTGCTGCTCTCCCTCTCTCCCAGCATTGCCGCTAAAAACCTTTTGCAGAGCCTTCTGTCCTCCTCCCTGTGCTCCAAGCTGTGTCACAAACACCACTGTGGGGATCAGCTGAGCCTCAGATTGTGCCAACAGTAATGACTTGAGGGCTTTGGGGTCTTCCTGTACCCGCTAAATGTGTCTGCTGGGAAAGAGCTGTTCTCTTGACAAATGCTCAGCTGCTGCTGCATCTCCAGCCCTTGCTTTTAAATGTTATGCTAATAGAGAGAGAAACTGTCTTTTTTTTATTGTTTTGTTGTCATTTGTGTCTTTTAGGAAGTGGAACGGCGTCAGAGAGGGTTGAAAATCCCCCTTGCTGCCTCATAAGGGTTGGACTCAATGATCTTGGGGAGTGCCTTTCAATTCAGAATATTCTATGAGGCTGTGAATTTATGAAGTGATTTTTTGGTCTCTTGGCCTGAATGTGGTCCTTGCTCCTGCTTTGCCCCATGCTGTCCCCCTGAGCTCTGTGTCACCATGGCAGTGTGTCCAGCTCGAGGCACTCAGGGACAAGCTCTGCTTGGCCTCCCAAGTAATTCCTTCTATTATCCCTGCTCTCCAATCTGGCAATTTCCCTGATTCACTTTTCAATTACTCCGGGCTTTATTGTGGTAATGACAGGAACCAGGGAGCAACTCTTAACTTTTATTGACTCCACGGAGAGCAGAACAGCCACTGTGGCAAGCTGGAAACTTTCTATAGGATTTATAATTAGGAGAAATCAATGGAGCTGCTTGTGAGCCTTGGAATAATTCCCTGTAAGCAGCCAAACACAACCTGTGCTGAGGCTCAGGCTCCCAAGGGCTGCTGTGAGTGGGAATTTTGGAGATTTGGGCACTGCAGTTCCTGCTGGATCCCCAGAGCTGGAGGATGTTGTCCCACGAGACATCTGGAAGGGAAAGTGGACCTGATCCAACCCAGCCTGTAGCTTCCTTCTTGATTTAAAATTCCTGCTGGCAATGAATCCCTACCAGTTCCTTGAGTCTCCCGAATCCAAATTTCCCAAATTGGTGTCTGCCTTGCCTGCAGAGCCCCATTCCCAGATATTTCTGTGTCCTGCCTGGCCTGGTTCCTCTGCTCTGCTCAGGGAATGGCCCAGTGGGAAGGACTTGCTCCTTGGAAGAGTTAAAAGCTGACACAGGACTTCTGATCATTTCATTTTACGTCATCTCTGTTTTAAATAAAGGAGTGGGAAGCTCCTGTCTGGAATGCCAAGGTGGCCTGGCTGCCCTGCAGGGGGTGAGGCCAGCTGGCACCCTGCAAGGCCACTCTGGGGACATGCAAGCTCTGTTAAAGCCACTTGGCTCAACAAGAGGTGCAAGTGGCTCCTCTGGCAGGAGGAGTTTGGCTGGGAGAGCAATCAGACCCAGGTTTCCCTCTAAACCACCTGGAAAGATTATCTGGGGCTGTTGGAGGCTCCAGATTGAGCAGGATTTTGCTTTCTGTTCTGCAAATTAATTCTGCAACTCCAAAAGCTCCACAGAATCATTTAGGCTGGAAAACATCCTTGAGCCCAGCTGTGGACCTGACCCCAATTCCATCACAAACCCTGTCCCAAAGCACCACCCCTGCACTGACCCCACTTCCAGCACTAACCCCAATTCCAGCAGTAATCCAAATTCCAGCACTAACTCTGTCCCAAAGCACCACCCCTGTGTTTCTCAGATTTCTTGTTTGGGGCAGCTCTTGACAATCTCTCCACACAGCCCACATGGGACATCGAGGGACATCCTGGCATTCCCCCAGCTCTGCCTGGAGGGTACAAACTGCTCTGGGTAGGGCTCTGAACAGCCTCCTTTGCTCCCAGGAATAAAGGGCAATTCTGTGCTGTCCTGTGCAGGGCCAGGAGCTGCCCTCAATGATCCTTGGGGTCCGTTCCCACTCAGGATATTCCATGATTCCAAGACACTCAGTGTGGATTTAGAGCATCCCTTAAACCTGCTGGCTCTGTGACTCCTGGGACAGGAGCTGCTGTGGCCTCCACAGGGACACATTTGGGGCTGGGCATGGGAGACGCTGCTGGGGCTGGGCTGTAAAGAAACCCTTTTCTATCCAAGGACTCACCTGGAGATATAATTCCCCCCTGGAGATGCAATTCCCTCTGCTGATCTCAGCCCCTGGTGAGGCTGGTCCCATCCTTCACCAGACCCAGCCTAACTCTGGAGCAAGGATTTAAGCAGGGATTTGGCTGTGCCTCTCCACTTCCCAGCTGGGACCTCATGGTTCTTAAACTGGGCTAAGAGAAATAGGGCCCCTGGCAGGCACCACTTCCATGGCAAACACAGCAGGAATGTCAGGAATGTCAATGCTGGCCCCATTCCATTATCTGGAAATAGTTAGCAAACCACGGAGAAGTTGGTTTGGTTTATTTTTCAATTAGAGAATGCTCCGAGGTGCAGCACAAACCAACAGCTCCAGCAGTTTCTGTGGGTTTAGGGCTGCCAGGCTGATCCTAATCGAAGGGAATCCCTAACGAGGTCTGCACTATCCTGATCCTCTGTGCCAAGCATCTGGGGGAAGCAAACTCCTCACATTTAATTAGGGCTAAAGCTGGGAATTCCCATTTAGCACCGACCATCTTCTGCCTCCCCCACAGATCCTGAGTTCTCATGGATCCCTGTTCTGGGGAAAATCCAGCAGTGGGATGGGGAAAAAGCTGCTCTGCTGGTGCTGTTTGTGTGTCCCACTGCAGGCAGAGGATTTGGGGCAGAACTGTCCCCCCTTTGCTCCATCAATGGGAGCACAACAAGGGGGTTTTGGGGCTGTGTGGGGTGTGCCAAACCCCCAAATATTCCAAGGAAAAAATCCTTCATTGTTTGCCCCACAAGAAGCTCCTCCACCAGGGAGGGCACCTCTGCTGTGTGCCAGGCAAAGCTCGTGCCAACCCTGTGACAACAGTGACAAACCTGACAGCACAGGGGTTATGGAGTGAGGGGAAGCCAGGGCCTTGCAAAACAAAAGCAGTGAGGTGACCTGAGCTCATTGAGGAAGTTTTGGGTTCTGAGGTTTTTTTCACCTCAATCCCTAACTCCCATAGCAAAGATTAAACTTGGCTCTTGCCTATCATCTATCGTCAATTTAGTTGGGAATTTTAATTTCAAATCGATTGAGGAAAACTCAAGATAACAGGTGGAAATGAGAAATACCCCAGGCAGTTTCTGGCTCTGGCTGCTCAGCTATACCACAGCTGCTCTCTGGCAGAGGGTCTGAACCCCAGGGGGACCCTTGGGGCCAGTGATTCCTGTGGCTGGGAATGCTGGAATTCCCACCCTGCTCCAGGCAGCACTGAGGACATGAAGACACCTCTGCTGTGTGCCCTGAGAAGCTCATGCCCAGCCCTGGGACAGCAGTGACAGCACAGGGGTTATGGAGTGAGGGGAAGCCAAGGCCTTGCAAAAACAACCTCCCCAGGCTGCTTCAGCATGACTGAGTGTGACCCAGCACCTTTCCCCATTTTCCCAGGCTGCTGCAGGATCCCTGCCTGGGGAAACCCTCTTTGAGCTGCTCCTGACTGGGATGAGGCAGCAGAAACCCCAGGGAGGTGAATGGATGCTGCTGCTGCTGCTGTCTGCTGAAAGCCCCAGCCAAAGGAAACCAGTGTTGGTACTGAACAGCTACAGATGTTTAGAGATCGCCGGGAGAAGTGGATTGGAAGGTGAGATTTGTTCCTGAGCTGCACAAAGGACACCAAGCATTAATAATGGCTTTACAAGAGCTGCTGAGGGGAACTTGAGGCATCCTTGGCGCTGCTGCTGCTGGTGGCTGACAAAAAAATACCAACAATAAGGCAGCAAACAGAGCTCTAATCCTGCTGAGCAGCACCAGCCAGAGCCAAGAGAGAATCCCAGAATGGGTTGGGTGGGAAGGAACCTCAAAGCTCATCCCTGCCATGGGAACACATTTTGTTATCCCAGGCTGCTCCAAGTCCTGTCCAGCCTGGCCTTGGACACTGCCAGGGATCCAGGGGCAGCCACAGCTCCTCTGGGCACCCTGTGCCAGAGCCTGCCCACCCTCTAAAGCAAAAGGGAAAAGAGAAAAAACCCCAAAGTTTTTATGCTCTACTTCCATCAGCAAATGATGCCCATCCTCTTCCCAGGAAGGATTCTAGCCCCTGGAGTGGTCGCTCCAAAGGCAAACATTGTAAATAACAAATATTTCCCCTTCCTCCTCCTTTTCCTAGCTTTTATATCTGAGCTGACATCATAAGGTCTGGAACACCCCAGGACCTCAGGACTGACACCTTCTCATTTGCAAGACATGAAATATTAAAAAGACAATTTTTTTTTTTCCTGCAGTGAGAAATTCACCTAAAGCAGGAGGAATTCATCTGTGCAGGGAAAAGTCACGATTTGTCAAAGTGGCACTTTTGAAGGGGAAGGAAGAAATAACAAATTGGAAATGCCAGAAGTTCCTGTTGTTGCTAATGGAGCCCAGGAACTGAGGATGGAGGTGCCACCACCAGGGTGTCCCAGTGGGGACACCCCAGTGCCACCAGCCCCAGCAGCTGCACAGCCAAGGCACACAAACAGCACATTTTGGGCTGTTTTTCCAACCTGCCCCCCAAGTTGTAGAATTCAAGGTTTCTCCAAAGTCCATCCCATGTGCCCCCAAAGCTCCCATGATCACACATTTGCTGAGAGGTGACAACACAGCTCCCCTGTGCCTGTTGAGGATCTTTCCTGACAAGTCAAGAGCCCTGAAGGAGTCAGTGAATCTCCATTTCAGCTGGAGACAGAGACACAGTGGAAAAACCCTCCCCTGCTGCAGCTCAGTTTAGCAATTCCAGAGCAGAGGATGTGAAAAATTAGTGCTGGTGCACCAAGGCTCAGAGGATGGGAAGAAAGGACAGAAATGATTTGAATATTTTGAATTTGTTTCTCTCTGTCACCTTGTGCTGCGATGTGGATGTCTCCTTTCTTTTATTTGCATGCTATAATTATTTTTATATCCACTTTTGCTCTCCACATAACAACCATTGTTCGAAACCAAGATTAATTCGGCTGAAAACCACAACATCAAAACTAAAGCCTGGAGTGTCTGCTCAGCTCCTCCACTGCTGGAAGCCCATGATTTTTTTCCCTTGCCATGATACAAACAAGGTGATCACTTCTCAAGTCCCCTCCAGCAATTCATTTGGCATTTGTGAGCTCCAATAACTGAGAGAGAGAGAGCAGGAAATACAGATCAGCTGTCAGCGCTGAAAAATAAACTTGGGGAAAGTGATTTGAATGCCTGACTCAGCCTGCAGCAAGGAGGGGGCACTGGCACCTCCACACTGGGATAAATGAGCAGTTTTTCCTGTCAGGCTGCAGAAATGCTCAGGAGAGCACAGGAACCAGCAGGAGCTCAGCTGGGGAATCAGAAACCCACAGAACAGAGGTTTGGGATCAGGTTTGAGAGCTCCTCACAGGACACTCTGATTGTTTGGAGCCCACTGGGAATGCAGTGGGAACTCTCCTAGCATGGCAATCCTCTCCATCCCATCATCTGCACCATGAACGTGGGACAGGTGAACTCGAGTGGTTCCTCAAAACAGGACACAGCAGATGGAGTAGATCCAGGGGAATTTTCCCTCTCTGCCTTGTCTGAACTGCCCAACCACTGGATTTTGCTGTGCTATATCACAATAAAGAAATGCCTTTGGATTATCTTTTATTGGAGGGTTTGGATTATATTTTTCTTTTATTTTAGGGTTTGGATTATTTTTTATCTTTTATTAGAGGGTTTGGATTATCTTTTTACTTTTATTTTAGGGTTTGGATTATCTTTTATCTTGGGGTATCCTTTATAGCAGATCTGACCATGAGTCTCTGGGGAGTTGAATGAAGAATCACAGAATATCCTGACTGGAAGGAACCCACAAGGATCATCAATCCCACTCCTGTCCCTGCACAGACACCCCAAATCCCACCCTGTGCATCCCTGGCAGTGCTGTCCAAACACTGCTGCAGCTCTGGCAGCCTCACGCTGTGCCCATTGCCTGGGGAGCCTGGGCAGTGCCAGCACCCTCTGGGGGAACAACCTTTTCCCAAAATCCAACCTGATCCTGCCCTGGCAGCTGGGGACAGTCAGGTCAGGACACTTCAGCCCCATCCCAGCCCTGAGCTCCACCTCAGAACAGCCACAGCATCAGCTCTGCCCCAGGCTGGCACATCACTGCTAATTGCACTTCAGTTCTGCATCAATGAGAGAAATATTTAGCTCAGTGACGCTGAAGGGCTCTTGTCCCACGAAAATAAATGGAATAAACTGGCACATGACAGCTCAGCTCCCCCAGCCTGGGCCTTGCTGGAGCAGAGCTTGGAGAGCCCAGGGACAGAAACTGCGGGGAAATCATGGCTGGGCTGCCAAACAGAGCCCAGCAGGCTGGGATGGAGCAGCTCTGCTGGGAGGGAAGGCTGGCAGAGCTGGGATTGTTCAGCTTGGAGAGGAGAAGCTTTGGGGTGACCTCAGTGTGGCCTTGCAGGAGCTACAGGAAAGATGGAGAGAAACTTTGGGCAAGGGATGGAGGGACAGGACACAGGGAATGGCTTCCCACTGCCAGAGGGCAGGGAGAGATGGGATATTGGGAAGGAATTCCTCCCTGTGAGGCTGGGCAGGCCCTGGCACAGGGTGCCCAGAGAAGCTGTAGCTGCCCCTGGATCCCTGGCAGTGTCCAAGGCCAGGCTGGACAGGGCTGGGAGCAGCCTGGGACAGTGGAAGGTGTCCCTGCCACGGCAGGGGTGGCACTGGATGACATTTAAAGTCCCTTCCAACCCAAACCATTCTGGAATTCTGTGATTCTGGATATGGAAAATTAGCTTTATGCCACATTAAAATTCACCTCCCTCACTGGTTCCTTCTGACACCAGACCATTCCACTGGCAATAATTCCCTATTTCTCTTCATCCCACTGGGCTCAGGACTTCACCTGGAGCCTTGCTGAGGCCTGCTCTTCTCTGCAGGTACAAATCCCAATTTTCTCACCAAATTATGAAATGTGTTAATTAAAATCCAGCTGATTCCAACCTTGGGGTCCTCAGCTTCTGCCCCAGCTCTGCAAAAGTACATGAATCTTCACCAGCTTGAGCAGGGATATTTTTCTAATGGAAAATGTCACTGATCCATGAAAAATCTGAGCCCTGAGTTCATTAAAACTTCATTAATTGGAGGCCTAATGATCAGAGGGAAGGACCTGGAAGCCTGACTGGAGCTGACTGCAGACACCCTGGCAGGGAGCAGGAGAAATGACCTCTATTTATGTCACCAACTCCATGGCTGGAAGGAAGAGTCTGTTGTGAGGGACAGCAGCAGCAGCAGCAGCTTTGGGGTGGATTTTAGCCTGGAAAGGATCTTGAGTTCATCATCCTTGGATTTCATCAGTCCCTGAATCCAGGTGCTTTGTAAATGTTACTTAAAGCTTGTTATTTGCTTGGCTCAACAGCAGCATTTTCATCCCATCCTGGCTGCTGGAGAAATGGCTTCTTTGCAAAACAAAAATATCCCAGATTTTGCAGAGGGAAGAGCTGAGAATAGAGGCTGAAGTGAATGCTGTGACACTCAGTGGCAGGAGGGACCAGGCTGTCCTTTGCCTGTCCTTCAGCCCTGACCTGGGAACATCTGCAGAGCTCCATTTGCACAGACAAAGTGTCTGCTCAAGTCCCCCTGGGATTGTGACCCCTGGGATGTGGGATCGTAACACATCCACCCTGGGATTTGGGATCATAACACACCCACCCTGGGATTTGGGATCATAACACACCCACCCTGGGATTTGGGATCACAACACAGCCGCCCTGGGATTTGGGATCACAACACACCCTCCCTGCTGTGGGAGGGGAGGCTCAGCCCTGTCCAAGGATTTATCCTGAACTTTGCTTGTTTGTCTGAACAAATGCTAAATCCTAAATCCTGCTGCATTCCTGCCCTCCCCAGAGACCCTGAGGGTTTGGGGTCAGGCCTAATGGATCCCCCAGCCCTCATGGGGACACACCCTGGCTGCAGAGGAGCCTTTGGGAAAAGGTGCTGCTCCTTTCCTTGCCCAGGGCCAAGCCCCACCACCAGCTCCAGCAAGCCCTTTTCCCCTTTCCCTCAGGCAGCCCAGGAGCTGTGGTAGCTGTGGAAAATAAAGTCCAGTGCAGCCCTATGGGTGAAAAAAGGGATTTTTGGGTGGGGATGGAGCTCTGCCTGCCCGAGGAGGTGCACAGGAACCCCTTTGCAGGAGAGCTCTCTGCACAGAGGACTGAAATGCAGATTTGGTGGCTGAGGGTTGTGCTCCAGGGAGCCTGCAGAAGTCCATCTGTCACATCTGTCACCTCATGCCAAGAAAAACATGTTTGTTTTACCCAGAGTTGGTACAACCACAGTCAGCTGAGGCTTTCAATCAACACTGGGAGCTGTCTGGGGCAGCCCAGCAGAGTTTCAGTGGCACAATGTCCAAAAGGAGAAGGGAATGGAATTACATCCCATCCTCACTCCCATCCGATCCCCACTCAGTGGAGAGGATGAAGAAAGAAGGCTTTCACTTACTCCTAGGTTACACCCCATTTTAAGTCACCTGAGGGAGCAGGACAGGGCCATTCACCTCTGGCTCCAGATGTGCAAACCACAGGACCTGATGTTAAAGGGATCTAAAGGAGAGATGGGGCTCCTCGTGTCACAGCAGTGCCTCAGTGGCACATTCACCTCCAAAACCACAACCCAAAATGGATTTTCCTTCCCCAAAACAATGCCAAGGAGGGTTTCCCATGTTCCTGCCACCCTCACCTGGGGAACTCCCAGTAGGAGTTCTTTAGGCTTTCAACCCCATTGAAGTGGGTATTCTTAGGTCTTTTTTTGGTTTTTTTCTGACTGATCCCTGATTCCCCTCTTCTTTCCACTGTGATCTTTCCCCACTTTGCAAGACCAACCTGGAGCAAAGTCGCTGATTTTGAAGATGAGAACAAGAGGGAAACTTGAACCCAAACAATCCCACTGCAGCATGAACCAGAGAGAGAACATCTGGGGGAACAGCTGGGCAGGGCTGTGTGCTCTCAGCTGAGCAGCTGGCTTGGTCTGGAAGCTGCTTGGGATTCCCCTGTTCTGCATCTCCCACTGCCCAATCCTGCAAACCTCTGTTCAGGAGGAGGAATTTTTAAAGCAAAACTATGAGGATTCGCTGGGCAGCTGCTTCACCTCCCTGGAAATCAATGCACTGCAGGGACACAAACCAGGGACAGCTCCCCAGCACAGCCCTGCCAGAGCCACCTGAGGGGGACAGTCCCACTGCTGCTGGCTAAAGACAGTGCAGGGCCAAGGACACTGCTGAGCCCAGCAGGGTGAGGCCAAAGGCACCTGTGATTCTGGATATGGAAATCTGTGATTCTGCATATGGAAAATGAGCTTTATGCCACATGAAAATTTACCTCCCTCACAGATTCCTGCCACAGGAGGTTGGGTACAGAGCCACCAAGAAAACCAGGAGCTGCCAGGGCAAAGCTCTCCTTCACTGAGGTAAAATCCTCAACATGCCCTGGGAGCTGCTTTGCAGAGGGCAAACCCTGCTCACAACACTCCAACATCGTTTGGAAGAACACAGAACTCCCTCCCTCCAAAATCCTGTCTTTTCCTGAGGTTCTGCATGCCAGGAGCTGCTGGGGGGAATGGATCAGCACCACAGGGCTGGGTGACATTCTGTCCCCAGTGTCACAGCCAGCCTGGTGACACCTCTGCAGCCTCTGCAGAAGAACCTCTTGGTAACACACGTCAGGTTTTTTGTTCTCACAACAAGCTGCCTCTCCCTGCAGGAAATCTGTGCTCCCTGGCCAGCTGTTCCAGCTGGTCAGCTCCTGTCATCTCTGACACTTTTCCTGGAGCGCTTCAACCCGGTTTGAAATCCCTCAGGAGAGCCAAATCCACATCTGGGGAGGGTTTGGATTGATTGCTTTCCTGCCCCTTTTCTGTCCTGGCTGGCACAGCCACACTGAGGTTGTGCTTTGCAGTGTCCCCCACCACCTGCTTTGTCACTTGTTGGGCTCCCTCAGTCTTTGCTGCTCTAAGGAATCATCTCACAACAGCTGATTTCACCAGGAGTGGGTAATGAAAAGCAAAAAAAAAGCAAAAAGAAAGGAAAACCTAAAATGCACTGAGTGTTGCTGCTATTTTGCAACTCAGAATTGTTGAATCCCAGAATGGTTTGGGTTGGGAGGAACCCTAAAATTATCTGATTACACCCCTGCCATGGGTAGGGACACCTTCACCACACCAGGGTGCTCCAAGGCTGGTGTTCTGTCCTTTCTGTGGTCCCTTTGTAAGCTGCCCCTTCTTACTGTGGATTAATTGTGCTGTCAGTGCTGAGCCAGGCTGAAATATCTGCTCTTTACCTGAGAGTGTCAAGTGCACCTGGATTTTATCAGCGAGATAAGGTAGGCAGACTCTGTCATATCTGCCTGGAGCTTAGGCATCAAAACAGGTCCATTTTTCACTGATTTTTTTCCTTTTTTTTTTCCAGTTAAGGGAAATGTGGATTCTTCAGGATTTGGGGTTTTTTTATTCCTCTGTATTTTTTCTTTTTGCCATCATGGTCGACTGAATAAAATTTACATTCAGGCAACAAAAGTTCACAACAGACTCCACTACCTTCTGTATTAAACATTTTCTTTCCCTCTGCACACTGGTTGGAGAAGTTTGACATTGTTGTTCATTCTCCAAGGGAAAAGCTGGAAAAAGCTGCAGGGAAAGGAATCCCTGAGCCCACAGAACTGCTCTGGGTGTGTGTGTTTGCACATCCATATCCATCAGGACTGATGTAATTAAAAGCAAGGCATTGCAAAATATAATTTGAAGCAGTTTGCAACATTCATGAATAATTTTCAATTTGGGAAGAGAGAAGTTATCAGAGTTGACAAGGCAGTGTTATATGCAGTGAGAAGGAATAAAACTTAGTCTTTAATTCATATATTCTGTCAATTAATAAAGGAATGGATATAAATGAGGTGCTCAGGATCTGGGAGAACAAAGGGGAATCTGTTTCTCTCAGAGCCTAAAGAGCCAAAGCAACACATCCTGGAAAAGGGGGGGGAAAGCATCCCTGGGAAAAGCTGTCACTGTTAGCTGGGCTTTGGAGGTGCTAATGAAAACTCCTTAAAATTACCAGGATCACAGGGAATCCTGAGGATTTGATAAAACTTGGGATTTGGCTGTGTAAATTGACATGCCTCCATCAAGGCAATGTTATCATCCCTCGCCTCAGCCCTGCAAACAGCTCCCATAAATTTCCCCCAGCTAATTGCTCTTTAATGGTTTGTTGTGGGAGCACTCGCTAATTACAAGTCAGGCAGCTTTGTGAAAACACATCTGAAATATTCCTACAGGTGAGAAATGGCTTTGGGGAAGAAAGGAATTTTCAGCAGGATGGGGCTTTGTGAGTCGTGGGTGAGCTGAAGTCCTGCTTCAAACGGCAGCACTGAGTCACAGCATTCTGTTGTCATTAGACATCAATAATGCAGCAGGTGAGCTGATCCAGGTGGCTCTGGCCTTTCTCTCGGTGCTGCATTTTAAATTAAAAGTAACCCAACTCTTTGTGCTGTTTTTTTGTTTCTTAATTCCTGTGCTGTTCCCTCAGACTCCATCAGTCAGGCCCAGGACAGGAGGCTGTGATCCCAGCCTGGAGCATTCCCAGGGAGATGGGGAACAGGAGGAGTGCAAAATGGGGCTGGAAAGGTGACACAGAGATGTGGGCACTGCTGAGAGCCCTGAAACCCTGGGGCAGATTTGGGGTCCTCAGGACAGAGAGGACATTGTGGGGCTGCAGGGAAGGGAACAGAGCTGGGAAGGGTGTGGAGCCCCAGGAGCAGCTGAGGGAGCTGGAAAGGAGCTCAGCCTGGAGCAAAGGAGGCTCAGGGGGACCTTGTGGCTCTGCACAGCTGCTGACAGGAGGGGACAGCCAGGGGGTCAGGCTGAGCCAGGGAACAGGGACAGAAGGAGAGGGAACAGCCTCAGGCTGGGCCAGGGGAGGCTCAGGTTGGACATCAGGAGGAATTACTCCATGGAAAGGGTGGTCAGGAATTGTCAGGAGCTGCCCAGGGAGGTTTGGAGTCCCCAAGGAATTCCTGGCTGTGGCACTCAGTGCCCTGGGCTGGGGACAAGGTGGGCATTGGGCACAGCCTGGACTCCATGGCCTTGGAGGGATTTTCCAGCCCCAGTGATTCCATGCACTCCCTGTGCAGCAGAGCCAGGGGTGGTGCTGAGCTTCCTCAGCAGACACAACAGCAACTCCAGCAAACCCAAAGGGCAGGAAATCCCTCCCACCCCTATATCCCATTTCCTCTTCTAACTTCAGCCTTGGCAGAGACTTCCAGATCAGTGGAATGTGATACATTCCCAGAAAGATGCAGACTTTGCTAACTACAGAACAAAATAAAGGCAGAAGGAATCCATAAACACCATTAGTCCTGTTTGTAATTTATGCAATAAAAATAAAGAGTGACGGCCTCAACTGGAGTTTTCTGTTGCCTCTGGGAGGATCAACTGGAATTGTTATCCCACATTTAGATGTTAATGGTGCAATCCATCACTCCAGAGCCATTCCAGGGCAGTGGTGGCATTTAGAGGTCGATGAGAAGCAAATTCCTGCTGAAGTGTTGAATACTGGAAGAGGAAAGATTGAATACTGGAAGAGGAAAGATTGAATGTTGGAAGAGGAAATATTGACTGTTGGAAGAAGAAATACTGAATGTTGGAAGAAGAAATATTGAATGTTGGAAGAGGAAATGTTGAATATTGGAAGAGGAAATCCTGAATGCTGGAAGAGGAAGGAGATGCAGTGTTGGCTTTCAGAGAACTCATTTTCTCTGCTGGTGGTGGTGGAGCTATGAGGTCTGGACTGCTGAAATTCAAAATAATCACAGCTGATATTTGCTTATCTCATGAAAAGGACAAAGAGCATAATGTTTGCTTTTGGTATTCCCTAAACTCCATCTCTTCCTTTGGGAAGAAGTTTTCCTGTAGGTGGATGTAACAACCCATGGATGGACACGTGCATGGGCAGCTTCAAAGTAGATGCCAGGAGCAGAATCTCACCTTTATGGCAGGATGGAAGGAGAGAGACCTCAAGGGAATAATTGGCTGGGTTATTTTGGGAAGTTCTGTAAACTTCCAGCACTTCCAACTTGTGCTGTCAGGAAATTTCACACCTTGCAGGAGAAATCCTCTCCTTTGGCTTGCTCTGAAACTGTCTCCTGTTTACTCACACCCTTCCCAGATCCAGTCATCACCTTCCCAAATCCTGACATAGAAAAGATAACCCAGTTATCTTTTTATCCACCTAAGTTCCTTCTTTTTATCCATCTAAGTTCCTTCTTTTTATCCACCAAAGTTTCCTCTTGAGGAAGCACCGCCTGGAATTCATGAAGATTTCCTCCTCATTAACTTCTCCCATCCCACCATCTCCCTTCCAAGGCAAAGTGGAACAGATCCCATTGACATCCAAGGTGTTAACACACACCACAAGCTGGTTTTTTCCCCTATTCCCTCCTCAACCTTTCCCAGGTTTCCACTCGCTGTTTGACAGCTGAGGGCTGAGCTGACATTCCCATGGATCCAAAATAACTTCAGGATCTCATTCCCAAGTGGTACAGCCAGCTCTGATCCCTCAGCCTGCCTCATTGGATACCTGCTGTTCCTGGGGGTGCCAAGGCCCAATCCACTGCTTTGGGGTCCCAACCTGCCTGCTGGATATCCAGGAGAAGTCCAGAAGCCACATGCTGGCCCTGCAGGAGAACAGGCTGGGCCTCAAGGAGCCTTTCCAAGTTCGGAGCTCTTTCACAGTGTGGGGCAACAAGGGGAGTTTGAAGGTTCCTTCCAACCCAAACCATTCAAGGATTCTGTGATTCCATGATTCTATGATTCTATGATTCTATTACTCCATTATCCAATTATTTCATTATTCCATTATTCTATGCTTCCGTGATTCTCTGATTCCATTAGTCTATGATTTCATTATTCTATGATGTCATGATTCCATGATTCCGCAATTATGTGATTCTGTGGTTCTAGGATTCCATGATTCTATGATGTCATGGTTCTATGATGTCATGATTCCATGATTCCGTAAATCTAAGGTGCCATAATTCTGATTCCATGAGTCTATGACTCCATGGTTCTATGATTCTGTGAAGTCATGATTCCATAATTCTATGATTCAATGATTCTGTGATTCCAGGAGTCTCTGATTCCTGGTTCTATGATTCTGTGACTCCATAATGCCATAAATCTATGATGTCATGGTTCTATGATGTCATGATTCCATGATTATATGATTTTATGATTCCATGATTCCATAAATCTATGATTCCATGAGTCTAGAATTCCATGATTCTATGATTCCATAATGCCATAAATCTGTGATTCTGTGATTCTATGATTTCATAATTCTATGATTCCACGAGTCTATGGTTTCATGATTCTATGATGTCATGATTCCATAATTCTATGATTCCATGGTTCTATGATGTCATGATCCCATGATTATATGATTTTATGATGTCATGAGTCCATGATTCCATCATTCTATGATTCCATGGTTCTATGATTCTGTGACTCCAAAATGCCATAAATCTATGATTCTGTGATTCTCTGATTCTGTGCTTTCATGATTTCACAGTTCCATGATTCTATGATTCCATTATTCCATGACTCCATGATTCCATCATTTAATGAGCCACATTTTACATTTCTCTCAAACGCAGGAACTGTTGAGCCAAATGGTTTTATACATTTTGGAGAATTGTGCCCTTTTCTTTCATTTTAATGGCTGGTGGGAATCACTTCCATTGTCAACAACCAGGAAAACCTGACACCACCTGACCTTTTTTGTCTCCTTATCCATGGAAATTCGGGTCATTTGAATGGATAACACAGCTCATTGAGGTGAACCCACCAGCTCCTCACGTTGGGTTATTTTACAGAAACCCCTGAACGACCCCTTTGCTCCCAAAGCCTCGAATTTCACAGGATTCCAGGACAATCCCACTTTCCAAATGTGCAGTTTAATACTTTGAACTGCACATCCAATTTCCCGCTGGAAATAAAAGGGAAAAACCGACTTGTTTATCAAAGTTTCATTTTGGCAGAGCGTTATCTTCGACTGCTCCACACGAGCTTCAGTTACTGCCTCAGACTCAGCGTGGGAGGGCTGAAATTCCCAAAATGTCCCACATCAGGCTGGGAGCACAGCTGCAGCTGAGCTGCCAGATGTGTTCCTGCTGAGTCTGGCTGGCTGCAAAGAGAGGAGAACAAACAGGGCTGGATTGGGAAGGGATTTTTTTGTTGTTGTTGATGTTGGGTGTTATGAAAGTGGAAAATTGATATTGTGGATATAAAAGGCAAACATGAAATCACGGAATCAGGAGTGAATGCTGAGTTAATAAGTTGATCTTGCATTTTCAGTGTGTGAGCAAGGAAATAATGGCTTGGGGCTGGGAGGGGGTTGGTTTTATGCCTTTTGTTATTGAGGCTGCTTCCCTGCCTGGCAGCCCTTCTGAGAGCTCCTGACTTCATCCCCAGCTCCACAGGCACACGAAAACAAAGGAGAGATTGAGGAAATGTCAGCCAAAGCAGTAGGAAAAAGCACCCAAATAGCAAAACAAAGCTGCTGAGTGCTTTCCAGGGAGGATGGAGCAGGATGGAGCAGGTTTTCCATGCGGGAGGCCATGGCCAAGGCTCAGGTAGGAATTAAACACAAATCCAGGTGTCTGCTTTGTCAGGGTTGTGTGGAATTGTTGAACACACATCCCAGCAATGCACTGGGCTCCAAAGCCTGGCTTTGAGCAGGATCTGAGGCACAAAGCTCATCCCCAAAGGTGAATGGAGAGGAGTACGAAATCAAATCTGAGAACACAAACCATTCCTTTTCCCATAGCAACTGACATTTCCTGCTAAAATGACAGACTGGAGAAAGGAATAAATGCTTCCTGGGTGCTCCACTGGGAACGAGGCAAGGTGGCAAATCCATCCTCTGGCTCCTTAGGGTGGAGATCAGAAAATGTTCTTCCCCCAGAGGGTGCTGGCACTGCCCAGGGAATGGGCACAGCCTGAGGCTGCCAGAGCTGCAGGAGTGTTTGGACAGGGTGGGATTGTTAGGATGTCTGTGCAGGGCCAGGAGCTGGATGATCTTTGTGGTCTCTTCCAGTCAGGATATTCCATGATTCCCCTGGGAATGGACAGTGCTGGTTTTGTGCCTCTGGTCACAGCTGAGGTTTGGAGCCACCCAGGAGTAGCAGCAGCAGCTCCTGGGTTTGGGCTGTGCAGAGTCAGCAGTGCCCAGCAGCTCCTCCTCTTCACATTAGCACTTCTGCTGGTTCCCAAATTATGGCTCTTAGCATCCCCTGCTGCTCCCAGCCCTGCTGGGGTGCACAGCCAGAAGGATTTTAGACACAGAAAGATCACTTTTCAACAGGATCCAACCTCCATTTCCAGTCTAAGGGAGCTCTGAAGCTCTGCTGGATGAAGTTATTAATGAAAGAAATGTAAACACACACAATATTTGCAATAATTCTCCATTATCCCCTCCACAGGCAGCTTGGAAGGATGCACGTGCAGCAGGTGCCCCGTTGCTCTCTGTTCCTGTCAGGAACTGATTTTATGAGGATGAGGTTTTTGCTCTGAAATGTTTCAGATGCAACAGAGAAACAGATGGGGAAAGAAGCTGCACATGGCCAGCACTAAATCCACCCTGTCTGTGCTAAAAGCTCTGGATGCAAGGAAAAGTGATAAGCACAGGGACATTTGGGGACAGCAGCAGCTTCAAGGGAAGGGAATTCAGACAGGCTGGCAAATTAGGAACTGGGGAAAAAAGCCCCCAGATTTTCCTGGAATTGATTAAACCCAGTGGTCCTGAACTTTGGGGGAATGTCTTTGTCTGCAGGAGGAAGTTTGCTTGTGATGCTGCCAAAGTGGGGACAATGTGGGTTATGGACAGAGAATTCCAGCTCCACTGCTGGGATCTTTGGGATTAAACCTGCCTGACCTTCCCACACCAGAGAGGTGAGGAAGTGGTGTAAATCCAGTCCATGGGAATCCTCCCTCTGGCACACCCAACACACTCCTGAGGGTGACAAACACAGGGTCTCTGAGCTGGTGGCAGGTGCCACTCCAGGGGCTGTGCCAGGAGGTTCTGAGCCTCCCCAGAGCAGGTGACCTCACTCAGGAGCCATTCCCATCCCTCACATTTCATCCCCTGCCAGCCCTTCTGCCCCAGGAGGTTGGGAGCAATAACCCCACATCCCTCAGCATCACAAACCTCAGCTCCTGTGGGGTCTGTTTGCAAGGAACAGTGAAAACTGGAGCATCCATTGAACCAGGCAGTCACTGTAATTTAATTAAAGTTTTATCCTGCTGATCTGATCATATCCTAAAAACAACTGCAGGCTCTGCCTGTGTGCTCAGATCAGTTCCTGGGATTTCAGCAGCCCTGCTCCCCTGGTACCTCATCACACACTGAGGGGATGTGAAATTCCTGCTTTCTGCAGACTTTAAAAAATAGAATGTGCAGCACTTGGATTTATTCCCCAAGTAGCCAGAGGGGAAGGGGAATGAGGGAAATTGGAGAAACCAGAGGATGGATGTGCCCAAGCTCTGCCACAGACAGGAAAGGTGCTCCAAATGGATCCCCAAGTCTGTTCTGCCTGGAAAAAAGGGATTTCTGTCCATTGTGTGACACATCCAAGGGAGAGTTTGAATCCCAGTGCCACGGGGGCTGCAAACCCCAGCGTGGGCAAATCTCCGTGCTGTTGCCGAGGGGAAGACATGAAAAGATTGCTAATTAAAGCCATTAACTGATTGACTTCTCCCCTGAGCTGCGTGGAAATAACTTCCCAAAGCTGCAGGCCAGGCTGCTGCTCCTCCGTGCTGCAGCTCAGCAATTCCAGCAGGAAGGAGGCTCTGAGCTCCAGGCTCTGCTGACAGCTGAGTTCATTACTCAGGCAGCAGCTGCCCGTGGGATTCTGTTCTGTGCTGCCTGTCTGGCACAGGGATTTGCTGCAGGGATTCACTCCCTGATGCAGCCTTTTGCCACGTTCCAGGTGCCCCTGGGATGCTCTGGCTGCCCTGTCACCTCTTCAGGTGGGGCCTGCCCTTGGTCCCCATCCCTGCACACTGAAAATCCCATTTTCCCATCCCAAATATTTCCATCTTAGGTACCTTCCCCTGCTCTAAAGAGAACAGAGGCTTATGAATCACTGGGTTCATCATGTTGAAAGAATGTGACTTTTTTTTGTCGGTGATATTTGAAGTGTTTCAAGTTTGAACATGTCTTGTTCATGCTAAAAGGGAATGGGGCTTCATCACCGCCCACCCACAGTGACCTGCAGATTGAGAGGGAATATTGCTGCCTCCTCAAAGCCCCTGGAATTGTCATTGTGCCCAAAAGATCCTCCAGCCTGCTAAAACTGGCTGAAAACAATTGGCTAAAAGCACCTTGACACCCTCTCTCCTCGTGCTTTGCAATCAGGGAGTGTTTTCAATCAATGTCTAAATTACCATTTCATTTATTATTATGATCCAGCAAATCAGGAGATCTCAAAATCCCATTCCACATCTCCAATATCCAGGCTTTCCTCTTCAGATTCCCATTTCAGTAAGAGGTTCAAATGGATGGGCTCATTTGTGTTTTATGTTGTCCCCTATTTATTGTCTCTCCTTTCTGCCCTTTAGTTTTAGGTTGGACTTGATGATCTCAAAGGTCTTTTCCAGCCTTAATGATTCTTTAATTAGGAACAAGAAATGTTTCCACCCCTGCAGTGAGCTGAGACTTTGACCTCTGCAGGTTTTCAGATACAACATCAGTGATCAAAGTGCTCACAATCAGGGATTTTATTTATCCCCAGCTAGGGAAAAGTCCTCTCAATGGAATCCTAGATCTCAGTTTCTGTGCAATTCATTATTTGGCATGTGATGGCTGCACCTGCTTGGGGTTTGTGTTTAAAGAGAGGGTTGGGTTATTTGAAATGAGCTCTCTGCACATCCAGCGTGGCCACAGCAGCAGCTGCTGACCCTGCAGAGAATCAGGGAATCAGGGAATCACAGAATCATGGAATCGTGGGATAAGAGAATCACAGAATCGTGGAATAATGGAATCATGGAATTGTGGAATAAAAGAATCACAGAATTGTGGAATAATAGAATCACAGAACCACAGAATCATGGAATGATGGAGTAACAGAGTCACAGAATGATGGAATTTGTACATCTCTGTGAAGCTGTGGCTGCCCCTGGATCCCTGGCAGTGTCCAAAACCAGGTTGGACAGGGCTTGGAGCAACCTGGGACAGTGGGAGAGGCTGAACAAGGTGAGCTTTAGGGTCTCTTCAAGCCCAAAGCACTCCATGATCCCTGTAATCTCCTCCTGCCCCCACTTTTCAGTGAAAGAATTCAGGAAGCACCCAAGACTTGCCCTGATGGATCTGCAGCCGTGTCTGTCTGCTCCAGCAGCAGCAGCAGCAGCACTGTGTCCTGCCAGGAGTGACAGCCGTGATGGGGACAGGTGACCAGCCAAACAGCAGTGTCCCCACCCCGAGTGCCCAGAGTTGCCCAGGCCGTGGCAGGGAGGGCACAGAGGGCACAGGGACACAGCAGCCCCCGCGGGAGGCTGGCACCGACCAAAGCACTGCCACCCCACAAACAATGACACGGCAGTGACAAAAGGCCACTTAAAGGCTGACTGGGGACTTCATGACCCACTCAGCTCCCTAACGATCCCACCAGGGGCTCCAAAAGCAGCTGGGAGCTGGGAGAGCATCTGCTGCCTGGGAAAGGATCAGAACCCCAGCCCTGCTCACCAGGTGTGACCCAGAGCTAGCCAAGGCCAGGATTTCATCGTGCAGCTGCTGAAGGAAGCAGAGGGAGGGTTAATTGCAGGAGCAATTTCCATGTCTATCAACTGGCACAGGGCTGGAGGTTCTGCAAACAGCCAGAGCCAGGTGGGGATGATAAAAATGATCCTGGGCAGGTTGAAGGGCTCAGAACAGGGTCTGGAATGATCTTGGTCAGTGAGGATGTTGCTGATGTTGTGGGAAAGACATTTTCAGAGAAAGAATGTTCAGAGCTATTCCAGCTTCACACTCAGAAAATAAGAATAAATATGATGAAGTTACCAGAATAAATATGTTAAAGTTACCATATTCTCTATAAATTTCTGAGATGCAATAAACTGCACACCGCAGAGGTTGTCAACTCCTCTTGCAATTACATTTTTAATATCATCTGTATTTCTCCTGTGTCCCTGGATGCAGGAGTGTGACAGGCCACTGCCAGGGTGTTTCTTCCTGCAGATTCCAGGCCTTGTCTCCCATAAATCCAATTTTCCCTGCCTTGTTTTCCCATCTGCTCTGGGACAGGGCAGCCCGAGCAGGGCACTGTGTCAGGGCTGATAACTGCAGGCAGCACTGATTATCCAACACCCGGAAAAGAGAGCTGGAAGTGGAGAGAGGATGAGAATCGTTCCTGGTGAATTTTAATGGCCTTTAATCAGCCACTCCACACTGATTGCCTTAAATGTGTGGAGCTGTTTCCTCCGTGGCTGGGCTGGATGTGGGGTTTGACTGCCCTAATTGAATTCCTGCACAGCAATCAGCACTCCAGAGCCAGCCAGGTGGGAGGAGAGACAATTCCTCATGGCTGGGACTCTCCCAACCCTCTATCTGCTCTGTTCCCATTGCTCCTTCCCTGCCCCAGCCATGGCAGAGCCCTGCTGACCCTTAGATGTGGAAAAGAAACAAAATTCCTCCCTGTGAGGGTGGGCAGGCCCTGGCACAGGGTGCCCAGAGAAGCTGTGGCTGCCCCTGGATCCCTGGCAGTGTCCAAGGCCAGGTTGGACAGGGCTTGGAGCAGCCTGGGACAGTGGAAGGTGTCCCTGCCATGGCAGGGGTGGCACTGGATGAGCTTTAAGGTCCCTTTCAGCCCAAAATATTCTGAGATTCATTGGATAAAGAACAGTCTTGGAGAAGGTGAGGTGATTGGAAAAGCAGATCCAAGCTGCCAGGGGAGTGATCATCCTTCAGGATGTGGATCATGATCATCTTTAACCCACAGGAACCCAGAGAGATCTGGGGGAAGTTTGTAGAGAAAACAAGTGACCACTGCAACAGAAAAACTGCACCCAGAAAGTGCCATCATGGGCCACAGAATCCTGGAATAGTTTGGGTTGGAAGGAACCTTAAATCCCAACCAGTGCCACTCCTGCCATGGCAGGGACACCTCCCACTGTCCCAGGCTGCTCCAAGCCCTGTCCAGCCTGGCCTTGGACACTGCCAGGGATCCAGGGGCAGCCACAGCTTCTCTGGGCACCCTGTGCCAGGGCCTGCCCACCCTCACAGGGAACAATTCCTTCCCAATATCCCATCTCTCCCTGCCCTCTGGCACTAGGAAGCCATAATATTGAGCTCCTACTATGAACCCCAGTTTGCAATTCATTTTTGCAAGACAGGACAAATTGCCCTGAGTTAAAGAAGTGCAAAACCCCACATCAAACACCACAAAGTCATTTTTAGGTGGCCAAGTCCTAAATGACTCAATTTTCTGTTACAAACAATACAAGAGAAACCCCATTTGATTTGTTTGCTGAGCAATGCGTCCCAGATAAACGAGGGTGTTGTGTCACTGGTGAGTAAAACACATTTTAAACCATCTTGATGAAAACCAAGCACATATTCAGGAAAAACAGGGCAGGAATTCTGGGACTAATGGCAATCTCAAAGCCTTTGATGAAAGTCCCACTTGGCTAAAAAGAGAGGGCAATTTGATGGAAATTGAATTCACAACAATACTTCGGTTATTCCTAATCATCAGTGTAAATATTCTCTGAGGTATCACACCTAAATGAAAACCTAGTGAAACTCTAAATGAAAACTCCATTTCAGCACAGGAGGAAGGAGCACAGCACAGCCCAGGCTCAGCTCTCCCCTTCATTCCCAACATCCTGATCTTGGAAGATTTATGCTGGCATTTCCCTGCCTGCGCCTTGGGTTCAGCAGGAATCAAGACGTGAACCGAAGGAGAAACCTAAAATCTAAACCTAAATCTTCCCAGCAAGCTGAGAGAACACCCAAGGTTTGGTTTGGGCTGCCAGGACACTTCTGCCAGCCCAACAGGGGAGTGGGTTTGGAGCAGTTTTGGAGCATTTTTGGAGCAGATTTGGAGCAGGTTTGGAGCAGTTTTAGAACAGATTTGGAGCAGTTTTGAAGAAGTTTTGGAGCAGGTTCGGAGCAGTTTTGAAGCCCTTTTGAAGCAGCTTTGGAGCACTGTTGGAGCACTTTTGAAGCACTTTTGGAGCAGTTTTGGAGCAGTTCAACTCTATCCCACCCCAGTTTGCCTGTTCCCTACTCACTTCTATTCTAAGCCCCGTGCAGCGCTAATCTGATGGCTTTTTTCCCTAAATCAAGAGGTTAAATGTGTCCAAACAGAGAGCCTTGTGTTCCATGGGAAGCTGAGGAAAGCTCAGAAAGGGCTGAAGGTGGCACAGCAGGACAGAGGGGAGGCTTCTCTCCACCTCCCTCCAACCCCACAGGGCTTTGTCCTCCTTCTCCTAAACTTCACAAAACCACAATCCTTTCTAGGATTATTTTTCCACACCTATCCTGAGCTGAGTCAACAATTTCTGGAAGGTTTCATCACCATTTGATTCTGGGATTATAATAAATTCCACTTTTGCTCTGAAACTGCCCTTGGAATTGCAGCACTTTTGAATGGCAGTAGGGAAAAGAGACCCAGTTTGCTGGAAGGTGTTTGGAATATTCCCACAGGTGGTTTGGAGCAGGAGCTCAGCAGGGTTTTCCTGCCTGGCTGTGTTAAAAGGTGTGGCATCAAGAAATGTCAGGATGGGGCTGATGTAGGAAAAAGGAGCCATAAATTTAACATAAATCACAGAATCCTGGAATGGGTTGGGTTGGAAGGACCTTAAATCCCATCCAGTGCCACCCCTGCCCTGGCAGGGACACCTTCCACTGTCCCAGGCTGCTCCAAGCCCTGTCCAACCTGGCCTTGGACACTGCCAGGGATCCAGGGGCAGCCACAGCTTCTCTGGGAATTCCAGCCCAGCTCCTCCCCACCGTCACAGGGAGCAATTCCTTCCCAATATCCCATCCATCCCTGCCCTCTGGCACTTTAATCCTGGATAATGTTGTGAAAACATGCACCCACACACCAACTGGCCCTAAAATAAATATTTATATTGCCTCAATTGTTGCTCCATACAAAGGACCCAAGTGCTGGGAGCTGAGGTTCAGAGGTTTATCTTCACATGGGATCACAAATCCCTGGAATTTGGCACTTCCACCAGCCTGTCTGCCTTCCTGACAGCTCTGCTCAGCCTCTGCTCTGTTCCAACACCTCAGTTCATTTCATTTGTCTCTTTATTGCTCTGTCCCTCCCCGAGTTTGAGGGATTGGAGCTGCACAGGCCCAGGGGGAGCTGCTGGGGTGGCAGGGATGGCTTTGATAACAATCCCCTGAGCAGGGCACTCCCGGGGGAAACATGGGAACCACTGCCCCAGCAGGAGCAGGAGGAGATGAAAAACATGGAAATCACCATCAGGGGATGATTTCCCCCCATCCCTTCTCCAGGGGAAGGCAGCAGCTTCCCACTGCCTGCTCCAAACACACTGCACTCCCAGGAGCTGCACCTTGCTGGGTTATCCTGAGGGTTGTCTGCTTGGAGGAGGAAATTTGGGCACTAAAATCCATCTCTGGAGGGAACTGCAACATTGGTGTGGCGCATTTTGAACAGAGATCATCCTCTTCGGTGCCAGATCTGCTCATTTCCACTCCAAAATGATAAAAATCAGCTCTGAGCACTTCCCACTGAGCGCACACAAATATTGGATCCTTCCACAGCTTCCTCAGGACTCCTGCCATGCCGACATCCTTTTCACTGAGCGAATGTATTGGATCCCATAATTATTTCTAATAATGACCACTTTATGGTGTTGTGTATTCAACAGCAAAAATAACAACCCAAATATCTGTGCAAACACCTCAGCCCTGCCAGCTCTGGAGGCTGCAGCCACCTCAGAGTGCACATTTCTGTCTCTGTCAGCACAAAAAGAAACCCAAACCTCCTCAGCCAGAGAAAGGATGGTGCAGAAAATACCCAGACAAAGAAACAGCTTCTCAATGAAGTGGTAAATTTGTTTAAAGAAAAAAAATCCTTAAGGAATTTCTCTTTGAAGATCAGCATCTTTCCACCCACTTGGTAAAAATGAGTGAGGGATCTGCTGGGAAATTGCTCTGATAAATTCCGAGCTGGGAAGGGTCTGCCTGGCTCAGGTGGCACTGGGGCAGTGATGTGAGATGGTAACAGCAACACCAACACCTCAGTCCCTGCACATCACCCCATGGCCCAGAAATTACTGCCAGAAAACCCAAACGGAAGTAAAAAACCCCAAACTGAAATAAAAAACCCAAAGTGAAGTAAAAAAACCCCGAATGAAGTAAAAAAAACCCAAACTGAAATAAAAACCCCAAACTGAAGTAAAAAATTCCAAATTGAAATAAAAAACTCCAAACTAAAATAAAAACCCCAAACTGAAATAAAAACCCCAAAGTGAAGTAAAAAAAACCCCAACTGAAGTAAAAAACCCCAAAGTAAAATAAAAGCCCTAAACTGAAATAAAAACCCCAAACTGAAGTAAAAACCCCCAAACTGAAATAAAAGCCCCAAACTGAAGTAAAAAACCCCAAACTGAAATAAAAGCCCCAAACTGAAGTAAAAAACCCCAAACTGAAATAAAAGCCCCAAAGTGAAATAAAAACCCCAAAGTGAAGCACAACAGCCCCACTGGCAGCACTGGAGGCACAAATTTCTGGAGCAATCAGGACAAGATGCCAGGGGAAGGGGAGGGAGGTGACCCAGGCCAGTGCCACCTCCTGCCAATCCCAGAGGGACAGGGGACAGGGCAGGGTGGAGCTGAACCCACAGCACAGCCAAGGCACCTCCAGCCTGGGAAAAGCCCTCAGCAGGGATGGCCAGCACACAGCTCTGGTGGCCACAGGGATGTGCCCATCCTGCCAGGAGCTCAGCTGCTGCACAGCTCCCCTCAAGGACCACCAACTCCCACCAGTGCTCCTCCCAAAGCCCAGAGTGGGACAGCTGGGCCAGGGGACAGCGGGTGACAGATGGCAGGGCAGGGGGGACACCTCTCTTCTCCATGGGCAATTCCCAGAACAAAGTGGGAAGCTGTGCCTCTGGAAGAGCAGAATCCCAGCCCCAGGAGCTGTTGGTGGCCCTGGAGAAAACTGGGGAGCATCCCAAATAACCAGGGGTCACTCAGGGCCTGCACCTTCCAGGGGGACTTCTTTTAGAATCCCAGAAGGGTTTGGGGTTGGAAAGGACCTTAAAGCTCATCCCATTCCTACCCCAACACCTTCCACTGTTCCAGGTTACTCCAAGCCCTGTCCAACCTGCCCTTGGACATTTCCAGGGATCCAGGGGCAACCCCAGCTTCTCTGGGCACCCTGTGCCAGGGGATTGGGCTGCAGGTGCCAGGTTCCAGCAGACTGCACTGAAATCTGGGATACACACTGGGAAAATCCGAGTTATCTGGTGTACTGTAGGAATTTCCTGGCAGTCAGGGCCTGGAGGTTCTCCCTCAGTGCCACAGCACTCTCTCCTCATCTCCTCATCCTAAGGAATCTCAGCCCTCACCCACCCTCAGCACTCAGATCTTTGCAGCTTCTTCATTTGCATTTTTCCACAGATCTTTTTTCTTTTTCCCCCAAACAGGTAATTTATTTTTTTAGATTTTCTCTCACAGTAAAGGTCATTTTCTTCCTAACACGGTTGTTTGTTGCAAACGGTTGCCAACACCTCAGGGTTTCTGCTTGTTTATGAGCAATGGAGTGTCTGTTTTCCTGGTTTTCCTTCTTTTTCAAACCTCACTTCAATTTTCCCAATATTTTTACTCCACTGGAAGCCAGGCTTTGGAAGCAGGGCAAAATTTCCATCCCACAGTGAGGATTCTTTAGGAAAAAAAAAAGAAATAAAAAAGGCCAAGGCTGTTTTAAACAATTCCCAAACTCTGATCTCCATGAAAATCAGGCTTTCCTTAGAGCCAATTAAGATTTCCCTCAACAAAATTCCTGCAATGCAGTGAGAGATGATTTTGGTACAGGAATGTGAAGTATCCAGGGAAGCCAAAGGATTGCAGCTCCTTCCATGTCCTTTTCTGTGTGCAGAGAGGAGGGATGGATGGATGGATGGATGATGGATGATGTATGATGGATGGATGCATGATGGATTGGTGGATGGGTGGATGATGGATGATGGATGGATGATGGATGATGGATGGATGATGGATGGATGATGAATGGATGGATGGAGATGGATGGATGGATGGATAGATGATGGATGGATGGATGGATGGATGGAGATGGATGGATGGACGGAGGGATGATGGATGATGGAGGGATGGATGGATGGATGGATGGGTGGAAGATGGATGGATGATGGATGATGGATGGATGGATGATGGATGGATGATGGATGATGGATGCATGATGGATGATGGATGATGGATGGATGGATGGATGGATGATGGATGGATGGATGGATGGATGGATGGATGGATGGATAGAAATGGATGGAGGGATGGAGGGATAGAGAGGGATGGAGGGATGGATAGAGATGTATGGATGGATGGATGGATGATGGATGGATGGATGGATGGATGGATGATGGATGGATGGATGGATGGATGGATGGATGGATGATGGATGGATGGATGGATGGATGATGGATGATGGATGGATGATGGATGGATGATGGATGGATGATGGATGAGGGATGGATGATGGATGAGGGAGGGATAGATGGATCCTAAAATCTGCTGGATTGGGATTTAAGGCTGGGTGGAGCCTCCTCTCTGGCAGAAACTTTCCTGACATGGGGAGTGAGGAGGTTTGGGATTTGCCCTGAAACTCCCCTGCCTGAAACTCATCACCTCTGCTTCATCACCCAAGGACACCTTTCCAAAGGAAAGATGATCCCCATCCCAACCAAAGCAGCCTGGAGGAAGATTCTGGCCCTCAGGAGTGCTGGGGAATCTCATCCCTTCAGGAGGGAGCCCACAAAGAGCCAGGAAGTCTCTCCCAGCCTTGGCACTTTTGAAGCACAATTTATCCCTTCCTGAGGCTGATGGCCAGAGCAGATCCCTTAAATTGCACCCTGGAGGGGCTGTTTCCCCCTGATGGCTCTAAGGGACACTCTGGGCAGTGTGCAGGTTATTTGGGATGAGCTAAAGGACACTCTGAGCAGTGTCCAGGATATCTGAGATGAGCTAAAGGACACTCTGGACAGTGTCCAGGATATTTGGGATGAGCTAAAGGACACTGAGCAGTGTGCAGGTTATCTGGGATGAGCTAAAGGACACTGAGCAGTGTCCAGGATATCTGGGATGAACTTCCCACCATCCACACCAGAGCCACCCCGCTCCTCAGCCCAGCCCAGCCACCTGCATCTTCCCAATGGAAAATCTCACCTTTAAAATGTGGATATGAGGAAATCATGACCTAAAGTGCAGGAGCAGCTGTGGCAGGAGATAGTTAACTCCTGAAATGGGGATACAGTCAGGATGCTGGAGGTGAGGGGCACTGGGTGACCACAATGACCACAGCTGGGTGGAGCTCAGTATCAGATGTCACAGCCCCAGCTGAAGTGGTTTTTGTGGGATATTCAATGCCAAAGTTTTCAGCCACTCCTTTACTTTGGTTGTATCCAGCTGGGAAAAATCCCAGAAATGGTTGATATTTTAAAAGTACAGATTTATTATTTTTTTTGGTGTGGAAATCACTTGAAGATATCTCAGGTCCAACAACCAAAAAGTGCTGCTGACAATGAGGTGGTGCTGTGGGGTGATTTGTCTGGTGGAGGAGGATTTGGGGGGATGTGCCTGGTGCCATGGTCCAGCCCCAGCTATCCATCCTTCACCCCATCCATCACATTTCCACCCACATTTTCAGCTGCATTCCCTGATTCAAACCTCAGAGCAATCACCAAGAGGGATGGCACTAAATCCATTAATCACAGCATCAGGGAATGGGTTGGGCTGGGAGAGAATTGAAAGATTATCCCATTCCACCCCCTGCCATGGCAGGGACACCTTCCACTGTCCCAGGCTGCTCCAAGCCCTGTCCAGCCTGGCCTTGGACACTTCCACAACCTGTGCCAGGGCCTCCTCATCCTCTGAGTAAAAAATTCCTTCCCAATCTCCCATTTCTCATCCTGCCCAGCAGTCAGTTGGAGAAGGTTTCTTGGAAAGCTGACACAGCAGCTCCTGAAATCCAGAAATCCAGGGTTTTGCAGCAGAGCAGCTCAGCACCAGTGAAACATTCTGCTGCAAGATGTCAAATGTCCCATCCTGTGTTTAACAACCTCCTGCACCTCCCAGAGGGCTGCACTGCCTGAGGAGGAGGAGGAGGAAGGGCACCTGGATCTGTTCCCACAAAAAATTGGACATGGATACAACCAGTTCCTCTGCAGCAAGGCTCGTTTGCCATCCTCACATTAATTCCTCTGCAGGGACAAGAGGAGAAACTCACACACAGCAAGCAATGGCATCAGGTTTATCTCTGAACTTCAGAAAGAAAAATCCCTCTCTGAGCAAAATTGTCTTTGGAGCCAGCCCAGGGCTGCTGAGGGCCCTGACACATCCCCTCATTCCTTTCTCCCTCATTCCTTTCTCCCTCATTCCCTGCTCCCTCCACAGCTCCTCCATGCCCTGCCCTGTGCCACTGCCATTCCCACACATTTTCCCCTTCATTTCACTCTATTAAGGCACTAATTGATTGACCAGACCAGGAGAGCCCAGATGTGTCCCCTGGGACACTCCTGCATTCCCAGTGATGAGTGCAAATGGGATTAGGGATGACCAGAGCAGCAGATCTCAGTGCTGGGCTGGGAGGGGGAATCCTCCATGTCCCATCCCAGCCACTTCCCTCTGCTCTGCCACATTCCCAGCCAGCTCTGATCCCCTTTTCCCTCCCTAAATTCCCTCCTTGGCCAGCCCCAAATGCAATCCCCCCAGCTGGATGTGGTCCCTGCTCTGTTTTCCAGGGAACAAAGTGTCCTTTGGTGCCTCAGGCCCTTGGGGTCCCTGCTGTCCCTGGCCTGTCCCTGCACATCCCTCCCTCCTAGCTCAGGGCTGCTGTGGGGTTTTTGGCTATTCCTACTCACCCTCAAAGATCCCAAACCCCAATCTACCTCTCCCTCCCAAGTCTGTGGAAGTCTGGAGAAAGGAAAAGGTTCCCCCAATGCCGGAAAACAGGAGCAGCTGCCGAGCTGTTCCCTGTGTTCCCTGTCCCTCCCCACATCTCTCCAGAGGAGAAATCACAACTCTGAGCAGATCTCCCCATTGGTATTCTGCTCCTCCTGCTCCTGCAAAGCAGCTTTGTTTATCCCCAAACACCCAGGCTGCTCCTGAGCCCAGGGATTTGTGCTGGGTGATATCTGATGGGATGGACGTGGCTGAGGGGATGATCCAGCACCATCCCCTCATGCAGGACAAAGCTCCCAGATATCCTGCTGGAAATTCCCTGCAGCCACCACGTGCACAGAGCAAGGGGGAAAGAGGGGAAAACTAATCAGGCACTGCTTGGCTTTCAGCTGATCACTGCACAAAGTATTGACTTTTCCAAATCACCTCAGCAGTGCTGTGGGCACAGAATTCCTTCTGCACCCGAGGCAGAGGCAGTGGTGGTTTTTAACCATTCCCACTTGTCCTGACTTCCCAAAGCATCTCAGCCACCACAGAGAGCTTTATCTCATTTAAAACCTCTCCTCCAAGGCTGTTATTCCCTCTGGGGCTGGAGATTTTCCACACTCCATCCTGTAGGAAGTGTTTGAGCCTGCAGGTGTTTGCCCTTTGAAAGGAGCTTGGTGAAGATATCCCAACAAAGCTGCTGGGATGGGAGAGAGGAAGGCACTTTCTGGATGCCCACAGGGATTCTCTCTCCGTTGGGATGGATTTAGAAGCTCTGGGGTGAGGTTTCAATGTTTCATGGCTGCTCAGCTGTCCCTTATTGTCCCACCCTCACTGCCCCTGTCCCCCAGCACTGGGCATTATTCCCTCCTTCAAACCCTTCCTTGGGAATGACTGCAGGCCTGAAGTGCTCTGTCAGCAACCTGAGCTCATCCTCTGCCCTTTGCTTCCAGAAAATGGGGAAATTGTACAGCAAGGGGATATGGGAAACACAGGCAAGGCCTGATTCCCAAAAAGGCTTGGTTTCCAATCAGGAATCCCACAGGAGATGATGCAGAGGCAGAAATGCTCAAGGGTGAGGTGGTTGGCTCTGCAGATGGCTTGGGGAAAGCCAGGGAGCAGAGGGCAAAGGGAAGCTGCTCCTGGATGACACCTTGTGATTTTTTCCTTGTTTTTTCTCTGGGAAAAAGCAGCAAAGTTGTTGTACTCCTACCCCAGAGGAAAGGCGACTGGAGCTCTCCAAGGGCTCTGAAATCCAGGGAAGTGCTGAGTAAAGAGGTGGTGCAGCCCATAGCTGTTGTTTCCCAGGACCCTGCAGCACTCCTGGAATTCAGGTGGAGCTTTGCTGCCTGCAGGAGCCCCAGGGCTGTCCCTGCCCACCCAGGGCTCTCTCTGGAGCTTCTGCTCCTTTTCCCTGTCCCACCACAGCCAGGGAGGCACTAGGGATACATCCCTGAGCCCAGGAATCCTGCTGCTTCAAATCCAGGCACAGCCTTGCCTCCCTGCCTCATCCCAGAGCTGGGAGGGTCACTGAAAGCAGAAGGTTAAACTGTGAGAGGAATTTTTGGGAAGGCTCCAGATTTCTCTGCTTCCCATCCAAGAGCTCAGCTCACAAACTTGATTTTCCCCCCAGGATTTCTGCTTCTTGAGCAGCTCCTGAGGGGCTGCAATTCTGGAAGGCACCAATGGCTCAGTGGGATGGGATGGGGTGGGATGGGATGGGATGGGATGGGATGGGATGGGATGGGATGGGATGGGATGGGACAGGACTCCCTCCTCTCCCTCACAGGCTGGGTTGAGGCTGCCAAGGGGCAGTAAAGGCAATAAAATATCTCTGATCCTCATCCCTGCCCTTCCTGGGGTCATTTACTCCCCCCAGGTACATCACAAACCATGGGGGCTTCACCAGCACCAAACTCTTGCTTTGACAACCAAATACTGGAATCCAGACCAGAATTTCCAGCGTTATTCCTGTTTTGTGCCAGGAGGCCAGGAACAAGTTTTTAACACTTTTAAAATACTCTTAAAAAGCTCCACCCAATTCAGTCTGGATAGGGCTGGAGGGTTGTAAAAGAAGGCAGAAATTCTCATTTCCAGGTCTGGCTCTTTGGTTCATTAAACTTGGGAACAGCCAAGGTTTCTTAGCAGGCAAAGGCAGTGGGATGGTCAATGAAATGAGCTGGAATCTCACAGGAAGCCACACATTTGATCCATTGGCAGCAAACGTGCAGCTCTGTGTTTTGGGGGATTTTCAATCCTGCCAGAACAGCCCAGACTGCTTTTCCTGGAAGCCCCAAGGCTGTTTAAAGTCTCACTGCAGGGCAGACAAAAGGCAGCTCCCAGTGCTGGATCTGTGTCCTTCCAGTGCCTGGGGCAAGCAGCACCAAACCAGCCCAGGGCAGCACTTGGGTAAAAACTGCTCTGGTTTTTTAATGTGATTATTTTGAGCCTCATCCCAAAATTCAGCAGGAATCCCAGTGGGAATGGACCTGCCCAGCACATTTCCTCCCCAGCCAAGGGACACTGAACAGGGACACATTTCTGGGAGCAGCCAGGTGGGTTCAAGGCTCCCAACTCAAACCACTCCTGGAGAAAAATGTTTTTCTCTTCCCCAAGTAAATTCCAAACTCCCAGAGGTGTTGCACAAAGGTCTGGCTGCTTTGTTGTGTCCAGCTGCATTCATCCACAGAACACAGGGCTTGGCTGGACACAATTCTCTCCACCAACTCGGATGTTTTTACACAGCCCACAGCATGATAGACCCCAACACCCTTCCCACCATCATTCCCACTCCATAGAACATCCTGTGCTCCTCAGCAAACCCACTCTGGAAGGCACTGAGAGTTGGATGAAGTTGCACTTTGAACATCTGATCACTCACCTGCCAGAATATGCTGTCTATTGTGTTCCCCAGGAAGCCATCCCTGCCCTCCGACGACACCAGCTTAGGTCCCAGAATGGTCATAAATTCATCAAAATCCACCTGGCCATCCCCTGCAATGAAAGGAAAAGATCAGAGACTCAAAAATCCGAGAGAAGGTTGGGTTGGGAGAGACATTTAGAGGCCATACAGTGCAACACTGATGTGAACAGGGACACCTAACAGGGGCACTTTCCACTGTCCCAGGTTGCTCCAAGCGCCTTCCAACCTGGCCTTGGGCACTTCCAGGGGTGGGACAGCCACAGCTTCCCTGGGAATCTCTGCCAGGGCCTTGATAATAATTAATTATTATCAGTTAATTACCCCTGAGGGCCCCAATGTGCCCCTCTGGACCTGCTGCCCATCAGGGACTCCCCATGCCCTGGTGACACAGCAACTTCCCAGTGGGTCCCTGGGTCCCACCTGCAGCCAAGGACAGAACCAGGCCATGCCCTGAGGGGAACAGCTCATTGCCCAGTCCCACAGAGTGCAGAGGCTCTTCCCAAAAAGCCATTTTGGCAGGAGGACAGGAGTCAGCAGCACGGCCAGGGCTCTCCCTCTCGTCTCTCTGCACAACTTTCACAGGCCAGCCCTGTTCTCCAGAGGGAGGGAGTGCAGGCAGAGCAAGGAGCCAAAACGACTGGGAATCCAGCAGGCAGAGCAGGGAGCCAAGCTGTTGCAAATCCAGCAGGCATTTCATCCCAGAATCCCAGCAGCATCTGTCTGTGTGCCCAGCATGCAGAGCAGGCAGTGCAGGCACAGCTCAGTGCCACCAGCAGGGACAGGTGACATCTCCTGTCACTGATGAGCTGGGCTAGTGCAGTCCTGAGTGTGGCTGCTGCTCTGAACGAGGCACGGGGCTGTTTGGAGTGAGTTTTGTATCAAATGTCCCTTGTCCCTTGGCAAAAAAAAAAGGATATTCATGCCTGCTGAGGGATCTTAAAAATCCCTGTTAGTCTGAGCCGTTCAATGCTGAGAGCTCCTGAAAATGCTTAACCTAATCTGCTGGAAAATCTCCTTCATTGATCAGTCCATGGACATCTTCCCCTCCACGTTATTAAACTGATAGGGGTGGATCAATCAGCTCTACTTCAGCCCTGGGCTCAGCCTCAGCACCTGCAGGATTTTGGGGTTTGTGTTTCATTCCGATTCACCTGGCAGCGACTGCACCGCCTCTCCCCGGAGCTGCTGCTCAATCAGGAGGTGTGAGAAGAGTCTCAAACACGAGACTCCAGCAGCTCAGCGCCAGGGCCGCGATTTAAACACGATTTAAACGCGATTTGAACAAACACAGCGGCAGCTGCGGCAGCGCCACGTGCGGCACCCACCGCTGCTATCTGCCCTCCTTATCGCCTTCTCTGCGCTGCTATCTGTCCTTATCGCATGCCCTGCGCTGGGATCTGCCCTCCTTACGGCATTCCCCTGCCCGACCCCAGCGGCTGGTCGCGATTTCCCTGCCGTGTCGCGATCTCCACTCAAAACCCGTGGGAAATTCAGCGCAGCCCTCGGGCAGAGCTGGGATCTCCGAGGGATCCGGGATTTGGGGCAGGGAATATCCCGGGGGAGAGGCGCTGACAGGGAACCCAGCTGGGATCCGCGGGGTGTGTGATGCTGGAAAATGCGCCCAGAGCCGCTCGGAGCTGCGGGGCTTTGCGGGATGGAGCTCACTGCTGGGACAGCGCTGTGCACCCATGGAAAGCCATCCTCGGAAACATCCCCGGGCTGTGGCAAACGCGTTTCCCCGCGGGGTGCAGAGGGGTTGGATGGCTCGGGAAGGTAACGCAAGGTGACAGATTTCCATCGCGGCACGGCGGCGATGGCAGCGGCGGGAGCGACTCCACGCGCTGCCATGCAAATCGGGATGCTTTGGGATGCTAATTCGGCTAAATCAGCCAGATTAGCAAGAAAACAATTTGCATTTTAAAGAGATGCTGGTACCTGGCCCTGCATGCATTGGGGGGGTGCGGTGTGACCCCGAGCGCCGAGTCACTCGGTTTGGGATCTCTCCAATGTCACCTCACCCTCGGAGGACACGCAGGGCTTGTCCTACACGTGATTCCAGAGCAAAGGGCGCCAGGGCTGTCTGACTTTGTGCGAGACTTCGGGCAGCCCCTTGCTCGTGACTTCCCCGTGCCTCTGCCAGGGATCATCACCAACTTCGCAGGCTTTAATTATCGGCTTAATTAGAACATTTTCCACAACCTCCGAAGAAAGATGCCATTAAAAAAAATGCATTATCCCCTTATTGACTTCCTTTTCAATTAAAACTCTTAACTAGCGAGGCAACCAGACCTCTCTTTTGCCTGGTAGAAATATCCCTTTTAACATTCATTTCAAGCCGCAGAAAACAAACCTTGCCTGTCATCAGCACCTCGGGAGACTGCAGCATCATTTCATCAACAGAGAGAAATCACAGTTTTGCCTGAAAATTCCTTTTGACAGCCACGAGAGAAATGTTGTAAAAACCAACACCAAAACCTGCACGGGGCTGTTGTGCACAGCCAAGGCATCACCAAAGCTCAATGTCCACATGCCATGCTGGGAGCACAGCTTGGATTTGGGTTTGGCACAGGCAGAGGTGCCTTCCTTGCCCTCCTCCTCCCTGCCATGGTCACACTCAGTGCTGGGAGCTGCTGGGGATGCACAGGCTCAGCATCTGCTCGGGATTGAGCCCTGGAGTCAAATCCAGCCCCCACATCCCTGTGCCTGCAGATGTGCTGCTCTCCCCTGGGTCCTTGCTATTGCCAGCCACGTGTGGCTCATTCACAAATGAACTCGGAGGGATGGGAGAAAGGAGGAAAAGCCAGGCTGGAGCTCGTGTGTTGTCTGTTCTGCCTCACCTCCCTCACTCCTCTCCAGGAGCCATCCTGCAATCCCTGATCCCAGCAGGATCCCAATCCTCCCCATCCCCCTGGGTTCACATCCTGCCCCACCTCTGCCCCCGAGCTCCCACTGAGGACTGAGCATGAACTCATCCCATGGAAGGAGAGCCCCAGGGAAGGACAGAAAAGCTCTGGGAAGGACAGAAAAGCTCTGGGAAGGATGGAGGTGGTCGGGCAGGGGAACAGCTCCAGCCAGGGTGGAGCAGGATGAGCTCCCTGCCCAGGGACAGCCCTGACTTCCTCCTTCCCTGCTCCCAGTCACAAATGCAGAGCTTTATAAACCCCAATCGGGCTGAAATCCCTGACTGAGGCAGGGAAAGGGTTCAGTGGAGATCGAGCAGTGCTGGATTCATGGCTCCACTTGAGGATTTCAGAGCTCTTTTCCAGCCTTGATGATTCCAGGATTCCAAGGCGCTCACACAGAGTTTTGTCTTCCCATAAGTCTTCCCAGAGCTTATTTACACACTGGGAGGGCAGGGAAACCTTGGGAATGGTGCTGAGGGGCTGCTGGGCCAGGGAAACCTTGGGAATGGTGGTTTCTCCTGGGCCAGGGCAGAGTGGCAGATGGCAAAGGGAATGAGGACCAAAGGAGTTCCAGTCAGGATTCCACCCCTGAATTCCCACTCAGCCCAGGGATGGGTCACTGCCTGTGTGGGTGATTTCAGCAAAACTGGTTCAAACCCACCTCAAGCACTCCTTGATCTGCTCCCAGTGGTTCCCTCACATCTCCTCCCCCACAAAGCTCCCTGCTCATGCTGGCGTTAATGTCACCGAGTCACCCAGGGCCACCAGTGCTGGGCCTCAGCCTTGTGACTCAGGCAGTGACTCAGGAGCTCTCTGGCCACCACAGCAGAGGCAGATCAGAGCAGCTCCTCATCCCCAAGGCCTCACCTGGGTGAAAAGGGCTCCCAGACACCCCCAGAGGTTTGCTCCCTGCAGGACACTCAGTCCTGGCAGGAACTAGGGAATTGTGACAATTAAAAGGAATGGCAGTGGTGGGAGCCTGGCTCATTGTCCCATCATGGGAAGAGGATGCTGAAGGCACCAGGAACATCTCTGGGATCTCTGGGAAGCTTCCCAGTGTCCCCAGACCCTGTGTGGCCAGCAAGGACCTGCCAAAGCTCCTCCCTCACTGCTCCTTTGTGGGGTGCAGAGAGACCTTGGGGTCATTCCAGCCTGAGGAGCTGTTTGGCTCAGTTTGGCTGCTCCCAGAGCTCCAGCAGGGAGTCCTGGGATCCCATGGCACATCCAGCACACTTGTGCCAGGTGGGAGGGTGGCAGGGGTTGGAAGTGGATCTTCCTTAAGGTCCTTTCCAGCCCAAACCTTCCCATGGCTCTTTGACTCCAAGTGCACCAAAGACAAGGCAGCAGCAGCAAAGAGCAGCAGAGCTGGGAATCCAAGGGCTTTTCCAGCTTTTCCAGACCCTGCAGCCCAGGGAGATTGGCTTTGCACCTGACTGACTCGGGATGGCATGTCTGCACCCCTGGAAAATGTCCACTGGGCCTCCTAAATAAACCGGTGGGATCACAGAATCATGGAATCGTCAAGGGTGGAACAGGAGCCCAAGATCATCGAGTCCAACCTTCCCCCAGCACTGCCACGGCCACCACTGTCCCCAAGTGCCACATCCACAGGCTTTTGAACACTTCCAGGAATGCCTGGTCACCCTTTCAGGGAAGGAATGTTCCCAAAATCCACCCTGAGCCTCCCCTGGCCCAGCCTGAGGCTGTTCCCTCCCCTCCTGTCCCTGTTCCCTGGCTCAGCCTGACCCCCCAGCTGTCCCCTTCTGTCAGGGATGTAAAAAAAAAAAGAAAATAATTTATGATTTAAGGTCTGGAGGGGTCTAGAAAAGCAGCACTGCCCTTCGGGGAGAAAACTGCATGTTGAACACCATTGGACACCATTTTCTGGGAGGTGAAAGAGCCTCCAGCAATTTGGGGAGGGGATTTGCTCTGCTGAGCTACTTCCCTTCATCACCAATCCTCATCCAGGGCAGGGCTGTGATTCCCCAGGACCGAGAGGTCTCAGGTGCAACCAGCAGCTCCTGCTGGCTTTTTAGGGGTTTGTAAGAGCTTCAGCTTGCAGCTGCAGACAAAGGATTCCTCCTTCCCTCAGCCTTTCCCTGCGGGGAGAAGGGGAAGATGGATCTGCTGGAGGATGTTCTGCTGGAAGCACTGAGACAGAGCTGTGCAGTCAGCAAGGAGGGCAACTGCAGCCCCAAATCCCCCCAGCTGCACCTCCAGCCCATCCCAACCCCTCCCTGAGCCCCAGCCTGCCTTTCCCTCCTCCTGATCCCACAGGATCTCCCCTCACAAGCCTGCCCGGGTTGGGAATGCCGGGCAGGGAGAGCAGGACCCCAAATCCCCTCATCCCAGGGAGAGCAGCCTGCGCTGGGCTCCTGGAAACTCCTGCGCTTTGAAGGAACATGGAATGCTCGGAGGAGCAGGGATTGACCCCATCCCGCCCTCATTCCCATGGGACAGCCCCATCCCAGCCCTCAGGCCAGCCCTGGCTCTCCACGAGGGTCCCGTTGGAGGGTGGAATTAAATATGCAAATATTCCTTGGGCTGGAGAGGGGAAAGGAGAGGGGGAAATCCTGCCTGGGAATGAGAGGGGGGAGAAAGGGAAAAGAGAAGGGGAAAAGGGAAAAGAGAAGGGGGAAAGATGCCTAGAAATGAGAGGGAGAAAGGGAAATGAGAGGGGGGAAAGGGAAATGCGAAGGGGAAAACATTCCTGGATCGCATCACCTCCACCCCGGGCAGAACAGAGTTTTTAGGTTTTTAGAGCCTCGGGCATCAAGCTGGATGGATAATGTGCCCTGATTGCTCCCTGAATGAGCTTTTCCCTGGCCATTCTCAGGATAATCAGGTCCCTGGCAGGCAGTTCCCCGCCGTGCCCCAGCCCGAGGCACACACGGAGCCGAGCCGAGGATCCTGATGAGTATTCCCAGGGTTTCTGGCGGAGTGTGACCTGCGGAGAGCAGCGAGGTGACAGATTTAAAGTTAATGAGCGCTGTGTGCAGCTCGGGCCCCGAGCACAGCAATCCTGTTTATTTTTATTCTCCGGCAGCTCCCGCAGAGCCAGGCTGTCCCGGCTGTGTCATTGCTGTGTCCAGCACTGGTGCTGGAAAATATAGGAGCTTAAAAATTTTGTATAACTTCAGTCAAAGGGTTCTGTTTGTCTTTACCCCAGGAAAAGGAATTTTAAGGTTCTTTCCAGGCCATTGTTCTACCAGGTGAGGTCTGATGAACTCAACATATCAACAGACTGGAGGAACCCAAAGCTAAAGAGCTCCCAGCAGAACATCAGCAGCCAGCAGTGGCTATCTACAAACAGCTACCCCAGAGCACCTCCAGCAGGGCTGAAGACATCTGGGCAGGAAAGGACTGATGGGAAAATTGGAGAATGAAAAATCTAATTAACATCAGAGGTGAGGAGATTCAGATCCAATGGGAAACTGAATACTGGGGGTTTGCTCAACTCTGGCCCAATGAACACTGACCCAATGCATTGATATGTATTTTGACTGTATAAAATATCTGAAAAATCTAGTAAAATCATGTATCATGGAATGATTCTCTCTGCACAGCCAGGCTGTGTGTGGATGAGATGATTTCTGTGGTTCATCCTGGCCAGAACAACATCCTGGCCAGATAATAAAGTAATGCCTTGACTCTAACACTAAAAATTTTGTTGGAGGGTTTCTGTTTTTCCCGCAGTTTCGGTGACACTGGCACAGCCTGGGCAAAGCTGTGCCCTGGGATGAGGCACAGGATGGGCAGGAACAGCTCCAGCCACGGGAGATTGCCCAGACAAGGCTTCGGGTTTCAAAGATTTGGAGGTCAGAACCTCCTCGCCAGCCTGACCCTTTGCAAAGTTCAAAACAGAGAATTTTCTCCCTAATTACAACCTCATCCCAGAACTGCAGCGGGAACAGGAAAGTCTGGCATGAAACTTTGGGCTCAGAACACAGCTTTAATTACAGACAGCTCTGGTGACTTCTGGGAGGAGAGAAAGCAACAACTTCCCTTCCACCAGCACGGGAAGGACATGGATGTGTAGGGATGAATCCAGAGGAGGCCATGGAGTTGCTCCAGGAGCTGGGGCACCTCTGGAGCCAGGCTGGGAGAGCTGGGGGTGTTCACCTGGAGAAGAGAAGGATCCAGGGAGAGCTCAGAGCTCCTGCCAGTGCCTAAAGGGGCTCCAGGAGAGCTGGAGAGGGACTGGGGACAAGGGATGGAGGGACAGGACACAGGGAATGGCTTCCCACTGCCAGAGGGCAGGGAGAGATGGGATATTGGGAAGGAATTGTTCCCTGGGAGGGTGAGCAGGCCCTGGCACAGGGTGCCCAGAGAAGCTGTGGCTGCCCCTGGATCCCTGGCAGTGTCCAAGGCCAGGCTGGACAGGGCTTGGAGCAGTCTGGGACAGTGGAAGGTGTTCCTGCCATGGCAGAGATGGTTTTTCAGATCACTTCCAACCCAACCCATTCCATGATTCTGTGAAAGGCTTCACTGGATGTGAGGTCAGGATCAGACATCTCCTGGAGCTCCTCAGTCCCTTAAGTCCCTCCATGCCATTCCTGCTGTTTCCAGAGCAGCTGTGAGGATCTGGCTGCTCTGGTTCCATGACAACCACACAGAAAAGATCTGTGGATTGTGCAGACACACATCCCTGGAGGAGGGAATTTCCATGGGCTCTGGAAGGCTCAGTCAGAGCCCAGCAAGGTGGAGCAGGAGGGGATTTATCCATCCCACCCCGAGCAGAGGAGCTGGAGAGTTCCTCACCCTGGCAGCACCTCAGCTTGTCCTGCAGGGCAGAGGGAACAGCTCCAGAGGACTGCTTTGCTTCCCACTAAAAATAAATCCATGAATTCCCAGTGCCTGAGCAGGAGATGGATTGAGGAGGACAGGAAATCTGCTGGGATGTGTCCCTGCTCCTGCACAAGCTCTTGAACCAGGAGGATGCTGAGTGCTTGGCTGGAGGAAAAGTCCAAGGGAAACAGAGACTGCAGTCAGGAAGCAATCCCCACCAGGCACCTGCCAGCTTCACAGCAGCCCCAGGAGCTGCAGGATGTCCAGGGACAGCCCTGTCCCCAGCTGTCCCCAGGGAAGGGCCCTGCTGAGGAGGACAAGCCATTCACCCCCAGCCCCTCTGCCATGCCCTCAGAGCCCTTTGCCAGCTCTCTGCAGAGCTCTGGGTGCAGCTCAGACACCTCAGAGAGCACCAGCAGCTCCTGCAAGCATGAATCTGGGTGTTCCCTGAGCCACACACATCCTGGGAAGCCAAACTGATCCCAGGGCACGGCGTTTGGAGAGGAAATAAAATTAAACAAGGATGCAAACAAAGCACAAGGCATGAACTGCATCCCAGCCCACAGCATGGATCCAGAGGGGGAATTCAATTCAGGGCTTCCTGCAGCCCCATCCCTTCAGCAGGGCTGGGCTCAGCCAGCCCAGCACTCCACCAAAGGCAGGATTGGACATTACTTGATGTTATTGGATACAATTTGATATAATTTGATGAACCTCTGGCTGCTGCTGAGCTGCAGATCTGACAGGCTGCAGCAGCAGCTGTAATTACTCCTCATCTCTGCAGTGAGAACACAGAATGGATAAAATGTGATAATCCTTGTTTTCCAAATGAGAGCAGGCGTGGAGAGAGTGGCTCCCATAAATCCAGACAGGTCTCATCAAATCCATCCTGCTGCCCAAGATTCCCAGCCCAGCCACACACTGGAAAGGACAGCCAGGCTGGAATGTGGCTGGATCATTCCTCACGTTGAAAAATCACTTGGAGCACAAAGAACAAACCCAAAATCCATCATAAGCCCTCTGCCCCTGGATCCCTGGCAGTGTCCAAGGCCAGGCTGCACAGGGCTTGGGGCAACCTGGGATGGTGGAAGGTGTCCCTGTCCATAGCAGGAGGAGAATGAGATGATTTTTAAGATTCTTTCCAACCCAAACCTGAGATTCTGGGACTCTCTGACTCCTATGAACTCTTATTTTAACCCAGAAATGGTTCCTACTGTCCCTCCAGCAGCCTGGGCTGTTTTACACCCAAACACATCTTCTATTGAGATATAAAATGAAATATTTTCTAGAGCTCTTTTCAGGCTGAAACACAAGGAATCATCCATGGCAGTAACAAACCTCAGGAAAACACAAAGAACAAAAGTGGGAGAGACAAAAGAAAGAGAGAAAGTGTTTCCAGCTTGGGAATGTCACCATCATCCCACACAGGGCAGCTCAAGGTCAGCAAATCTTTTATGGATCAAAGGCTGCTCAGGATGATCTTGGAAGTGTTTTTTAACCATAATGATCCTGTCATTTTTCCAGCCTGGATGATCCTGGGATTCTGTGATTCCTCCATGCCTAAGAGCAAGGGATTTGCCTTCTGCCAGCCCCAGGGGAAAGCTGAAGATTTGATTGTTAAAGGAGATATTTCCTCTGTCTCCAGCTGTCCCAATCCATGTCCTTTGGTCATTGCCATCCCTGTCCCCAGCTCGGGTGTCCCTTCCCTCATCGGGAACAAACCAAAGCAATGTCCCCATGGAAACCCAGAGCCACCAGCAGGACAACACCTGGAGAGGGGACTGGGAGGGACAGGGCGACCTGGGACACCACCTGGCCATGGCACTGCCACCTCCTCCATTCCCAAAGAGAACCTGGGACATTCTGGGACATGTCATCTGGAGTGGCAAAACTGGAGCGGCGACATCCTCAGGAGCACTGAGAAACAGGAGAATCTCTGCTTGAAATTCTGGAAGAGTCATGGAATTGTTGAGGTTGGCAAAGATCTCCAGGAGCATCAAGTTCAGCCTCGGACCAAGCAGCCCCATGGCCACCAAAGCACAGCAAAAGTGGGTTTGATGATCCAAAACCTGTGCCAGGGGAGGTTCAGGTTGGGAATATTGGGAAAATTCCCTCATGGAAAGGCTGGGGAGACATTGGAAATGCCCATGGCAGGGTGGATTCACCATCCCTGGAGGGTTTAACAGCCCTGTGGATGTGGCACTTGGGGACAAGGGGCAGTGGTGGCCTTGGCAGTGCTGGGGGTGATTGGACTCGATGATCCCAGAGATCTTTTCCAACCTCAAAGATTCCATCATTCCATCAAAATTGAGATTCCCCCCCTGGTTTTCCTTGCTCCCAAGGATGTCACCACTCCAAGTGACACATCCCAGAATGTCCCAGCCAGGTCACTCTGCTGAAACCAACTTGACTTTTGTTTCATCCAAACATTCCCCGTTTTCACTCCAAGAAATAATTTGACATCCAGGGGTGGTTTTTCCCCCCCTCTTGTGGTAGCCTGGAGTTATTTTTCCAGCTGCTCCTCTCATTAGTGCACCAAGTGCTCGTTTTATTCCTCAGATAAAAATCCCAACGAAACAATTTGTGACACTTCAGTCACACATTCGTCTCTTTTATGGCAAATCCTGCTGAAAGAGGAGGAATCCCAGATAATGCCACACATTCCATGTGCCATTTCCTGGTGCTTTTATCAGCTGGAAGAATTTACAAATAATTCCTTTTTCCAGCACAGAAATGTATAAAATATTTCCCTTTCCCCATCCTGGCAGAACCTTCCAGTCAATATCCAGATTGCAGACAGAAGCATGGACACCTCTCACAGTTTGTGTCCATGAAATGCAGAATTACATCTATAATTTAAGGAAATCCATGGGATAAAGGTCAGATTTGACCTCTGGAGGGATTTCCAGACCTAAATATTGGGGCCTGGAGAGGTGGCCAACTACACCATCAATCTCTGTTCAACAGTCCCACTCCATTTCCAGCAGGATGCAAACAAAACTTTGGGATAATGGGAATCTCCTGCTCTGGGATGATGGAACCTCCATCACCTCCTCACCTCCCTTCCTAAACAGAAACATTTTTTCCCCAGCAAATCCCTTTTCCTTCTGTCCTGCTCTGGCACTTTCCATCCCAGCAGTGCCACAGCATCTCCTGGTAGCTCATTAAAAGGGGGTTTGAGGGTTTGTTAGGATTTCTCTGGAGACCTTGAAACATTCCAAGGAGATTCCCATTTTTCTCCGTAACTGAGGGGGTTTTATCCCAGCTGCACACTTTTCCCCTGTGGCAGCTGGGTGAAGCACACTGGGCAGAATCCCAAAATCATGGAATTCCTGGGGCTGGGAGGAACCCACAGGGATCAGGGTATCCAAGCCCTGCCCTGCACAGACACCCCAACAATCCCACCAGGCCCTCAGCAAAGGTTTGGGTGAAAAGCTGGAGAAGGGATTTGTAGGGATGCAGAGGATCTCCAGCCCCTGCTGCTCTCCTGCCTCCAGGGAGGGGTGGTGGGAATGGGATATTCCCTGGAATCAGGGCAATCAGGGATGCTGCTGCCATGTCCCCTGTGCAGGAAGGTGCTGGCAGCCCCCAGCAGCCACGGAGCCATCAGAGGTGACAGCTGGGAATTGCTCCTGGACAAATCCAGGCTGTGCCAGGGCTATTTGCACTCCAGTTGCAGCAGCATTTTCTCCCTAACCCCATTTTCCCTCCAAAAGTGATGAATTATGGAACATCCCTTCCTTCCTGCTCTGCTGGGAGCTTTGAGAGTGTCACTGAGCAGCTGCACGAGGTGGCCTGGGGACCAGCTGTCCCTGTGCCATTCCATGTGTTATTCCATGTCATTCCCTGTGTAATTGCATGTGTCATTCCCTGTGCCATTCCCTGTGTCACTGCCTGTGCCATTCCCTGTCTCATTCCCAGTATCACTGCCTGTGCCATTCCCTGTGTTATTCCCTGTGTCACTCCCTGTGTCACTGCCTGTGTCATTCCCTGTGTCATTCCCTGTGCCATTCCCAATGTCATTCCCTGTGCCATTCCCTGTGTCACTGTCTGTGTCATTCCCTGTGCCATTCCCTGTGTTTGTCACTCCCAGTGTCACTCCCTGTGCCATTCCCTATGTTTGTTATTCTCTGTGCCATTCCCTGAGCCATTCCCTCTGTCATTCCCTGTGTTTGTCATTCCCTGTGCCATTCCCTGTTTGTCACTCCCTGTGCCATTCCTTGTGCCATTCCCTGTGCCATTCCCAGTGTCACTCCCTGACTCAGTGGCAGGAGGTGACCCCAGCTGTGAAATGCTCCTCTCAGGTCCCTTCTCCCAGCTCCCCCTGCAGCTCCCCCCGAATTCCCTGTCCATCCCAGCAATCCTGCTCCCTCCATCCCAGCAGTCCTGCTCCCTCCATCCCTATCCCTGCCGAAATCAGGGACAACCAGCCCAGCCCAGCCCAGCCCAGCTGCAGATTTCTGAGGGCTCTCAGTGCATTGATCAGCCATGCAGCCCCTGTGCCATGCTGGAATTTGCTGATGGAAACTGGAAGCTGGGGCTGCTCGGGCTGGCTCCGGTTAAATCCCAAGCCCTGCCAATTTCCTTACCTCATTTTCAGGCCCTGGCTGCAGTTTTTTTTGGGAAGGAATGGATGTCTGGCTGCTCCACCTGCCATCATAACTCATGGCACGTGCCAGAGGATTTCACCTCCCCCTGCCTTTCCTGAGCACTGGAGACTCCTTGAGTGTGACCTTCATCCATCCAAGCTTCCAACCCATCTAATGCCGAGCAAAAACCTGGAAAAACTCAGCAACCCTCCCTAGGAATATATGGGAAGGTGCTCAGCATTCCTGGGTTCAAGTCCTGCTCCTGAAGGATTCTCATTCCCAGTGGGAGAGGAAGGAGGAGGCTGTTGCTGGTTCTCACCCCATATTTCAAGGTAAATCCCAGGAATAATGAAGAATCCGTTGGAGAAAAAGCAGCCATAATAATATTAATTCAAGCTGTAGAGCACTAATGCAATTTGCAGGCAAGGGAAATCTTTCACAGGATATTCCCCCCTTTGCTCAGTGCCTCAGGAATTTCCCACTCCCTGACTTTTTTAAAATCCCCCTTGACTTTCCCATGGCACAGCCCCCAAATCCCTGCTCCAACACTGCACCAGTAACACCAGTTTGGAGCTGGTGGGACTGTGGAGCTGCAGGTTCAGCTCCCATCCCTGCAGGAAGCACACAGAGCTCTCTGGAATTCTCTCAGCAGGAACTTCCATCACTCCAGGTTTGACTCCAGCTCCCTCCACAGCAGGAGTGTGCACAGAGCAAAGTCTGGCAGAGCAGGAGTCAGGGCAGGACTGCAGATGAATCAGAGCTGGGAGCCAAGTCCCCAGCACTCTTTTTCCAAAAAGGCTCAGGTTTTCGGGAAAAGACCCCAGGGGTTGGCACCACACTGAGCCTGGCTCTGCCAAACCTGGGGACAAATCCCTGTGTGCCAGGAAAGGCCAGCACAGCAGAGCAAGGGGCAGACGAGAACTTCTGGACAAAACACTTTTAAAGTGATGGATTCCTCTCTTTCCCTTTTCTGTACGGAATGAGATCATTCCCACTACTGATCTGCTCTCCCTGCCAGGTTTGCCACCCATTTCTCTGCCTGGACACCCTCAGCTCTGCCCTGGTGACAATTGTCCTGTCCTCTCCAGGGACATGGGGAATGCCCAGACCCCAGATGGGAATGCAGGAGAGTTTCACTGCCCCATCTCCCCCAGGCTCTGCTCTCCAGTCTCCCAAAGGATTCTGGCATCTCCCTGCCTCTCCAAGGATCCCTGCAGAGCCAGGGCTGCTCTCAGCCCCTGCTCTGGCAGGTTCTCAGTGTTCCCACCCTGTCCCAACCCTGGATCTGCACCCCAGCTCCCTGCACGCTCCAGGCAGTGGGGAAAGCTCCCCTCCTGCCCTGCCAAGGACACTTCAAAGGCACTGCTGGCTGTGCTCAGCTGGTTGAGCTCTGCAGCAGCTCAGAGTCCTCCCTGGCTCCAGTATCTCCATCCCTCATTTCCTTCTCCCAGCATCCTGATCCCTCATTTCCATCTCCCAGCATCCCAATCCTGCATTTCCCTCTCCCACCATCCCAATCCTGCATTTCCCTCTTCCACCATCCCAATCCCAGTCCTGCATTTCCCTCCTCCAGCATCCCGATTTTGCATTTATCCCTCCCCCACCATCCCAATCCTGCATTTCCTTCTCCAGCATCCCAATCCTTCATTTCCCTCTCCCAGCATCCCAATCCCATATTTCCCTCTCCCAGCATCCCATTCCTGCATTTTCTTCTCCCAGCATCCCAATCCCTGATTTCCCTCTCCCAGCATCCCAATCCCACATTTCCCTCTCCCCACTATGGGGCTGTTCTGTTGCTTTTATTCCCTCACGGTGATGGTTTGATGAGCTCTCCTGGCAGCACTCGGCTCAGAATGATTCCAACCCTCTGAACTCCTCCTCACAAAGCAATCAACACCTCTAAAGCAGCCACGGGACTGGAGAGCTCTGCCGGGTGGGGAGCTCTGCTCCTCTCCCAGGAAAGGGCAAGGGGCTGCCTGGGAATGCAGAGGGAAAGGTTCAACCAGCCTGGCAAAGATTCCTTGTGCAGGGTGGGATTGTTGGGGGGCTGTGCAGGGCCAGGAGCTGCACTGGATGATCCCTGGGTTTCCTGCCAGCTCAGGTTATTCCATGATGGTGATGGAATCCAAGGAACTGAAGAGCACCTCAATTCCATCGTCCTCAGCCTGGCTCAGCTCCTGACATCTTTGTTTTGCTTTTTTTCCTGTGGAATGTCCCCTGCAGGCTGGGACAGCCCCAGCCCACTGTGTGAGGGGAGAAGAAACTCCTCCTGGGGGACAGCTCTGATCTCTGCTCTGAGACAGGGACAGGGCCCAGGGAATAGCTGGAGCTGTGTCAGGGAGGGTCAGGTTGGATTTCAGGAAAAGGTTCTTCCCCCAGAGGGTGCTGGGCACTGCCCAGGCTCCCCAGGCAATGGGCACAGCCTGAGGCTGCCAGAGCTGCAGCAGTGTTTGGACAGCACTGCCAGGGATGCACAGGGTGGGATTGCTGGGATCTGTGATTTAGTGAGAGCTGCTCTGGCTTCACCCAGCTGTATCCCACAGGGGATGCTCCATCCCCTTCCATGGGTTGCCTAATTCCCAGAATTACCCACCACAGCACATTCACTCTCACTTTGCCCTTTCCTTTCATGTGGGGAAGGCAAAGTTCCCTCTCCACAATTCCCTTGGTGACCACGAATTATCTGATCCAAATCCATGGACTGCCAAGCGCTGGGAGAGAGCCAAATCCATCCCCCAGAGAGAGCAAACCCTGTCAGGATTCACCATCCATATCCAGGACAGCCCCAAATCCATCCCCAGGAAAGAACAAACCCCTTGAGGACTCACCATCCATATCCAGGACAGCCCCAAATCTATCCCCCAGGAAAGAACAAACCCTGTCAGGACTCACCATCCATGTCCAGGACAGCCCAAATCCATCCCCAGAGAGAGCAAACTCCTTGAGGACTCACCATCCATGTCCAGGACAGCCCCAAATCCATCCCCCAGGAAAGAGCAAACCCCAAGAGAACTCACCATCCATGTCCAGGACAGCCCAAATCCATCCCCAGAGAGAGCAAACCCTGTCAGGATTCACCATCCATGTCCAGGACAACCCCAAATCCACCCCCCAGGAAAGAACAAACCCCTTGAGGACTCACCATCCATGTCCAGGCGCTGCATGATGATGGCCAGCTCCACCTCACTGGGCATGTAGCCCAGGGAGCGCATGGCCATGCCCAGCTCCTGCTTGGAGATGAAGCCGTTCCCATCCCGGTCCAGCACTCGGAAAGCCTCCCGGATCTCTGTGGAGGGAAGGGAGGAGCTGTTAGGGAGGAGGATTCTGTGGATGAGTGTTGCTGTTGAGCCTCTAGCAGAGAAGAAAAACCCGGATTCTCAGCATAGCATAGAAAATAGAGATTTATTATTTTGATTCCAACCTATATAGACTTTTCAGAGGTCACCCAGACTGGTCAGTCAGAAACCTCCCCCTAGGCCTGACTGGCCAGGCCTGAACTGCCCAAATCTCAAGACACTGTTTTAACAACATCCAAACTTTATCTTTGTTCATAAAACACAGAAGAAAATTCTCATGGGAAAGACCTGTGCTAGCCACAGATGAGGAGCACAGAAGGAGTACTTGCTGCATTTCCCAGCGTTAATTGTGGCTTTTTGATCAGCCCAGGGCAGGGTGAGCTGGAGATGGTTTGGGTTGGCTACTTCCAGGCAAAATGGCTGAAAAATTAAGAAATTAAGCTTACAAATCTACATCTTCTCGCCCAGGGCTTCTCCTAAAGTTGCTATGAAAACCCATAGAGGGGGGCTTGTTTCTCAAGTCTTTCCAATGGAGGTAACAGCCATAAAAAGTTGCTTTTCTTGCCCTGAGCCAGCACTGGGCACTTGTCTTAATGCACACCAAGTCCCTGTGCACATGGAATTTCATAGCATTGTCACAGAATCATTAGGAAGGCTGGAAAAGCCTTCTAAGATCGAGTCCAACCTCTAACCCAGCACTGCCAAGGCCACCACTGCCCCATGTCCCCAAATGCCACATCCACAGGGCTGTTAAACCCCTCCAGGGATGGAGACTCCACCCCGTGCCAGCCTTTCAGTGAAGAAATAATTCCTAATATCCAAGCTGAACCCCCCCTGGCCCAACCTGAGGCTGTTTCCTCTTGTCCTGTTGCAGTCTCCCTGGGCGATTTTCCATCCCTTGCTCCATCTCACAGCTTTCCTCTAATTTATACCATTTTTACAGCACTAAACAGCCTGAGATCAATAAAAAGGCTGAAGGAACACAAGGAATCACTTGCATCAATCGTCCTCAGCCTGGCTCAGCTCCTGACACCTGACTTTGCTTTGTTTCTTAAGTGCTCCAGCCTGTGACAGCCTCTCTCTCCCTTGGAAAGTTTTGGTTGGAGGTGAGGAGGGAAGGAGGTGTCAATTCCTTCATTTTGGTGAAACAATCCCATGCTTGGAGAGGGAATCATGGGATGCTCCATCATCTCCCTTCAGGGAATGGGGAATGGGAACACCAGCTCTGCTCAGAGGAGTTTCATCTTCCTGGGAAAGCATTTCACTGGACAAGTGGGAGGGAAAACTCAGAAGGGTGTTTTGGAAAAGAAACCCAAATTAATTAAAAAATCCTCCATTCTCTGTCAGGAATTGGAGGATGGAAAATGTTTGGCCTGCTCTGTAATTCAGGAAAATCTTCCCAGACCTCCATGGGCTGCCAGGGTCACCTCCCTGCTGTCCCCAGGGGTTGGGGACAGCAGACCCTGCAGAGGAGCTGCAGGAACCTTTGGATGCTCCTGGGAGAAAGTCAGGAGCACCAGGGAGCACCAAGGAATGGTTCTGATGGTCTTTGCTGAGATTTATTTAAAATTTCACCATTCCAAATCTGCTTCTAAACCACCTCAGCCTGATGCCTGATGGGTTTTTGTCCTTTCTTTTTATACCTTTTTGCACATTTTTATACCCTTTCCCTTTCCTTGCACCCTTCACAAACACTCCTTGTACCTTAGCCCTACATGTACTCCTGTACTCTGATATTTAGATCAGTTTGGGGTTCTCTGGGGGGGAAGATGAAACATTCAGAACTATCTCAAAACTAGAGGCTCCAACCTTGGACAGAGCCTCCTCTCTGGAAAGTGTTTTTGTAAACTAGGCTGTAGTCTCACTTGGGGGGTAATTAGAATAGGAGGACAATTGCTTCATTTGTTAAGTTTCTCACTGGGGGATTTTAGGTAGAAATGCTAATTGGTGAGGTCCATAAATTGTATACACATTGTACACAGGGTGCTCTCGGTGTGTTTCCACCTCTGACAAGTTGAGCACCAAAGGATCCTATTAAACCAAGATAATTCCTTTTTCCCCATACTGCTGTGTCTGCCTCTCATTTTTACCAGAGGATAAGGCATCAAGCCCCAGGCTCAGCCCCTCCCATGCCCCTGTTTCCCTGGGCTGCTTCCTGCCCAGATAATTCCCTGGGCAAGGGCCAGGCCATTCCAGGAGTGCTGATAACCCCCCAGGTGTGCTTATCTCAACAAGATCAGTTTTAATCCAGCCCAGCGATGCCGGGAGGGAAAAACCTCTTCATCCCAAGGAATATTGGGCTCCATCTCCAGTCTCCACACTTTGGGCTCAGGTTTGCATCAGCTGTGACTTCCTGAGGCTGAATTCCCTCTGTCTCCCTGCCAGCCCGGGCTGGTGGGTGGGAAAGGTGGGGAAGTTGCTCAAAGCATCAGCTCATCATTCCAAGAGCCTTTGGATCAGGAATGAATCCCATCAGGCTCTGCCAGCTACACTGAAATCTCCTTTCATGTGCTGTCCTGGGAGCTCCAGTGCACTAAAGATCACATCCAAATCGATTAATTTGAAAATCAGCTTCTGACAGCTGAAGACAGAAGAATGAGATTCATTGCGAGGAGCTGGGAGAGGATTTTAGGAAGTAAAACAGGAGTCTGGAAAAGTTTCCATGCATGTGAGACTGATCCATATGACAGGGACAATGACAGGGATAAATAATGACAGGGATAAATAATGATGGATAAATGACAGCTGCCCAGGGATCTGCTGTGGAATACCCAAATCCCCCCAAACTGAGGCTCCTCTCCAGGCTTTCCCACCCCAAATCTGCACTAAAAGCACTTGACCTTTGAGCAGAAACTCCCCACATTTGGGGCTTTCTGCTCCTCTCAGAGACCTGAACTCCTGACCAAGGCTGGCACATCCCTCCCAAATCTGCTCCCACCACCCAACGGAGCTTTCTTCCCTCCTCACTCTATAAATACCACTTGTGCAGAGGTAGATTGGAGCTATTTATAGGCTGAACACAGAGTACAGGAGCAGTGTGACCTCAGGCAGAGCCTCCTCGTTATCCTGCCATGGAGCAGCTCCTCCTGAGCACAGTCCCTTCCCAGGGGTTGCTCCCAGGCTCCTGCAGGTGCTGCCCATCCCAGGCATTGTCCCCAAGCCCTCCCCAGGACCCTGTGGCACCTGGCTGTCCCCTCACCTTCCCCTCCAGCTGTTCAGTTTCATTACCCAAAGCTAAAAATACAGCAGCACTTTCCCCAGATGACTTTCCCCACCAAGTCACCATGGCAACAGATGCTCCTGGCTCAGAGCTGGGAGGGGATGTGGTCCATGGAGTCAGTCTCTCCTCAGATAGTGCCTGGGCTTGGGAGAAGCTTTGGGATCTTTCCCATTCCAGCATCTCCACAGGGATGCTGTGCCCTGATCCAAAACATGGATCCAAAACCAAGCACATGGATTACCCTTCCTGGGGGGTCAGAAATCCCAATATTTATTCCTCTTTCCCTGAGCACTGTCCTCATTTGCTCCCCAGTGTGGGCAGCTGACATTGAATTGTATTAGGAGAGAAACCAGGGAAGGTGAGAGAACAGGAAGTTCATCCTGGAATCACAGAATCCTGGAGGGATTTGTGTTGGAAAACACCTTAAAGCTCATCTCCTTCCCCACTCCACCATCCCAGGCTCCTATCCACCCCTGGCCACACAATCATCCTGATCCACACCTCTGTTCATCATCTCACACAGGGAGCAGCCACACCATGAGTTAAATCCCCAAATACCCAAGGCTGGGAAGAGCTGGAAGGGTGAAAAATCCAGCAGGGAGAAAGGAACAAATCAGTCCTGCTTTTGGGGCAGAAGGGTCTGAGCCTGAAAGGTTTCCCAGGAAAGTTTATCCTGATGTTTCTCCCCGGTGTGGAGATTTCTGTTGCACAGCAGCCCAGAGCAAAGCCCTCCCTTCCCAGAGTTATTTGAGCATTCCAGAGGTGTGCAGGGAAAGGGGGGAGATGTGTTTGCTTTTAATTCATTCCCTCCCTCTCCTCCCATTTAACAGCTGCACTTTGCAGCTTCCCGATTACCGAGCACATGTCCAATCAATTCCCCCTCCTCCGGGAGAAACAGGGAAGAACCAGGGAAAGGAGGAATTGTTCACTGCCTTTCTGAAGGGCACAACCTGGCAGAGCTGGAACTGAAACCCAACCCCGAAAATCCATCCTCTCCTGCCGCTCCTCCTCCAGCCCTTCCCTTCCAGCACCTCTCCCTGCTCCTCCTGACCTTCCTGCTCATCCCGATGGATTTTTGTCTTTTCTTTTTATACATTTTATCCCCTTTCCCTCTCCCTGCACCCTTCACAAACACTCCTTGTACCTTAGCCCTACATGTACTCCTGTACTCTGATATTTAGCTCAGTTTGGGGTTCTCTGGGGGGGAAGATGAAACATTCAGAACTATCTCAGAACTAGAGGCTCCAACCTTGGACAGAGCCTCCTCTCTGGAAAGTGTTTAGTAAACCAGACTGTAGTCTCACTTGGGGGGTAATTAGAATAGGAGGACAATTACTTCAGTTGTTAAGTTTCTCCCTGGGGGATTTTAGGTAGATATGCTAATCTGTGATGTCCATAAATTGTACACACATTGTACACAGGGTGCTGCTCAGAGTGTTTCCACCTCTGACGAGCTGTGCACCAAAGGATCCTGTTAAACCAAGGGAATTCCCTTTTCCCTACACTGCTGTGTCTGCCTCTCATTTTTACCAGCTTTAAGACATCAATCCCTTCTCCCTGCTCAAGTTTATTTCCAGGTACTTACCCTGGGCACCCAGCACTACTTTTGTAGTGTCTCCTGGTGAGGAGGAAGAACAATTCCCTGGGGAATTCATCCCACCAGAGCCATCGGTGTCCCTTGGCCACCCTGGGGTGGTTTGGGGTGACAATCCCACCCTAAAAATGTCACTACCCTTCCCCCAGGATGCCCCCAGCACTCGGCAATCACCCCAACCCCACACGGTTGTTTGCATTAGTGAGAGAAGAGCCGAGATAACCCCAAATCTCTCAGCTCATCCCATTCCTAATTGCTCCTTTGGGCCCCCAAAGGAACCATGTGAAAGCTGCGAGCAGCTCGTCCTCGAGTGAACCGGGGAGTGAGGCTGCAACTACTACGGCTAAAAAAATGCAAATTTCCAACCCTCCATCTGCTATTCTTACGCTTGTTTTTTTGGTGGTGTTTTTTCTTCTTTTTCTTTTTTTTTTTCTTTTGGGCTGCAAATTGCAACAAAGTGTCAAAATAACCCCGTTTTTATCTAATGGCAACACCCCCCCTCAACGTCTTCCAATGGGAAATGTCAAAATATTTCACTTGGCTCTTGGGAATCTCAGCAAAGCAGCTCAGCATCCCCAGATCCAACCCTCACTGCACCCTGGGCTGGGAACCCTGAGCTGCTGCAGCTCCTGCCAGCATCCCCCAAACCTGGCAGGGAGCAGGGCTGCACTGAAAATCGGGAATAAACAGGAGGGTTTGATGGTTGATTCGGTGCTCCAGCAGCTTGGAGAGACACAGGGATGTCACAGGGAAAAACAAGCCAGTGCTGCTCAGCCAGGCACAGCTCGGGAAGCTCAGCCTCAACCCCAAGTGCTCTGTTGGCTTTGGCCTCAGCAGGGCTGCTTGACACAGAATTGGGCAGATTTTTGTTTATTTCTGCCTTCCCCGGGGAAAAAATAAATTGTGGAACCACATTTTTGGTGGTTCTGCTGCCAAACACATCGAACACTTCCAGGTGACCTGGAATTCCATGGAAATGCATGGTGCTGCTCCTGGGAAGCTTTTCTGGGGCTCTGTCCATTCTGGGCAGCCTTGGTGACCAATCACCTCCAGCAGCAGCAACCTCAGCCTTCAGGGATCTCTTCCAGCCTGCTGAGGACATCTGTATTCCAAATATTTCAATCTTGTTACAGTCCTATAGAAAATATTTCAGTGCACACTGCAGCAGTCAGCATAAACCCACTGGGATTCACTGTTAATTCCTGCAGGTGATTTCCTCTTAATTCCTACAGGAGATTTCCTGTTAACTCCTGCAGGTGATTCCATGTTAATCCTTACAGATGATTCCATGCTAATTCCTACATGTTACTTTTCACAGTTAATTTAATGCTAATTCCTACAGCTGATTCCATGTTACTTTTCACAGTTAATTCAGCGTTGATTCCCACCAGTGATTCCATGCTAATCCCAGCAGATAATTCCATGTGAATCCCAACAGGAGGGCTCACGTTCTGAGCTTCATCACCTGGCAGTCTCTGTGTTAAACCCCTGCTCAGCCCCCTGTCCTCCCCTCCGGCTGCACCCTTGGCTCTGTGATCTCCCCAGGAGGCTCCAGAAGGAATTTTGGGCACTCAGCCCCAGCCCTGGCATCACCACCAGCAGCACCAGGATGGGCAGAGCTGCCCAAGGCAATGGCTCAGCTCTGCTCCGTGGAGAAAAACCAGCTTTTTGTGCCACACCCCCTGCAAATCCCTGTCCCTGGGCCGGCTGTGGATGTGGGGACAGCACCTCATGCTCACTCCAGAGGGTGTTTGGGTCTCCTGGGACAAACTGGGAGCACCCTGAGGGACCTTGGCTGAGATTCCATCACTGAGATCCTTCCTTTGGCTTGTCCAACACAAAACCTCTGCGGGACAGGAGAGGAGCTCCAAACACTCAGACAAATCCAGGGAATTCCACAGCACCTGGAAAAGCTCCTCCTGGCCTTCCCTGCTGACCACGGGACTAACCTGGGCACAGCCCCAGAGCTCTGAGCTGCCCTGGGTGGAGCTGTTCCCATTCCTGGGAGTTCTGTCACCCAGGATGTGCAAGGGCAGGGAAAAATGCATCAGCCAGCCTCGATGGAAAAACAAAAAGAGGAAGAAAAAGAAAGAAAAAAAGAGATAAAAAGAGAAAAAAAGGGGAAAAAACCCCACAACAAAAGAAAAATGTAAAGAAAGAGAGAAAATACATGCAAGAAGAAGAAAAATAATTAAAAGCAGAAAAAGAAGAAAAAGAAAAATGAAAAAGATAAAAGGGAAAGGGGGAAAGAAAAAAGAAAGGAAAAGGAAAACGGGAAAAAGAAAAGGAAAACAAGAAGAAAAAGAGATAAAAAGGAAAAGGAGAAAGAATAATGAAATGCAGAAAAAGAGAAATAAGGGAAAAATAGAAAAGAAAGGAAAAGGGGAAAAAGAAAAGGGAAATATGAAGAAGAAAAGAAGAAGAAGAAGAAGAAGAAGAAGAAGAAGAAGAAGAAGAAGAAGAAAATTAAAATGAAAATAAAAAGAGGATGAAGAAGAAAAAAAGCAAAAGCAGCAACTCCCAGCTCTGAAAGGAGATCAGCGCTAAAAGGCAGAGAAATTTCACATTCATGCTACGACTTTTGTTTACAACTCCAGAAGCCGCTGCTAAAAGGCTGAATAAGGAGGGAATAAATTCCCAGTGTTTTCCCAAGAAAGCTGCAGCTCCCTTTCACAGCTCTCTCCATCAGCAAACAACCTTCTCCTCCCTCCTCCTTCCACAGAGCAGCTCGGAGCGCTTCCCTCGTGGGAGCTTCTCCCGCTCCAAGCTCCCGGCTCATCCCGCACGTCCCGCACATTCCGGCTCATCCCGCAAATTCCGCACATCTCACACATCACAACACATCCTGCTCACTCCGCACATCCCAGCTCATCCCTCACATCCCAGCTCATCCCGCACATCCCAGATCATCCTGCACATCCCAGGTCATCCCGCACATCCTGGCTAATCCCGGCACATCCCAGCTCATCTAGCACATTCCGCACATCTCGGCTCATCCAGCTCATCCCTACTCATCCTGCACATCCCAACACATCCCGCATATCCCGCTCATCGCGGCTCATCCCATACGTCCCAACACATGCCAACACATCCCGCTCATCCCGCACATTCCAGCTCATCCCGCACATTCCAGCTCATCCCGCACATTCCAGCTCATCCCGCACATTCCGCACATCCCGCATATCCCGGCTCATCCTTCACACCCCGCACATCGCGGCTCATCCCGCACATCCCAGTTCATCCCGGCACATCCCAACACACCCCGCACATCCCGTCCATCCCACACATCCAACTCATCCTGCACATCCTGGCTAATCCCAGCTCATCCCGCACATCCCAACACATCCCAGCTCATCCCGCACATCCCGCATATCCCGGTACATCCCGGCTCATCCTTTACACCCCGCTCATCCCGCACATCCCGGTTCATCCCATACATTCCTCACATCCCAGCACATCCCAACACATCCCAGCTCATCCCGCTCATCCTGGCTCATCCTGCTCATCCCAACACATCCTGCTCATCCCGCTCATCCCGCAAATCCTGCATATCCCAGTACATCCCGCACATTCCGGCACATCCCAACACATCCCAGCTCATCCCGCAAATCCTGCATATCCCAGTACATCCCGCACATTCCGGCACATCCCAACACATCCCAGCTCATCCCACTCATCCCGGCTCATCCTGCTCATCCCAACACATCCCGCTCATCCCGCACATCCCGCATATCCCAGTACATCCCGCACATTCCGGCACATCCCAACACATCCCGCTCATCCCGCTCATCCTGCATATCCTGGCTCATCCTTCACACCCCGCACATCGCGGCTCATCCCGCACATCCCAGCTCAGCCCGCACATCCCGGCACATCCTGCACATCCCGTTCATCCCGCACATCCCAACACATCCCGCTCATCCCGCACATCCCAACACATCCCGCACATCCCGCACATCCCGGCTCATCCTTCACACCCTGCACATCCCAGCTCATCCCGCACATCCTGGCTAATCCCAGCTCATCCCGCACATCCCGGCTCACCCCGCATATCCCACACATCCTGCACATCCCAGCTCATCCCAGCTCATCCCGTATATCCCGCACGTCCCGCACATCCTGCACATCCCGGCTCATCCTTCGCACCCCGCACATCCCAGCTCATCCCATACATCCCGGCTCATCCCGCACTTTCTGCACATCCCGCACATCCTGGCTAATCCCAGCACATCCCAGTTCATCCCGTACATTCCTCACATCCCGGCTCATCCCGCACATCTTGCACATCCCTGCTCTCCCTGGAGCCGCACGGGATTATTTCACTCCCCAGCGTTGGTTTTTGAGGCGCTCAGCCATGAACCCGGCAAATTTGGGATCTGTCTGGAGCTGCTGCTGTTTATGCTCATCAATCCTCACCCCATCAGCCCGAGGTGAGGTTTATGCTGCCCAAAACCAGATAATAAGTCCCTGCCCTGCTCTGGGGCTGCCAGGAGGGATTTGATTCGGGATTGCTCCCGTTAATGGTGAGGAGAGAATGGGTGCCCAGCGTTCCCTCTGATGGATGGATGGATGGACAGATGGATGGATGGATGGATGATGGATGGATGGATGGATGGATGGATGGATGGACCGATGCATGGATGGATGGATGGATGGATGGATGGATGGATGGATGGATGGATGGAATTCACATCCTCCCTGATTTCCTGCAAGAACGGCTCTGTCCATCTCCCACCACAAACACTCAGCCTGCACCAACAAGAAATGCATGGGAAAGGAACTTCTCCCTTCAAGGGCAGCTCCTTCCCTGGACTTTTCCCAGTCTTGACTGGAGTTTGAGCATTCCCCGTTGGAAATGTGCTGCCCAACATTCCCGTGCTGTTTGGAATGATGGCCTTGGAGCAGTGACATGGGGACCATGAGTGACAAGTGCCTTGAACAGCCCGAGCTGGCTCTGACAAAGGTGATGAGCTGGGATCCTCCTCCTCATCCCAAACTCAGCCTCCAGGCAGGACAGGCAGTGCCTGCAGTGAGTTGCACTGGAGTTCCAGTGCTTTCCCAATCCCAATCCCAATCCCAATCCCAATCCCAATCCCAATCCCAATCCCATTAATTAAGCTCCCCATTAAACCCAAATTAATGTGGCCTCACTGCAGTCTTACTCAGGACCAGAGAAGGATCTTGGGCCCTGGAAGTGTTTGCACAGGATCAGATGTGACCCCGCACATTTCTAAATCCATGGTGAGATATTCCATGCTATTCCCCCAATCCTCTGGGTGAGATGGGAGCAGCACCTCCAGCATCCCACTCATCCCTTGCTTTCCTCTCAGCAGATTTCATGGGATCCCAGAATGGTTGGGGTTGGAAAGGACCTTAAAGCCCATCTGGATCCAACTCCTGGGACACCTCCCACTGTCCCAGGCTGCTCCAAGCCCCATCCAACCTGGCCTTGGACACTGCCAGGGATCCAGGGGAATCCACCCTCTGTGGCCCTTGGATGAATTCCCTCTCCTTGTTTCTCCATTATCCCCATCCCAGGTGAGCAACTGCCCCTGGGAAGGACCATGCTGTACCTCTGATTTCTTGCTTTTCAACCAAAATTTCCTGTTCTTGAGTATTTTCTGTTCCCAAACTCCCAGCATCTGTTCCACTGTGGAGAAAGCTTTTCTCCATACAAGCCTGAGTGATTCTAGCACAGCAATGCTTCCCTGAGAGCACATCTGGGGATCAGGAGCCAAGCAGACAAATCCCACTTGCCACATCCTCTCCAGCTCTGTCTCCTCACTGCTGGGAGCTCAGGAAGAGGAGCCACAGTTCTGGATCCAGAGGAGGAGACAGGCAGCACCAGCTCCCTCTGAGAATGAAACTTTCTGGGAAGAACTCAGCAGTGCCAGAATTTCCCTCCTCAGACACAAATTGTGCTCTTCGTGCACAGAACCCCAAACTCAAATTCAGTGAATTCAATTTGTATTTTTTGCCCTTGGCCAGCTTTCCCCCTTGTTTTCACTCTCAATTGGGCACCTCCTCTTTTCCTGGGGCTGCCAATCCCTGCAATCTCCAAACTCCACTGAGCACTTTCACCTCCAAGGCATCTCTGTCCATCCACAAATCCCTGAGGAGCCAGGAGGAGCCAGCAGGTGAGGATCTGTAACCTCCAAGGCTCATGAATCCCACTGAGAATTCCCAAAAAGCTCTGGATTGCCATCAGATAAAGAGCAGGTAACACCAAGGGCTGGAGATGCAGCACAGGGATGGAGAGGGAAAACACAATTCCATGCTCCATTGGATTTTGGGCAATCTTGCTGCTGCTTCCTCAGCCTCCTGGCAGCTGGGATGGAGCAAAAAGGGTTAATTCCAAATATTCTGGCTGAGAGAAAGGTGAGGAAAATTGGGGGAAAGAAGAAGAGAAGGAAGGAGAAAATGAGAAAGAGAGAGGAAGAAAGAGGGGGAAATAAAAAGAAGAAAAAGAAAATGAAAATATAAAAAGAAGAAAAAAAAATTTTAAAAGGAAAAAGGAAAAGAAAGAAAAAGGAAAACAAAAAAAAAAGTAAACCAAAAGGAAAAGGAAAAGAAAAAGGAAAAGGAAAAAAGGAAAAGGAAGGAAACAAACTTTAAAAAAGAAAGGAAAAGAAGAAAAAAGAAAGGAACAGGCAAGAAAAAGGGGGGAAAAAGGCAGAAAAAGGAAAAAGAAAAAAGAAAGAGAAAAAGAAAAGAAGGAGAAAAGGAAAAAAGGAAAAGAAAAACAAAATGGAAAAAGGAAAAAGAAAAAAAAGAGAAAAGGAAAAAGAAAAAGAAAAAAGAAGAAAAGGAAAGGAGAAGACACTTTGGGCAGCCTGGGTGTCTCTCCCTCAGCATTCTGGCACCTGCAATCAGCCATGATGGAGCAAAAGGGTTAAATATTCCAAATATTCCATCCAAAAGAAAGGTGAGGAAAATTGGGAACTAATCCACCCCTTGCTTTGCTTTCCCTGCCGTGGCTTTGCAGTGGAACAGAACCAAAGCTCATCCATCACTCCTGCTGGGAATGCCTTCCAGAAAAGGCTTCACCCCACTGAAGTCCCAATATTTCACAGCCCTGTTATTTAATATTTTAAACACTGATCATCAATTCCAAAGGAAATATTGCAGCATTCCCCAAACGAAGCCCTCCCATTATTTCTGGCTGAAAGCTCTGTTGTCAACAGGGAATGGAATCAAATCTGCATTTGGGGGATGGAAAAGGTTTCCACGGAAGAATTCCAATCAGCTTTGTCAAGTCTGAAGCAATTTGGGGAAGCTTTTCCCAAAGCATCACCTTGGCATTTTCCTTTAAGGACAGGGAGCCCCAAAAATCCCCACAGCAACACTTCCAGCCCCTCTGGACAGCTGAGCAGCAATTCCCAAGTGCAGAGAGCAGAAAACTCTTTGCAAATCCCTAAAAAAATCCGAATTGTGCCCTGGAGCTGCACTGTGTGAGTGTCCATTTGCTCTGGCTGAAGGTCCATCCAGAACACTAGGAGGGGATGGAATTCCAGGGGATTTTCTCTCAGCTCCTGGCATGTGGAACAGGTTCTGGTCTGGATTTGCTGTCCCCAACCTGCTGTCCCCAACCTGCTGTCCCGCTGAGCTGGTGTTGTCCTAGAGAATTCCAAAATTAATAAGGCTGGAAAAGATCTCAAGGTCATCAAGTCCAACCATCAACCATATTCTCCAAAGGGATCTTTGCCCAAAACACTCCTCCAGCAGCTGGAAATCTCCTCCTGGGCAGGGCTGGAAATGTGGGCAAAGCCAGAGGAGATACTGCAGGGTTGGGGAGACACTGCCACAAATCCCTTTCCTAAATCCAGTCCCAAATCCCTTTCCCAAATCCAGTCCCAAATCCAGTCCCAAACCCCAGCAGTGCTCCCTCACCTCCTGCTCTGCTGGGATGGTTTTGGCCCCAGAGGCTGCAACTGGGAGCAAAAGGAAAGGGATTTTAGCAATGATTATTGCTAATTAACCTCCAAAACCCTAATGTGCCACCACAACAAGCCCTCCACTGGGATGTCACTGAAAGCCAAGCCTGATTTCTGAGCAAAGAAATCAGGGAGAGGTGCTGGAAAGGCAGATTCAAACTTCTGGAAATGGAAATGTTTGATTGGAAATGTAAAGGGGTAACTGGAAAGTGATCACTGATGGGAAATCACAAATTTCCTCTCGTGATTTGGGGACTTCATGGGGACATGGAACCTGTCAGGTCACAGGGATATGGAGAGACCTGCAAGGATCCTCCCAATTCTGCACATCCCCAGGGAATTTCCACTTCCAAAGCACTTAACAGCAGCTTAGGGAGAAGCTTTCTTGGGTTTCTTTTTCCACAGTTTACTTTTTTGCAGAAAACAGGAAAAAAAATTGTTGTACTAGAAACCTTGAATCCTCCAAACGTTCCGGGAGAGTGATTGAAATATTTGCATTTCTCTCCTGTTTGGTTGCTTGAATGAAACTGCAGTTTCTGCACATCAAAGGCCCATACAAATAAAGCCTTGCTGAGAATAAATCTCTGTTCTCTCTGTGTGTGCTGTGTACCTGAAAGCAGTCCTTGAGAATTCCACTGGAAAAATGGGTTGGAGGCAAGCGCAGACAATCCAGCTTGAAAGGGATTGCTTTCCTTGCAAGCTCTAACAACATTTTAAATAATGCTGAAGATCTCATTTCTTTTCATTTCCTACCTTTCAGTAAAATTTTTTTCTTTTTTTCCTCTTTTTTTTTTTTTTTTTTTTTTGGTCCTATCCCAAAAGCAGGAGTTTGGCAGCTCCTCCTCTGGTGGAATGAAGACAAACATTGCTGGAATGAGGAAGAGAAATGAGATTTGGGTTCTGTGCTGGTGCTGACTGTTGGACTGGGCAAAAAAAATCCTCATTATTTGACTCCTTGCAGATGATCAGATCCATCTGGGTGAGGCAGCAGTTGGCAGAATCACCTTGGGGTGTTTCTCCAAGGTTTAACAACAGCCTCTGAGGGCACTGGGGAGTAGAGGAATGTGAAATCCTCCCCAGGAAATATTCCTAAATCCTGGAGCAGCACCCAAAGCCCCTCTGAGAAGCGAAACTTAAAGTTTCCTGGCTGTGGTTCACCCAGCAGGTGCCCAGGTGGCCAAAAGCATCCTGAGCTGTATGAAAAACGGTGTGGCCAGGGCAGGGATTGTCCCCTTTGTCCCCTGGGCTGGCCCTGCTGAGGCCCTGGAGAGCTGTGTCCAGTTCTGAGCCCCTCAGGGTGAGAGAGACCTGGAGGGGCTGGAGGTGTCCAGGGAAGGGAACAGAGCTGGGAAGGGGCTGGAGGTGTCCAGGGAAGGGAACAGAGCTGGGAAGGGTGTGGAGCCCCAGGAGCAGCTGAGGGAGCTGGGAAAGGAGCTCAGCCTGGAGCAAAGGAGGCTCAGGGGGACCTTGTGGCTCTGCACAGCTGCTGACAGGAGGGGACAGCTGGGGGGTCAGGCTGAGCCAGGGAACAGGGACAGGAGGAGAGGGAACAGCCTCAGGTTCCACCAGGGAAGGTGCAGCTCTGGATCCTCAGCCCAGCAGGCACAGGGAGCTCCTGCAGCAGAGCCAGCAAGGCTGGGAGGATGAGGAGAGCCTGGAGCATCTCTGTGCCCAGCAAAGGCTGAGGGAGCTGGGGCTGTTCAGCCTCCAGAGGAGCCCAGCTGAGAGGAACCTCAGCCCTGGCTGTCCCTGGCTGCAGGGAGCTCAGAGCAGGGCCAGGCTCTGCTCCCTGGGCCAGCAGTGACACCAGAGGGACAGGCAGGGACTGAGCCCAGGCAGTTCCCTGGACAGGAGGCAGAACTTCTTCCCTGGGCAGGACTGAGCCCTGAGCAGAGAGCAGGGAGGGGCTGCAGTGTCCCTGAGCAGGGATATTGCAGAGCCACATGGACACAATGCTGTGCCCTGGGCTCTGGGATGGCCCTGCCTGGGCAGGGAGGTGACACCAGTGACCCTCTGGGATCCCACAGCCTGAGCCATCCTGGGATTCTGGGATACTCAGGAGAGACAAAAACTCCAGTGATATCCAGGTGTTCCTGTGCCCCAGATCCCAAACTTTGGGATGGAGATCACCAAAGGTGAGCAGCAGGGAACACTCACAGCTCAGCCCAGAGCTCTGCTCCTCCCTGCAACACCCGGGCTGGAAACCAACCTGCTTCATCCCAGTCCAGCCAGAGGCAGATTCCATCACCTCTCCCATTTCCCAGGAGCTGTTCCCATCCAAATGGATGCACTGAACACCAGAGCTGCCCTCAGAGGCTGCTTTGTTCTTGGGAATGAGACAGCAAAGCTGGAAGCACAGTCAGGCTCCTCAGAGCACTGCTTTAATTACCTGGTGTGATATCAAACCTGAGCGACTCCTGACACAATTCCAGGGCATTGTCTGAGCTGGGAAAAGCCAGGGAAGCTCTGCCTTTATCAGCATCTCACTCCTGTTCACTCCACACTTCCAAAACACATCCCCTGGTCACATTTCAGTGGCCACTTCTGTATCTGCTGGTCCTTGGAACAAAGGAACGTTTCTAAAAATACCAGAAAATCTCCGAACCTGAACACACAGAGGCTGCAATCGCATCTCAGAGCAGATATTAAAATTCCAGTGTGCTGCTCTGAACTCTGAAGAAGTCCAGTTTAAGCTCTGCTTTGGAGGAGATAATTTATGTTGGGCCATCCATCTCTGTCGGGGAGGCAGAGCCACACCTGAGCTGGGGACAGCCTTTCCACAGAGTGCTGAGGTGACAGAGCAGCACCTGTGGCACTTCAGGTGCCTGATTCCCAGTGAGAAGCCCTGCCTGATTCCCATCCCCAGTCCCTACCTGCCATCCCCAGTCCCTACCTGATTACCAGTCCCAATCCCTGCCTGATTCCTGGCCTCAAATCCTACTTGATTCCCATCCCCAATCCCTGCCTGACATCCCCAGACCCTACCTGATTCCCAGTGAGAATCCCTGCCTGATTCCCATCCCCAATCCCCAATTCCCATCCCCAATCCTTGCCTGATTCCCAGCTCAAATCCCTGCCTGCCATCCCCAGTCCCTGCCTGATCCCCAGTGAGAATCCCTGCCCATTCCCATCCCCAATCCCTGCCCATTCCCATCCCCATTCCCATCCCCAATCCCTGCCCAATCCCTGATTCCCATTCCCATTCCCATTCCCATTCCCATCCCCAATCCCTACCCATTCCCATTCCCATCCCCAATCCCTGCCCATTCCCATTCCCATCCCCAATCCCTGCCCATTCCCATCCCCAGTCCCTCCCGGATTCCCGGCTGCCATTCCGATCCTCCTTTGCCATTGCGGATGCTCCTCCGGAGCCAAAGGCATCCAGGATGATAAGAGATGATTAAACTCAGCCACGCCTCCCCCCTTTCCCTCAGCCAGCCATTCCGGGTGGGAATGAGATGGGAACAGCCAGGTCCCCGCGGGGATGAGGAGCCCATTTCCTGGGCAGGGGAAGCAGCCACTGTCCCCTGAGTCCCCTGAGTCCCCTGAGTCCCCTGAATCCCCGCCGAGCCCGGCGGCTGTCCCTGCTCTGCTCAGAGCACAGAGCTCCCCAAACAGGGCCAGCTCCTGGGGCAATCACCGAGCTCATTCCATCGAATCAACCTGGCTAAACACCCCAAACACCCCGGGGGTTATTAATAACCCAGCCCCGAGAGCAGGCGTGAGCAGAGCCTGGCGCTGGGCGCGCAGAGATTTATCCACAGAGCGAAAGAGATCAGTCTCACATTGCTGGAAAAGGACACCAGATGCCTTTGACGTCACCGAAATTATCTCTATTTTTAAAAGTTACTCTTCCCCATTCGCTGCCAACTCAGAAAGTCCAATTTGCCAAGATAATCTATCGAGTGGGGATGAAGATTTCCAAAGTTGAGGTCTCGGTCTCTTAGCAACCGTAGTACTCTTTGTATGAAACGGAGCCCAGGCGTCTCCTGGAGCCTTTTCTGCACCTAATCAGCGAATTCCCATTAAAGACACAATATTGGAGAAACGTCACTTAGGATCCAGGATACATCTAAACACATCCAGCCCGTGTTCTCTCTGCTCAGAGGGATATTTATAGCAGGGAGACATGTCAGGGAGGTATGTGGCATCTCTTATTCACACAAGGGACTGGAGAAGAAATGAGAATGTAGGAGAAAAAAAAAGGTGCAGCAAGAGCTGATAAGAAAAACAATATAAAATCAGAGGGAGAACTTCTTCCAGCTGGGTCTGGTTCAAGGATTGGCCTTTAGGTGGTGGGCAGGGGTGAGAGAAAAGAAAACCTCCTTTTTCCTGCTCTGCTTCCAGCCTGGTGGGGAAGAGCTGTTCGATGCCTGCTAGAGCTCTGGAAAGGCTTTTGACTCCCACATCCACATCTGCTTCTCCCAGCCCGGCACAAGGCTCAGCCTTTCCTTGGCTAACACCTCCAGGGGCTCTGAGAAAGGGGCTGGAGAAGCACAGGAAGCTGTTCTGGATGGACAAGGGTGACACAAAGCCACCTCTCTGTCCTGTCCTTGTGGATCCCCTGCTGCCTGCCCAGCAATTCATTTCACAAACACAACAAAAACTTCAGAAAAACACGGAAAAATGACTCCTGGCTCACGATTTCATTATCGATGGTCTGAAGAGGTTCCTTATCTCCCTGAATCCCTGCAGGGCTCTGTGACCAAGCCACACCCTGTCCCTCTGTCCCCCAGGATCACCCTGGAGGTTAGACTGGGTTGAGTCCCCATCCTCCCTGGGCAGGGTGAGCAGGACCAGAGCCATGGTTTGGGATCAGAACTCAGGAGCAATTTGGGATTTGAGGCACCATCCTCTGCCCAGGATGCCCACGGCCACATCCCCCAGCCTGCAGATGGATCCCACCAATCCTGATGGCTGCTGGTGGCCAGGAGTGAGGGCAAGGAGACATTTCCTGGTCCTGGAGCCATGGAAATTGGAGCTCTGGGCTGGCAGGAGTGGTGCAGCTCCAAGGAGCCGTGCCCTGCCCTGCAGCCACCCCACAGCCCCAGACAGGGCAGGGCTGGCCTAAAGCACATCCCAGTGCCCAGGTGTGGCTGTCACAGTGACCCAGAGCTGCAGGGGATCCTCATGGAGCACCCACAGCCCTGGATGGGAGCAAAACCCTGGGAAGCAGCCCTGGGATGGCACCAAACACAAACAGCTCCCAGAGCTTCCACACACACAGCAGCACCTCTCTGCTCCTCATCTCCCAACAGATGAGAAAAGGAAATCAGTTCCACCTCTCCTCTGCTCCAACTCTGATCTCCATTCTCTGAGTACTGCCGACCTTATTTCTGCAGAGCTCTCCAAGGCATCCCAGCAGTAATTCCATTATTTCCCGGGATTGTTGTTTATGACGTGGGAATTGCTCTGCTCTCACGGGCACGGGGAAGAGATGCTGAGTGCCTTTAGATTTACTAGGCAGAGCAGCTTCCCCCTTTTCAGGATGATTCAGGGTGGTTTTGCTTCCTGGCACACGAGAAATGCTGGGGAAATGATCTCGAGCTGAGCAAAGTGGAGCTGGTCCCAACTTCAAACTGCGCTGAATTTCCCCTGGCAGTAATGGAGCTGTTTGATAAAATGACTCTGGAAGTATTTCTTGCAAATATGAGTCAATTTGGATGGGTAGGAAATAGGATCACGAAACAAACCCACCTGACTGCTCTTGGCAACCTTGCCATTGAATACAGAATGAAATTCCAAGGAAACCCAGCACCTGGTGTGGATTTCCAGCACGAAGGAGGCAACTGCAGGAAGGGAAAGAATCCAGCACCAATCCCTTTCCCACACAACTGGTGCCTGCTGGGGCTCTTCCAGAGGTGCACAGCTGCTCTCCCCTGGGAGAAGGATCCTGTTCCAACACCTTAATCCAGAAGTTTGCTATGAAAACTCCTCAGGAGGGAAAGGACCAAGGAATTGTCTCCCTAAGGAAGCACTGACAAGGGAGCAAAGTTTATAGTTGGGTCAGGGGGAAAAGCAGTGACAAGGGAGCAAAGTTTATAGTTGGTTCAGGGGGAAAATCCCCAAAGTTTCTGCTACATTTCCACACCTCTCCATGGCAGCAGCTTCTCCCTCCAAGCACAAACTGCTGCTGGTTTGTCCCAGGCTGGGAAGCAACTTCTGCTTCCAGCCATTCCCCACATCCCTCTCCAGCTGATCCTGCTGTGCTGGACAAAACCTGCCTGCCATCCTGGAGACACTGAAACACCTGCAGAGCTCTCAGGAAAAGCTGCTGCGAGTTCTGCAGGTTGCCAAGAGCTCCAGGGGATTCCACAGTGGCCAAGGAATGAGGAGGAGCAGGGAAATCCCAGCTGTGCTCCTTCTGTGTGTCCCTGTGCCAGCTGCCTGTGGAGAGGGACTGCAGCTGAGCATGGGAACTCCACAGGATCCTGGACAAGGAGGATCTGCTCCAGGATCAGCCCAGGCCATCCAGGAGCTGAGGAAGGAGAAAAGCAGCTCCTTGTTCCCTGTCTCGATCTGATATTCTCTCCAAGGGTGTTTAAGCAACAGCGCAGAAGAGCAAAAATGGAGGAAAAATCCCAAACAGCTCTGCCAGGTGTATAGAAAGAGGGAATATCCTGAGCTGGAAAGGACCTGCAAGGATCATGCAGCCCAAAGAATCACACCAGGAGTTCATTCCTGGAGAATATCAGCTGCTTTCCCTCCTCCATCCCTTCCCATCCTCTTCGTCCCAAATCCCAGCAAGGCACTGGGAGTTCCCTCCAAGGTCACACATTCCCTGTGCCTGGATGAAGCTCAACTAGGACTGTTCATGGAATCAGGGATCATCCAGTGCCACCCCTGCCATGGCAGGGACACCTTCCACTGACCCAGGCTGCTCCAAGCCCTGTCCAGCCTGGCCTTGGACACTGCCAGGGATCCAGGGGCAGCCACAGCTTCTCTGGGCACCCTGTGCCAGGGCCTGCCCACCCTCCCAGGGAACAATTCCTTCCAATATCCCATCTCTCCCTGCCCTTGGGCACTAGGAAGTGGAGCTGGGTTCATCCCTTCCCAAGGAAAGGCACTCAGGGGAGCTGGAATGCTCCAAGTCCCCAAGGCTCAGGGCAGTTGTGTGTCCTGGGAAGGACAACAGCAGCTCAGGGTGGATCTGATCCTCCCTCAAGAGCCCTTCAAACACTTCCAAGCTCTCCCCAGATCTCCCCATTCCCTTTCAGGATCACATTTCCTTCTGTTTATCCCGCAGGAAGGAGTTCCATGGATTACCCACACCGGCAGTGCTGCTCCACTTTCTCCTCCCCTGATCACCTCCCCCAGCTCCATCTGACATTTGCAGCTCTGCCTTGGAGCAGCCAGCAGACAACTGCTCCATGTTCTCCCTCTCCACACTCCTCTCCCACTCTGGAGCCTCAGATTTACCCCATCCTGGGCTGTTTTCAGGCTCCTTTGTGGAGCTGTCACACAGCTTCATGTCACCTGTCCCTCCAGCATCTCCCTTCCAGCCACCACTGGAGCCTCTGAGGCCACCAGGAATACTGAGCTGCCACCAAACCCTCACCAGGACATCTCCCTGCCACTCAGCCTTGGCAGGAGGAGAAAATAAAGAAACACCCAGGCCCCCAAACCAACCCCTGAAATTCCAAGGTGGAAAACCCACACCGCAGACATCAGCAGTGTTGGAAAAGCTCCAACTTTGGAGCTTCCCTAGTTCACCATGAGCAGGAACCAGAGGCCAGGAGCTGGGTGACATCCAAAGGGACAGATTTAGTGGGACAGCTTTAGTGGGACAGCTTTGGTGGGACAGCTTTAGTGGGATAACTTTAGTAGGATATTCCAGGATCTCCATTCCATGGGAGCCAACATCCATCTCCAGTGACCCCATCATCCCAGTACCCCCTGCTCTGGGTGCTCATGGATCCCAGGAGGATGGGAAGGGCTCTGATCTACCCCCAAGGCCCAGGGAGGGACAGGGACAACTCCTGGAGTCCCAGCTCAGACCCACAGCCCAGGGCAGGAGCCTCCATCCCAGCTGCTCCGGTGGGAATGCACAGAACCTTTCCCACCAAGCTCCCCTGGAGGTGCAAACAGCAGCTTGGGCACCTCCAGCACCTCTCCAGTCAGCTGCTAAGGGCTGGAGTGGCCATTCCCAGAATGTCCCCATCCCAGGAACACTGAGAGAAGCTGTCCCTGACAGGACCTGCCTCTTCCCTCCTCACTCTCCCTGTTCCAATGGAAAAGCTGCAGCAACCTTCACACTTCATCATGGAAAATGCTGCACAGGGCCCAGCTGCAGGGCCAGGGAGCTTCTATCCCTTTGGAAATCCCTCCTTCCCTGATTTCTGGCAGATCTATTCCCTTGGAAAGACCTCATTCCCTGATTCCTGTCAGTTGTATCCTTTTAGAAATCCCTCATTCCCTCATTCCTGGCAGATAATTCCTTTGGAAATCCCTCATTCCCTGATTCCTGGCAGTTTTATCCCTTTGGAAATCCCTCATTCCCTGATTCCTGGAAGATCTATCCCTTTGGAAATCCCTCATTCCCTGTTCCCTGGCAGCACCTGAGCCCAGATCGTTCCCAGCACCAAACCAGGGGAGCACATTTGGAACCAGCTTGCTCTGGAGTAAGATTTTTGCTGCTCCTGTCGGCTAAAAATATCTTGGGAGAATTTGCTGCAGCCCAAATGGCTCTGCTTGAAAGGGTTCAAATATCAAACATCTGCTGGGAATTCAGAGCAGCCTTGGCTTGGCTTGCTTTGCCTGCCTTTTTCCCAACTTCAAACAATTCCAGAGCCTCGAGCTTGGCTTCACTCAACCCCCAGTTTCACCAAAAACTGAAATAAAACCTGGGCTAACACCTCCCTGCATCCCAGCCCCACTTCCTCCAGGACCTTCTGCATGGCCAGGTTACATTTTCCTGTTGGTTTTCCTGGGAAAAGCTCCCACTGGGAGTGGTTGGATGGGCACAGAGTCCCTGCCCTGAGGAGCTGTGGGAGGAGAAGGCAACTGGGACTGATCTAAAGCTGCCAGGGAGTTCTGGACATTCCTGGAGGTTGAATTCTTCCCAAGGCCTTGCTTGTGGCATCCACTCCTGGCTGATGGCACTGGGAAGCTGTGGCTGCCCCTGGATCCCTGGCAGTGTCCAAGGCCAGGTTGGACAGGGCTTGGAGCATCTGGGACAGTGGAAGGTGTCCCTGCCATGGCAGGGGTGGGATGAGATGAGCTTTAAGTCTTTCCCAACCTAAACCATTCTGGGATTCTCTGACTCCCTGAATTCTTCTGCCAAGGGGAGGAGGAAGCCCAGGTGACTCCCCAGGAATCAGGATGTGCCCTTTCCCAGCAGTTGAGGATGACCTGCATAGGAATATTTCACTTCCTCTCTCCAAGCTTGGGTTCCCCTGAGAACCCTCAGGTCCTCCCATCTCACCCCCTGTGGGGAGAAAACCCTGATTTGTGCAGCTCCCCTTGGCTGAGCACAGGCATCCAGGAACCCAATTCTCCATCAGCAGAGCAGATCCTGACTCCTCAGCTGGGCTGGATCCTGACTGGGACTGGGGAGGACACAGATCCCAGAGCCTGGAGTTCCAACAGCAACTGCTCCCAGTGAGCAAAGCTGCTGGGAGGTGGTGCAGAGAGCCAAGCTGGGCCTGTCCTGGAAAATTGGGGCTCAGATGGGTTCATGTGTGTTCAGAGGGAGGATGGACATGGATTGGAGCACCTGAGGAGCTCCAAGGTCCTTCCAACCCAAACCACCCTGGAATTGTGGGATCTTTGGGACAAGTGGCCATGTCCCACCCTGGGGTGTCCCAGAGCTCCTCAGAGCCCTGCTGGGACAGTTTTCCACCTGGGAATCCCAGACTCTGCTGGGCCACAGCCCAGTGAGCAAATCTGCTCTCCCTTTTGGCCATTTTAATAATTAACTCTGCTGGTTTATTTGGGAAAATCCAGAGCCTCGGGAAGGTGATTTTTCCAGCCATGCTGACCCTGAGGAAGCTCCAGTGAAACCCCAGGGATGGCAGAGCCAGGAGTACAAAGTGCCACCCTTTTCCACTTCATTGGGAAGCTTTATAAATTAATTGGAGTACAAAGTCGGGTCTAATTGATGTTTGTATTGATTGAACTGCTCCAAGTCTTAATTTTGGTTGTAAAACTTCCTTTAAAACAGAGCCATTTATAATTAAGACAGGATCCGTAATTAATGGAGTTTTATACTCATAAAACTGCCTCTCTCATCAGTCTAAATTAAACTCCACATGAAAGTTGGAGCAAATTAAATACAGTAGACGCCAGAACTACTTTCTCTGAACTCTTTGCTATTCTTATTAATGTCAAAGCAGAAGTGATGTGAAGATGTGGCGAAGTGTTGGAAATTTATTTTGGGAGTGGAGACAGCAAGGGAGGACACCCTGTGGGTGAAAGGATGTCCATGCCCACCCCACAGACCTTCCACACGAGGCAGGAGCCACTTCCCACATCCCAGCTGGAAAATTAATATTTTAATATGAAAAAAAATTCAATATTTTGACCCTCTTGCACTGTTATAACAAACACAAACCTGCCTGGGAAAATGTTTTGTTCCACCAGAGTCACACGAGGTCACCACCACGCCCAAGGGGGTTTGCAGGGTTCCTTCCCTTCACGTGCCAGGGGTTATTAAAATAAAATTAATTAAAATAAGGGTTAATTAAAACAAAGGTTAATTCAAGTAAGGACAAGGATGGGCCTGGCCATGCCCCCAGATTGCCATTAATGAAACTGCCCAGCTCTGGTGACCGTGGGTGACCAAATGGCTCTTTCCAAGCTGATCCATTGGAAATCTTTACAGCCATCAACCACAATATTTACAAAGCCCAGACAGTTTGGAGCTCGTGGCAAGAAAATAAATCATCGTGGACATATGTAGAGAGCTAAAAGCTCCCCAATAAATCTGTTCGCCATGTCTGCCTCATCCATAGCTAGGTAATTAGCAATTCCCTGCTTTTGATGCTCCCATTTAATTGAGGTTGCTGTTTTTAGTGGAATAGCACTTCCTCTTCCCAAAAGGGCCACTACTATTTTTGCACCACGGGGTTTTTTTCTGGCTGCCACATTCTGCTCTCCCCACTCAAATTAAAAAAGTCACTGCAACCCTCAGCGAGTATTTCTGGCTTGAAGATTCCTACACACATCCCTGAGCTGCCATCCAGACAGCTCCTCACAGCTGCCCAGGGTTGTCCCTCAGAATTCCAAACTCCAGCTGCAGCTCAGAGCCCTCCAAAGCTGCTGGGAAGAGCTGCTCAGGCTCTGCTTGTTCCCAAGGGTCATCTTTTGGGATGCCCAGCAGAAATCAGGGATTAGGGAAGCCTCAAGGAGCTCTGTGGGTGAGGAACACTGTGGGCAGTGCCATGAGCAGGGGTTGTGGGTAAGGAATTGGATGAGGATTATTCCTTGGGGATGAGGATTATTCCTTGTGGTAAGGATTATTCCTTGTGGATAAGAATTATTCCTAGTGGATGAGGATTATTCCTTGTGGATAAGGATTATTCCTTGGGGATGAGGATTATTCCTGTGGATAAGGATTATTACTAGTGGATGAGGATTATTCCTTGTGGTAAGGATTATTCCAGCTGCTCCTGCTCCGACTGGAAACCACCAGCCAAAGCCAAGCTGAGGCCACGATGGAGGAAGAGCCTCCCTGAAAGGTGGGAAGGAAAAGCCCAAGCAGCACCAAACCCCCTGGTTTGATTATTTTAGAGCAAAACCAGACAGGTCCATGGCTCTCCTGCCTCAGAGCTTCTCTTTCCAGCCCAATCCCTGAATTTGTGTTGCTCTCATCCCATCAAAGCCTCGGAGGCCTCAGAGCAAGAACTGGGAGAGAGTTGGAGAGTTGATTATTAATGAAGCACATAAATTACCATGCTGCTAATTACCCAAAGGACCAAGGTTCAAAAGATCCTCTCTCTTCTCCAGCACTGATTCCAAACTCCCTCTCCAGCCCTCTCCCAGGCAGACTCCCTCAGGAGCAGGACAAACTGGAGCTGAGATCTCCTCAGCCAGTGGATAAAGGATGTCAGAACTTGCTGTTCTGGTTCTGCATCCCAGAAATCCCTCAGCATGGGATGGGACATCCAATCTTCCAGCACTCAGGAACTGAAATTCAGGTGGGTAAAACTTCCTCCAGGAGCTGATTCCTGAAAGGTTTCTATTGGGAAGGAGATTGGCACTGAGGATATCACCAGGTTCCTGATCCTTTCAGTGAAAGCTCAGCTCCATCCGTGGGGATTTTCCTCCCTCTGTCAGTGGGATCAGAATTTCACATTTGGAAAATCAGTATGTTTTATCTGGGAGACAAAGAGCTCAGCTCTGCCATTGGCTGAGCAAAGACACCAGTCCTTCTCCTCATGAGAAACATTCCAGGGGCAGCTTCTCCATGCAGAGGAAATCCAGAGCTGTGCCATGTTTGGCTCTAAACATCATTGGGATTGACAAACAAACACTGCCAACTGATCAGGAGAGCTTTTTATCTGCCAGGACCCCACACTGTGCTCCCAGCCCTGAATCTGGGGGTGAGAGGGTGAAAGAATCCCACAAAACCCCTGAAAGCAGCAGCTTCAGGTCACTACTGCAAATCCACCTCAGCAGGGACATTCTCAGAGCTCCAGGAGTCAGCCCTTCCCACAGCAAACTCCACAGCCATGCACACGAGGTGGCCCTGAGCTCAGGTGGCACCAGGTGACACCCAGGTGTCACCCAGCCAGGAGCTTTTACACAGGGGACAACAAACTGAACTCCAATCCCTTCAAAACTCCTCTCCAAGCCCCCAGGAGGTGCTGAGCAGCAGCTTTTGAAGTGTGAGCTGCTTGTCTCATCCCATCTCCTCCTGCATTTTGGCCAGGCCTGGGGGACACCTCAGCCTTGCTCTGACTGACAGGAGCTGCAAAAATCAAAGCACATCTGATCCAAGCAGGAAAAAAAGCAGATTGGAAATGCCAGAGCCAGTGCAGGACAGCAGGGAAACCTGAGGAGAAGGCAGAGCCTCCCTGCAGAGCCCTGGGTTTAACCAGACTCTTTATTTGCTTTGCTTCCCTTTCCTCAGCTCATCCATTCCAGTCTTTGCTTGGGAGAAAGGAGAGCCAGACAAGGAGGAGGGTGGGGAACGCAGCAAGGGAAAGCTGTGGAGAAAGGAGCCTGGAAGGCAGCAGGAATGAACTCTGGAGAAGCCATCAGCTCCCTAAGGACCTTCCCAAGGCCAGCACAGGGTGGGATGGGGAAGTTTCCCTCCTGCATTCCCAGCCAAGCCAAGCCAAACCTCGGGTGTTTGGGCTGGAATGGCCATTCCTGGGCTCTGCCAGAGGCAGGCTTGGCTCCTGGGAGCTCCTCAGTGGAGCAGCTCAAGCCTTTGGGAGCCACAGGCAGGACCTGGGGACACAAAGCCTCGGGGTGGCACAGCTGTGACCTCACTGCTGCTGCTGTGCCAGGGCGGGAGGGATCCCTGCACATCCCTGCATCCTCAGGGAAAGAACCATCCCGAGGCAGTGTGTCTCCTGCAGAGCTTTTCCCAAAACCTCTCCCAGCCACCTCAGCAGCTGCTCCAGCCCCAAACCCGAGCTCCTGCTGGAAGGAAACGCTTGGATTTGACTCTTTCCCTGGCTGCACGTTCGCCACACCTTCGGAGCAGGACGGAGTGCAGGAGCTCAGAGTCAAAATGAAACACTTTGGTTTGGAACAGATGAGGGTTTTTTCTTTTTCCTTCCCCCCACAGCTTCCGATTCATGGCAGAAAAATGCGAAAATTCAAATGTGTGGATTTGGCTCAGATTTAAATGGATCCCCCTACTTTTTTTTTTTATTTTTTTCCATTTTTAAACTCCAACAAACTGAAAAATCAGAGCTGAACAGGGGAGGCAGTGCCTGTCCTGGGGCTGTCACCTCTCCCTGCAGCCCCTGAGGCACAGCTTTGTACAGCCAGGGATGTGGTTACTCCTGGTGCTTTGGAAAGGGAACCTCAGCCCATCTCAATTCCAACCTCCCCAGGAGCCAAGCAGGACAGAACATCCAACTCTATTTTCTCCTTTTGCCTCCTGCAACACTGGAATTGAGTTTACAAAGCAGTGACAAGCTCCACTGAAGCTCCTGTGCTGGACATTTCATCCCCCAGACACAAACACAGCTTCCCATCCCAAAGGCATGAATTACTGTGTCCCACAATTCCCTCCTCATGTGCAAACATTGGGAATTACTGAGGATAAAATTGCTCCAAATCTTCTGTACCTCCGGGAAAAACCAGCAATCCCAGTTGGTTCCACAGCCCCATTCTGCTCCTCCCCACCCAGAGCTCTTCACACAATCTCACACCCTGGATTAGACTTTGTTGAAAGGAAAGTAATGAGATTTGTGTTTCCTCGCAAATGACAAAGAAATCGCCCGAAAGAATAATCCTAAAATCCAAAATACTGCCTCATCCCAGATGTTTCTAATAGGCTTGTGTTCTAATGGCTTATTTCGAGAGCTTTTTCCTAAATGACATCCTAATGATGTTCATTCAGGGCCACGAGACACAAACACCACTCACTACCAAAGCTTGGGGGTTTCCTTTCTTTTGTTGTTTCATTTTCTTGCCCTGGAATGGTTATCAAAATAAAGGAAACATTTTCAGAACGCCTTTGTGTTATTCTGCACTACTGAAAACTGAAAACTCCGAATTCCAGCATTTCTGGGAGTTCTTTCCTTGCTGGCTTGGTGGCTGTTGCTGCCAAGGGGCTCAGAGCTGGCCAGTCTGGGCCTGAGCAACTCCATCCCAATGCCAGGTTTGGATCCCAGCTGCTTTTCCCACCGTTGAATGGTGCCAGGACTCTGCAAACCTGGGGCCTGAGGTCCCTGATCTCCTGTCCTGACTCATTCTGAGTGTTGCTTCCTGTGCTGCTCACCTGGCTGCTGTCCCAGCACTGCCACCATCCCTCCCTCCCTCCCTCCTGTCCCTCTCCAGAGCCCTTCAGAGGGGATGGACAGAGCCCAAGGCACACAGAGAGCTCCTGGCTCAGCTCATCCCCCAAAACCCACCTACAGCAAAGCCCAGAGAGCCCTGGCTGAGCCCTTCCTACCCTGCCCAGCCTCACCCAGCCAGCAGGGAGGCACAGGACCTTGGGCTGAGCTCAGCCAAAACCACAGCTCAGTTTGAATGCATTTTGAGTTCAATACTACAGTTAAATAGAGAGGGAATAACCTGAGCCAGGACTGCACCAGCCTGGGGAGCTGCAATGCCCTCAGCCCTGCAGGGGCTGTGCTCACACTGAGGGCTCCCAGAGCATTCCAGAGCTGCAGCTCCTGCTAGCCCTGGAGTTCTGCTACTCTCCCTGTGCTGCTGGACATTCCCCGTTTTCATGGACATTCTCTGTCCTCCCTGGACGTTCCCTGTGCTCCCAGCCACTCCTGGCATCCAGGGTCGGAGCACAAAGCAAAGGGGGCTGAGCTCTCCAGCTCCTCCCTGACATTCCCAGAGCATCCCTGTCCCTCCCAGCCCTGGCTGGGTGTCCCTGCAGAGCCCCAGGGCCTGTGAGCCCCACAGTCCCTGGCAGAGTCACCCCTGGCTGCCCACAGGCTGAAATCCAAGGGCTCCTATGGATCAGCTTTGATGTCAGCAAAGGCAGAGCTGGGAAGGCAGAATTTCTCCTGTTCCATTCCCTGCTCCCTGGAGCCGTCAGGCTGGAGGCTGTGGCCACAGGCTCCAGGGAAAGCTGGACATCCTCTCCTCTCCTCTCCTCTCCTCTCCTCTCCTCTCCTCTCCTCTCCTCTCCTCTCCTCTCCTCTCCTCTCCTCTCCTCTCCTCTCCTCCCAGTGCAGATCCCAGAGGAGCATCCAGCACAATCCATTTAATAAACCCAGACTTGGCACCTCAGTCCCATCTGAGATGGCTCAGGATCCATGCCTAGGCAAGGGACACTGGGAGGCAGAGAATTCCAGCCAGAGGGAGAGGACAACCAGGTTTAATTCCCAGCATTGCTGTCATCGCTCTGCTGGCCTCACACCCTGCTTGGTGACAGCTCCCTGTGCCAAGGCCCTGGCCTTGGGACAGCAAAGGAACTTTCTGGCACTCAGGGACAAGGGGACAGGAGCACAGTGTCCCTCAGCAGAGCCCTGGGGGTGATGGACATTCCCTGGGGCAGCAGGGCTGGGATCAGATCCTGACAGTGCCAGCAGCAGATGTCCCCACCCCAAACTGCCAGCACTGCCCTTGACATCAGGTGGTGATTTCCAGGGCTCTGCTCGAGTGGCATCTGCAGAAAAGACCTTCAGAGACACCAGGTGAGATCCTCTGAGACCCCTGGGTTTGTGTCCCTGTCCCTGCAGCAGCCAGGACAGTGTCCTTGTGCCACCCCCTGTGCCACCAGCAGGGCCCACAGGGACATAGGGACTCTGAGCAAAGCCACCCCGGGGGCTCTGGCAGCTCCCAAAGCTGGGATGGCTTCTCCCCTTCCCTGCTGCCAGGGAAACTGAGGCACAGAGGGATCAGCAACAGACAAAACATCCCAGTGAAGGACTGTGAATAAATAGGTATTTGTCCTTCTGCTTCTCCAATGTCCATCCAACTCCTAAGCCTCATTATTTAGGGGGAAACTTATTTCAGAATGTTGCCCTATAAGGATTCTGTGGGGTTTTTCAGGTGTTTGTGCCTTGGAGAGGAGCCAAGGCATCGATTCAGCCGGGCTGGGACTTGATTAAAGCTGATGTGCTGAAAGACACTGCGAACTTCAGCTCCTGGCTGGAATATCTGTCCCCACAGCTCCCAGGGACACCTGGCACTGCCCCACCAGCCCACAAAGGGCCTCTGCCCAGCAGGCAGAGCAGGATAACCTGCAGAGCCTGCAGGATTTGGGATCAATGAAAGGATGGATCTGCAGAGCACAGCTCTGAAACAGTGTGAGCAGAGCCCTGGCAGCACCCATGTCCCTCATGTCCCTCATGTCCCTCATGTCCCCAGCTCTGCATCCAGGGCTGCCCTGCTGGGATTCACCAGAGCCTTCCCTCTCCCAGCTCCTCCCATGGCAGCTTTTCCAGCACTTTTCCCAGCCCCCAGCAGCCCCTGAGCCCAGCAAGGAGAGAGGAACTGAAATAAATAATGAACCCTTTGCTCAGCACTCAGTGCCACCGAGGGATGCCTGAGGCAGCTTAAATCCAGGGAAAGGCCAGCTTTGTGCCTCAGTCTGTGCAGTTAAATGGGAGGAAATGGCTTAGCAGAGGGATTTTCAGCTGAGGTCCAACTGCTTGACTCCCCAGAGCTGCTGGGAGGTTTCTCCAGAGCTGGGAGGTTTCTTTCTTCACTCCTGGGCCTTGGGTGGATGGCTGGGACAATCCCCACCTGATCCAAAGGAGAAGCACCATGTGGCCCTTTAAGGGCTGGGGGACACCTTCCCAGATTGCCAAAAATCAGTTCCTGTGGCACTGCCAGCCCTGCCCAGCCCCAAAAGGTCAGGAATTGATGCCTCCCATTGCCAGGGAAAGATGCTCTGGACAGAATGACCTCATCCCAAAGCACCCCTGGGAGCTGCACCAGCAGGAATGATGTGAATGGGGACCTGGCTGGGTGTGCCCAACACACCAACACCTCCCTGAATCCACTGCTCTTCCTGGCCTGGAAAATGGGAAAGAGAAAGGCATTCAGCCTGCAGGGAATCTCCAGGGAATCTCATGGCTGTGGGCTGCAGGGGTCCCGAGCAACAAGGTGAAGATGGGACCCCTGGATCCATCCAGGAACACTTCCTGGAACAGCAGGGACTTGCTAAACCCAGGGTTCAATGCCAGGGATTGAAGAACTCGTAAAATTAATGACCCAGCCTAGCAGCTTGCATCAAAAATTAAAAATCCCTATTAAAAATTGGACAAACGTGTCACGGCGAGATTTAAGTGCTTTTTAAAGCAGGTTTAGCTCTCGAGGTGGATTTGCTCTGTTCCCATGGCAGGAGGGGATGCAGGCAGAGAACTCCCAGCCACAGCAGCATGGGGCTGGCAGGATCCATGGAATGTCAGGGAGCAGCAAAGCCTCAGCAGCACCTCTGGGGTGAGAAACACCCCCAGCAGATCCCAAAGGAGCTGCACCAAGGCACAGCTCAGATCCCTCTCCCCAGTCCATCTTCTTCCATCTTAAACAGGCTCCATCTCCCCTACAATAATCCAGGAATCCTCCAGCCCTGCCCAAGGATATCTGAATATCCCCTCCTGTCTCGCCAGCCCTTTCCCAAACCTGTGTCAGCAGAGCTGGAGTTCAAACCATCCCTTTAATTGTTGTCCAGATGGAGTCCCTGCCACCCGCATTTCTTGGCAGCCAATCCCATTCTATTGGTGCTCTCCTGCTGCAAGGACTCTTTCCTTGGAGCTGCTGCTGCTGCCTGTCCCTGGATTTTGGGGGAGGGGAGGCCAGGTGACACATTCCCCCTCGGAAGGGCAGTGGGACAGGGGGACAAGAGCTCCTCCCAGGGCTGGGTTTGTTCCCCTGGAAAACCAACCTGACAAAATTCTGGCTCCTCGTGCAGGGCTTGGGATGGAAAGGAGAATGGAAATGCTTCCTGTTCCGGAGTTTTGTGCCTCACCTTCCTGCTGAGGATCTCCCAGATTTCTCCAGCTAGACAATCCCAGTGCTCATCCTCCAGCCCCCATGGTCCCTATGGCAACACAGCAGCTCAAACCCTCAGAACATGGAATTGCTCTCCAGACCTCCCTGCTCCCACCCTTTGGGTTGTCCAAACACCATCACTGCCTCTTTGGGGTGGAAGTGATACTAATTGCAGGGAAAGGGAGTTTTCCTGCAGGCTGGGAGTGGGAGGCTGGTGGGGCTGGGGCTGGGTGTGATTCCCAAAGGGAACTCAGAGCCCTCCCAGCAGCGTTGGACATTCCTGATGGGACAGAGCCCAGGGAATGACAATCCCAAATCCCTGCTGTGGTGGATTCCTGGAGCCTCTTCAAGGCTGAGCTGTCACTGACCCAGGGATCCACCCTGTCCCCATCTGGGAGCTGTGTGGAGCAAATGGGAATCTTGCAATTCCTGCAGAATTCCCTGGGACGGTGGGCAGGCCCTGGCACAGGGTGCCCAGAGAAGCTGTGGCTGCCCCTGGATCCCTGGCAGTGTCCAAGGCCAGGCTGGACAGGGCTTGGAGCAGCCTGGGACAGTGGAAGGTGTCCCTGCCATGGCAGGGGTGGCACTGGATGGGATTTAAAGCTCCTTCCAACCCAACCAATTCCAGGATTTTGTGATCCTCAGAACATTAACACTGCCCCAGATTTTATCACTTTTTTATGGAGGCTACTCCACACCTGGAACTCTCAATTCCCAAGGAAATCCACCCTGGAATTCCAAGGCATAGCTGGAAAATCATCAGCAGGAGCTCAGCAGCAGTGAGACAGAGCTGCTCCCGTCCCCAGCACGCTGCTGGCACAATTTGATATTCAGAGACACGAAACCTGATCACAGCTCAATATCAGACAGAAATAATTCCATTCCCAGCCATGGCTGCTCACAGCAGCGACGCTGGGGATAAACCTCCCTGGAAAAGAGCTCTGGGAAACAGAAAATGAGCTCTGTGCAGCCCCAGCCACTTCATTAGTGCTTGCAGGGCTTGCACTGAGCACGGACTGGGAGACCTGTGCAGAGATCCATGTCCAGAGCATTCCTATCCCAGGAAAATATCCTTGCAAACCTTTCCCTTTCCCCTTTCCCTTTCCCCTTTTCCCAGTGTTTTTGCTCTCCCCCGAGCCCAGAGAGGAGCAGAGCAGAGCAGAGCCAGCCTGTTGCTGCTCCATGACTAATCAGCCCAGTGACTAATGCCTGTCTCCCCTGGCTCTCCCTCCTGGAGCTCATTCCTGCTCCTGCTGCCTCCATCCCACCTGGAACACCGAAGATAACCAGTCCCAGCCCTGCTGGGAGGCTGGGGGACTCTCCTGTCCTTTCCCTTCCATGCTGTGCCCTCCTGCAGGACTAAAGTCCCAGGGAAAACTCAGGTCATGGAGAGGGACAGGACTTGTGGCACAGCAGCTCTGACTCTCCAGCCAGGAAATCTTATCCAACCTTCCTGATAACAGCAGAGAGAAGCAGCTCTGGAGCAGCCACAACCTGCTGGCTCATGGGGTTTTGTTAAATTACAGCCCCCAAAGGAGCCTGGCTGGTGCCAGAGCCCTGCAGGACACCGTCCCTCCTTCCCAGGACACTCAGCATCCAAGGATTGTCACCAGACATGCACAGGAGCCTGGCCTGGGCTGCTTTTCAGAGGCAGGATCAGCATGGCATGGCTATGGTTGGACTGTTTGACTCAGGATTTGTCACTCCAGAGTGTCCCCAGAGTGTCCCCAGAGTGTCCCCAGCCCCACGGTGCCACCCTGCCCTGCCCTGGGGCTGCAGCCTGGAGCCACTTGGCCCTGCCTGCATCAATGGCCAGCAGGAGACAACTGCTCCTCCAGGCTCCATCTGGATCATCACTGCACCATGACCCTTCCATTCCCTCAGGAACGTTCCCAGTGGCCTCTGGAGCTGCTCAGGGATGTCTTCTGCACAGAGCCCAGGAAAACCAACCCAGGGAAGAGCTGGTGCCAGAGGGGAGGTGCTGGGAAGAAGCAGAAACCAGGCTCCTCCTCTGGTGATGGCAAAGCCTCCTGGTGAGGGAAAACCCACATTCCTGCCCTGTATTCCCCTGCATCCCAAACTCCTGCAGCCCCTTTTCCTGGGCTGGCAAAACCCTGTGCTGCCACTGCCACCCTGGAGCTCAACCTCAGGGACTGCAAAAAGTCAAAAAAACCCTTCTAGTCTAGAAAAAACCCTACAGATCCCCCAGCCCCACCTGTGTGGGCTGAGATGCCAACAGTTCCTCCTGCTGATCCCAAAGGAATTCAGCTCAGGTAAGGATTTATTGGGATGTCTCTGGACAAAGAGCTGCTGCTGTGGCTCACAATGGATTTTCTCTGAAAGGCACCAACTCACATCTCCCAAAGCCTGCTCATCACACATGTGCCTCCCTTCAGGTGAGATTTGTCACACTGCCACTCTGGAGATGTTTTTCCCTGCTGACAATACCCTTTAGATAGTGCCTATGGAGGTGGATGACTCAAGCTTGACATGATTATTTCCAATCCAGCATTTTTTTTTTATTAAAAATACTCCTGAAGGTTCAGAACGTGAGGACAGGAGCTGCTTGGGAAGGGACGTGGAAAGCTCACAGTCTGCACAAACTGTGCCATGATTTTATGCCAGCCAGCCAGAGCCAGAAAATCTCTGTGTAAAACAGCCTGGCTTTATCATTTCATGCACAGAAACCTCCAAGCACGTGGCAATAACTTCCACCCAAGACCTCTCCTTGCTTCCAGTCCCCCAGAGCCAGCTTGTGGATGAGCTGCCACTTCCAACTCCGTCATTTACCCGGAGTTACAGAGTTAAGGAGCTCCTGATTTAGCTCTGGGCGAGTTAATTCCCTTTGTGACAGCTCCCAAACACCCTCACTGCACTGCAGCCCCACAAATAGCAAACTGGGAATCGACACCCAGCAGCAGAGTGACCTCTCCTCTCCCAGCCTCCCCCTGCTGCCAGCAGCGTGCTCGGAGGAAGCAGCATGGAAAAAAACCAGAGTGGAGCTAAGGATGACAGATGGATGCTGTGAGTCGGGGAAGTTTCACAGGGAAAAACTTCCTCTGCTCTCCTGAGGCCTCAGCTGGAAAACTGGACAGACGTGGTTCTGGTGTCCCCAATGAGGGGAGGGTGTGGAGCTGGTGGGACAAAGCCAGAGGAGGCTGGGAAGTTGATAAAGGGACTGGAGCACCTCTGCCATGGAGCCAGGCTGAGAAATTCGGGATTGGTCACCTGGAGAAGGATCCAGGGAGAGCTCAGAGCCTCTGCCAGAGCCTGAAGGAGCTCCAGGAAAGATGGAGAGAGACTGGGGACAAGGGATGGAGGGACAGGACACAGGGAATGGCTTCCCACTGCCAGAGAGCAGGGAGAGATGGGATATTGGGAAGGAATTGTTCCCTGGGAGGCTGGGCAGGCCCTGGCACAGGGTGCCCAGAGAAGCTGTGGCTGCCCCTGGATCCCTGGCAGTGTCCAAGGCCAGGTTGGACAGGACAGTGGAAGGTGTCCCTGCCATGGCAGAGGTGGAATGACATGAGCTTTAAGGTCCCTTCAGCCCAGACCATTCTGGGATTCTGAATATTCCTTTGAAAAATAACCACTCAGAGAAGACACAGAGCAGCACCTTGAGCATTCACCCCACACTCTGGGCTCCTTCCCCCTCCATTCCTCAAAATCAGAGCTCTTTTCCATTTCCTGACCTCCCTCTTATCCTCCAGCCATCTGCAGCAGCAAACATGGCAAACTTGTTGGAATTCCCTGCAGGATGAGCAGGACAGGCTGTGCTCCAGCCAGCACTGTGCCCCTGCAGCATCCCAGATCCCACACTCCCAGAAACCCTTCCCAAGTGAGCAGTGCTGACACACACAATGCCAGACACAGAAAACAAAAAAGGAATCTGCTGGAAAAACCCCCAACAGATCAGGCACTTGTTGGAGCCTGGAGTGCAGAGGAACGTTACAGAAAATTCCCAGTGACTTCTCCAGCTCCAAACCTATCATCATTTCATCTGTGTGACTGGAATTTCTCAATAGGCTGGAACTCCCTCAGGACCGAAATCTCATTGAAAAAAGAAACCAAGGAGAATTTTGGCATCTCCTCGCCAGCCTGGAAGATGAAATGCAAATCTGTTATTGGCATGGAGCTCTCACAGCTTGATCCATCCACCGAGCTCCAATAGCCTGACATTAACTTCTCAAGGAAGAACATTTTGTTACTCATCCTCAGACAGTTTATGCTTAAAGGCAGAAAGACTAATTCTGTTTGGGGTTTGGGCAGTGAACCTTCACCAATTACCAGCACAGCCGGGCACTGATCTGGTATTGGAGACAAAACACAGGCAGATGCAGACCGCTGGCTTCCTTTGAAATAGAAATTCCAGAGGCTGAACGCTGCTGGCATGTGGAAAAGCATCTCCAGCTTCTTCTGCTGCTCTGGCTTTTTGGACACGGATGGATTTGGTGCCACTTGTGTGTTTGCAGGTGGGAAAGGACAGCCCGGGGTGGAGCTGAGCCCAGAACTGGGGCACATCCTGGGGCAGAGGCACAAAACCCTCCCAAAGAAGGGGTTTGAAGCAAGGGCTGCCAGGAAAAGAATGGGATTTAATTCTGCCGAGGAGCGTGAACTTCACAGGCGGGGAATGAATGGCTGATTAGGTAAAGAGCAGAGCCCAGCCTCCCGGAGAACAGGGGGACTCTGTGAGAGGATGAATGACCCCCTGCGCTGCCCTGCGCTCAGCAGGACTGATCGAGCAGCGCTCGGCTGCTCCAAAGGCTGCTGCACACCTCATTCCCCTCATTTGCTGGTAATTAGCGGTGATGAGCCGCAGCTCTGGAGCGCTGGAGCTGCCGGGGCAGGCGGGGCTTGGATCCAGCGCTGGCACCGAGCGATGCCCGAGGGCTCAGGGCATCCGCACGGCGAGCAGGACAGCAGGGGAAGGGTGGGATGGAGACTGGATTTCCCTCCCACCCCCAGCCACAGCCCATTCTCCTTCCCCCAGCCAGCCACAGCCCCCATTCCCATGAGAAGGGCAGGAAGCCAAGCAGGGATGAGCATCCCCCCAGCCATGGATGTTCAGGGGGTTCCAACCTGAACCAGCTCTGGACAGGTGTGTGCCAAATTCACAGGCAGTGAAAGCAGCTTTGATCGGGGCAGGAACAGCAGAAAATCCTTGGTTTTGTTTGGAATGAGCTGCAGGAGCTCATCCCTCCTCCCGAGTGCTCAGCAAGCCCCTGACCCACACAGGGATGGGACAAAGCCACGCCTGACCATACAATTGTCACCTTTGGGATGGGGAGGAGCTGAGCCAGTTCAGGTCAGCTGGACTCAAATCTGGAAGCCAAGCTCGGGAGAAGAGCCCAGGACATGAGCTGGGGCTCCTCAGGCTGTCTCTCACCTGAGCTGTGTCCTCACGCCCTCACTAAGAAGAGGAAAAGCTGTTTGTACCCAAGCTAAATTCATGTAAAGCTCACAAACCCAAATCTAAAGGCTCTGAGTGGAAAAGGCTGGAAAATGAAGGTGTAATTCACCAAAGCACATGTGAAAGGGGGGGGTGGGCAGAAATGTTGGCCTCCTGTTTCTCCAAAATGCCTCCAAGCTGTCCTGGAAGGACCAATTCCACCCTGCACCCTTCCCTTGATCCTTTCCTCAACAAATTCCCCAGCAAGACCCCTGATTCCGACCATAGCTTGTCCCAAATGTCCCCTGGGAAGCAAACCAGGAGCTCCAATTCATTCCACAAGACTCAAAGACATGCCAACAATATTAACTTAAATTAGTGAACTCAGAAATGACCCTGGTGAGCCACAAATCCTCTACAAAAGAGACTTTTCCACCTGAAACCAGGTTGGGATCTCCCTGGCCACACATCCTGGGCCAGGGCAGAGGGGATGAACAGCAACAACTTCCAGGGGGAAAATGATGGGATTTCCAGGGAGCAGATATGGACAACCTTCCTGCTGGCCTGTGCCACACTAAGGCTAGTCAGTGCTCCCTGCCACTGATCTGGAAAATGGAATTTTAAAGCTCCTTCCAGCTTCTTAAGCCACAAACTACCTCCATGCATCTCCTTATATTGAGACATGGAGAGGAACCTCCCTGTGGAAAGGAATCAAAGGAAGCTGGTGGGAAGAGCAGACCCAGCTCTGCAGCTCCCAGGGAAGGCTGAAGACATTTTTGGAACATGCATTGGCCTAAATTTTCTCATTTTGCCCACAAAACTGCAGGCTTAGTGCTTCAAAAAGCCCAGAAGGACAAAAGCTGAGCCTAAAAACCACTCCACAGCTCCCAACACCACTTTGGTCAGGAATTTCTCTGTGTCCTCAAGCCATCTCACTTCCCACCAGGCAGAATCCCCATGGGAATCGCATGAAACACCACAGAGCAGGAGGAATGGAGCTTTCCCCATTCCCCCGAGGCATGGAAAGCCAGGAACACTCACCATCCAGCTCCTCCACAGAGATGTTGGCCAGCTGCTCGCTGTCGCTGCCGGCCGAGAGCGAGCGGTTCAGGTAATTGCCTTTGTACAACAAGCCAGCTGTCACATGGTGGAATGGCATCTTCTCCCTGCCGGGAAAAACGGGAGCACAGGGTTACTGGGATGGTCTGCCTCGGTTCCATGGGGATGGAGCAATGGGCTGGCTGGAGGAGGGGCTGGATCAGCACCCCAGTGGGGTGTGAGGAATGGGCTGAGGGTCTGAGGAGCTGAACCAACTGACAGCAAAGTTGTTGCTGCTGCTGCTGGGGAGGAGGGAGAGTGTCGCTGTTGAGCAGCTAGCAGAGTAATGAAAACACCAGTTCTCAGTGGCAAGAAGGAATGACCTTTATTGTTTTGATTTCATCACATTTATAGAGCTCTCAAAAGTCACCCAGATTGGTCAGTCAGAAGCCTTCCCCCAGGCCTGATTGGCCAGGCCTGCACTGCCCAAGTTCTGGGACACTGTTCCAATAACATCCAAACTTTATCTTTATTTATAAAACACAAGAAGAATTCTCGTGGGAAAAACCTGTGCTAGCCACAGGAGAGGAGCCAGAGCAGTACAGCCTCGGGAAAAAAGGATTTCCCAGAGCTCAGACTGCAGAGTTCAGCCTTGGTGATGACTACACAGAGCACTGGGCTCAGAAATGACCTGCAGGTAAAATTTATAGGATCACAGAGTGGGTTGGGTTGGGTTGGGTTGGGTTGGGTTGGGTTGGGTTGGGTTGGGAGGAACCTTAAAGCTCATCCAGTGCCACCCCATGCCAGGGCAGGGACACCTTCCACTGTCCCAGGCTGCTCCAAGCCCTGTCCAGCCTGGCCTTGGATGCTCCCAGGGATCCAGGGGTAGCCCCAAGTGCTGCCCAGCAGAACAACTTCCAAAGGCATGGAAGGCTCTGGACACCTCTGAGACCCCTCTGTGCAGCCTGCAGAACCCTCAGAGGGTTCAGCCAACCCCCCTGAGTGAGATGTTGGTCACTCCAGGGCCTCAGCTCCAGAATCCAGTGAAAACAGAGCATTCCCATTCCAGCAGAGCCCAAGAAATAACATTTCCACCTCCCAAATCTGACAGCTGAGGACAAGCCCTGCTCCGTGGGAGGCTGGAGCAAGGCAGTGTTTGCAAACCCCGCAGGTCCAAACCCCACTGCCCAGGCAGGATGGGAATTCCTGTCAGCAGCACTCACAGTGATTTAGGAGACACAAGCAAGAGGCGAGTTTGCCAAAGTCAACTGAAATATTCCGAGGGAGATTTGTCATAGCCTGGGCTGCATTCCATCGGCACAAGCCCATCCCAGGGCTATTGTGTTTTGCACATTTCCAGCAGGAATCAACCAGCAGAGTCCCCAGAGGCACCCAGAGGTGGCCAGGACACCCCGGGCAGTGCCTTCAGCACTGATATCTGCACGGGACAAGATCCCACCCACAGCCAGGGGGCACAGGAACAAACCCCTGGGGAGCAAATCCCAAGGGCAGCCTGGCTGCAGGCAGGCTCTGTGCCACCTCCGGAGTGCTGCTGCAGCCAACACTCCCATTACAAGGATGATCTGGCTCTCCCTCAGCTCCCACCACAGCCAAAAACCCAAATGTATGGACAGTAGAGATGGATTCATTTGGGATCAGAAGCCTTCCTGCCTCCCTGAGCTGAGAGCAAACCCCAGGAGCAAACCAACCTGGAGGCACGGGAAAGCAGGGAGGGAAAGCCAGGAGGCTCCTCTCGCACTGCTCAGCACGTTCCAGGAATTTCTCTGGAGGTAATTATGTAAATAAATCCTAATCGGAACTTTAAGTATTTTTATTTGGGAGCCAGTTTGCTCCAGCAGCACATTAGGCACCGTAAACAAGGGGTTCTGTTTCATTAAGCACATCTGTAATTTCCCAGCCCTTGGCAATTCAGGGATTTAGCTCGGAGGTGTTGCTCCCTCTGACACCTGCTTGGCACTAAAATGGGAATTTTACCTGTCCAAGGGACACACAGGGACAATGCCAGCTCAGGTGTCACTGGGCAGACACTTCCAGCCCTTTGCACCACATGAAGGTGGTTTGTTTCCCACCACAAACCGTTCAGGCAGTGATCAATCCCTGGTTTTTTGGATAATCACCCCCCAGGGGGAATCAGGGGTTGGAAGAGACCCATGAGGATCATCGAGCCCAACTCTTGGACAACCCCAAGAATCACTAAAAGCAATTACACTGATTTTTCAACTCACTTGAAAGGAATTAAAATCCTTTTTCCAAAGCACTTGAAAAGGGTTGGAATAGCAGCAAACCATGGATTTAAAGCATTCCTGCAATAATTTTGGGTTGCAAACACAACAGACCCTGAGCCCACACCCCACTGCCGCCCCCTGCCCCATCCCTGGGTGAAGGAAACTCCAGCTCTGCACTCCCTGAGCTCCCCAACAGTTGGAATAGCAGCAAAACATGGATTTAAACCATCCCTGAAATCACTTTCACCGCCTTGGCTTCTACAACCATTAAAAAAAAAATGACAATGCCTCTCCCCTGAGGGCTGAAGAGCTGAAAATCAGCTCCTACCTGGATCCTGCCGTGTGTTTTAGTGCTGGAGGAGAGCCATGATACCCTGGAGTGAGAAATCCTGGATGAAATTCTGCTGCCCAGGTATATTAAAGCTCTAATATGCTTCAGCAGAAACCCTGCAGAGCTTCTGGAATCCAGCACCTCTCAGCTCTAAGGAGGGATGCTCCAAAAGGGCCCAGCAGCAGCTCCAGTGCCAGAGGCACCCCAGGGATGTGCAGCTGTGCCTCAGGAGCACTCAGCACCCCCAGACACGAACCTGCAGCCAAACCCAAGCCTCAAAGGGGGAGAAAACAGCAAAAAGGGGCCCAGGAGGGCTGGGAGGTGGGAGAGCTCAGGAAGCACTGCAGTTTGAAAGCACTCGAGGCTGGAATGCATAAAATCTTCATGGGAAGATGCAGGTGCTCGATGGCTGTCGGGGAATAAAGGGCTGTCCTGGCACAGCCAGACTGCTCCAGGCTGGAATTGCCATCCCTGGAGGTGTTCCAGGCCAGGCTGGAGCAGCCTGGCACAGTGGAAGGTGTCCCTGCCCATGGCTGGGGTGGCACTGGATGGGATTTAAGGTCCTTCCAACCCAACCCATTGTGGGATTCTGTCACAGGCTCGTTCTGGATGGAGCAAAAAGGTCCATGTGAGAAACCCAGCAATCCCCAGCATTCCTGTGAGACCCTGGATAAACCCACAGCAGCAGAGAGGGGTGCTGAGGCTCCATCCCCAGTGGTGGTGCCTGGCACTCCCTCAGCAGAGCTGCTGGGGCTGAGGGCTCAGAACTGACAGGGTTTGACCCTGGAAATGTTCCATCTGACCCCTCATCCCCTGGGCCTGGGGCTCCTGCCCCTTGGCCAGAGCAGGGAGCTGAGCTGGGAGCTTTGCTCTCCAACAGACTCATTTTCTGGACTCATTTTCTGGACTCATTTTCCACCAAACCAAAAGCAGTTTGGGGATTTGGGAGCAGCGAAAGCTCCTTGAATGCCATCATGAAAATATCACGAAAACATTGACATTAAACAGAAAGCCCTCGAAGCAGCCCTGCCCACGTGTGTGGGGATGTCCCCAGGGTCCCTTGCCAGGTGCCAGTCCCTGCTCCAGGCTCCCAGCAGCTCCCATCCCTGCCACTCCCAGCCTCTCTGCTGCCTCTCAGCACAGCCACAGGCATGGAATAAAGAAGGTTTTCACAAACAATATTCCATCAGGGTGAAACAAAAGCCATCTCCACACTGCTCCCATGGCTGTTTGTTCCCATTCCTCACCAGCCCCTGGGCAGCTCTTCCCAAAAAGGCTTTCAGAGCCCATGAAAAACCCCATAAGCATTAAACCCAACATCAATCACTGAGATGGAACTGGGATCAATTTCTATTGATCCTGGATGTCCCTGGGTGGTCACCACCTGAGAAGAGGCTCCTTATTCCCCTCTTGTGCAGCCCAAAGGATGTCCAGGAGTCCATCCTGGGGAGTCCATCCTGCTTTTCCAGCCTCAGGCATGGAGCACACAACACCCTTGGGTGTCCCATCTGGCCAGGGCTGTGTTTGCCTTCTCCAAAGAGCTGGAATTCCCTGGATCCCAGGAGCTGGGAGCAGCCTGGGCTGCCAGGATCCCAGCCTGGACCTTCAGCTACTGCCCCATGGTGTCAAAGGGAGCAGGCAGAGAGGAGGAAAAGCGGGATGAGGATTAAATGGAGATTTCCAGCTCTGGCACAGATCAGAGCTGGAATTATGGAAACCACACCTCCTAGGATGGCCAAGGACACAGGAGTGCAACAGCAGCACAAGCTCTGCTCTCTTCGCCCTTCCTTAGGGCTGAAAGAAATACAGGAATCTGTTGAAAATCCAGGAAGCAACCAGATGGTCGGGAAACTGGCACAGGAGCTGGGAAGTCCCTGAGCTCACTTTTCAACCCTTTAAAAATTCATCAGATGAAGTGCCGGTGTTAAAGATGCTTCTCCCTGGGCACAGCAGCGTTTGAACATCCAAAGCAAAGAAGAGCAGGGCCTTGGGAGGAAATGATCCTGTTTTCCCCAGGGCTGAGGCACTGCTGTTATCCTTGGAGGGAGGCTGTGTGATCTCCAGCTGGATCCAGAGGGGACAGCAGAGCAAACTGAGTGTCACCTGGGGAACTCCTGGTGCTTTGATCCTCCACGAGGCATCATCACCAGCTTCCCAAGGAGGCTGCACTGCTTTTCCTGCTCCTTTTCCATGTTGCTTCCCTCTCCCCAAGGAGGCTGTGACAGCTGAGGGTCGTGGTTAGGCCTGGCTTAACCTCTGGTGTGGGGGGAGACTGAGCTGGATTAAATCCCTCTGAAGCCAGCACAGCTCAGGGAAGACAAAATCCTTGTGCTGGGAAGAGTCACTTTGTCCCCTGCCACCTGCATCCCCTGCTGCTAACAATAGCTTTAAAGATTTTTTTTTTTCCTTTTTAATTTACTTTGTGCACAAACTTGGCACCTCGAGCGCAATCTGAGCCCAAAGGCAAAAAGCTCCAAGAGGAGTTTTTGGCTCTGGAGGAGCTGTGGGGAGGCAGAGCTGGTGAAGGTGGGCAGGTTGAAGTGCCCAGGTCTGGTTGAGTCAGGCTGAGCTCAGGTGAGTGAGGAGAGCCAGGCCTGAGAGCAGCCTCAGGCAGGTGGCTCCTCCTGTGCCACAAACCCCCAAAAAAGTGGCTTTGGGATGGAGAAAAACAAATCCTGATGCTTTTAGAAGCAAGCCCTAAAATAGATGCTCCCAGGGAGGCGAATCTCAGAGCAGGCTGTGTTTGCTGAGTGCTGATACCAATCTTCATTGATCTCAGAGCCCCAAACCCACGGGAAGGCAAATTTGGGTTATGGATAAACAGGAGGGAGAGCACAGCCTCCCTGCTCAGCCTGCACTGAGCACTCTGGGCTGGGCTGGGGAGCCAAAATCCCTCAGGTTGGGATCCAAAGGCACAAAATTCCTCCAGACTGGGATGCAAAGTCACAAAATCCATCCAACTGGGATGCAAAGTCATTGGGCTGAGAGCACAGTGAGCCCAAAATCCTCCTCTGAGAGCTTTTTTTGGGGAGCAGGAGAGCTCCCACTTTGCTGGGTGGTTAGCAGAAGTCAGACCCCAGCTTTTCCAAGCAGGATATCTTCAGCAAATGAGTCCATCCAGACCAATTCCATGCCCTTTACAAGGATTTACGGGCTGCAGACAGGAGATTTGAGCCCACACCCGTGAGATCTGTTGAACATCTGCTCGTGGTGATGCAGCTGCAAACGAAAATTGACCTCCAGGGATCATTCCCAGTCCTGACCTGCCCTTGTCACACCTTCATGGCATTTGGGCTCTACCTGGTTATTTATTGGCATAATCAGAAGAGAATTTTCCTCCAATTCAGGCGGAAAATGGAGATCTGCACACACACTGGGCTGGGCTATGGACAATAAAGTTCCCCATGGCGATCACTGGGTGAAAAGGACTTTACAAACAGACCATTTGCAGCATTTAAAGATGGAACTGGGAAGGGGAAAAAAAAGTCCTCAGCCAGGCAGAAAACAAGATCTGAGTGACAGCCTCATGTAATGTACAGCACTTCAGGAGCCACACACTTCCAGCTTCAGGGACTACAAAGCACTTGGAGCTTCAGAAGGGTTTTGTGCTGGTTTTTTTTCCCCCCACTTTTTGCAGCAAATTCGACATGAAAAAGCAGAGGAAGGGCACTTGAAAAGACACCACATCTCTAAACAACTGCTGCTGCCTTTGAATTCCGGCAGAAAGGGAGAGCTGGGGGTGTCAGGTCAGGTAGAAAATCCACACATTTCCTCCTGAGAGCCGCACGTGTTTGAACACAGGGGAACGGGGAAATCAGAGTTGGTTTTGTTATTTTTTTCCCCGTGGCTGGGGCTGATCTCAGCTCGAGCCGCCAGAAGGACTGCAAAGCCCTGATAACTCCGTGTCCCCAGGGCAAAAGCAGCACTCAGCAATGGGATAAAGACCCTTTCCACTGCCAAACAGGCTTAAACTGCCCAATTACAGCACCAGCGCCGCTGACTCACCAGCATTTCCTTCCACCCAGGCTCCTCTGAGCTCCCAAACGCATCCTCACCTTCTGCAGCCAGAAATCCTCAGGTTTTTACTGCCCTCTCCCACTTGCTGTCACTGCTGCTGCCCCCAGTTGTGTCTAGCCAAAAATTAGCCAGGAACTTCCATCTCCATCAAACCCACAGTTGGTTTGGAAAACCTCTGAGATGACGTTAAAAAGGAAAAATAAAATGCCAGCAATGGAACAAAAATCTCCAATCTCTTCCCCCCTCTAATAATTCACCTGGAAACGGGAAAAAAATCTATTTGGGAATGGAACTTTTATCCCAAGGGAGGCCAAGCCTCCCATTCCCTCCTGTGGGTTGAGCTCCTCTACAGCACACCAGGGACAACCACGGTGTCCATCACTCAGGGGTTCCCAAAAAAAGGAATTAGGGGAGAAAACTGGGGCAAAAACTCAAAAAGCCTCTAGAATCCCCAGGCAGAAGGACGCCGTGGTGGGAAGCTGAAGGAAGCTGCTCACTGGGAATTGAGGTTTTAATGGCAAAGGTGTTCCTGTGACAAACCCCAGGAGTGACACACCCTGCCTGTCCCCAGCCCTGGTGCCCCAACGGGGTGAAAATCATGGATTGTTTTCCACATTGGAGGCTCTGAGCTCCTCCTGGGCATTAAAAACCAGGAGAAGCCAGCCTGGGGGGGAATGATGGAGCTGCCAGAGCTCCCCCAGCCCTCCCAGCTCACCTGCATCCCATTCTCCCTGCCCAGACCATCCGGTTAACACCTCAAGGGCAGCCAGGACCACCCTGTGCCCACCAGGGATCCCTGCCAGCACAGAGAGGAGGCTCCTCCTGGCCCCATTCCCCGAAATCAGCTTCCCCAGCACTCAGGATGGACAAAGCCAGCAGAGAGAGGCTCAGCAGAGCACTCAGGGCAGGGCAGGGATGCCTGAGAGGCTTTGGAGCATCACCCACCACCACCCAGCCCATCCCACCCACCCAACCCCTCAGCCCCAGCGAAACGATCCCAATTCTCTCGCTCTGGAATACTCAGCTCATTTCTTTTTTTTCCCCTGAGTACAAGAACGAGAGATCGTTCAGAACTAAACGACAGGAGCGAGGTCCTTGTCAAGAGCAAGGGAAAAAACTCCCAGAGCTCGAAGCTGAGCTGAAGAGCTCATCAAAGCAGGGAGGAAATGTCACTCGTGCATCCTCACCCCCCATAAGCCATCCTGACCACTTTTCCCTGCTCTGCTGAGCCCTTTTCTCCTCCACTCTCAGCTGCTGAGGGTTTGCTCACCCAGCCTGGCTGCAGGGCACTTTGCTGAGCTCCTGTTCATTGCCTCCTCTCCAGTTCCCTTCTCTCCCCGGGCATCAATCAGCCCTGGAGCCGCGAGCAGCAGCGATTCCTGGCACCCCCAGCACCCTGCTCCAGAAAACAATACACAATGGATTATTCAGAGCACACCCTGCGTCACACACGGGTAATTATAAACATGAAATCTATCAAATCACGACAATTAACAGCGGATTTGACAGAGTAACACACTCCAAATAGCCTGGTGGTTGATTACGTCTTATTAATGAAATGCCAAAACATTGAGGGTTTTTTAGCAGGACAATTAATTGCTCCCAATAAATCTGACTTCTGCCAGACCTCTTCTTTCAAGGAGGTTTTGGGACATCTGGTGAGGGTTTTTTTTAAAAAAAAAGCAATGGCTGATGGCTTCTACAGAAAATTCCCTGGGAGCTGGGAGAGCTGGAGCCACCAACATACAGAAATGAGCAGAAGGGAGTTAGAGACTAGTGGAGCCACAACACTGGAATAATTTTATATAAACTGAGGCGGATGGGGTGTGAGATCCCAACCAAGATCCACTCCCAGCACTTCCCCCTGCAAACACCCAGGGCTGGCAGTTTCCTTGGAAAAGTGTCCTCAGACACAACGGCCCAGCTTTAAGGGAATCCAGGATTCCAAAGTGGATTATCCCAGCTTGCTGGGAGAGGATCACCTGAGCCAAAGGAAGACCCAGAGGTGTCCAGAGGCACCAGGCTGGTTGTCACCAACCACCACTGTCCCCAGGCTGTGGGGACAAAGGGTTTGGGGACTGCTGTGCCAATGGCTCCACTCCTGCAGGAAACCAGGAATATCAGCTGCCTTGGACACACAGGACTTGCAGCAGTGCTGCCACAGGTGGTCTGTCTGTCTGTTCATCCATCCATCCATCCATCCATCCATCCATCCATCCATCCATCCATCCCCAACCACCTGCTTGTGGCAGGACTATCCCAGTGACCCCAAACCCCAAGGACTCCACACACAGCAGGCTCTGGGAACAGACCTTCTCCAAGGGGCAAACCCCAAAGCTGTGAGGCTGCAGAGCACTCCCTGCCCTCAGCCCTCATCATCCTTAATTCCCAATGAATCAGCTCCTGTCAGGGAGAGCAGAGTAAGTCTGCTGCTTCCCCTGTGAGCTCCTTGGAAGATTTCAGCCAAGCTGCTCCAGGAGCCCCAGTGATCATTTCCTGCTGGAGCAGCGCTGAGCTCTCGGGGTGGCACAAATTACAGCATCCTTATTTTTATTTCAGCCTCGATTTGAAGGGAAGAGAAAATCTGAGAGAAATCTGATGCTGGCTGGGTCTGAAACCCACAAGCACTCTGTAAACAAGCTCGACCCTGAGAGATTTCCATGTTCCTTCCTGAAACACCAGGAGAACCAGCAGCACGGGATAATTGGAAACAGTTACGGAGAGCTTCATTTGCTTGGTTCTTTTTCTGGGATTTGCTTTCTTTCAGGCTGGCTGTTCCCAACCTTAATATCTGGCAGGGTTGATCAATTCTTTGGAATTCCATTTGCAGGAGAGCTGCTGTGCCGAGAGCTCTGGGGGGAAATCACTGCCCTGAAGAGGTCAGCAATGGTCAGGGGAAAAGGCCATTTCTCCTCAAGTGCTGCTCTTAAAAGGGGTCAGAGCAGAGCGTCTGAGCTCGAGGCTGAAGGAATAAATACATCCCAAAGAACATTTCACTGTGACATCCTCGGACCTCTGGCCACCTCCTCAAACCCTGTGGGACATTTGCTAATTAGCAGCAGGAGCACGTGCAGGTATTCAATCCCTGCCCGTGGGACACTCCTCTCAGGGTCACAGTGTCACTGAGGCAGCAGCAGCTGCAGCTCCCTGTGCTGGGACAGGCTGGGAGCACCAGCAGGGCTCACCTGAGCCAGGTTAACCCTGCAGGAGGAGAAACCCTTCAGGGGCAGGGAGGTGACTCTGCAAACACAGCGGGGAGAGAGCCTTGCTGGGCACCATCAGCCCATAAATTGCAGGAGGTTCTGCCCTCCTGAGCCCTGCAGGATCAGCCCTGGGCAGGAGGAGAGGACAAAAACGGGGAATTGGGGCTGGGAAAGGATGGAGCCAACCTGGATTTGTGCAGAGCAGCAGCAGAGCCTTTCCCCTGACTGAACCAATCCCAGCTCCTCACATTGTGGTTTCACATTCCAGCAGCCAGGAGAAAGGGATCCCAGGGAAGTCACATGCACACAGACGTTCTCCCTGCTGTCACCTGCCTGTCTCCACGTGCTGTCACCTGTGTCACCCACGCCAGCACCCTGCAGGATGGCAGGCAAACCCCCACCTGCCCAGACCCTGCTTAAAAGGCAGAGCAGCTCCATTTTGACCCTTCCTGCACTCCTAAATATCCAAACCCCTTCTGCAGATGCCACGGGAAAGAATTCCAGTAAAACACATGGAAATACAGGAGGATAAGGACAAGGGATGGATCAGAGAGCCCCAAAGCAGCACCTCCACAACCTCCCTGGGGCATGGCTGAATGCTGGGGGTTCAGAAATGAACCCACTGTGCCTTGTCACCCCACTGTGGAGTGCCCCCACCCCAGGGACAGCCACCAAACCTGCAGAGATGCCACAGCAGGGAATGGGTAACCAAGGGAAAATACAAACCCAAACCCTCCAACCAGGTGAAATGGCTGGATAATGCCTGGAAAAGGGAGAGTCCAGGTCCAAAAAGGGGCCTGGAAGCACCATCTGGGACAGCAGCATGCAGGACAAATGTTTCAGGGACAGACCTGAGGACAGCACTTGGTGCAGATGTTTCAGGGACAGACCTAAGGACAGAATCCAGATGTTTCAGGGACAGATCTGAGCACAGGATTCAGGGCAGATGTGTCAGGTTTGCTTTTCTCCTGCTGCACAAATGCAAATGCCATTATGCCCAGCAAGCCTCCACAAGCTGATCTGAAGTTCAAGGAATGAGAGAGCACTTTTAGAACCACCCACTGAATTTCTGTACATTTTCCAGGTCCTGCTCGTGGCCTTCAGGTTCGACAGACTCCATTCAGACTGGGGCTTTTATCACCACTGCTTAATGTCTTTATCCCGAGAGCCATTTTCACATGTTAGTGCTTTTATCGAAGGAGGCTGCAGTTAATTAAAAGCAGACCTATAAAACAGTTTGTTTCTATTGCCCTCTTTTCATGGTAGCCCAAGAACTATTGCATAATACCCAGGATTTACTTGAGTTTCTGCCCTCCACTTTTAACTTTAACCACAATCACAGGTTAAAAAGGCAGTTAAAGCCTCCCCAGCCTTGCAAAGCTCCTCCAGATGATCAATTCCCAGTACATCATTCGCTGGGAACTGAATAAACTGAATAAAACCGACTTGGTCTTGTTTACACAATATGAGAAATGCTCTCAGTTTCCCCCAGGAAGGCACCTGGCTGCAATGATCGCTCTCAGACCCTTCTGCCATCCCCAATATTTTCTGAAAAGGCTCTGCCTGTTTGAATTTGCATCTCCTCGCAGACTGCCTGCCATATTTCACCCCAAATCAATAAAAGTTCTACCAGCACGAATCTCAGGTGATGGTGGAGGGTATTTCCAGCCCAAGGAGTTCCTCAGTGTGCATTTTGCTCAGTTCACCCCAACTCCGGGAGATCACACATGCACAGCACCATCATTCCATGGGCCAAGGCATGGTTTGGCTCAGAAATCAGGACATTTCAAGAGAAATACAACGAGCAACTCGCACTGCATTGAACTTCCAGGGGCAGCTCTCCTGGAGGCTGAGGGAGCCGCACGGGACCAGCCATGCAGAGGTGCCCAGCCCGCGCTGGGGCTGCGGGAGGAGAGGCTGGACCAGCAGCCACCAAAACCTTGTCTATAAATCCATCTCTAGTCATGCATCTGCCATGATCGGGAAGGAATCGGCTGCCTCAGCAGAATCCTCCAGCACACCACGATTGGACAGTACCTGTGGGCTAATGGAGCCAGGGAGGGGAGTGGGGAACAAGGAGGTTCAGCCCTGCTCCCCGCACGGCTGGGGCAGCCGAGGAAGGCGATTTGGGTTCAATCACCATTCGTGCCAACTATTGCTCTGTTTGGGGTTGGGGTTTCTTTTTTCTCTCTGCCAGCCAAGTTTTGCCCTGCGGCTCGATGGCTGCTCGCAGAGCGCTTTTGTTCCCTGCCGAGATGCTCCTGCTCGCAGGATCAAAGCCCTGCCCCACCGAGAAGTTAAGGGAAGGTGTTGCGGGGAGCAGCCCGGCTTCGTGAGGAGGAATTCAGGAGCAGAACGCAGCTCCTGCAGGACAGACCCTCCCCAGGAGAGACCCCTGACACCCCCTGGACGCTTCCCCAGGAGCAGGATCTGCCTGGGCTCCTCCCTTCCCGGTGGGATTCTGCCCGGAGCCATGCAGACCCCTCCGGGATAAAGAGCCTTTATCCACAGGTGCAGTGCAGAGAGGATTTGGCTCCAGGTCCAGTGAGGAAACAGCCAAGCATCCACCGAGACTCGCCAGACGGGGAGGATGAATCTTCCCCACCGAACCCTTCCCGGGAATAAAGTCCCACACATGCATTCCGGGGGGAAAGGCGCGTGCAGAGACCCTTCTCCCTCCCCGCAAGGAGCCAGCTGGAATATCCCCTCTTAGAGAAACGGCATCGGCAGCTCTTACCTGCTCGGCTTTGTATTCCCAGCTAGCAGCACACCTACAGCCCCAGGCTCTCAGGGGGCATCGCGGGGGTGCGGATTGCTGCAGGTCATGGGGGGGTGCAGCCAGAAGCAACAGAAAACCAACCCGAAACGACCCCCCCAAAATCCCCCAAAAGCCACAACATGACCCGAATGAGATCCCTGCAACGGCTGGCTCGTTACAAGCAAGATGAGATGAAGGAGGGGTTTTTACTTGCTCTGAGGCATCATATGGAGCTTAATCACAGGCAGTTACGTATTGGGTTCTTTTGGCCTTCAATCAAGTGTGGCATTTCGGTGGCAGCTGCCTACGTGATGCCAGCAACCTGGGCGCTCCAGTCCTGTGCCAGTCCCGGCCTTGTGCAGCTATTCTACGGCTCGACAACGGGCAAATTCCATTTCCCAGGCTGCGGGAAGCTCCTCCTGTAGTCCGGCGAGCCCACGGAGCCGCACAGGATGGCACACCTCTCCTCCGGTGCCCAGAGCCCGGGGAGCCGCTCCCAGCGCAGCTCCCGTCCCGCTCTCATCTCCCAGCGCAGCCCATCCGCGTCCCGAGCACTTTCAGCACTGTCCCGAAGCCACCGGGAGGGGACACAGCTCGCCGGGCGCCCCGCGCGGCACAGCGCGAAGGGGGAGGCAGCCGCTCCACGGAAAACGGCAAAACTTGGTGGGTGGGCAAGGTGTGAGCTGGAGCTGCTGCCGAGGAAGCGAGGAAAGGCTCACGCTCGGGAGCTGGCACAGCCCGCCGGCTCAGCCCTCCCCACTGCAGTCCCGGGGCTGCTCGAGGGGGGAAGCAGGAGGAGATCACTGCAAATCAGGTGTTGGAGCTGGTGATTGAACCAGAGCCGGAATCGGCCGGGGCTGGGCTCACTCGCCTCGGGCACCACTCGCCTCGGGAGGCTTTCGGGAGGTGTTTGGGGCCGAATTCCTCCGCCAGGTGCATTTGTTGGGTTTGACGGATTCCCGAGGAGCCGTCCGTGCAAACAGATGGCGGCTGCTCCCCGTGCTCTGGGATGTGGGGTCTCCATCCGTGCCCAACTCCACGAGAGCAGCGCACCGCATAGACACCGAGCTCTCATTACATCACCCGCGCTACGGACGAGCAGAGGGCCAGAAAATGAATAAAAAAAAAAGGTTTTCTGGGCAGCCGAAGTGCTGTTGTGCCGCTCCATGGCAACTCCACAAACACGCGTGTGAGCGCACACCGCCGGAGAGGGAGGCACGGCCGCCCTTCCACCGCAGCCCGAGGGGCTGGGGGACCGAGGGGAGGGGATCAGCATCCCGAGCATCCCCCCGCCGATCCCCCCGCGGGGATGGCTCGGCTGCCGGCCCGGCTGGCAGGGCTGGCCGAACCCCCAACAGGTTCCCCGTGGAGCTGCGGTGCCCCCGAGCCGGGGAGGGGAGGGCGCTGCCTTCGCGCAGCTCCCTGCGAGCCCTCCCTCCGCTCCCCGCCCGGCCGGGGGCAGCCGGAGCTCCCCATCCTCCTCACTCACCTCTCCACCAGCCGGCTCCTCCGCCACAGGTTTGCTCGGCTCCACCGTCCCCCCCTCGCCCCTCCAGATCGCTCCCAGACGAGTTATTCAGAGGAGGATGGAGGGAGGAGGCACGGAGAGATCTGGGCGGTGAGGATGGCGGAGGGAGAGAAAAAAAATCATATATAAAAAAAAAAAAAAAATCAAGCGAACGGATGAAATCAAATCAAACGAGCGAAGAATCGGACTGAACGGAGGCGATGCCGGAGGAGGAGGAGGAGGAGAGCGGCGCGGCGCGGCAGCTCAGCGCCCCATGGCCCCGCGCACCCCGAGCGCAGCCCGAGCCCCGCCGCGCCGCGCCGCGCTCCCCCGGCCCGCCTGGGACCACCCTCCGCCGCCAGCCCTGCGCCAGGGCCCCCGCTAACCCCTTCGGCGCCGCTCCCAGCCGCCCCCTCCTCCCCATCCTCCAGCCCGGCCCGGGGATGCTGCGCGCAGGGAGGGAGAGGCTCCGGTCCCGCCGCCCCAGCCCCGCTGCCGGGAAGGGCTCAGCCCCGTCAGCCCGCCGGTGTGGGGCTCAGACCCCCGGTGAGCTGCGGCTCCGGGGCTCCTTTCGGCACGGAGCGGGGTTAAGCTGTCAGCTCCTTTTTTAGAGGCACGGAACCATTAAGGGCGGAAAAGACCTCCAGGATGGGGTCCAGTCCCTGCCCCAGCACTGCCAAGCCCACCACAGACCCATGTCCCCATGTCCCCATGTCCCCATGTCCTCAGGTGCCACGTCCATCCCTCCAGGGATGGGGACTGCAAACCTCCCTGGGCAGCCCTTGCCAATGCCTGACCACCCTTTCCATGGGGAAATTTCCCCAATATCCACCCAAACCTCCCCTGGCACAGCTTGAGGCCATTTCCACTCATGGTCTGCCTTGTCCTCTGGGAGCACAGCCTGACCCCCCAGCTGTCCCCTCCTGCCAGCAGCTGTGCAGAGCCACAAGGTCCCCCTGAGCCTCCTTTGCTCCAGGCTGAGCTCCTTTCCAGCTCCCTCAGCTGCTCCTGGGGCTCCAGACCTTCCCAGCTCCATTCCTTCCCTGGACACAGCCAGGGAATGTGTTTCTTGGAGGTGCCCAAAACTGCCCCCAGCACTGGAGGTGCCCCAGCAGTGCCAGCCCAGGGGACAATCCCTGCCCTCACTGCCCTGCTCCTGCTGGTCACACCATCGCTGATATTGGCCAGCATGGTCCTGGACTTGTTGGCCACCAGCAGCGGAGGAGAAAAATCCACATCTGCAGGTGTCTCCTGTGCTCTGTGTGCACAAACTGAAGCCAGGGTGCCACCAGCCTGCCTGACCCCCACTGGAGCACAGCAGTGACATCCACATCACTGGCAGCTCCAGGGAGACCTGAATTTCTGCCCTGGGAAAGAGGAAAAGCTTGGAGGAGCTCCCTTCTCCCAGCTCAATCTCCCCCCACAGCCAGCAGATGCCTGTCCCTGCTGCAGTCACCTTCAGCCTGCCACCAGAACTCGGTGTGGCTTCTTGGCTCCCCAGCTCCCTTTTGGAATGCTGCTGAGGCACACAGCCCTTGGATCACTGCCTGCTCCCAGCACAACCCCCGACCCCTGGGCCAGCATGCTGCCAGCGGGGGGAAGTTTAACTCCAACCAATTTGGGCTGAAAGCAGGCAGAGATGTTGTGCTGGTGAGAGCAGCTGACTGCAGGAGAGGCTCTGATGGGAGCCCAGCACAGCTAAAATTGCCTCCGTTGGAGCTGGAAAACAGCCTGGAGAGACACCCGTCATCTCCAGCAACACTCCCACAGCCCTGTGAGCATCAAACAAAGCCTGCAGCGTGTGGAGCGTAGGGCTCCAAGGTGTTTAATTCACATCTTGTCTCCCTTGTACTCTGCTGATGTAAAATCCTCCCTGTCTCCTTCCCTTCAGCCTCATGGGTCACCATGTTCCCCACGTTAGGATTTTCCCGGATCAGAAGGAACATGATCTGCAGCTCAGCACCCTGGGGCAGAGGGGATTTGGCTTTCTCTGCTCCCTGTGCAAACTGTAAATCCCATCTCCGTTGATCCTCAACTCTTTTAGCTCCCCCAGCTCAGCTGTCCTGCCCCAGGGAGGATTTCAGTATCCCACTGCCCCTCTCCCAGTGCCTGGGCACTGCCTGCATGGACAGTCAGGAGTTTTGCCATGCCCCAGGTCCCTTGCAAACCACCAGAGCTGAGCTGCATCCTGGAATTTCACAATTTTTATGGAGTTACTGGCATTGCTGTGTTCAGGAAGGACAATTCCTGCTCCAGGAGCAAGGCCCTCAGCACCAGCAGGGGAAGGTGAGCACCAAATGTTGGCTCATCAGAAGGAGATGCAGATGAATCTCTCCTCAACCTTCTACTTTTCATTCCTATTTTTTCCCTTGATCCACGAGGAAACCTTCACCTGCAGGTCCCTCGTCTCATCTGGGCAGCTTATGTGACTGGATGGGGGCAAACCCCCTCATTTGGGAATGTTATTCCCTGCCTTTAGCTAATTTCCTTTCCTTCAGCTCTGGAAAACATTAACCAGAAAGGTTCCAACCTTCATGGCTGAAAACAGAAGCTGGAAAATCCATCAAGCTGATATATTTATTATTAAAAATTGTGAAAGGACCCAGTCCTCATTAATCCCTAAACAGATCCAGAACATCTCCAGATTGTACCCACATCAATAAGAGCACCCCAGGGCCCTTCTCCCTTTTTATTTTGTCAAAATGCAGAGCTGATCACCCCAAACCCTCTGGTTTTAGGGTGTCCTGGGCAGCAGCTCTTGGGGCTGAGGGGGGAGCTGGGATGGAGCTCTGGAAGGATGGAGCTTCCTCAGGAATCAGCCCCGGGATATTTGGATTACACTCTTGGAAATGACACAGCCAGAGACAATAAAACCCTAATGTGCCAAAGCAGCTGATGGCAGGCAGGTGTCAGAGCCTGCCTGGGGACCCCGGCGAGGTTGTCACTGTCAGCACAGAGCTGTCACTCACTGATGAGTGATTAGCACTCCATGTAATTTGCCATCAAGCTGTCGCACTCCAGGCAGGCTCATTCCATTTGCTGCCCACCCAGCTGCTGGGGAGCTGCCCAGCACAGCCACCGAGGCAGGGCAGGGGCTTTATTTGGGCTCTGGAGCCCAGAGTGGGATGAGGACAGCACGGATGCAGCAGCAATAAATTGGGTGTCCAAGGGGAGGCAGGGCAAGCCAGGCTATGGCTCTAGGAGAGCCTGGTGCCTTCAAATTGTCCCTTTTATCCAAATGTGAAGCCTGCAGGGTCAGACTTTGGGGTGCCTCAGAGAAGGAAGTCCTGGGTGGGATTAAAGAGCTCTGCTCAGTTAGGGATAACCCTCTGGAATGAAAACTCCAGAAAATCGGGAAAGCCACAGGAGGGGGATGTCTGTGATCCTTCCTTCCTTCCTTCCCCACAGTGCTGGCATGGGGGGCTCTGTCCACTGCAGTTTGGAATGTCCTGGCAAACAGCCCCTGTCCCCTCCCTGGGCAGGGCTCAGGAGCTTCACAGCCTCACGGCTCTCCCAAGTGGGAGAGGATTTCCAACTCGCAGCCCACATTTTCAGGATTGCTCAATTCCAACCCATTATTCTGATGAAACGCTTGGTGGAAGGAGTACAATTGCTCCCTAGCCTGGATTTTCATGTTTTAATGGTGCTTAATTATTCCAGGAGAAACTTTTATTTTTCCTTTCCCTCCACCTCGCTGCCGCACTGGATGCTTTCTCCTGGAGTTTAATTAGCGCAGTTCAGAACGGAATATTGAGATTAAATCACTGCTGAGCGAGCTCTGCTCCAGGATTGATGATCCTTGGGCACAGCTTTTATTGCAGCTGCCAGCTCAGGCTATGGATTTATGGATCAAGGGGTTCTTGGGGTTGGGATGGTGCCGCAGCAGGCTGGGGACACGGGCCAGGCCTGGCACTGCCGGCCTTTGTCCCCTCCTGCAGCCACAAAAGGATGGATGAGGGTGCTGAGGGTGATGGGAGGGTGGGGTGGAGCTCCCAGAGAAGCTGTGGCTGTCCCTGGATCCCTGGCAGTGTCCAAGGCCAGGCTGGACAGGGCTTGGAGCAGCCTGGGACAGTGGGAGGTTTGGTCTTCCACTATGCCTTTGAGGTCCCTTCCCACCCAAACCATGCCAGGCTGCAGTGATGGCCAGGAAGGGACACCCTGCAGCCCCCAGGATGATGTCCCACCCCACAGCAGGGCTGGGGACAGCAGCCCTGGCACCTTGGCCCCTCCAGCCCATCCTGCTCAGCTCCCAGGGCTCACTCACTCCAGACCTGGGCTGTGCACACATCAGATGTAGGCACAGCTCTGGCACCACTCCAGCCCCCTTCCTGCTGCCTCAAATGCCAGCATTTCGATTCCAGCTCATCTGCAAATGCTAAAAAAGCTGCAGCTTTGCAACACAGTCCACCCTAGCGGAGCTCCCTGAAAGGAGACCTTGAGGCAGGGGGGAAAATCCCAGACCTGGGGATTGTTTTACCCAGCTGAAGGTACAGACAAATGCAGCGACACCCACTGAGATCTTGCTCCCAGCTGGGAGTCCCAACACTTGTGGCTTCCCTAGGGCAGCAGGACGAGCTGTGCATGGGAATTTTTGCTTCCACTCCTTGCAGGAAGGTTCCTTTTCCAGGGGGTTCGTTTGAGGGGGGTTATCCCAAAAAAATCCCCCCAGCCATGCCCTAGTGGGAGAGAAAAGCACCCCTGGGCAGGCTGGACTCCTCATTACTCAGAGCAGCTCTGGCACAGGGTGGAACCAAACTGGGGGAGGTTTCACCCTTCAGAGCCCCAGGACTCAAAGAGCCCCAAAGCAGCCCCAAATCCCCCCTGAATCTCTGCAGCCAGGCCTGGGGGGGCTCTGGGTGCTTTGTTTGGCTCTTCGAAAGATAGCCCTGTAATTTAGTGACTCATCCATTCTCCTGCCTTTGTTGCTTTTCATTTTCAACATCTTTAAGCTGTTTGTGGAGAATGTGCTTATTTTTAGCCTTCCCATCAGGGAGAGGCATCTGAGCTGGTTCGGAGGGGAAGAGCTCTGTCGAGACTTTGGTGTCCAGGGGTGTTAATGCCGAATTTCCTTGTTTTTCTTCACTGGATTGGGATGGGGAGGGATTTTCACCCCTGTGGGTCACTTGGGGTTCACTGAGGTCCTGGAGGGAGCAGGAGGGGATGGATGCAGGGAAAGGCAACAAATGTTGGGGCATCAGGAGCAAATGGATCTCAGATCACCCTTATCAAACCTGCAGATCTCCATCCCTGCCCCAGAAATTCTCTGTCCCATGGCACAGGCTGGCAGCAGGAAGGGCAAAGGGGAGAGCAGCCTCCAGCCAGGAGCTAACCCCCATTTCTGCCCACAGGAGCAAAATATAAGTATTTCTGCTTAATTCGGTTACTTTTTCTGTCCTTTTTCCCCCAAAAATTGATTTTTCAGGAAATTGATGAAACAGAAGACGCTTTTTTGAGTTAATGACTAGGTTTGGGGTTGAGTTGGTTTGTGAAGTCTGACACCTCCTCACTTCGGTTTGCAGCTCCAAATTCTTGTGGGGAGCTTTAAAAATGAAAGGAAATTTCAAAATGAAAACTGGCTCTCTGTAGCACTCCGAGCTAGGCATCTGATCAGAAAAAAAAGAGCAAAAAAAAAAAAGAAAAACAAAAAAAGCCCAATCCTGCCTGCTTCTTTCTTTCTTTCCTTTTCTTTTTTTTTCTTTTCTTTTTTTTTTTTTTTTTTTTTAATTTTAATTAAGTCAATGGAGAACGGAAAGGCCTCAAATGAAAACCACACAGGCCCTGAACGTCTCCAAGGCTCCAGATGTGAATTCCTGCACCTTCTGCTGGCGAGCCCAGCGTGCCTGGCTGTGCTCCAGGGCTGGCACAGCCCCTGCTCAGGGACAGGATCAGGGACCAGGGATGGCCTGGAAAAGGTCAGGAGGTGGCTGCAATCCCTGCCTGGAATGTGGGATCCTTCAGACCCCTACCTGAGCTCTCCTATGCACTCTGTGTGGAGTGGTTGGGGTTTGCCACCCTGTGCCACCCCCTGTCCCAGCGTGTCCCTGGGTGCCACAAGCTGGGCTCAGCCCCAGCACGGCCCCACAGCCCTGCCAAGGAGCTGCTGGCCCTGCCAGCCCCAGGAAGGCTCCTTGGCCAGCTCCAGGCAGTGTTTCCAGGCCCAGTTTGTCATTCTGCTGAAAGCTGCAGTCCTAATGCACGGCTGGAAAGGCTCCTGGCTGTCCCTGCAGGTGTCACTGGCAGGGCAGGGCAGGCTGGCTCTGCTCTGCACTCCCCCAGCAGCACAGTCAGAGGCTCCTGGCCGTGTTTTACCTCCTGACACAGATTTGGGGCCCAAAGCAGCTCAGCCATGAGCCCTGAGCTCTCTGCTCTGCCATCCCCACCCCACAGCCTCGGTGGCACCAAGGACCTGACATCCCCTGTGCCACCCCTGTGCCACCCCTCCTCGTGTTCCCAAGGCACTGCACTCTCTTCTCCCACCTCCTTAAATCGTGGGATCAGAGAATCCCAGAAGGTTTTGGGCTGGAGGGACCTTAAAGCCCATCCAGCTCCACCCCTGCCATGGCAGGGACACCTTGCACTGTCCCAGGCTGCTCCAGCCTGGCCTTGGGCACTTCCAGGGATCCAGAGATAGCCACAGCTTCTCTGGGCAACCCAAGGCCTCCCAGTCTCCCATCCATCCCTGCCCTCTGGCAGGCAAAACCATTCCCCCTTGTCCTGTCACTCCGTGCTACACTCAGGAAAGGTTTTTTGTTGCACCTAAAACTTCCCATGAACCACAGTGAAACCCCAGGGAGGCTTTGGGGTGAAGCCCAGAGTGGCATCCCGAGGCCTGGATGAGCACAGTGATGGAGCAGGTGGGGAACACACAGTGCAGAGCTGGATTTCCTGGCCAGAGGTTCCTCAGGGAATGCCAGGAGTGAGGCTGGAGGCTGGGTGTGCCCAGGCTGGGGGGGACAGTGACAACAGGATGGGTTTGTTCCATTATTCACCAGGCCAGATGCCCCAGCTCTGGATCCACAGCCCCAGCCTGTCACAGGGATGGAGGCATTTTCCAGTGGCTGAGCAGAAGGACTGGAGACCATCTGGTTGATTTAATCACTCGGGCCCAGAAATGGGCTTAGAAGAAAAACTCACTGCGTTTTTTTTTTTAAATGAAAGCCATTCTGCAATGGATTCAACCCAGAAAAACCCTCTTCAGTCCGTGGATTGCAGTGCAGGTATGAGCCAAATACATGGTGAAAAGGAGATAAACACCGTGTCCTCCTGCATGGCCACAGGAGACCAATTCCCCATTTAGAAAGCCAATAAAAATGTATTTCTTTTAGAACAACTGCATTCATGGCACATTGTTTCTGTGAGAAAAAAAAATCGTAGTGACTTTGAAGTGCTCCAATGCCATCCAGAACATATTTTTTTTTCCCCAAAAGTGTCTCGAAAGTAGCAAAAAATACGAAAGAATTAATGACTGTTAACAGCTGAAACAGATGGTCTGCCGTGAGTCCCCACAGCCTCATGCAACTGTGAGTCAAGCCATTTTTCAAAATGGTGAAGAAAGAAAAGTAATAAAAAGAAAAAAATCAATTTCCAAGGCTACCAGGCTTCCAAAATTCCACTCGGACTTCCCAGGCGGGAAAGGAGGGGCTGGCTGGGTTTGCACCCGCAGTGAGCTCCAGCCCAGGGTCCCTCTGCCCTCCCAGCAGCTGCCGAGGGTTTTGCTGCGCTCAGCAGTGCCCAGGGTGGGCTTCTGCTGCAGGATTTCACCCGGGGGACGTTCCCAAGGCACTGCCCCAGCCCATCCCCAGCGCCCACCCTCGGGAGCAGGGAGCATCCCTCCCTCCATCCCTCCCTCCATCCCTCCCTTCCTCCCGCCGAGGAGGCGATTGGAGAGCAGAAAAGCACTTGCCAGGAGGGGAACTCTGGTTGCCTGCTCCGCTGCGGCGGCTCCTCCTTCTCGCCGGGAGCCTCATCCCCTCGGCCACCTTCATGCTTGGGCTGCCCCTCTGCCGGCTCCTGGATCAGCCCCATCGGAGAGGTGACTCGGAGGGGCCCTGGCGCTGGGCGAGCTCATCATGGGGCCAGGCGAGCCCGGAGCGCGACTCTGCGAGAGAGAGAGGAGCGACACAAACTTCAGCGCACGCCCGGCCTGCCTTTATCATTTATTTAAACGCCAGCCCTCAATAATTCATGCCAGCCGCTCGCCGGGGAGCGGGACGGCGATGGCAGCAGCGCGGGCAGCGAGCGGCCACATCTGGAACAGATGTTGGGTGCCGAACCAGAGCGGGCTCGGCGGGGAATGAGCAGTGCCATGGGATGGGGAGCTCTGGAGGCAGCTCTGCTCCTCCCCGGGGCAGCAGCTGGGGCTGTTGGCACTGCGGAGTTGGCACGGAGCAGATGGCAGAGCCAGGCTGCCTCCAGCTGCGGAGCAGAGCGCAGAGCTGCAGCTCCACCGGCAGTGCTGGGAGGGTGGGAATGCTGCTCCGAACATCCCCGCGGGATCCCCTGAGCCCCCCGGGCAGGAGGCACTGCCAGCAGTGCCAGCCTGGAGTGCCTCTCTGGGGTCCCGGCAGTGTCCCCACCTGTGCCAGTGTGGCAGGGCTGATCCCAGCTGAGCCCCGGGATGTGCCAGGACAACAGGAGGGCCATGGCCACAGTGCCCGTGCCGGGTGTCCCCGCAGGGCACCGGAGGGACCCCAGCCCCAGGCAGGGTGTCCCCTCAGCGAGTGTCCCCTCCCCAGCCGTGTCACACAAACCCTCCAGGCCTGCCCAGCCCCCTCTGTGCCATCGCCAAGCTCCTGCCTGTGCCCACAGGGCCCTGATGTCACCCCACCTCATGGCCACAGCTCTCCTGCCTCTCCACAGCCAGGATGAGCTGGTGTGGCCATGGCAGAGCCCTCCATGGCTGTCCTTTTGGGACATCACGCCACGGGGCAGGGAGTGTTTGGGCAGCAGTGTGGTTCAGGGGATGTCCTGTGCAGGGCCAGGAGCTGAACCTCAATGCTCATTTTGGGTCCTTGCAGCTCAGGGTAATTGCATGATCCATGATCCATTCAGTCACCCTTCAGCCAGGCTCACTGTCCTTTACCAGGCACTTTATTCCCCACCCTTTCCCAGCCCTGTGCCCCCTGCCTGCCCCTGGTTATCCTTCCTGCCACGGGCTCCGTGCCAGCCGTGCTCCTGCTGGTGTCCCGGGCCGTGCCCCGCCTGTCCCCTCGCTGCTGTCCCCTGCCCATCTGTCACTCGCCAGCTGGCCTCGCTGCCCCGTCATGTGCAAGGAGAATTTGAAGCAACAATTTCTCTGCCTGCAATTGCACAACACCTCAAGCACCTGAGCTCTGACCCAGACTCCCAATGCGCACTATTATTATTATTATCATTATTATTATTATTACTACTACTACTACTACCACTACTACTACTACCAGCACTGTTATCCCAGCCCCCTGAGCAAGTCCTTAGATTTTTGGGGCTACCTCCCTTATCTCTGTGGTTTGCAGCACCTCTGAGATCTGAGCTCCACTCTTTGGGTAACACAAACCTACAGATGACTGTCAGTGCCAATTTTCTTCCTGAAAAGAAATTTTCTTCTCTCTCCTCTTCTTAAGTGTGAACCTTGCACTTTACCCCGCCAGCCAACCACTTAATGCCAGTAAGAAATGGACTTTTCTTTTGCCTAGATAATGAGTGATCTTCCAGATTGGATAATGAAATAAGTAATGCCATTAGAAGGCCATTAATCAGGGGTGGGCAGTGAATAACAGCAAATGCAAGGCTGTCAGCTGCTCCTGAAGGACAGGGGAAGGGGAGCTGGGCAGAAATGGGGGAACCACTCCAAATCTGCTCCTCTGCCTCCACACGGTTGTTTTTTACTGCCAAGTGGCCAACGATCAGTTCTTTGCCTGGGGGAGCCAGCCTTGTCACAGCCTGCTGTCCAGATTAGTCACCTGTGCTCAGGAGATTCCCTGAACATCTTAAATCCTGCTGAATTTCACACCTAGCAGGAAATCCCTTCCCTCATTTCTGTCCCTGCCTGGTAGAGGATGTGACAAAAGAGGGAGGAATCCAGGAGGGTCCTTCCCTGCAGCCTCATGAAGGAGGTGGCACAGAGCCCCCAGCTCCAGCAGGACCTGTCCCATCAGCTGGCTCTGCCCCGAGCTGCACTTCCCGGTGTTCCCAGGAGGAAAGGGAGCAGTGCTCGCCCTTGTCGTGCCCGCGGCTGTGAAACACGAGATGCTGCAGCAGATCAGAAACAATGCCTGAGCAGAGGCACCCCTGGGAGGGAGCAGCCAGCAGTTCCTCGTGGAGTGCAGACATCTCCATCCTCTCATTCCTCGCTGTGTTATCTCCACCCACAGAAAATGTGGAAAACCTGAGCCCTGGGGCTGCAATCCCATCCCCGAGCAGCTCTCCCCATGGATTGCTTGGCTGTTTGGTGCAGCTGCTGACAGCTCCCCTCTATCTTCCAATCCATCACTGAGGGTGGAGATCTCCAGGATCATCGAGTCCAAGTTGTGCCCAATGCCCACCTTGTCCCCAGCCCAGAGCACTGAGTGCCACAGCCAGGCCTTCCTTGGGCACCTGCAGGGATGGGCACTCCAACACCTCCCTGGGCAGGGGATGCTCACCCTTTCCAGGAAGAAATTCCTGCTGATGTCCACCCTGAGCCTCCCCTGGCCCAGCCTGAGGCTGTTCCCTCTCCTCCTGTCCCTGTTCCCTGGCTCAGCCTGACCCCCTGGCTGTCCCCTCCTGTCAGCAGCTGTGCAGAGCCACAAGGTCCCCCTGAGCCTCCTTTGCTCCAGGCTGAGCTCCTTTCCAGCTCCCTCAGCTGCTCCTGGGGCTCCAGACACTTCCCAGCTCCATTCCCTTCCCTGGACACACTCCAGCCCCTCAATATCATCCTTGGAGTGGCTCAGAGCAGAGCACAGGGTTGGAGGTGCCTCATCTTCAAGGTGTGGCCTCAATCTTCCTGCCAGGTACCAGGACAGGCATCCTAGGAAGAGCTCCATCCTGGCTAAACACCACTCTGAACTGCTGAGCACCTTTCCCCATGACTCCCCACTCTGGGACAGAGGAAGATCAGAAGCAACAACCCTAAAACCAAAATCCATCCAAAAAAAGAAGGAAACACTTTTTAAAATCCTCTGCATAAGCCACCTCCTGTGTCCTCCCCATCGCGGTGGCTGCTGTGTCCCTGCAAGAGTTAACTGGGGCAGCATTCCCAGCCCAGCCCCCTCGCTGGCCCAACCCCAGAGCTGCTGGCCCTGGGCTCCCTCTCCTGCTGCTCCTGCCGCTCTGCCGTGCCAAGGCAAGGCTGTGGCTGCTCCCAGTGACTCACGGAGCTCCTCGCCTCAGCACAGCCCTGCGTGGCGTTTGGATCCCGCTTGTCTCCCAAATGTGCTGCTGGAGAGAGGCAGGGAGAGCACAGCCACAGGCACGGAGCAAAGGTGGGGTTGGACCCAAACTGGGGGTTCTTTTCTCTCTGCTGGCAGAGAATGTTTTGCTCGTAAGAGGAGAAACCCAGCTCCGAGGAAAAAGAAAGGTGCTCACATCACTTCTTCCATCAGGCTGACACCTCTTCATCTCGGGGAATTGAACATCTGTTACATAATTCAGCCAACATGTGGTTATTTGCCAGGCTTATTAATAGCCCAAACCCTCCAGCTTCAAATGAAAATGAGCAGCTGCTCCAGACTTCACCTCTGCAGAGTGGCTGGGAGCAGGCGTGGGGCTGGCTGGGGCTCAGGGCTCTCCTCTCCTCTCTCCCCAGCTCCTCCTCACCTGCCAGGAACGACTGCTTGGGCTGACTGGCGCTGGGACAGCTGCATTCCCACATTGCCCTCGGGGCTTTTCCCTTTCACATCTAGTTGTTCTCTCCAGGAGGGGGTGACAGGGATGAGAGAGAGGGCTGGGGGAGTGCAGAGGAGGGGAGGGAGGCAGTGCATCATCGGGCCTTCATCCCAGAGCACTGCCACTCCCAGGTCACCAGGAATGCCCACCAGGGCTTGCAGGCACTTCCATCCAGGATTTCATGCTGTGCTGCCCTCCAGCTGGAGGGACAGGCTGAAGGGAGGCCCTTGGCACCTGGACAGAAGGTGGGAAAGTTGGTTGTGGCTTTGTTCCTGCGGGGGTGGAAGGGCACTGCAATGAGCACAGCTCTCAGCTTTGTAATAAATTAAAGAAATGCTTGAAATGCTTCCTGAGAGTGTTTCCAGGTGGGCAGGAGGTAAAGGTGAGGCTGTGGCTGGGACAGAGCCTCAGATATTCCTGAGGCACACAACCCACAGCTCACATGGGGCAATGGGAGAGGCAATTCTCTGCCTCCAGCCCATCCAAGGATCCATTCATGGATCACACAAATGGTCTCCTCACTCTCTTCATCATCTCAGCAGAACCTGGAGTTCATCTTGATTCAGTCCCAAATCCCTCTGTGGCTTCAAGCCAGCGCAGAAAAACCAAACCTGACAAATGATGGGGACTGGTGAGAACCTCTCCATTTTCTGGCAGTCAGTCAAAGGCAGGAAGATCTGCCCAGAAAAGCTGAGGTCAGCATTCCCCAGGGGTGTCTGCAGGGACAGGGAGGTGGCCCTGATGAGCTCTGAGCCACTCAGGGGAAGGAGGGGACCTGTGACAAGGGCTCAGGCAGGGACTGGGGACAGCAGAGAGCAGAGCTTGGAATTCAGGGGGCACAAATCAGGAGCTGCTCTGGCTCTAGGGACAAGAAATGCCTGAACACTCCTCAGGACACAGTGCAGAGCTCCCACAGCTCATCCCACCAGGGAAAAACAGGCAGGAGATTGCAGTTTTCCTGATGGTCAGTGAATATTCACAGTGAATATTTCCACAGGGCAAGGCAGCAGCAGAGAAGGTGAGAATCCACTCAAAGCCACGATGGGAGCTGGGAGGGAATCCTCCAGTGGGAGGGCAAATCCTTATCTCAAGGCCTTCCTTGAAAGGGAGCAGGGAGATGCCTTCAGCCTGCTCATCCCACCCTCTGCCTCCCTGCTGAGCCTCAGGACTGCAAACTGCTAATCTCCTCTGGTCAGGAAGCACTGGACACAGATTCTGCCTGAGAGGGCAGGGAAGGGAGCAGGGAGAGGAGCTGGAGCCAGGCTGGGATTGAGGCTCATCCAGGAATCTCCAGACTCTGCTGCCTTGGTTGTTCCCAGCCCTGAGATGGGCTCAGCTCTCCACTCTCCCCACTAGAGAGCTTCCCATGCCATCTAAAATGATCTGCTCAAAACAAATTAAGTGAACAATTCCCCTGAATATGAAATCACCAAATCCAAACTGCTTCAGCTGATCCCAAACTCCTTCCTGACCCAAACCAGGAGGGACCATTTTGGCAGAGGAAGAGAGCTGTCAGCTTCAGCACAGTTTGACTGAAATTTTCATTTTTCCCTCCCTGTAGCTGCCTTTTTTCATCCCCACCCAGCTGAAGGTTCACTCATTTCTGCTTTTACAGGCAGAACTTCATATTTTCCCTGTTCACCAAGCCATGCTTATCTGACCTCCTGGATCTGTAACAATAATTTCTTATTCCTTCTCCTGTACCTGGGCTGATCCTGTAAGCTTTGCTGGAAGGATTTGGACAAAAATATTACTTTTGACATCCTGGGATTCTTACACAGAATCTTCCATTCCATGTTATTTTCTGCCTTCATTCACTGTTCCCAAAATCTGCAGGATGGCAGTTCTGGGGTCAATTGGACTTCAACAATTACAGTTTAGCTGAAACCTGAACAATTATGTTTATTAGCCACAGTACATTAGGGAAGGAGTGTGCTGAGTACCTAAAAGTTTTTGGAAATTTAGAAATCATCTAATTATGTCTTATTACCCAACAAGGGCTTCACCCACTGCTCACTGTCCTTAGAAAAAGCAACTGGCAGCATCAGAGAAATTATAAATTGACAACTCCGAGTGACTGACCTCCTGTTCCTATTGTGCATTCGCCACGGGATGGAAGAAAAACAGGAAGGACTCTTGCCAAGGTACAGGGAGGGAAAAAAACAACAACAAAAACGAACAAGATTTCGTTGGCAGAACTTGCAAACGATTCGTGCTCCCTCTCACCCAGCTTCCGTCACTTAATTGCTGTGTGCTGCAGCAAATTCCCTGGAAATGCTTCTGCTGAGAAGGTGGAAACACCAGTCTGTGCAGAGCAAAAGGCTCCTGACCTCCCAGCCCCAGCCAGCAATGGAGCAAGAGCAAAAGAGCCAGGAAGAAAGAGGGTTTGGGTGCAAAGCTGGCAGGTCTGGGTCTGAGCCAAGCTCCAGCAGGGGTTTGTAAGGATGGAGTGCCAAGGAAATCAGTGTGGAATGGCAAGGAGTGCTGTGAGCTCAGAGCTGCAGCCTCTGACCCCAAGGGAGGGACAAACAAGGTTTGGGGCACTCAGAGATGTATCAGCAGCTGTCTGGAGACACAGATGGGCTCAGGAAAGCCTCTCCAGTCCCATCCCCACATCCTGATCCCAACCTCAGCACCAGCAGCTCCAGGAGATTGAGGCTGGGAAGCCAAACTCCAACCATCCCACATTCCTGCTCCTCGTGGTGGCTCTGAACCAGCAGGAGAGATTCCTGGCTGGAATGTCTGCTCGGGAGGTTTGTCAGGGAGGGACAGGGGAGGATCTGCTCCATGGTGGGAATAACAGGGCCAAGGGTGGTGCAGAGGCTGTGCCTTCCTGAGGATTCCTGGAGGGTCTGAGCTCTGAGCAGAGCTTGGTGCAGGTAACTCAGGGAAAAGGGGGAAAACTGGATCCAAGCAGAGCTGAGTGCAGGTAACACTCAGGGAAAAGGGGAAAACTGGATCCAAGCAGAGCTGAGTGCAGGTAACACTCAGAGAAAAGGGGAAAATTGGATCCAAGCTCCACCCAAAAGCTCTGTCAGGAGCAGCTGAAAAGAAAGCTGCAGTGGGGATGCAGACAGGGGCCAGGGTGGGAGTGAAGCTGCCTCTGAGAGAGCTGTGGGATCCAAGGGAAAAGCCCAGCTGGACACAGAGCCACAGCCCAGCCTGGGGGCACAAGGCTGGGTTATAATTGGCTCCGTGGGCAGGGCAGGGCAGGGCTGGGAGCCAGGGGAGGATGCTCAGGGCATCACAGAATCACTGAGTATCCTGAGCTGGAGGAATCCCCAGTGATCATCAGTCCCACTCCTGTCCCTGCCCAGACCCCAACAATCCCACCCTGTGCATCCCTGGCAGTGCTGTCCAAACACTGCTGCAGCTCTGGCAGCCTCAGGCTGTGCCCATTGCCTGGGGAGCCTGGGCAGTGCCAGCACCCTCTGGGGGAAGAACCTTTCCCTGATATCCAACCTGACCCTCCCTGATACAGCTCCAGCCATTCCCAGGCTCCTGTCCTTGTCACACAGCAGAGATCAGAGCTGTCCCTCCTGTTCCCCTCAGCAGGAATTTGGCACTGGGATCAGTCTCCCCTCAGTCTCCTCTGCTCCAGCTGAACATTCCAAGTACTCTCAGAGCTCCTCTTCCCCTCAAGGCCTTTCTCCATCTTCATGGCCTCCTTTGGATGCTTTTGATGTCTTTCCTGCAATATTCACACAATACTGGAGGTGAGGCTGCCCCAGAGCAGGGCAGGACAATCCCTCCCTGGTGGCTCCAGGACACAGTCACTGGGCTCTGACCCTAAGGATCAATCCCAGTGTCTGGAAACACTGCAAGGACTGGGATCCAGCTGCTGAATGCCTAAAACCTTGTCACCTGGCCTGGCACTTCACAGTGCTCCACCCAAAGTGGCTCTGTGGCACAGAAGCCCATTGATGGGATCACTGAGGGTGGAAAAGACCTCCAGGACCATCAGGCCCAAGCTGTGCCCAATGTCCACCTTGTCCCCAGGCCAGAGCACTGAGTGCCTGGTGATGGAAATGCTCCAGGTGAGAGAAATGCTCCAGGGCTGCTCTTGGTGCTCCTGTGCAAATCAGGGATTGATTTTCCTGGTCCAGGAAAGCAAATGCAAGGATTTGTAGGAAAAACAGACACACTCTCCTCACCTCAGTGTGTGCTCTGTGCCACTGATTGAAGTCACTGCACTTGAATTTCCGTGTTTTTCTAAACCAGGACTTGGCTGGCAGCTCTTGAGATCGCTAAAATAACTTTTTCTATGCTGCTGTTGTTTTTCAGCAGCACTTTGAGCTAGTACTTATCAAAAGGGGCCTCATTTCCCCAAATTAAATGAATACTCCATGAAGCATGGGAGGTATAAATTAGTCCAATGTGCTTCCAAACATTCTGGGGTTTTGGTAAACAAAATTTACCGGTTTGTATTTAAACTCTGCAGCTTTACCTCATGCAGTATCACTGGGCAAAAGTTTTAATTTGATTATACATCTTACTAACTGTGCTCTTGTGTGTCCTCCCCCTTTCTCTCCTGTTCTGCTTATTTGCTTTGAAATAAAAGCCAATCGTCTCTCACACAGCGCTGCAATTTTCATCCCAATTTCTCTGTAAGCTGCTAGCAAAACATAGTTAAGGCTGACCCTGACAACCATTCTCATTTGCCTTCAAACATTTCAATTATTACTTAATTCCAGCCTGCCTGACTAGCCCTGCCACCTCTGATGTGACCATTGTCCCAGCGATGCAGGAATGGCTGCAGAGTGAAAGGGGTTTGAAATTATGATTAAATTAGGATTTCACTCGATATTGGTGGAGGCAAAACTCAAATTTGGGGGCAGTTTTGGGCTCCTCAGGGTAAGGAAGATATTGAGGGGCTGGAGAGTGTCCAGGATGGAGCTGGGAAAGGTCTGGAGCACCAGGAGCAGCTGAGAGAAATCCACCCAAAACCACAACAGGAGCTGGGAGGGAACTCCAGTGGGAGAGAAAATCCAATTTTCCTCTGAGATGCCCAGGATCAATTCAAGGGATAAGAATTGCTCCTAAAACTGCAAATATATAAACACACACCTGCCTGTATATATATATATTATGTTAAATATATTTTATATTAATTATATAAAGCTATAAACACACAAACACCTGCCTGTATATATACATATTATGTTAAATATCTTTTATATTAATTATATAAATCTACAAACACACAAACACCTGCCTGTATACATACACATTATGTTAAATATCTTTTATATTAATTATATAAAGCTATAAACACACAAACACCTGCCTGTATATATACATATTAAATACATTTTATATTAATTATATAAAGCTATAAACACACAAACACGCAATATACTCATTGCTATATAATTAAACCTTATGTAACACATTTAAAATTAAGAAGTCGCTTGAATAGAAATAAAAAAAAAGAAGTTAAAAAGATTAAAATAACTGCTTTAAACTCTCTGTTGCAAACCTGGAATAATCACAGACTGCCAGACCAACCAGAGGTAAAAGGAAAAAAGGTTGTGCAGCAACCCAGCAGAGCAGGAGAGTTAAAAGGCTTTGCTGAAAGAGTATCCAGGGAGGAAAAAGACCCCTGGATGTGACAAATTGCTGGGACAGGACCTGTGGGGTTGGCCAAAAAGGGTTTGAACAACAACCTGCTAAGGAGGAAAAGCCAAAAGCTGGTCAGAAGCAGGAGGGGAAGGAATTTTGGCTGCTGGGTGCTCAGCCAGCACAGCTCAGACAGACAGGGCCAGGCTGGGAGGGCAGGGGAGCTTTGCAGTCCTGTTCATTCTGGAGGAGATGGGAAAGGAGGCAGAAACAAAGATGAACAGTGAATTTTCATAATGAAAACAGCTTCCCACTGCAGCCCCAGAGAGCCCTGCAAAACAGACCTACTCAGTTATTAGGAAAGCACCTGGGGACTGGAGGTGTGTGAGTGAAATGACAACTCCTGTTGATGGTACAGCATCAGGCAGGATGAGCAAAACCTGAGCTGGGGCAATAGTTGCTCAAAAAGCTCACCAAATCCAGTGTCTGAGGGATAAAGAGCTGAGTTTCAGTGCCAAATCCTGCCCAGGAGGAAACAGCCCATGGTGTCCCTCCCAAATACTGAGCTCTGGACAAGGCTGTGCTCTCCAGGAAGGAATCCCTGGGGGGATATGAAGGCTGCTCTGGAAATATCCACTCCAAGTTCAGCACAGCCATGGGGAAAATACAGAGTGAGAGGTTTGTCAGAGAAATAGAGAATAAAACTGCTGTTGTGTGGATCCACTGTGCACCTGCAGGATGAATAAATTCCTGCTCTGAGCACTCGGGAAGGGAGAGAACAGAAGGAGGAAGGGTGAGATAGAGCTTGGACTGAGCCAGGGAGTGAGTTCTGCCCAAAAATAGATCACCACGTCAGGGCCCTTCAGTCTGGCAAAGAGGTGCTTGAAAGGGATGGAGGAGACACTTGGTAAAGCAGAGTTTTGTCACATCCTCAGCACCACAGAGCAAAGGGAATATAGAACAAACACTTGCTGCTTCTCCCAGCACCAGACCCAAGAGGTACCCGAGGAAATTACCAAGAAATCGTTTCAAAGAAAGAAAGAAAAAGGCAGGGGAAGTATTTTTGCAAATAGTGCCCAATTATGCTGTTGAATTTTTCCTGGAAAACATCAAGTGCTCAAAAGAGGAATAAAATAATGCATTGAGAGTGACAGACAGCCTTCAGCTCAGGAAGTTTGCAGGAGGGATTGAGAGAAGTTGGGGAGCTGGAGCAGGAATGGGCTGCACTTCTCCTCCTCCAGGAGATGAGAGGAAAGAGGAATTTGTCCTCATTGTGTAGAGAGAGTCCCAAAAACGGAGCTCCAACCCCCTGAGCCTGTGTGGCTTTTTTCCTACTGCCAGAGAAGCAAATATTTCCTGCTGGAGCAGCTGGACACTCAGAACTGCAAGGCAAGTTCCAGCAATTTTATGTGGATCACAGTTTGGACATCAAGTGTTTAACTAATGGTCACGAAACAGCCCAGTGAATCACCACCTGTGACCTGTGCTTTGCCCAGAGCAGCTTCTCTTCATCATCCACACTATTAAACCAGCTAATCTCCTCTCCCAAATCCTGTAGGGAGAGCCTGACTGAGGCAAGGCATCACCAATAAGAAATAGTTTTTTTTAAGGGATGTCCATGGGCTTGCTTTGGGTGGTGGCTGGAGGAGGTGGCAGGGAGGGAACAGGGAAAATTCCCATTTTGACAGATTCCAGAGGGAGTTCTGTCAGGCCAAGAGCCTGCTGAGCTCTACAAACATCAGTGCAAAGGAGGTTTCACAGCACAGCTCTGCTCTCCAGCCCTGCTGGGAGCTGTAGGATCAGGGAAGACCTGCTCAGGATTAGGGACTTCCAGCTCAGGATCAGGGAAAGAGAATAACTGCTCAGGATCAGGGAATACCGGCTCTGTGCTCCCATCAGAGGTCCCTCTCCCACCCTGCCACTGGTTTTTATAAATTATTTTTGTGTTTTTATAAGTTGTTCTAGCGGTTTTTTATAATTTATTTTGGTGTTTTCTCTCCTGAAGCACGTGAGAACACACCAAGGGGGTACCCACAGGGGACAGTCCTTGGGACAAACACAGGGACATAGGGAACATTGTGTTTCCATTATGTTGGAAAATATACCAGTTTAAAAAATTTGTATAACTTTAGTCAAAAGGGTTCTGTTTGTCTTTACCTCAGGAAAAGGAATTTTAGGTTTCTCTCCAGGCCATTGTTCTACCAGGTGAGGTCTGATGAACTCAACATATCAACAGACTGGAGGAACCCAAAGCTAAAGAGCTCCCAGCAGAACATCAGCAGCCAGCAGTGGCTATCTACAAACAGCTACCCCAGAGCACCTCCAGCAGGGCTGAAGATAACTGGCCTGGGAGGAACTGATAGGAAAACTGAAGAATGAAAAATCTAATTAACATCAGAGGAGAGGAGATTCAGATCCAATGGGGAACTGAATACTGGGGGTTTGCTCAGCTCTGGCCCAATGAACACTGACCCAACACATTTCTGTGTGTTTTCACTGTATAAAATATCTGAAGAATCTAGTAAATCCATGTATCATGGAATGATTCTCTCTGCACAGCCAGGCTGTGTGTGGATGAGATGATTTCTGTGGTACATCCTGGCCAGAACAACATCCTGGCCAGATAATAAAGTAATGCCTTGACTCTCTAACATTAAAAATCTTGTTGGAGGGTTTTTGTTTTTCCTGCAGTTTTGGTGACAACCAGATTGCCAAGGCTTCTCTGGAATCCCAGAATCCCAGACTGCTTTGGGTTGGAAAAGCCCATCCCATTCCACTCCCCCCCAGCAGTGACAATTGTCACCCAACCCTGGCACTCCCTGGAGCACTTTGGGAGGCTCAGCTCTGATCCAGAGCAAGACCCACTGGGTGTTTAATACCTGCCATGGGGCCAAGACAGGGTCACTGTTCCCAAAGGGATCAGCAGCATTGTCCAAGGTTTCCCAATGCCTCTGGCTGCTCCCAACCTCTCCAGAGCTGAAATGGTTTTCTTAAGCATTAAATGAGACCCCAGGTGGAGCCCCTGCTGCCTTCTGTGCCAAAACAGGAATAAACCCTCATCACCTCATCATCCTCCCTCTCACACAGTCCAGCTGGGCTGGAAAGAGCTGGGACAGCATTTTCCACAGATCCATCTCCCTCTTGTATCCCAGGGAAAGCCCCGATCTTCTACAGCTTGCATTCCAGGAGGGAATAGGATATTTATCAAACACCCCAAAGAGAGCACTGCTGCTTCAGTCAGGTCACAGGGCAGAACTGCACCTTCAGGCTGTGGCACAACCTAATGGGGAAAAGAATCCATCCACTCTTCCAGCTTGTTTTTTTATGGATGAAGATTATCCAAGCTGCCTGAATCTCCTTTCCCTCTGTTAACCATCAGGACCTTGAAGCAGCTGTGGGCTCCATGTTTTGGGGGCAGTGGGGCTCCTGCTATGCCAGGGTGCAGCTGAGGGGATTCTGCCCCACCAGGCTTTGCTCGGGATTCTTTGAGGCCAGGATGGGTTGGGATTAATCCCACTGCTGTTATTTGCATTACAACAGCTCTGGGATTGGCAGCTTTTGTTCCAGACAGTGGGGTTTGCACAGGAACTCACTGAGAGGAATTGACCAAAGCAGGTGCCAGGGGACAGTGCCATCCCACAGCTCCGTGTGCCAGCAGGATAACACGTGGGACAGTCACACAGTCACACTCCTGTCCCTCACCAGGACAGAGGAACTTTGCCCTCCCCAGGAGCCACCAGCTGGGAATCGATCCCTCCCCATGCTGACACTTCTCCAGAGGGTCAGGGAATGATCCTGTCCCTCTGCCCAGCCCTGGAGGCACCTCTGCAGTGCTGTGTGCAGCTCTGGATCCTCAGCCCAGCAGGCACAGGGAGCTCCTGCAGCAGAGCCAGCAAGGCTGGCAGGATGAGGAGAGCCTGGAGCATCTCTGTGCCCAGCAAAGGCTGAGGGAGCTGGGGCTGTTCAGCCTCCAGAGGAGCCCAGCTGAGAGGAACCTCAGCCCTGGCTGTCCCTGGCTGCAGGCAGCTCAGAGCAGGGCCAGGCTCTGCTCCCTGGGCCAGCAGTGACACCAGAGGGACAGGCAGGGACTGAGCCCAGGGAGTTCCCTGGACAGGAGGCAGAACTTCTTCCCTGGGCAGGACTGAGCCCTGAGCAGAGAGCAGGGAGGGGCTGCAGTGTCCCTGAGCAGGGATATTGCAGAGCCACATGGACACAATGCTGTGCCCTGGGCTCTGGGATGGCCCTGCCTGGGCAGGGAGGTGACACCAGTGACCCTCTGGGGTCCCACAGCCTGATCCATCCTGGGATTCCGAGATTCTGTGACATTCTCCTGCAGTCTCCTCCTGTCTGCAGCCAGCCCACGTGTCAGGGGGGCTGCAGATCATTCCAAGCCACAAACAGCCCCGGGGCAGCCTGGCCAGGTGACTCCTCTACAACAGCTCCAGCTCCATGGCAGCTCCTTGTTCTTAAGAACCAGCAGCTTTCTTGTGCTTAACCCCTGGGACACCTTTGCTCTTCCCGAGTTAATCCCTTCCCAGCTCCATCAGCTGCTTTGCCACAGTGGATTTACGAGGGAGTGAAAATAAAACCACACTCTAAAATCAGTTCCTGCTTCATTTGCAGCTCGGGGGGTGCCAGACCCTTCCTGCCTCTGCTCCTGCAGCAGAGCCTCCAGGAGAAACCTTTCCAAAATCAGCAGGGGCCTCCTGCCAGCTCCCTGTAAAACATCAGCAGCTCCTGAGGGTTTATTAATCCCCTCTGAAACAGTGCCTGAGGCTCCCAAAGTGCTCGGGCTGCTCCCAAACTGCAGTCCAGGATTTGGCTGGGGCCAAGAGCAACCTGGATATCCAGGGTGAAACCTGCACCACCCTGGGCAGCATCTGAACAGGACTTTCTTGCAAATCTGCTCTCAAGGATCCCCAGGGCTTCCAACACAATTTGGTTTAACTCTGTTTAAAGTCTCTGGCAGACAATTGATTTCTGGCAGTCTCTGGGTGAACCATGGGAAACAAGGTTTGCATTGTCTGCACAGCCTCTCACCTCCTGCCATTCAAATGGGGTTTAAATAATGCACTGAGTGTGGCTGCTGTTCCAAAGGCTAAAACATGCCCTGAAGGAGGGGGAAAAAAGGATAAAACCATCGAGGAAGACAACAGCATGGCATGAGGTGGATGAACCTGCTCGGAGAGACCACCTGAGCCCAGCTAAGCACTCAGCTGACCACTGTGGATGAGGATGATGAGGATGAGCCATCCCTGCAGCTCCATGTCTGGATGATGCCATTCCCTGGCTGTGACTGTGCCATCCCCAGGGTGACACACCGTGTTGTGTTTGTCCCTCCAACATTCCACTGAGTAACCGTGCAACTCCGCTCAGCTGCTGCATTTTTACCATTTCAGACTCCTGTCGACTGCTTTCCATTTATCAGACTAATTCCAACTGCAGTCCCCTGCCAGAGATGGAGAATGGGCTTGACAAACATCACTTGCTCGCTCTAAATAGAAGAATGTATTAGATTCTAGCAGCTCGAAGTAGTAAATTTAGGTTTTATCTCTGTCAGATCCACACTGGTCCCTGGCTGCTCCAGACACCCTGCTGGGCTCCTTTTGTTTAAAGGTGACTGGCAGAGGAAGAGCAGAAATGAGAGCTCTGCCTTGAGTGCCTGTGCTCTTTCCACTCTACAGAGTCAAGGAAGTAGGAAAGGTTATTGCCTTAAAAGGTTATTGCCAATAAAAATAGAATTATTTTTCTGCCTCTTCCTCAGGAACTCAGCTCTTGTTTGGAGCAGGAGAATCTCAGCTGGTTGGAGATGGACAGGCAGGGCAAGATGGAGCAAAAGACCTGGTGGGACCTTTAAATTCAGGTTTTTGTGCCCAGCTGGGGTTATCTGTAGCTCCTCATGGGGCTGTGGAGGAGCTTGGGGAAGGAAAGGGCTCTGGGACTGCTCAGAACTCATCCCACAGAGCATTCCTGCAGGATGTTGGGATTCTCCCTCACCTGCTCAGGGCCTGCTGCTCCTCAGGCAGGGTTCAAATTCACCTTTCCACCTGCACCAGCCTCAGGATAGGATGCACATCTGGATAGGGATCCAGGGTGGGGAGAGACAAGCTGGGCTCTACTCACCATTCCTGGGTGAACAGAGAGGGGGAAAAATACCTTCTCATCCCCACAAAGAGGAGTTCAAACTCAGTGATCTCCCTTTAGAGCAGAAACCCTGGTGCAGATCACCTTTTGGGGAGTGCTAGATTCCAGGTGAGCAATTCCCTGCCCTGCCTGCCAATCCTTCCAACACCTTCTGTCACTGGGGTTCAGGAATTACCAAAACCCAACCCTCTGAGCTTCATTGCAGAGCACAAAGCACCGGATCACACTGACTGCCGAGCTCAAAAAACATCCCCTCACCCCCCTTCTTCATCCCAGCGTTCCCAGAAGGAAATGGAAAAGGCAAACCTGGGCGCCCAGCCCTTCCCCTGGCAGCGCTGCTCCCTTCCCTGCTCAGGCATCCAGCGGGACACAAATCCAGGGCTGGGCAGCACAGGAGGCTCGGGGAGGAGCTGGGAGATGCCACTGGAGCTCCATCCTCCCGCTGGGATCTGCTCCCAGCCTCTCTGCCTGGATCCCGGGCTCTGCTGTGTCTCCAGGCTGCTCTTGGGAGCGCTGGAGATGCGAAGGGCTGGGCCTGGGAACGATCCATCCGTGCCAGGACGCGTTCCCTGAGAGTCAGCAGAACTTTTCAGCCCTTCATTTCATTCTATTATTTCTGCTGATGGCACTATAAATAATTACTCCCCACCCCTCCGCGTGTGCTTGAGCTGCTTCGCTGAGAAAAAGATGCACATTTTGTTCGCCTTTCAACACCCTGCTCGTGTTCTGGGGAGGTTTGCAATCCCTCCAGCTCTGCAGGGTGGAGGGAACAGGTTCCAGGGGCTCCAGGCAAGGAGAGTTTGCCTGCAGCTCCGCTCAGCCCTGAGGAACAGAGGTTTTAACTTTCAGGCACTTTCAGCTTGCCTCGCCAGGTAGTTTTGTTCCCTGCGAGCTGGGAACAATGGAGCCTTTATCCCACCTCTGGGTCACAGGGGACAGGCTCCTTGCTCGTGTCACCGAAGTCACAGATGGCTAAAGCGCTCCCGAGGGGATGGGAACTGCTGAGGAAAGCTGGGAAAGACAATAACCCTCAAGCCCCGGGGTGCTCGGCATCCTTTTGCCCTGCGCTCTGGGAGTTGAGCACGGAGCTGTGCTGCGGATTTCCCTCTGCCCTGCCATCCCTGCTTTTCCTCGCGGGCTCTGCGCCTCCTCCTCTCCAAGTTTCCTTCCTTCCACTGCTCGAGGCGAAGTGTTTTGCATCCCACAAACCCGCTGATCCCTGCAGGTGCTCCTGCTCAGGTGCTCACTCTCCAATTCCAATTCCCTACCCAATTCCAACTGCCCCGTCCCGTCTCTCCCTCACTGGGCAAATACCAGCAGTGAGGGGGAAAAACCCCATTTTCCTGACCCAGCTGTGCAGTCCTGTGGGCTTTGGGCCGTGCTGAGTTCCCAGGATTCCCTCCCCAAGCCCTGGAGATGAAGGCGAGGCAGAGTTTTTTCCCGGTGGATTAAGAAAAGTGATGTTTTTTCTCTGTTTTTTCTCTGTGCTAACGCCTCGACACGCAGAACACAAACAGCTTCTCTCCTGATTTCCTGAGAGGTGACCACCACCGAGCGCTTCTCAAGGAGATTAGTGGCTGCTTTTCCAATCCCATTTCAAGCCTCGGGGAGGCTGCTATTTGTCAAAAGTGTTATTAACCTGCGATAGGCACCGGGATAAATGTTTGCTGGCACAGCCTCTTTCCCTCCCGGATGCATGCAGGAGAGGCTCCCAGGGACCCAACCTCACCTGGGACTCGGCTGGAAAGAGCCAAACTGGCTCTCACTGAGGTCAGGGCACCTTAAAGACTCACCCACCCGAGACGGGGATGAAGGAACAACAAGCTATGATTTAAAGAAAAAGCCACGTTGCGTGGAGATGTAAACAGAGGGATGACTGGGTTAAGAGGAGAGGAAAATCACTGGCTGAGCGGGGCAGCTCGCAGTTAAATGTTCTCTGGGCGCAGGGCTCCTGCTGAAGGGTGATTTATGAGCCCGGCTGAGCCTGGGGTGGGTGACAGCGCCGAGGACAGGAGACTCCGGCGCGCAAACACCGCTGTCGCTCCCAAAAACCCGGGATTCGCTCGGCGAGGCTCCCCAGAACTGCTCTGCATTGCGAGTGCAATGCGCATGGAAGGATGTGGCAAAACTCCGCTAACCTGCGAGAGCGGGCGGACCGAGCGGGGCTGAGCGGCGCGGCGGGAGCGCGGCGGGGACAACTTCTGTCGCGATTCACGGGCCGCGCAGCCCAACCGCGCTCCTGCCGATCCCAGCAGCGAGCGGGGCAAAGCCCCAGCTCCGGGTCATGCACTCGGTGGCTGGAAAGGGAAGGAGGGGAGAGGGAAGGCGGCGGAGGTGGCAGGACGGGCAGCCCCAGCCCCAGGTGCGCGCTGGGAGGATTCCTGCCGGCCCCGCGTCAGCCGCAGCCGCGCGTTACACTTTCTCCCCGGCGGAGGAAAACACACGGGGAAAAGCAGGGGGGATGCTGGCAGCTGCCAGGCGGGAGAGGGGAGAAGCCGTGCCCGCAGCCCCGTCCCTCCCGCGTACCTCCTGCCGCCGCCGCCGCCGGAGCTGCTGTCCCCATCCATGCCGTGCCGGAGCGCCCGAGCTGTCCTGGGGAAGCTGCCGCGACTTGGGAATACAGAATATGGTACAAGCTTTAATTAAAAGAGTCTGAAGGCTCTCTCCTGCTCGCTCGTCCTTTTTTTTGCAGTACCGGATCGGATTTAAAGGGCTAGAACCCCAATTTGGCACTGCTGCTGCCCCCGGAGCGCCGCGCTGCCGCCCGGGCCTGCCAGTGCCAGCAGTCTCCTGCCACCCGTCGGGGGCATCCTGGCAGCCCGGCAGGACCCGGAGCTGCTCGGTGCCACCGACAGCAAACTGGAAATCAAGGCTTCCTCCAGCGGGGTGGCGAGAGGGGATCCCACTGGAGGCAGGGTGGGCGAGGGCAGCCCGAGCGCTCCGCAGGAAAGTTGGTGTTCTACCAGGGCTCCGGAGAATTGGGAGGAGGAGGAGGATCGTGTCCCTCTGTCCTGGTGATGCCACCACCCTGTGGCAGTGCCCAAAGGCGTTGCCCGGCCAGTGCCAGCTCTGGGTGGAGCGGGGTTGTTGGGAAGGGCTGCGTCAGCCTGGGTGGTGGGGAAGGGGAAGGGGAAGGGGAAGGGGAAGGGGAAGGGGCAGGTCTGCGTCACCCCAGTGTGACGGGACAGAGGGGAAGGGCTGCGTCACCCCAGCTCAGCTCTGCACACCGGGGTCCTCGGCCTCCTGCCCGCATCCCGTGAGCAGGGAAGCAATTCCATTTGGATTTGGAGGCCACTTGCCCGTGCCAAGGCAGTGGGGAGACGACCTGGCGCTGGCGGCGTGCGAGTGACGCTGATCCCTCCTTCGGCTCCAGGTGCCTCTCCAGATCTCCATGAGAACACCCATCTGCAGCAGGCTGGGCTCTCAGAGCCCCTCGGGCTGCTCAGCAGGGCAGGGATGGCCAAGGACATGGTGTCAACTTTCCCAAAGAAGGGGCAGAAGGGATGAAGAGCAGGGTTTCCATGGAGCCTTCCTTGGTCCAGATTTTGAGCTGGAACGAGGAAAACCAAGGGAAACATGGAGCACATCTTTCTTCTTTATCTTCTTCCTTTCCCCCGTTTGACCCCAAAATGTCCCCTCCTTGCCTGGGGACATCCCACTCTGGATGTCCAATCAATCCATGCTGTGCTCCCCGGGCTGACCCTGTGTTCTGGCTTCCTCTCCCCTCTTTAATTACACCCAGGGTTGGGTGCCAAGAGGAAAAGCTGCTTCAAATTCCATGCTGCAGCCCAGCTCCAAGCGGCTGGGATAATTAGCAGGGTATTAATGAACCAGAAGATTCCCACCGTGGAGGGAGGATGGGTGGGGAGGGAGGGGAAGCACAATTTGGGCCTGGTTGGGAAAGCTGCATTGGAGTCTGTGCCTCCATCCTTCAGTCCAAGGCTCTGAGCCACCATCAGTGCAGGAGAAGATGCTCCCAGACAGATCCACAGAGCACAATCCAAGGGTTTTGCTTGGCTGGAGGCCATGCTGGGAGCAGAACAGCTCCATCTCCCAGCCACAGCCTGTGGACATCCATCTGGCTCTGGGGATGGAGAGGAAGCTGCTTTGGAGCCTCCTTTTCTCCCCAGGTCCTGGGTGATGTTGGGTTTGTGGCACCATCACCCTCTGCCAGGGTTGCTGCTGCTGGCTGGAGGGTGTCACCCCAAACACTTCTCTGTGAATCCCCCAAAAACTGTGGGAACAGCACAATCTCCCTCCAAAATCAATCTGATAACAGCATTGATACGATTTCCCTCAGTTTAATCACCAGCTGAAAATTCCTGGGTAAGGCATCGCCTGGCAGAGCCTGGTGGGAATGTGTTTCCCTAAATCCTGAGGGGCAGCAGGCAGGGGTGCAATTCCAGCAAAACCTCAGAGGCTCCAGCCCGAGCTGCTGCCATCTCGTGTGTCTCTCCAAGGCATGTGGATGTTGTTCCTTTAATTATTAATCCTTGCATTGACGTAATCAAATGTGCCCAAGCTCTTAACGGATGCCTCGATGTAAGAAAAGAAATGAAGAATAAATTTCTTCTCCTCCCTTAAAACTTGCCTCAATCCCATGACCAATTTTATTGCCGTTCTGCTCTAATTTTAAATATAACGAGAAACATTAAGGTTTTCAATTAAAAGATCCCTTCCTTCAGATATTGGAACATAGCCTGAAGTGCAGACCACGTGTGATATTTTTCATTGGGATGGTGTGGGCTAAAGCTGATTCCCAGATCAAACACAGTCAGGCTCAGGCTTGCAGTTGGCCAGGCTGGAGAGGCTGAGCTGTTCCACTCTGGCAAGATCCTCTGCCTTGTTTGTGTTTTTAGCTGAATCCTCGTGTTTCCGAATGGATCTTTGCATTTATTCCTTTCCTTTTGGTCAGCCTGGAAGTCTGTGGTGAGGAGCAAATGAACCTTGTGATGCCACCCTGGAATCGTGGAATTTTTGGCTTTTGGATGTGAAATATTTGGTTTTTTCCCCGTCCTTTAATATGAGATGATCAGTGGCCACACCACAGGAGATCCTCCTTGTGCAGTGAGCTCAAACCTCAGCTTGATGCCACCCTGGAATCTCAGCTTTTTTGGCTTTAGACTGTGAAATATCCACGTCTCCCCTTTTCTTTAGAATGAGCTGATCCACAGCCACATCCCAGGAGATCTTCTTGTGCCACGAGCTTGTTTGAAATTTCATTTGAAATTACAATTTCAGTTCGTTAGACACCATTAACGTGAAGTTGGGTTCACAGAAGGTTTTCTCATGTGTTCTTTTCCACAGACCCTAAATTTTGTCCTCCAACCTCGATCCTGCAGGTGACCCCATGTGGTCCTCCAGGTCTCCTGGAGGGTTTGCAGCTGGGCAGATGTGCAGTGCTGGGCTTCAGTCAGTGTTTGCAGAGTTTGAATGACCGAGGTGCCAGCTGGGCTTGCAGGGCTGCAGCATTTCTCCCTCGGGGCTGTTGGAGTTCATTTCACTCCTGGAGGGATTTTGCACTCCTGACTGAAGTGGCAGCCCTGGCTTCATTGGCCCTGAGGGTGTTCAAGGATCCTTTCCCAGGGAAACAGCAGGTTTGTGCAGATGAGATGGAAAGACAGAGACATCCCAGAACACTTTCAGGAGCTGAACCAGAGATTGGATCACCCCTGGGATGATCCAATCTGCCCTGCCCTCCACCTGCCCTGCCCAGAGCCCCAAAATTCTGCTTCTCCTGCACGAGGCATCTCCTGGTGACAGCTACACCTTCCTTCTCTGGGCTCTGGGGCACAGGCAGGGCTGGGAAGGGCCTGGAGCATCCACAGGGCAGTGGGATGGCAAAACTACACAAACTCACCCATCAGGTGCAGAGCTGGGTGAGATCTTGGCCAAAACCCACAGCAAGCTGCTGCTGCTGAATTCCTTGTCCAGCCCAGGCTGTGAGGCTGCTTGGAAAGCCAGGAATGGCCAAGCTCACAGCAGAGCTGAGATTTCCACCCTTGAGCCAGAGTGTTAACTTTTGTCATCCCTGAGCCAAAGAATGTTAACTTTTTTCACCCCCAACCCCAGGAGTGTTAACTTTTGTCATCCCTGAGCCAAAGAGTATTAACTTTTGTCATCCCTGAGCCAAAGAATGTCAACTTTTGTCATTCCTGACTCCAGGAGTGTTAACTTTTGCCATTTCTGAGCTCAAGAATGTTAACTTTTGCCATCCCTGAGCCAAAGAATGTTAACTTTTGCCATCCCTGAGCCCAAGAATATTAACTTTTGTCACCCCTACCCCCAGGAGGGGTTAACTTTTGTCATTCCTGAGCCAAAGAGTATTAACTTTTGTCATCCCTGAGCCCAGCAATGTTAACTTTTGTCACCCCTAAACCCAGCAGTGTTACCTTTTGCCAACCCTGACCCCAGGATTGTTAACATCTCTCATCCCTGAGCCAAGGAATGTTAACTTTCTCCATTCCCGCAGGTTTTGATGTGTCAGGATGCATCTTGTCTCTCTCCATCAGGATTTTTGGATGCTCAACCACCTCTCTTGCTTTGCTTTTGGGGTTAGAAGAGCCCCTTGCTGCTTCCCTCATTCCCCCAGCCCAGAGCAGAGGGTTTCACAAATCTGAATTCATTCATTCCTGATGCCCAGGGGGGTTTCTGTGATAACCCTTCTGTGCTGCCTGGAACTCAGAGGATGTGCTCTGGGCACACAGTGGCCTCTGCAAGTGCAAAACCGTGTCAGGCCAAGGAAATTGCCGGGTGCAGCCGTAATTAATCACCCAAATTACAGCCCTTTAATAAAGATAAAAAGCAGAGAGAATAAAACAGGCTGCAGACCTGTGGGGAGGGGGTTGGGAATCGGAAGGCAAAGCTTTGAAAGCGTTGTTTGCTTGCACCAAGTGTCCCAGGGGGATTGTTTTGGGGAACTTCAAAAGGAAATTTGGAAACAAACAAAAAACTGGTTGAATATAGGGGAGCTGATAATCACAAATTATTTTTTTTTTCCAGATTTGTGAATTAAACTGCATTCCTGCCAGGTGGATGTGGCTTTTTCCCATCAGTCTCAATGGATTCTGCCTGCCTGGATCCAGCCCTGCCCAGTCCAGGTTGTGCTCCAAGGAGTGACCCTTCAAAAGCTGCAAATCTGGCAAAAAAAACCCCAAAAACAACTCCACCTGTGTTTGCAAGACAAAAATCAGCATCACACAAATCTTAATCAGGTCTGCTTCAAGGGGACATGATAAATAAAAAGCAGTATCCAATAAGTATGTTCCAGATATGAAAAAAGGGATTTTTTTTTTGTTTTTCAGAGTTTGTGGGTGATGTTTTGTGCAAGAAAACAGGGCTGAGCAGGACCCAAGGAGGGACTGTCCATGGACACATGATGGGAATTCCCACTTCTACTGGCAAGCAGCTTGGAAGAAAAACGTGAAGGAGACCTAAATCATCCTGCTTCAGGAGCTAAATCAGCCTCTGACTGACAGTGGGAACAGAAGAGCCCTTCTTGATGGGCTGGGTTGAGTTTTCCAAATGGAAAGGAAGGACTAGGGAGCTGTTTTCTGACAGCTTTAGCAACTGCTGCTCCTCTCTGGCTGCTGCCAGCTGCAGCCTCAGGAAAGCCAAGGTCACAGATCCATCCCTGACCTCCCATCCTGCTCTGCTCTGCACAGGTTGGCCAGCTCAGACTCCATTTCAGACTGCAGGAGAGATCCCAAGGATCTGCTCTCCCAGCAGCTTTCGGGAGAGATCCCAAGGATCTTCTAGCAGCTTTCAGGACAAGTGGTTGAATAAACCCAAAATAAAATCTGAGGGGAAGAGACAAATTGAGTTCTGGGCAGAGACAACATCACTGTCCAGCCCAGCATCAACCACGGGGCTTCCATCCCTGAAATCACACATTCCATGGGGTTAGATCCCTCTGGGATCATCGAGTCCAGCCACCCCCAGCACTGCCAAGGCCACCACTGCCCCTTGTCCCCAAGTGCCACATCCCCAGGGCTGTTAAACCCTGCAGGGATGGTGACTCCAGCCTGGGTAGCTGTGCCAGGCTGGACAGCCTTTCCCACAAGGAAAGTTTTCCTGCCAAACTGGTGGGGGATGAGGGAAAGAGCTGGGAGTGCTGGGTGAAGATTTTAAGGCCAAAAATCCATAGCCAGCAAGTCCTGTTGACTCTGCTGCTCACTGCTTTTTCTTGCCTTCAGCTGACTCAGAGACAGCTGGAAAATTCCAAATTGCCTCAAATCAGGAAAACGTTCAGCTGGAACCCCCCAAGGTTTTGTCCCTGCAATCTGCTCTGCTCCTGAGCTGACCTCTCTGCCCCACAGCTGGAATTTGGGTTTGCAGGGCTCCTCCATCCCTGCAATTCCCAGCCTGGGCAATGTCCTTCATCCCTCAGAGCCAGGGAAGCCAAGGAGAGCCTCAGCAAAGAGCCCACCCTGCCCTAGTCCCTATTCCTGATGCATTTTCCAGGCTGTTGGGGTCACTTTTTGCTCTTTCAGGAGGACACAGAGCCCACATTTAGGATGGAGTCAGCCGAGACTTCATTATCACACCAGCAGCCACATACCCCTGTGTGGTTTTCCCATGTGCTCTGTCACTAGTTCTCTGTCCAGTGTGGCCAAACCAGTCCATGTCCAGCTCCAGGATCCCTGTCCTGGGGCCACCAGCCCTGTTGGGTGGCCCTGGCAGTGCAGGACAGACCCAGCATGGAGCTGGACACTGGGAACCCCCAGCTTGATGGAGCTGAGCCCCTGAGCCCTGGCACTGCCCTCTCCATCCAAGACAAATCCTGTATGAAATGGACTGGGGAAGTGCTTTCCATGTTTTCCATCCCCATTCTTTGCAGCCCACCAAGAGCCGAGGAAGGGGTTGGTTCTGAGCTCAGGGGTTTGCACATGGCAGCAGCCCCTGCCCAGGAATGGGATCCTCACCTGGGAATGGGATCCTTGCCCAGCTCAGGGACCTGGCCCTACAGCCCATCCTGGCTGGGGGAGAGTGTTCCCAGAGAGAAGGAGAGAGTTTGGCTCCCAGCCCATGAGAGAAGGAAAACAGCCATCCATGTGCACTGGAAACAGCCCAGAAACCCCAAATCCTGAGCTGATCCCCAGCATGGGCAGCAGGAAAGGGATTGGGGTTGTGCTCTGTGCTCAGGTGAGAGCTCACCTGCAGAGCTGCCCCAGCCCTGGGCTCAGCACAGCAAGGAGCTGCTGGAGGAGTGCAGAGGAGCTCCAGGATGAGCAGAGGGATGGAGCAGCTCTGCTGGGAGGGAAGGCTGGGAGAGCTGGGATTGTTCAGCTGGAGAGGAGAAGCTTTGAGGTGACCTCAGTGTGGCCTTGCAGGGCCTGAAGGAACTGATAGGAAAGATGGAGAGGGAATATTTCCAAGGGTCTGGAGTGACAGGACAAGGGGAATGGCTTCCCACTACCAGAGGGCAGGGAGAGATGGGATATTGGGAAGGAATTGTTCCCTGTGAGGGTGGGCAGGCCCTGGCACAGGGTGCCCAGAGAAGCTGTGGCTGCCCCTGGATCCCTGGCAGTGTCCAAGGCCAGGCTGGAGCAGCCTGGGACAGTGGAAGGTGTCCCTGCCATGGCAGGGGTGGCTGATCTTTAAGATCCCTCCCAGCCCAGGCCATTCCAGCATTCTTTAATTCCATACCATCCTGACAAACAGGGTTTTCAATCCCATTCCAGCCCCTCCGTGCTTCCCTCCGCTGTGAGTTTGGGTAGATTTTGGATCGCTGAGGCCACGGCAGAGGCTGCTGTGCCCTCGGGCTCCTTCCTGCCCCACAAACCCTCCCGTGGCACTTGCAGAGCCTCAAGCCGAGAGTGGGTTGGAGCATCTCCTGCTCCGCTGGGCGCCAGCAGCCCCGAGGGCTCTGCTCAGTCAGGAACGCGCTCTTTGAAGTGCAGCTCTTTCATTTAGTGCTGCCCAATTGTGCCACCGATGGACACACTGCTCCCCTCCGTGCGCGGCTGCCTCGGGAGCGGGCAGGAGAAGGGAAGGGTCCGGCCTGGGCTGGGATGTTTCCTTCCCACTCGGAGCCCAGGCGACACTTCAATAAAAGCAGCTGCGAGCAGCCCTGCCGGCGAGGGCAGAGTGTGTTTGCAGGGGGATGGGTGGCTGTCCCCTTGTCCCCTCCGGCCCCTCTGTCCCCTCTGTCCCCTCTGTCCCCTCCGGCCGCGCTCCCCGGCAGAAGCTGCGGGGTTGGGATGTTCTCCCCCCGCCGGGATGCGCCGGAGCAGCGCTGGCTCCTTCCCTTGGCTCTCGGTCTCCATGGCGATGGCTCTGCGACATCCTCCGAGCGCAGCAGCATCGCCCGGGGCAGTCCGGCTGGACTGGGCTGAGCCGGGATAGCTGGAACGGGGATGAGCCGGGATAACAGGAATGGGGCTGAGCTGGGATGGATGGAACGGGAATGAGCTGGGATAGCTGGAACGGGGCTGAGCTGGGATGGACAGAACGGGAATGAGCTGCCAGCGATCCCACAGGGAAAGGCTGGGAAGGTGCACAAAGCCCAGCGCTCCAGGTGCTCTGCAGAGCCCGGTGGAGTCACCTCCAGCATCACCCCTGCTCCCCACCCCACGGCACGGGGCTGAGCCCAGCTGAGCGGGAATTCTGTCCCCCTGGCCCCTGCAGGGCAGTGCCTGGCACTCCCTGGGGACAGCTCCCCAGGAATCCCAGCTGCAACTGGAGTTTGCTCTTCCACGTGCAAAGGAACCTTCAAATCAAAGGCAAAACCCCAGAGCCCAGCTGGGACCCCGAGGAGTACCCAGAGCTCGGGCTGTGCCCCAAATCCCTCGGGGTGTTTGTGCTGCTCCTTCCCCACAGCTCTGCCTGGGGCTGCACTGGCTTCCCCTGCCAGTCATTAACAACAAAATAATAAAATAATAAAATAATAAAAATTATTATATATAAATATATATATATTTATATCTATAAATATGTATACATAATAAAAATAAAATTAAAAAAATTAAACAATGTGCTAAACCCCCAAATTTGGGAGGAAGAGCTTATGAAGGGGTCTTGGAAGGGAGAGGAGAAAGAAGAGGTGGGTTGGGTTTGTTTGAAGCAGACATTGGTGAGCACCATGGCTGTCCCAGGCCCCATCCACCCCCAGGCTGCTCCTTGCCTTTATCCTTCCCTAAATCATCTCCCCTCAATCACCAGAGGGAATTGTTGGAAAGAATTTTAGATTAAAATTAAAGAGTAAAAGCTTCTCCCTCCTAAAACCTCCTTTTGGGTTAATCCTGTACTTACCCTAAATGGGAATGAATCAAATAATTGAAGGACAAGGATATGAGAACAACCAATATGGTCATGGGGAGCTTCCCATTAGCGTGTGTGGGATTACATCCATTCAATTCCATCCTGGAGAATGTGGATTAACCCTTCCTGTGCCCTTCATCCCACCCTGGGAATCCTCTCTGCTGCTGTCCCTAGCTGGCTGTGCCCTGTGCTGGAGGAGAGCAGCCAATGGAGCATCCCTGTGGGGTGAGGAGGGAATGGCACAGCCCTGCCAGCTCCTGATGGGAGCAGCTGAGGTGACAGGGTGGCAATCACCTCGATCTGGAGAGGACAGGGAGGTGACAGTGTCTCAGGGCCACCCTTGGCTGCTGGTTGGTCACCCTGTGGCCAGACAGGATCTCCTTGGGGATGGAGGGGGCAGGAGAGGCTGTTCTGTGGGAAAAATGCCTTTGGACACACCTGGAGTTGTGCTAAAAGCCTTTGGACACACCTGGAGTTGTGCTAAAAGCCTTTGGACACACCTGGAGTTGTGGGAAAAGCCTTTGGACACACCTGGGCTCGTGGTTTGGGGAGCTGCTGGTCAGAGGAGACTCTCCAAGCAGGATCCACCTGTGGAGCTCCCTGGGAACTCCTGCTGGAGCTGCTGGAGGAGTGCAGAGGAGCTCCAGGATGAGCAGAGGGATGGAGCAGCTCTGCTGGGAGGGAAGGCTGGGAGAGCTGGGATTGTTCAGCTGGAGAGGAGAAGCTTTGGGGTGATGGAATTGTGGCCTTCAGGAGCTGAGGGAGCTGCAGGAAACTGGAGAGAGACTCCCTGTGAGCCAGGAGGGTCAGAGAAACTGATTTTTTCCCCATGAAATTCCTCCAGGCTGCTCCTGGACTTCCAGAGGGATCATCCTCAGCTGGGAGTGCAACCCTGGAAGATGTGGAAGGAGTGCCAGGGCAGAAGGGATGCTGGCAGGGCTCAGGCCAGCAGGAGCTGGGACAGCCCTGGGATGGCTTTGTCCCCAAGGGCAGCCCTGGGATGGCTTTGTCCCCAAGGGCAGCTCCAGCTGCTCCTCCCAGCCCCTTCCCAAAGCTCTCCCCAGAGCCACATCCCCAGAGCTGGCATTCAGGAGCTTGGGATGTGCTCCAGCAGGACTGCAGGCCCGTGCTGGAGCATCCCCAGGGCAGGAAAACATCTTTCCATGCAGGAAATCCCCCAGCTGGGAGAGTGCTCAGCGCTAATCCCCTGGCCTGCTCCAGGAGCAGAGAAGGGAATTGCCACTCTGCTCCCCTCTCCAAAGGATTATCCAAGGAGATGGGACAGGACAACCCTCAGCAACACCTTCCCCCAGCAGGATTTTCCCCCCTGTGGTTGATCAGTGAGTGACAAAAAAATCTCAGGGTTTTGCACAAATAATAGGAAGCAGGAGCAGATTCCAGCTCCACCATTCCTTTGGAATTCCTGGCAGTTCCAGAGGCAGCCTGGGTTTGCACTGAGCACGACTGTGGCTGCTAAAAACACAAACCTGCTCCTGCAGGGTTTATTTGGAATCCTCAAGTTGAAGGGAAAAGAGACAACACCTGCAACCTGCACTGTTCCATCCCAGCAGCACCATCCCATCTGGCACCAACCTGCCAGGAAAACACATTTTCATCCTTAGAAAACACATTTCCCAGGTGGGACTGAGAGTGGAAATTCCTGGGCAGCTGTCCTGGTCCAGTTTCCAGCTGTTCTCACTCCCAGGCATGGTCACCCCTCTGCTCTGTCCTCACCTCTCTGGGAGTCACAGCAGGAAAGGTGGAGATTTCCAGTTTCTCCAGAAATGAAGTGGTGGCAGCATCACACGTGAGCTTGGCTGTTAAAGACAATAAATAAATAAATAAATAAATAAATAAATAAATTAATTAATAAAAGAAAACTTTGGAAGAAATGAAAAGGAAGAAAATCTGAAAGCTGGGGCTGTTGCTGTGAGAGGCACCCTGAGAAATGAGCAGGCACCAAGTGAAAATGGATTGAGGGCAATGAGGAGAGGCCCAGTCATGGAATCATGGAATGTCCTCAGCTGGAAGGACTCACAGGATCATCCAGCCCAGCTCCTGTCCTGCACAGACACCCCAAATCCCACCCTGTGCATCCCTGGCAGTGCTGTCCAAACACTCCTGGAGCTCTGGCAGCCTCAGGCTGTGCCCATTGCCTGGGGAGCCTGGGCAGTGCCAGCACCCTCTTTACCAAAATCCACCCTAAACCTCCCTGGCACAGCTCCAGCCACTCCCTCTGTCCCAGAGAGCAGAGATCAGCACTGAGATGGAGCTCAGAGCTCACAGCAGCTCCTCCACAGCACATCCCAGCAGCTCTCCCTGGATGTGTTGCCTGGTTTTGGAGCTGGAATGTTTCTCCCAAAAAAATTCCTCCTTTTGCTGGGGGAGGGTGGGTGAGAGATGCAGCAAAGGCACAGGGTGGGGAAGGACCTGCAGGGCTCTGAGTGACCCAGGACAGCACAGCCTGGGGGAAGGAGCCAGGCTGGGACATGGCAGTGAGGAGCTGGGAATGTCACCTGCCAGGGGCTGCAGGAATGTCCTGCTGGGGGACAGAGCTGTGGTCACACCTGAGCCTCACCAGCCTGGGGATCAATCCCTGCCTGTTCCAGGGAGTGAGCAAACCCCAAATCAATGGGATCAATCCCTGCCTGTCCCAGGAGAATGCAAATCCCAATCCAATGGGATCAATCCCTGCCTCTCCCAGGAGAATGCAAACCCCAATCCAATGGGATCAATCCCTGCCTGTCAGGGCAGTACAAACCCCAATCCAATGGGATCAATCCCTGCCTGTCCCAGGGCAGTACAAACCCCAAATCAATGGGATCAATCCCTGCCTGTCCCAGGGCAGTACAAACCCCAAATCAATGGGATCAATCCCTGCCTGTCCCAGGGCAGTACAAGCCCCAATCCCAGCAGAGCCCCTGGATGTTCACAGTCCCTTCCCAGCACATCATGCAGTGCCCTCTGCTGCACACTCCGGCCAGGGAGGGCTTTTCACCTTCCAATCTCCCACTTCCATCATCATCTCCAAGCCAATTCAACCCTCACTTCAGTTAAATTGAAAAAAAACCCAGACTAATCCAAAGGATTTTTCTTTTTTTTTTTTTTTGCACGACCTCATTCCATTTCAGGCGGGATCTTTTCCAAAATGATGGAAGCCATTTATCATTAAAAGAGGATCTGTGTCATATTATTGTTCCTCTGACTGATGGCATTACAGCCGCTGATGGAGCATCAGATGTGACATCACAGGTTTCCATTCTTTAAAGGGACAAAGTCAAGTTAAATTCCCCAGTCCTGCCTGCTCGTTCAGAGGGATGAGACAGGGAACAAATCCACTTCATTACAGCTGCTCCTGACTCCTGTCAGAGCGCTGGGATTTGTTCAAATCCACATCATTTCCTTTCCCATTCTCTCAGGACTGGAGAGAGGGAGACACGGTGTCAAAATCCAGATCAGAATGATGGAGCTCTGCCAGAGACACCCAGGGTTTGTCAGCAGGGGCTGTCCATCCCTCCAGGAGCTGAGGAGCTGGGAGGAATTGGGAGGAATTGAGTCCTGCTGCTCCCCAGGCTCTCCCCCAGCACCCCCAAACCTCCTCAGCACCCACCTGGCTGAAAAACCCATCCTGGAAAAGCCTAAGGGGAGCAGGGAAAAACCCACAGTGTTTTTTACCAGAACCATTCCCTGATTTCTGGGATCCCAGCATGAGCTCCAGGGATGCTGGGCCTGGCAGAGGAAGTGCAAGGAGCCAAAGGGAACAGGAATATTTGCTGGGATGGAGGTGGAGAAGAGGAGGAGGAACCAGCCTGCTCAGAGACTGCAGCCCTGAAATAATGAACACCTCAGAGAGAGGAGAGCAGAGCCTGGAGATGCCAGGAGAGGTGGAAAATAAAATGTGCCATGGAGGGGACAGGGAAGAGCAATAAAAGTGCAAGTACAGACTGCTTGCACCTAAACCACTTTAAAAAGTGGTTTGGGAAGCTTAAATTCCCTTTTATGCAGGACTTTCATTTCCCTGGGCTGCCAGGGAGGTCTGAGCTAAAGGAAACCTGATTTAAGGTATTTAAATACCTCCAACACAGCTCTGGCTCTGAGGATGGAAGGTTTTCACCCTGAAGTCCCTCAGCATCTTCCAAAGCCTCTGGCCAGACTCCTGCAGATCCATCCTGCTCTGTCCCAGGAAGCTGAGCCATCACAGAAATGGGATTGGAGGCAGACTGGAAGCTTTGCCCAAAATCCCATTTCTGCGAGTGAACCTGGCTGGGTTTGGGCAGGAGGTGTCTGGAGCAGGAGGCACTGAGCACAGCCCAGCACGGGCTGGGCAGGAGCTGCTCCTGGAGCTGGGCAGGAGGGCAGGAGCAGCCAGTGGGACCCAAAAGGACTCACAGGGAGGAGGCTGCAGCCTCAGGATGGTAAAACATGGGGAAGTTTCACAGTTCAGACAGACACAACATACAGACACACAACGCTCTCAGTCAAAGGAAAGAAAAACTTTATTTTATCACTACAAAGCCTCTTTTATACTATTAGCATTCACACCTCGTGTTCATTGGCTTCTAACTTCCTACATTACAAAATCATTGGCTATCCACAGTTAGCACACCTTCTTGCAGAAACAGCCTCCCCCAGGCAGGTGTACATTGTGTTTTCTGTTGTTTATGCTTCTTGCTCCTGTTGTTACTAAGATTCTCTTGGGTACAAGGAAATTGTACCATTTTGGTGTCTGTGAGCAGAGGCAGGGCAGCTGGCAGTGCCCAGAAAAGGAGAATAGAGGATGGCAGGAGGTCCTGCCCTGCCCTGCCTGCCCTGCCCTGCCCTGCCCTGCCCTGTGGATAACGATGGACAATGGGATGCTGCCAAATCAGGGCTGCTCAGCACAGCAGTGACAGCAGGGAAGGGCTTTGGGGAGCACAGCAGGGGACAGGGCTGGGAAAACCCCCTGGATCCCCAGGATGAGTGGCCAGGGAGAGATCCAGGCACAGACTTTGCTCAGCTACTTTTATCCCTCAGCAATGAGAAGAGGCTCACGAAAATGCTACCTAATTCCCAGCAAGGAGGAACAGCTTAACCCCTCCAGTGATGGATTTTTTTACTTTTTTTTCATTCCATTCCTGGAGCCAGGGGAGCTTTTCCTGATCCATTTGATCTCCTCTTCTCACCCAGCCCAGGATATGGCAGCACAGCCTCTGCATTCCACTCGTTTCCATGGCCATTCATCCTGGGATTTTCTCCTCCAAGGGCTCCTCTGGCTCATCCCGAGCCCAGGGTGCCCATGGGATGCTCTGTCCAGTGATGTTCAGAAGGGACAATCCCCCATCACTCTCCTCTTCCAAAGCCACCCCAGCCTGCAGCTCCACACCAAATTCCTGTCAGGAAGCTCCCAGCTCCCTCAGCCATGTTCCCAATCCTCCCCTCTCCCATGGGACACCCTGGGTGGGTGATTCAACCCCTCCAGAAATCCCTGCAGACCCTCCATGAGAATGGGAAAACTCTGAGTTTTCCCCTTCTTATTAAGCTGGGCTCAAAACCACTTTCCCAGCAGCAAAAGAGCCTTGCTGCCTCCTTCTTTGTGCCTTTGGGACACCAAAGGGAAGGGAAAAATGAGAATATTCCTCCTCCTGCCATTTCCCTGACTGGACACTGAACAAATCCCCTCAGCTCTGGAAGGTTTTGTGTTCACTCTTGTGCAGGGGTAGCTTTGTCAGGGAATTCCTGCTGTTCCTGGGGGAAGGTCTGGCTGTGCCAGAACCCCCATGGACACAAATCCCACCCTCCTGTGCCCCTGTGCTGGCAGAGCCAGCAGCTCCAGGGCTGGGATGGATAAAGCTCCATCCTGAGCTCACACCAGCAGCCCAAAATTTAATATTTTCGTGCCTCCAGGTGAGGATAGAAAAATTTCCAATCCAGAATTTCCAGCAGAGCGGGGAGGATGTGGCTGCAGTCCCGAGCTGGTGCTCTGGGGATGGAGTTGGTGACTCAGCCACCCCTCCTGGTGTGGAACTAGACAGCTCTCACCCCCTCCTGGCTCACTGCCACCTGCCAGGGATTGGTTTTGCTCCCAAAAAAAAGTCCAGCTCTTATTAGAAATGTGAGGGAAGTAGCCAGGCTCATGCAGGTAGCACCAGGATGATTTATTTTATTACCCCTACAATTATTATTAGAGTTCAGAAGCTCCTGGGGCATAGCAGGACTGTTGGAATAAAACATGGGAGAGAATGGCAGAGAAGGAATAAAACAGAAGTAATGTGTGCAAATACAGAGTGCACAAGGAAATATTGGGATCCAGAGTTGTAAAAATGGGAGTTTTCCCTAAGAAACCAAGGAGCAGCTGTTGGAATGGAGGAGTTTAAAGCAGTCAGCCCAAAGCAATTCCTGATTTTGGGGGGAATGCCAAGACTGGGGGATCACAGGGAGGAGGAGGGATGAGAACATCTCCCTGTCTGCCCTCCTGCTTGCTGGGCTCCTGCTCACTGCAGGGACCTTGGGGATCCTCCCACCCATCCAGGTCTGCCTGATTCTCCATCTGGGATTTCTGTCCCATGGAGTCCCCTGGAGCAGCAGCTCAGCCAGGTCACTGAACTCATTAAACTCACTAGACTCATCAAACTCATCAAACTCTTCCCTGTGGCCTGAGCAGATGCAGGGGTGACACCCTCAGAGAGCAAAGGCCACCACAGGTCACTTTGTCCAGCTTTTCACCCCTCCTGGCCACAGCAGAGCTCTGACCTGCTCAGTGCCAGGGAGCAGGAAAGGAGAAGGGATGGAAAACCAAAGGGCTGAGACATCCTTCCTGCAGCAGAAGCTGGGGTGGAGCCAGACCTGGGGCTGGAGAGCAAGGGGCTGGAAAGGTCAGGAAATGAAGGATTGGCCAAAAGCTCTGGGAATCCATGAGGAGAAAGGCTCAGTTTTCCCTTCCCAGTGGAGGTTCCTCTGCAGAATTGCTGCCATTCCCAGGAATCTCAGCCCTGGTGATGGTGTGGCACTTGGGATGGTGGGATGAGAGCTCCTCCTGGATTTGAAGGATCACACAGAGCCATTGGTTCAAGCAAAGACACAGCAAAAGGAGAACTTCCCAAAGCTGCTGGTATTTGCCAAACTGCAGTGGGAGGGGTGAAGAGCCTGAGCTCCTTCCTGCAGAATCAAGGCTGTTTCTCAGCCCTCCTCCTGCAGCTGTGGGGTTTTGCTGCCTTTCCCTGTGCCTTTAGCTGGAGTTCCACCCTGCAGTTAGCACAAACCCCTGACAGGGAGATGAGTGTTAGCACTGAAGGCTTTGCATTTTTAATGGAGGAGCTGGAGGGAAGCTCAGGCCGAGCACAAATAAATGGTTTATTTGTGCAGAACCTGCTCTGAACTGGGGGATGACACTGCCACCCCAAACCCACAGAGCCCCCGAGCAAACCCTGCCTGGCTGAGCTCCTGGGCTGCCAAACCTTCCCCAAGCAAAGGGAAAACCTTCACCAGCCTTCCGTTCCCGAGAAAAGGAGGGACTGGTGAATTATTGACACAGCCACTTAACTCCACTTAACCCCAATGGTTCATATTTCCAGCAGGGCTCAGGGCCATGGAGAGCCCAGCAGAGCTGGGATCCTTCCCTGGTGCCCCAAAACCTGGGATACACACCTCACAGGGGACTTCGATAGAGTGGTAAAATAGCTAATATATTAAAATATATTATATTAAAATATATTCTATTAAAATATATTAAAATATATTATATTAAAAGATATTATATTAAAATATATTAAAATATATTATATTAAAATATATATAAAATTTATAAACTATATATTAAAATACTTATAGTTAACTTACAATAACTGAACCACCTGCTTAATTAAATAACATCTGAAAAGCAAGCATAACAAAGATCAGTGACATTTCTGTCAGCAAGCATTACCTGCTAGAACCACAAAAAAGAGAAATACATGACTCTCCAAAAGCACTGCATGTGCTCTAAAAAAAGTGAATCAATGGAGAGGCCCTGCAAAAAAGTTCCTGAAACATGCAAACTAGTTGGAAAAAATGTTTGAATATGCATAATTGTCTACAAATATGCATCTAGATAATGCAATAATAGAACTATATAGAGCTTGTACCCTATATTCACAGTGTGCTTTTAGCTAAAAGCCAAGTGCCCAGCACTGTTACTTTTGCTTTATTGTCTTTGTCCCCTGTTGTCCTTTACTTAACTTTTTAAATTCTAACAAAAAAGTAAAACTTCATTTTGTCCACAACAGCAAAGCTTTTTGTGGATCTATTCCTTGGGTGGAGCACAGTGGTGATGTCTTAAAAGCTGGTAAAAATGAGAGGCAGACCCAGCAGTATAGGGAAAAGGGAATTATCTTGGTTTAATAGGATCCTTTGGTGCTCAACTCGTCAGAGGTGGAAACACTCTGAGCAGCACCCTGTGTACAATGTGTGTACAATTTATGGAGCTCACCAATTAGCATATCTACCTAAAATCCCTCAATAAGAAACTTAACAAATGAAGCAATTATCCTCCTATTCTAATTATCCCCCCAAGTGAGACTACAGCCTAGTTTACAAAAACACTTTCCACAGAGGAGGCTCTGTCCAAGGTTGGAGCCTCTAGTTCTGAGATAGTTCTGAATGTTTCATCTTCCCCCCCAGAGAACCCCAAACTGAGCTAAATATCAGAGTACAGGAGTTATAAACATGTAGGGCTAAGGTACAAGGAGTGTTTGTGAAGGCTACAAGGTAAGGCTATAAAATGTATAAAAAGGGTATAAAATGAAAAGACAAAAAACCATCAGGCATCACTGGGACAGGAAAACTCCTGGAAATTCAGATCTTTAATAGTGACAGGATTAACCATTTTCAATTTAACATTTCCAAGTGGCTGAGGGCTCTCAGTTCCCTTTGTTTTCCCTCTCCCTTCCCATCCTACAGCCCAAGGATCCCCTTTAAAGGAGATCCACCCCTGGCTGGCCTGGCAGCCTGCAGGGCTCCTGGAGCTGCTCTCCCTCTGGAACATGGAAAAGAACTCCAAGTGACACCATTCCTGTCACCTCCCACCCTCCACGACGCTCCCTGACCCTCAGTGCAATTTTTGCCATCAGGTTTTTGGTTTGGTTTCCTGGGTTTATTTTCTTTTTTCTCCTAGCAAACACCGAGCTGGTCCTGCTGGATGTCATCCATGCATTTCTGGCTCTTCCCCTCTCCTCTCTCATCCATTTTCCTCATTTTTCCACCACCTTTCCTTCCCCCTCCCTGCATCCCCAGGCTTTTCTCTCATGCATCATTCATCCCAGCTCGCTGTCTCCTTTCAGGGCAGATTTCTGGGAGCTGCAGATCTCTGGGAATTCCTCTTCTCCTCCCTCCTTGCCCTGGTTTGCACTCACACACGCTTTTCCTGGAGTTTTTCTGGGAGTTTTTCTCGTCCGTGGAAGAGCAGGAGGGAGGAGAGCAACCTCCACACACCTTGCACTGAACCTGGGGAGATTTCCTTGGAATTTTAATGGCAATTTTTACCAAATATTGGGAGACTTCCATGGAATTTTAATGGCACTTTTCACCAAATCTTGGGAGACTTCCATGGAATTTTAATGGCAATTTGCACCAAATATTGGGAGAGCTCCATGGAATTTTAATGGCACTTTTTGCCAAACCTTGGGAGACTTCCAGAAGCAGGAGTTGGAAGAGCTTTAAGGTCCCTTCCAACCCCAAATCCTCAGTGCCTCTACATTCCCCAGCTGACAGCTCAACACACCAGAAAACTCCCCCAAATCTCCTTTCTTTGGAATAAAATTACAGCCCTGGGAAGCATGGACTGAAAGGCAAACACAAACATGAGGAAAAGCTTGGGAAGGGCTTTGAAGCTCCCAGATTTCCATCTGTGCCAGAGGCTGGAATGTCCCAGCTCTGTCCCTGACGCTGCTGAAAGGGTTAAAGCTGCTGAGGAATTCCCAGGGTTTTCCAGAGAGCTCCAGATGGGATTTTTGGGCTCTGGCTGGGAGGAAAAAGGAGGCAGAGCCATCTCCACCTCCTTCCTCCCATCAGGAGACTGCTGGGTGTAATTCCCTGGGCTGTGGGATGAACACACAGGCAGAGTTTCTCCTCTGCACTTCTCAATTTTAGAGGAAGGATGTAGAAAACTCTTGCTGAGAAGACAGAGCAGCTTTTGGGATGGTTTTGGCCTGAACTGGATGGAGTCATCCCACAGCAGCTCCTCAGAGAGTTTTCCAAGCACATCCATAGCTCTCGTGCCTTGGAGAGTGAATAAATAAAAATAAATATGACTATATAACTATAGATTAAGCAGGAACACACTGCAGCCACCTGGTTTCCCACCTTCCTTTGGGCTGTTGGGTGTTTGGCTGTTGCTCCCCCAGAGCAGGGGAGGTGGAAAGGCTGGAGGAGGGAAAGCCATGGGTGGGATCTGGGCAGGGGCAGCTCCATCCCAACCCCTGGAGACCTCCTGGGAGCAGTGGGATTTCTCCAGGGTGGGGTGAGGCACAGGGGAGATGGCCTGAGAGGCAACTCAGAGATATCCAACAACAAATCCCAAGGATCAGGAAGGTTTGGGCTCATCCTGTCACCAGAACTGAGGGAAAAACAAAAACCTTCCAACAACATTTTTAATGTCAGAGAGTCAAGGCATTACTTGATTATCTGGCCAGGATGTTGTTCTGGCCAGGATGTACCACAGAAATCATCTCATCCACACACAGCCTGGCTGTGCAGAGAGAATCATTCCATGATACATGATTTTACTAGATTCTTCAGATATTTCATACAGTAAAATACATAGAAATGCATTGGGTCAGTGTTCATTGGGCCAGAGCTGAGCAAACCCCCAGTATTCAGTTTCCCATTGGATCTGAATCTCCTCACCTCTGATGTTAATTAGATTTTTCATTCTTCAATTTTCCCATCAGTCCTTTCCTGGCCAGATGTCTTCAGCCCTGCTGGAGGTGCTCTGGGGTAGCTGTTTGTAGATAGCCACTGCTGGCTGCTGATGTTCTGCTGAGAGCTCTTTAGTTTTGGGTTCCTCCAGTCTGTTGATATGTTGAGTTCATCAGACCTCACCTGGTAGAACAATGGCCTGGAGAGAAACCTAAAATTCCTTTTCCCAGGGTAAAGACAAACACAACCCTTAGTCTAAAGTTATACAAAAATTTTAAACAGCTGTATTTTCCAACAATCCCATGGCAGGGCTGGTGGGTTCCACCCAAGGAATCCCACTGGAGGAGCAGAGCCCATCCAGCTGTGCCAAACACATCCCAGGGGGAAAAACCACAAGGAAAGACACCAGGATTGACCCAGGTCTGATCCCACCTGGAGCTCCCAGCCTGGAGGACAGGATGGAATGTTCCCCGAGAAAGGGATCAACTCCAATCCCTTACTCAGCGTTTGCAAAGCCAAACTCACTCCGGAGAGGATTTCAGATTAAGCTCTTTAAGCAACAAAGGAAGATCTCTCTTTTAAAGATCTGCTTAATCCCCTAATCCTGAGGGAAGAGATCTCCTCCCCCTGGGGAAAAAGGAGAAGGAGGTTTTTTGCTGAGGGAGACATAATGACTTCATCCCCACATAATCAGATATTTTCTGATTAACCACAGAAGGCCTTGGGGAAAGCTGGATTTTGGATAACAACTTAAAGCTCTTTAAGAACAAAACAGATACCCCCAAAAAGCACCCAAAAACCACGGGAAGAGCCAGTGGGAGAGGGGAAAAAAGGGTTTTGTTGTGGTGGCAAAGAGGTGCAAAGAGCAGAGCAGGTTTGCCTTGGCTGCAGGAATTACTCAGTGATTCCCACCGTGGGGCAGAGAGCAAAACCTCCCCAGTCCGTGGTTCTGCTGTGGGAACCACCAGTTGGACTTTTGGGATGGCCCAGGGTGAAGCTCAGCTCTTCCATGGAACAACCCTCAGATATTTTGGGGTGGCAGACACTGCAGAGACCTCCAGCCCCAGCTCCTGACCCATGGTCACACTGGGGTCACCCCAGGTCACTCAGCTCCTGACCCATGGTCACAGTGGGGTCACCCCAGGTCACTCAGCTCCTGACCCATGGTCACAGTGGGGTCACCCCAGGTCACTCAGGGCTTTCTCCAGCCCAGCAGACCCTGCAGGGATTGGGGCAGTTGTGAGGCAAACCTTCCCTCCAGCCTCCCACCTTCCCCAGGGAATTCTGTGCAGGAATTTGGGATCTCCAGAGCCTCCAGGCACAGGGAAAACAGGGAAAGCAGGGAAAGCAGAGAACAGGGAGAACAAACCCCCCCAGCACAGCCCGGGGAGAGCTCACTGATGGCAACAAAGCACTTGGAAGGCTTTAGATGGGAGATAAGAAACATCAAAAGCTCACCTTCCTCTATCAAAGCAGGAGTGAAGCCTGGAAACAGCCTAGGAAATATTGGATGCTATGAATGTAAAAGAATATCGAATCTCTGGACAACATGAACACTCATTTTCTGTCTCACACTGATTTTTCCATGAATCTTTCTGAGTTTATCCATCACTGCTTGTCTTTAAAGTGATTTCAGCACAAATACACAAAAGAAGAGCTGGAAACCTGTTGTACCCGTGGAGCAAAAGCCAACATTCCCACAGAACTGCTCCTCCCTGGGTTAAAATTTGGGATCTCAGTCTCCAAAGTTGTTAAGACAGAGAGAAAACCACTTTGTGCCACTGCAGAGACCCAGAGGGAGCTGGGAACAGCTCTGAGTGCAGGAATTCCTGAGGTGTTTCAGGAACATTTTGGGACATCCCAAACTCGAGAGAGGAGCTGCAGATGTTTCCTTTGCAGCATCACAACCACAGAATCAGTCACAGAACATCCTGAGCTGGAAAAACCCACAGGGATCATCAGTCCAACCCCTGTCCCTGCACAGACACCCCAAATCCCACCCTGTGCATCCCTGGCAGTGCTGTCCAAACACTCCTGCATCTCTGGCAGCCTCAGGCTGTGCCCATTGCCTGGGAAACACAATTCTGTCCTAAATTCCAACCCTCAGTGCTGCCAACATGCTGTGCAGGTGGCTGAGCAGGGGAAGAGCAGCCCTTGGCTCACAGGCAGCTGAATGGGGATCAAGCAGAAAGGGAAACGAGGGGTTGAGGTTTTACCCACCCAGCCTGAACCTGGGAAAGAAGGAAATAAAACAAAAGTGCAAGTGGAAACTCCAGGCTCAAAAAAATAAATCTCCACTGCTCTGGCTTTCAGCCACGGAATGGTTGGAGCTGTGATGGATGTAGGAAGAGGGGCAGAGGGGCTGAAGAGAGGAGAGAAGCCTCCAACTCCCTGAAAGCCACCAGTGCCCATCCCGTAGGGGGAGAGGATCTGAAGTCACAAGGTCCCCCTGAGCCTCCTTTGCTCCAGGCTGAGCTCCTTTCCAGCTCCCTCAGCTGCTCCTGGGGCTCCAGACCCTTCCCAGCTCTGTTCCCTTCCCTGGACACACTCCAGCCCCTCAGGGACATTCAGGAATTATCAATCCCCACGGATGCACCAACAGCAAAGGATGCACCAAACCCAATTCAGTGCAGAATTTCCCAGCCACATCCCATTTCCTCCATTCTGTGGGACCAACCTGTCACAGGAGCCTCAGTGCTGCCCTGCCCAGCCCAGGCAGGAACCACCAGGATGAGGATCAGGGGATGAGGAGAATCTGGCAGGAGGCTGCAGCTTTCCCGGGAAAGGCTGATTATTGCTGGCTTTGATGCTCTCCCCGTTTCCCCACTAACACGGAGATGATTTAACAGCGAGCTGAGCCCAGCCCTTGGCACAGAGAGGGAGTTTAGCAGTGCTTGAGCTCCCAGCTGGTGCCCCAGAGGTGAGGATTATGTTGTTATCAGCATCCCGAAAAATCCCAGTGATGGGAACAGCAGACATGCAGGGGATGGAGGATTTCTCCCATCAGGATTTCACCACCTTTTTTTACAAGTAGTTGCTGCATTCTGAATTTTTTTCCAGTTTGTTTGGGTTTTTTTTTTGGGCTGGAGTAATTCCTTGCAAACCTTCTCATTGACTCCGGTCCATCCTGAAGGGATGGGGCGTTTTTTGGTGTAAAAATCTGAATTTGAAAGATGCCCCCAGTCTCTCCCCCTGCCCAGGTGAAGCACCCAGCCATGCCAGCAGCTCCTGAGGGGGAGCAACTGCTGAGCTCTCACCTCAGGGAAGCTTCAGCTGCACAAGGACTTCATTAGAAAGATTTCCATGCTATTCATCACCTCCCCTTCCCCACAGGAAGGGGCAGAAATGTCCCCGTGGCTGGGCTGAGCCCCCTCGCTCTGCCAGCTCCCGCCTCAGCTCCCAGCTGACAAAATGAGGACGAAGCCCTTCCTTCAATTCATTCCCATCCCTTCTCCCTTCCCCTCGGGGCACAGCAGCAGCTCCAACACCATCAATGATTTAGGAGCAGAGCCAGACGAAGGCAGGGCTGATGGATGACAATGCTCTGCTTGGGGGAATGTTTTCCTGCCGGAGACTTGTTGGAAACAAATATATTTATCCTCATTTCAGACTGAAGCACAGCCCCCATCCCGGGTGAGTCAGGCCTGAGTCAGGATCCAGCAGGAGAGGGCTGGGAATGCTGGGGAATGCTGAGGGGGATCCAGGGTGGACCAGGGAAGGGGGAACTGGATTAGGTACAGGAGTCCCCAAGGCTCCTCAAATTCCTCACGGCTTTAGGGGTTCAAAGGATTTTCGCCCATTTTGCCCCTTAGAATGGAACTTCCCGAGTCTCCAGGCTGGGGATGGAAGGTCCCATTTTGCTGGAATGGCAGCTCTGTGCCTTGGCTTTGGGAGAAACCCCCAAAATGGAGGAGGGACAGTTCTTTGGGGGGTCCTGGAGGAAGGAGGATGGGAAAGAAGGATGATGAAGGAGGATGAGGAGGGAAGATGGGGAAGGAGGATGTGGAAGGAGAATAGGGAAGGAGGATGAGGAAGGAGGATTTAGAAGGAGAATGAGGAAGGAGGATTTAGAAGGAGGATGTGGAATCCCCAGCAGCCCCACAGGCTGGAGGGTGGCTGTGATCCAGATCAAACCTCTGGAAAATGGAATTACAGTTACTCAGTCAAACGCACTCAGAGCATCACAAGAGCATGGGCTGATCCCAGAACTGTGACCCTGGAAAGGTTTTCCCCATCTGGGATCTTTTCCTGCCCTTTGGCATAACAAAACCCCTGAACCCTCCCTGCCCTGAGGTGACTTTTTCCCAGAGTGCATCCCATTCCATTAAAGCTTCCCTGTGCAATCCCACACCCTGCAGCCCTCAGGAGCACCCCGGTGAGTTCAGCCTATTTTAGCTCCACCAGGAGCAATTCCAGGTGAGGCAGGAGGAGAGCAGCAAATCTCTGCTCCCAGCAGCATCCCAGAGCTCCAGCTGGGCCAGCCACGCCTCCAGGGTGTCCCCAAACCAGCCAGAGATGGGCACTGCTGCTGTGTTGTCCCACTGGAAGCTCTGGGTGGGAGCAGATCCCAGATGGATTTGTGCACTGGAGGATTCACTCTGTGAATTCTGGTGGAATTGCAGGAGCAAATCTTGTCCCACATTCCAGATGTCCCCTGGGTGGCTGGGATGGCCCTGGTTCCACCCTGCCTGGCACTGGGGCTGTGCTGTCCCACAGGGCAGGGCAAAGCCCCATTTTAGGACATTCCAGGGGCCAATTCCCATGGGAATGCTGTGGGAGGATCAGGGAGAAGGATGGAGGGAATTTCGGGGTACAGGGAGGAGCAGGTGAGGATGGAGGAGCAGAGAGAGGATCAGGAGAGGATGGAAGGAGCACAGGGAGGATCAGGAAAGGACGGAGGAGCCCAGGGAGGATCAGGAGAGGGATGAAGAGCACAGGAAGCATCAGAAGAGGGATGGAGAGCCCAGAGAGGATCAGAAGAGGATGGAGGAGCACAGGGAAGATCAGCAGAGGCCCCTCCCAGCCCTAGCCACCCCACAAGTGTGACAAGGACAGCAGGGATTGGGTGTCCCAGGGGCCTGGAGGAGAAATGGCACCAACGCCAAGCACAGGGAAAACATGTTTTTCTTCAGAGCCCCCCTGGATTTTTGAGGGAAGGCCTGTCAGGGATTTATGGAGCATTTCACACCAAGAGCTAACTGCCATGGCAGCCCCAGGACCTTCCAGGGCAGAGTCTCCTCTCCCAGAGCAGCTCCAGCAGAGCCCAGCAGGGAACTGGGATGGATGGGGGGCTCTGCCAGGGAGGTGGGTGTGGGATGGAGGGAATTTAGGGAGGAAGAAGAGGTGCCAAAGGGCTGGGATCCATCAGGGGGGTGTGGTGGGTCCTGGTGGGCACCAAACATGCCAGACCCCACAGCTCCAGGTGTGCCCTGACCCAGATCAGCAGCATCTGCTGTCAGGAGTTGTTTTGCAGAATAAAGAGTTTTCTTTACTAGAAACTTACAGTAGGCCCTACAAAAGTAAATTATCTACTCCCTGGGACAGTGGAAGGTGTCCCTGCCCATGGCAGGGGTGGAACTGGATGAGTTTTAAGGTCCCTCCAACCCAAACCATCCCAGGATTCTGTGATTTTTCTGGAAATATGCTCAGGAATGGCTCCACCATCCATCACCCACAGCCACACCAATGCTCTCACACCAACAGATGAGCCACTCCACATCTGTTAGCAGAGAGAACTTGTGCAACATTCGTGCTTTTCAGCTCCTCCCAATCCATCTCCCACCCTCCTGACAAACCCTGCAAGCAGCCACACACCAGAGGTGCTCTAGGCAAAATTCATTTATTTTCTTCCTGCTTTAGAAACACTTTGCACAGCTTAAGAAAAGAGGTTGCTTTAAAAAAGAAATGGAGTCGCCATCCCAGGGATGTTCCATCCACAGCACTGGGCACTGAGCACACCCAGCAGGGCACTGGGCACACCTAGCTGGGCACTGGGCACACCTGGCTGGACACTGGGCACACCTAGTTGGACACTGGGCACCCTCAGATGGACACTGGGCATCCACAGATGGACACTGGGCACTGGGCACCCTCAGATGGACACTGGGCACACCCAGCTGGGCACTGGGCACCCTCAGATGGACACTGGGCATCCACAGCTGGACACTGGGCACACCTGGCTGGACACTGGGCACACCTAGCTGGACACTGGGCACACCTAGCTGGACACTGGGCACCCTCAGATGGACACTGGGCACACCTAGTCACACCACCACACCCACACCACCCACCCACTGGGCACTGGGCACACCTGGCTGGGCACTGGGCACACCTAGCTGGACACTGGGCACCCTCAGATGGACACTGGGCACACCTGGCTGGACAGTGGGCATCCTCAGCTGGGCATTGGGCACACCTGGCTGGACACTGGGCACACCTGGCTGGGCACTGGGCACACCCAGCATGGCACTGGGCACACCCAGCCAGAGCCTGGCAGGGCTCTGAAGGAGTGGAGCTGTTGTTTAGGGCTGCTGGGAGTGGGATAACACTGTTCCTAAACCTCATCCCCAAAGCCACGAGGTTGGAAGATCCCTGGAGAGCTATCAGGAGCTGCAGTTGATACCCACAGGGGTGCTGGTGCCTCATTCCCAAGGTTTGGCTTCTTGGGGATGGGTTTGTACAGGAAATGGCAGCAGGGTTTAAAACACCTGAACAAAGTCCCTAAAATGCTGCTGCCAGCAGGGATCAGGGTTTGGATCCAGGTGTGGCCCCAGCTGTCCTGATCCAACCTTGTGGGGCTGACATCCCCTGGCATTTTTCCTGAGGGATGTGGAATGTTGTGCTGCCAGCACTTACTAGGCTCTCCTTGCCCAGGAGTCCAAGGAACCCTCTGGCCCCACATCCCACCCCAAACATTCCCCACTGAGCAGACCCCAGGCATTGCCCCCCAGCTGAACCAGCTCTGATTTATCTCAAGAGAAGAATGGCAGCAATATTTTCATCCAGGAAGCCCTAAGAACAGGAGGCAAGGGTTAAATCCAGGGAAGGTTAAATCCCAACATCAGGGTAATCCAGGTGGATGGATCCAAAGTCACTGCCAGCCTGGAAATGGAGTCCTGGGCAGCCCAGGGTGTGGCAAACCCAAACCCTCAGCACCCTGAGATGTCCCTTGCCTTGTTCTTCCGCTGGAATCTCACATCCAAGGGGTCAAATCCCCGTTCCTTGGCCCCAAAGAGGGCCCAGGGAGGAGTCCTGGCTGTGTACTCAGCTGCTGTGAAGCTCCTGCCGCTCTGCTCGTGCTCCCTGACCAGCTCCTGGAAACGGCTGTAGTCGATCCACGTCCTCCACTCTCCATCCACATGGAACTGCAGGGGAAAGGAACATGTTAGGGAGTCAGGGAAAGGCAGGGAATGAGCCAGGGACAGCCAGGGACAGCCAGAGAAAGCCAGGGAACACCAAACCCAGAGTTGTGCTGAGAGTTTGTGGATTAACGGATCACCAGCTGGTGGTTTTTTAATTCTGTACCACATGGAGGTGCAGGGTAAAGTGATCCTGAGGCTCCTGGAGAGTGGTTTTAACAGGAAAACAAGGAATTCAGGTCAATAAATACCAAGAGGCAGCAGGGAATTGATTCCCCACCTTTACTCTGTCCCACTCAGGTGAAACTTCTGCTTCCAGCCCTGCAATTCTCAGCACAGGAACAACCTCGTCCTGCTGGAGAGAGTCCAGAGGAGCCCCAGAGCTGCCGCAGGGCTGGAGCCAGGCTGGGAGAGCTGGGGGTGTTCACCTGGAGAGGAGAAGCTCCAGGGAAACTTCAGAGCTCCTGCCAGTGTCTAAAGGGGCTCTGGGAAAGCTGGAGAGGGACTGGGGACAAGGGATGGAGGGACAGGACACAGGGAATGGCTTCCCAGTGCCAGAGGGCAGGGAGAGATGGGATATTGGAAGGAATTGTTCCCTGGGAGGGTGGGGAGGAGCTGGGATGGAATTCCCAGAGAAGCTGTAGCTGCCCCTGGATCCCTGGCAGTGTCCAAGGCCAGGCTGGACAGGGCTTGGAGCAGCCTGGGACAGTGGAAGGTGTCCCTGCCATGGCAGGGGTGGCACTGGATTGGCTTTAAGGTCCCTCCAGCCCAACCCATTCCAGGATCCTGTGATTTTCTCCCTCAGAGTTGCACTGTTGGATGCTTTGCTGGAGCCTCCAAAGTACCAGATCATCCCCCACTTCAGCCCCATTTTCCAGGAGGCTCCTAAAATACATCCCAAAGCCTTCCCAGCCCTTCTGCACTTGCCAGCTGACACTTCCATGGGAAAGACCTTGGTGTGGGGAGCTGGGAGAGCCCTGGAAGGAAGGGGTGGATTTGGGGACAATCCTAGGTGTCCCTTGAGGAGGGACCTTGCCAAGGTCACCCCAACCCTCAGTGTGGGACTGTGAGTCCAGGGGAGCCCAGCCTGGGACAACAGCAGCACCAGAGCCACGTGCCAAGGGATTGGGATGGATTTGGGAGACTCTGGAAAGGGGCAGGAGGGCTGTAGTCGGGAATGGGGAAGAGGAAGAGGTTTAATGACACAAATCCTCTTTGCATGTGAAGAATGGCTCACTTTGACAAGAGGGAGCTGCTTTTGTCTCCCAGACCTGCTCTGCTCATTCAGCCCCAGCCTTGGCTGAAGCCTCAATTAGGATTTATCTCAGCTAAGAGCTTCTTATGCATTTCATCCAAGGAAAAAAGAGGGAAAACAGAGCAGCTCCCTGGTTATTGTGGGGTTTTTTTCACCCCCCAAACTTGATGGCTGCGCATTTCAAATGGCACTTGACTTCGTGCCCAAGAGCTAAAAGCTTTTTTGGTTGGGAAAACTGCTGACAGCCCTGAAATTCTGCAATCAGCCGTGGCTGCTGCTCCTCCATCCCTGCCCATGGAATTACAGCCCGAGCTGGAGCCAGGAGGGGACAGTGCCGAGTCACAGCACTGGGAACAGTCCTGGCATCAATCAAGGTGCCCAAGGTGGGGATGTGTGTGAGGCCACCAGGATAGCAGTGGCAGAGGACACAGTGTGTCACCTGGAAAGGAGCAATGCTGATCCCAAAGAGCATCCAGGCTCTGGAGAGCTGAGGTGACAATGTCCCAGTGTCACACAAAACCCTTTGGTTCATCAACACTCAGCAAAGTAAAGGCCAGAAAACCCCAAAGCAGAGGAACCAGCAAAGCCTTTAGGGTGCAAGGGGGAATGGTTTCCCACTGCCAGAGGGTTAGATGGGATACTGGGAGTAATCCTTCCCTGTGGGGGTGGAGAGGGGCTGGGATGGAATTCCCAGAGAAGCTGTGGCTGCCCCTGGATCCCTGGCAGTGTCCAAGGCCAGGCTGGACAAGGTTTGGAGCAGCCTGGGACAGTGGCAGTGTCCCTGCCATGGCAGGGCTGGAATGGGATGGGATTTAGGTCCTTCCCAACCCAAGCCACTCCATGATCCTGTCACCCCATTCCCAACAGAACAGCCACCCAAAGGTTTCCTGGGATTCATTAGAGAGGAGATCAATCAATAATCCCCATTTTCAGTGCTGTGCCAGCACAGCCACCAACCCCACTGCAGTAGGGGCAGCTGTGGCATGGAACGAAATCGCTCCTGCTGAGGGATAAATCCCAAACTTGGAGTGGGGAAGAACAGCCCCAAGTGTCCCCAAGATTTACAGCTTGGATTGAGCAATTCTGGGATTATTCCATGGGTGACAGAAGATTTAAGGGTCAGTTTGAAAACGTCCATATAACAGCAGAGGCAACCCCAAACATCCCTGTGATCCCAGCCCAGCGTGGGCAGGGGATGGAGGGAATTGGGCACTGCCTGGGGAGCTCTTTAGGGGGAGAAATGCAGTGCATGGACACAGGAAACAGCTGGGAGCTTCCCTTGGATCTTCCCTACACTGGGATTGGGGAACTGCAGCTGCTGCTGGAGCTGGGAATGGCAAACTCTCCATGCAGCCAAACTGGGATATAGCTACAGATCCATACAGCCAAACTGGGATATAGCTACAGATCCATACAGCCAAACTGGGATATAGCTACAGATCCATACATCAAACTGGGATATAGCTACAGATCCATACATCCAAACCAGGATATAGCCATACAGCCAAACTGGGATGTAACCATAGATCCATACATTCAAACTGGGATATAACCATAGATCCAAACTGGAACAGATCCATATATCCAAACTAGAATATCTCCATACATTCAAACTGGGATATCTCCCTATATCCAAACTGAGATATATCCAAATACCCAAACTAGGATATATCCACACACCCAAACTGGGATATCTCCATGCATCCAAACTGGGATAAATCAATACACCCAAACTGGGATGTATCCACATATCCAATCACAAACTGGCATTAAATGGAGTCCCAGCTCCCCTGGGACATCACCAGAGCATGGCTCAGCCTTCCCTTTGCTCCTGAATTCCCAGGAAAGGCCCTGAGCAGGACATTCCTATCCATTGCTGAAGGAGGAGAGTCACACTCCACATTTCTTTTCTTCCCAACACGTTTGTAAAAGCAATTCAGGGCGGGCAGGAACAGCTGCACAGATTGAGGACAATCCAGGAGGACAATTCACTGCTGGGAAATAATTCCAGGTGTATCCAGCAGGATAAAATACGGGAGAGAGGCAGGGATGTGGCACAGGGAGTGCTGAGGAGTGGAAGGCAAAAAAAAAAACCCCAAAAAACCCAAAAAACAAAACCAAACAACCAACAAAACCAAAAACAAAACAAAAAACCAAACCAAAACAAATAAAAAACAGAAGGAAGAAAATCCCACAAAAATCCAGAAACAAACAAATAAAAAAAGTCCAACCCAGAACAAACAAAAACTTCCCAACCCAAGCAAAAATAACCTCAGGAAAAACTCACAAAGCTCCCCCCAAAAGACCAGCTCCCAAAATCACAATAAACAAAAATAAAAGAAGGAAAACCACACAATTGCCCCCAAAAATCCAAACTCTCAAATATCCCAAAACAGACAAAAAACCCAAACCCAAATGAAATACCAGAAAAAAACCCAAAATCTCTCTCCCCCCCAAAAAAAAACCAATTGGAAAAAACCAAACCCAAGCAAAAAACCCCAAATCAGACAAAAAAATCCCAAACCAACCAAACCCCAGCAAAACCAACCAAAAAAACCCCAAACCAAACAAAGCCTCTCCCCAAAGTAAATCAAACCCCAAAACAAAACAAAAAAAAATGAAGAACTCCCATGAGAAATCCCAAACCAAACCCAAAAGCCACAAAAACGCTCCCAAAAAACAACCAACCAAATAAAAAAACCCAAAGCCACCAATCACTTGGAGCACAAAGACTTTTGGGAATTTTTAGGAGCAGCATTCCCACCCTGCCAAGATTCCATCCCAGCTCTGAATTATCTCTGAGGTCCCCTCAGCCTGCTTCTCCCAGTTTTCCATGAAATCCACTCTTTGCTGAGCTGAAATCCATTCCCTGCTGGTTCGTTTTAATCTAATTAATTTAGTTGAGTTATTTTTTATTCCACGCACACATCCAAGGGTCTGAAATTCCAAGGTTTCCAAGGATCCCTGCAGTCTGTGCCTCTCAGGTGGGAGAGATCCCACTGGAGATCACTCATCCCACTGAACACAGTGCAGGGCAATAATGTAAATAAATTTAATGCCAATTAAGAGGAAAAAAATTGTCATTTTGAGGACAAAATCTGTAGTAGGAATTCTCCTCTCCTCTGGATCCTCTGGCAGCTCAGCAGCATCCAAACATAGCGAGTTCCATCAGTCTGAGAGATGGGAATGTTCACATGGATATATGGGAAGAGATGAATATAAAATACTTAGAGAATATTGATATATATTCCTTTATAGCTCTTTAGAATGGTTTGGGCTGGAAGGGAATTTAAGGATTATCCCATTCCATGGCAGGGACATCTTCTGCTGTCCCAGGTTGCTCCAAGCCCTGTCCAGCCTGGCCTTGGACACTGCCAGGGATCCAAATGGGAGAGGAAAAACCAGGGATGCTGGGGCTTAATGGGCAGTTGTGACCAAGAGAAGAACTTGTAGGGATGGATTTGGTTTGGGACTGATGTATTTTTTAATGTATTTTTATAGATGTAGTTTATACTATAAAACGTTTTATATATGGGATAAATATCTCCATTTTATATACAAGAATATATATAAAAGATCCATTATTTATATGTTCTTGGATATTTTTATATAGGTGCATAAAATATCCTTCCCTGTGAGGCTCTTGGGGTGCCCAGAGAAGCTGTGGCTGCCCCTGGATCCCTGGCAGTGTCCAAGGCCAGGCTGGACAGGGCTTGGAGCAACCTGGGACAGTGGAAGGACTGATGTGAGCAAAGCAGTGCCACAGCCCAGGGACCTTGTACTGACCCAGGGAGTTATTCCAAGGGAAAGCTCATTATGACAGGTTTGGGGTTTTGAATGCCCTGCCAAGGGAGCCAGGGCTCCATCCTGGCCATTCCCATTGCCATGGATCAAAGCTGGATTCCTTCAGCACAACGGAGAGCTGCTTGTCATAACTGAAACATCAACCCCAGCAGAGCCACCTTCCTGCTGGGAGGGGACAAGGGAAAGGGAGAGAGCCTTGGGAATTCCAACATTCCCTGCTCACACCTGCTCTGAGGAGCTTCTGGCTGCTGAAGACACCTTGTCCACCCCTGGGACACCTTGTCCACCCCTGAGACACCTCATCCCCTCCTCTGCTGCACACCCTGGGATGCTCCACCTCTTCTTCACCCTCTGCCCCCAAGTTTGGCTTTCCCCTTGATTTTTTCCTGGGATGGTGGATCACAAGGACAGCTCCCAGGATATTGGATGACAAGGACAGCTCTGAGGATATTGGATCACAAGGACAGCTCCCAGGATATTGGATGACAAGGACAGCTCCCACTCTCCAGAGGACTGAGGCAGGAAGGAACTGAACATGATGGACTCTTTGTCGCTGATCTAACCCTTGTCAGGGATGTGCAGCTGGCAGTCAAGTGCTTCCTTTTCCTCCCTAAATATAGCTGGGATGCTCAGCATGGAATGCTCAGCATGGAACAACTCCAGTGCCTTTCCCCAGCTCTGGAGGCTCCTGTGAGCACAGCCAGGACACAGCCAGACCTGCAGGGCACATTCCAGCCCCGTGGTGACAATTCCAGGGAGGAAAAGGATCATTCCCTCTTGCTGGGAAGATTTGCTGGCTGATGGAGAGGGATGGGCACTTTTGGCCAGGCAATTCCATGTCCCCAACACCTGCCTAGGAGGTGCTGTGACACCCCCAGCACTGCAGCCACACAAAATCCTGGAATGCTTCAGGTGGAAAGGGACCTTAGAGCTCATCCTGTGCCACCCACAGCTTCCACTAGCCCAGGATTTTCCAACCAATCCCAGGATTGTAAGGCAGGCACATCAGAGAATTAAGGCAGGAAGGGCTGATGGCACCACAGTGCTGAGCCCACCTTGCTCATGTCACCCTGTGAGACCTCCAGAGAGGGCAGGCACTGGAATTCCAGGAGCATTCCCTGTGCTGTGCATGGCTAAAGACACAGAAATCAGCCCTGGGCTCACAGGGATGCTCAGCCATGGAATCCTCCTGCTCTGCCCCACAGCTCTGCAATGGCAGTGCCAGCAGCAGCACACAGCACAGACTGAACTGGCCAGGAATTGGTGCTGGAAAAGCCCAAGGAGCTGGAAAACAACTCACCTGCTCCAGGGGGAGATGTTTAGTGAGCAGAACGGGCTGGAACTGCCAGGAAGTGCTGTGGGACAAGGACAGGGTGGAACACACATGGAAAGCAAATCCAGCACCGTGGGGCAGAGGATTAAGTCCAGAAATTACTGAATTTCCTTCAGAGAAATCCTCACTGCAAGGCAGCTGCAGCACCTTCCCCCTGCTCAGGAGTTTGTTATGCTCCTCTTGAAGGTACATTTACTGCTCCAGCCCAGGAACAGCAGCAGCCTCAGGTCTAGCCCTGGAAAAGGTCCCTGGAATTAAATGTTCCATCAGAAAGTTGCTGCTGTGTGGATATCTCAGCCCATTAGTTCAAAGTGGTGCCACAAATCCCATTTTTGTGACCATGGCTTATGGGATTGACTTGAAAGCGAAGAGAATTACTCCAGAATTCAGCACTGTTGCTAAAGAATCAAACAGGATGGAGCCTAACCACACCAGGCAACTCCCAAAGAGAGATGGAAACCAGGGGGAAAAGCTGGGAAAAAGCTGGGAAAGCTTAGATGATGCAGGAAAGGCTGGAATGAGGAGCCCAGGGAAGGCTGGCTGTCCCCACTCATCCCTGGCAGTGTCCAAGGCCAGGCTGGACAGGGCTTGGAGCAGCCTGGGACAGTGGAAGGTGTCCCTGCCATGGCAGGGGTGGCACTGGATGGGATTTAATGTCCCTCTCCAAACCAGTCTGGGATTCTAGAGCTGCCACCCATTGCCCCAAAGCCTTGGAAATCCCAGTAATCCATAGATTCTCAGGCTGTGGGGAGCAGGAAAAAGGGATTCTCTGGGGTCATCCTTAGGGCTCTGTGAAGGGGAAGTGGAAATCACACATTTGGCTGTAAGGCTGAAGTTTTTGGGGCTTTTTGAGCTGCCCTGGGATCCAAAGCTCTCTGAGGATAAAGTGGGACTTTGTCACTCCCTGAGTGCTGAAGGCTCCCAGAGATCAGAACTGCTGCTGGCCAGCAGGAAAAAAAAGGGAATTGTGTGTGGGAAGAGACTTGGGAGCTGAATGGGAGATTTTTAGGACACTGAAGGCTCCAAAATGCCCCAGTTCCCATCTGAGTGAGCTCCAGAGAGAAGAAAATAACACCAGACATAAAACCTGCAGTTTGCTCTCCCTAAAATCCCTTTTCTCTCTAAATCTCTGCCCTTAAGAGACTTTAGAGCTCAAGTCCTGAACTATCACTCCTCACAAACAGGTGCCAATCAATGATTCCCATCAAACCCAAACTCCTGACATTCCCAAACTCTTTCCTACATTATGGCATTCAACAGCAGCATTAAATTCATCAGGGGCATTGTCTGAACACCTCCAAACTCGGAACTAGGAGAACACAGTGAAATAAATCACATTTCTTAATGATTTTTATTACACTCTTCCTGCAAGGCCTTAATTTTTTAAAGACCCCTCTGATTTTGCAATTACTCACTCCAGTTTGATCAATCCCAGAGCACAGGTTTTCCTGCAAGTAATAGGCATTGACAGATTTTATTCCTCACTAGAGCCTGAAACTGAAAAATTAAACCATAATGGAAATAAATTTATTTTTTATTAGCTATTTTAGCACCGAGGCCAGATTGCTTCCCACAGCCACCCTCTGCTAATGGCTGTGGAAGGAGAAGCAGCTGTTGAATTCCTCCTGGGCAGGTACCAATTTATTCTTTTTGTTAATGGTGTTACTTCAATTCTGCCTCGAGGAGCTCTCAGCAATCTGTTTGTTTGCTTTCTCTGGACCTTACAATGCAAAAGGAGATTTTGCTTTCTCGGGAACAGTTGCCAGTGGCAACAGCCAGGAGTGAGACTGTAAATAAAGCCAATTTAAGGTGAGTTCAAACACAACCAGTGCCAGGTGTCCTCGTTTTCTCCACTCCTTAACAGCTGGTCCCTTTGCAGATTCCGAAGTAGGTTTAGATTGGGTTTTTAGGGAAAATTTAACGAGAAATTCCTCCCTGTGAGGGTGGGCAGGCCCTGGCACAGGGTGCCCAGAGAAGCTGTGGCTGCCCCTGGATCCCTGGCAGTGTCCAAGGCTAGGTTGGACAGGGCTTGGAGCAACCTGGGACAGTGGAAGGTGTCCCTGCCATGGCAGGGGTGGCACTGGATGGGATTTAATGTCCCTTTCCACCCAAACCATTCCAGGATTCTACAATTCCATCAGGTGCCCAGCTGGCACATCATTTTATATTTCTGCAGCCTTTCTATTAATCTTTTCTGAAGCTCAGAAAGCAAATATGTACTCATTATTTTTCATTTCCTGCATCCTTTAAAATTAAATTTTTTTGGGCATTTCACTTCTATTTCATTTCATTTCCCTTGCAGTCCTTGAAGGGGAGATGGTGGCAAACCTTTTTAGCAGGACCTGTTGCAAGGCGTGATGGATTTTAACAGCAGCAGGGTGGATTTACATTGGATATAAGATAATATTTTTTACCATGAGGGTGGTGAGGTCCTGGCACAGCTTACCCAGAGAAGGTAACAGAGCTGGGAAGGGTCTGGAGCCCCAGGAGCAGCTGAGGGAGCTGGGAAAGGAGCTCAGCCTGGAGCAAAGGAGGCTCAGGGGGACCTTGTGGCTCTGCACAACTGCTGACAGGAGGGGACAGCTGGGGGGTCAGGCTGAGCCAGGGAACAGGGACAGGAGGAGAGAGAACAGCCTCAGGCTGGGCCAGGGGAGGCTCAGGGTGGATACTGGAGAAATTCCTTCACTGAAAGGGCTGGGGGGTGGTTGGACTCAATAACCTCGGAGGGCTTTTCCAACCTAAATGATTCAGTGATTCCCTGATTCAAATATGGTGATTCTACCTCTGGAGAGGTGGCTTAGACAAACAGGAAAAGAACAGAGCGTTCCTTGGGTCAAAATGGGATCCAGGGGGGCACGAAGGGCTGGAATCCTGGGGCACACTGTGGATTCTCCTGCCAGTGACTGGAGAGGCTTGGGAAGCTTTGGAATGGGCTGTCCCCATGTCCCCAGGGCTGGGGATCCCTGCAGGGGTTTAACACACGTGGGGATGTGGCCCTTAGGGACATGAGGCACTGCTGACCTGCACACAATGATCCCAGAGAGCTTTTCCAACCAAAACTCTTTCCCAACCAATTCCATGCTAACTCTGGCAAGGAAATCTGTTAGAAGCAAGCAAGGCAAGAGTGCAAAGGCTCCCCCCAGCAGGCTCACCTTGCAGTGGGCCAGCAGCAGGCAGTTGGAGTGCTCGTGCTCGCAGGCGATGCCGTACTCCGGGAGCAGCCGCGCCAGCTCCTGCACGAAGCTCACCACCTCGCCGTGCCACGGCACGTTGGCCATGGTGAGGCTGCTGGCAGAGCTCTCCCCGCAGTATGTCACGCCCTGGGGACAAACAGGACAGTCAGCTCAGCCCTTGCCAGGCAGTGCCAGCTCTGCAGCCCCGGTGTGCCCCCCTTGCAGGTCTCAGGGCCAGGTTCGGAGATGGCATCAGAAATGGGTCCTTGCCACAGTGCCACATCCCCAAAGCAGGGTGGCCCTGGCAGTGAAACACAGGCTGGGCTCGATCCTGGAACGCTGCTTTAACAGGAATCCAAGGGAGGAGGCTCCAGAGTGAAAAAGGAACCTTTGGAAGGTCACTAGGCTTGGAAACGCGGGAAGTCTGGAAGAGTCTCAGGGACAACCAATGCCATGTCCCTGGGACACTCCAGAGATGCTGTCCATGTGACACAGAGGGAAGCAGCTCTGACCTCTGCCTTCCAAGCCCAAGCTGTGATTTCTGCCCTGTCCTCCAGTAACCATCCAGAGCTCATTCTAGCCCCTCATAAAACCATCCCACATGTGCTGATAGCCCCTTCCTTCCTTCCCCCCTTCCTTCCTTCCCTCCTTCCCCACTTCCTCTCTTCCTCCCTTCCTCCCAAAATTCACTGTAGTCTGGTTCAACCACTCCATGACACAGAACCCTTTCACAGACAAGAACCCTTTAAAACACTGAATGTTTCTCACCCTGCAATTTGCCACAGACCACAGGCAGGTCAGTAGCAGGGAGGTGGCAGTGAGCACTCAGTGTCCCCAACTAGGAATGCAATCAGTGCTCGACTTTAGGGTGTCCTTTTAATGTCTGCTTGAAAACATTTCATAGACAGGATCATGATCCACTTCAATTTCTCCTAATCAAATAATTCCCTGCCATTTTGCCAGCAATTAATCTGCCATCCCCGAGAGCAGATCACACACCAGATCACAGGGCTGGTCACAACCCAGCGGCACCCAAAGGACAAACAGAACAAAGGGCTTTTCCTGCAGACACCACCCAGTCCCCCTATCCCTCCCTGGCTGGTTCCAGCCCCTCTGCTCTTGGGCTGAGCTCTTTTATTCCAGTCACAAAATCCCATCAAGCACCAGCCTTTAAAACACAGTTTTATGGGTGGTTGTGTCTGGCCAGCTCATGGTTTCCCCCTGTGAACACTTTAACCTCCTTTAAACAGATTTTGCAGGTTCACACGTGGCATGGCCATGCCTCCTGCTCCCAATCCCTGATTTACCTGCATTTCCCTGGACATGAAATGAGCAGACACATCTCTGCCAACACTTTGAAGCACAGTGTCCCCAGTGCTGCAGGGGAAACAGCCTGCTGCTAATTGGGACCTGTACAAGTTTTGGAAGCAATTAGTTTCTCACCAATAAATTTATGAGGGCCTCCCCCCATTAATGTGTCCAGGCACCATAACTCAGAGCCAGGCTGGAAAAAGATTGACAGGGCAGTGCTCACCAGCTTTTATATTTTGGTTTTATTTAGCCCAGCTCTGTAAGTCTGAGCCCAGATTTTAAACAGGCTCGTTGTCTATTAGTCAGTGTTACATCAGAGCAGCCAGCCACGCAAATCAGGGGTTTGGATCCCCAAAGTTCAGCTGGAGACACACAGCAACACTCTCCCCGCATTCATTATCCAGATTATGATTCGAGCAGCATGAAAAATGTATGAGTACAGAGGGGGGGAAAATTCTTCAGAAGCTCCAACATGATTCATGATCTCAGCGAACTACAAAGGTATCGTTTACAAGCAAAGAAAGTGCAGAGGCAAATGGAATAAGTGAGTGCTTGGCTGGCTGATTAATTCCCAGTACAAATCAATGGGAATCAGCTTCCAGCACACCGAAGGAAAGCAGCTTTCAACTTCCCCAAGTTGTTCAAACTGGAGTTAATTAACAGCTGATAGCACTTAAAGCCCGTGCGGAGCTGATGAGGGCGGTCACGTTCTGCTTTGCACTAATACATGAAGACAGTTATTAAGACATCAAGAATTAAAAAGGAAAGGATCCCATTGTTCACCCAGAGCTCTTTCCCCAACCCTCCCTGCGGCAGGAACAGCAACGATGCTGCCTCTTAATTACCTGCTTAATAAGGGTGCTTTGAGCAGCCTAATCCACAGAGCTCGGGCCAAGTACCTTGAAATGCAGAAGCCTTTGAAAAGCATCCCAGCTCTTCCAGAGCAACTGTGCTGGGCAAGCTCTGGATTTCACACACTCATGGAATCATGGAATGGGTTGGGCTGGGAGGGACACTGAAGCCCAACCAGTGCCACCTCTGCCATGGCAGGGACACCTTCCACTGTCCCAGGCTGCTCCAAGCCCTGTCCAGCCTGGCCTTGGACACTGCCAGGGATCCAGGGGCAGCCACAGCTTCTCTGGGCACCCTGTGCCAGGGCCTGCCCACCCTCACAGGGAACAATTCCTTCCCAATATCCCATCTCTCCCTGCTCTCTGGCAGTGGGAAGCCATTCCCTGTGTCCTGTCCCTCCATCCCTTGCCCAAAGTCTCTCTCCATCTTTCTTGTATCTCCTGCAAGGCCACACTGAGGTCACCCCAAAGCTTCTCCTCTCCAGGCTGAACAATCCCAGCTCTGCCAGCCTTTCCTCCCAGCAGAGCTGCTCCATCCCTCTGCTCATCCTGGAGCTCCTCTGCACTCCTCCAGCAGCTCCAGCTCCTTCCCATCCCAGGAGCCCAGGGCTGATTTTTGGCTGCAATGGAGCTGAGTGAGCACAGCTGGATTGACCAGAGCCTCGTGCCAGGGTGGGAACTGGTGCTGTGGGAAGCATGGGAAGCACATTGCTGCCTCCAGGACCTGGCTGCCACCCCGGGATGCCAACAGCCAGCAATCCTTTCAATCCACAGCGCTCTGAAGGAAGGATTCCTGGGGAACTACAGCTGACAGCGCTTTGTTTCTCCACTCACACTCCAGACTTCCCAATTTAATTACTGAACAAAACAATTCTCTTCACTCTGAGCCCACAAATTATAAATTGAATTGACGCTCGTGCGCGTTAGCAGCAGAACAAAGTGTGGGCCAAGGTGCTGAGTGACAGAGGCACTGCTTAAAATCTAGGGCAGCCATGACCCCAGACAAATATAAAAAGCCTCAACGCCACGTTGATGGATTGCAGTGTCTGCAAGGCAAAGGCTCCTGAGCTGAGCAGCAGCTCTGCCCAAATTCCAGCCACAAGGCCTCACGCACGTCTGCTCCTGCTGCAGTGCCTTCAGCCAGGATCCAGCGCCTTGGCTGCTTTAATAATCACTTTCAAGCTGATTTAACAGAGGCCATCAGTCCTTTGTGTCGCCTCAATGTGCAGGGAGGGCTGGGGATGGTTGGTTATGCAGCACAGCCCCAATATTTCACAGCAGACACCCCACAAGGCTGAGGGCTGAACAGAGCTGTGCTGCCTGGAAACCTGCAGGGACTCCCTGCAAGTGGAAGGAACTCGTCCTGGGAAAGCCAAACTCAAACACAGGACACAGCCTTTCATCCCAGCTCTCCAGAAGGAGCTATTTGAGGATGGAGAGGGGAATGGCCACTGCTGAATCACCCCTGTTCTGCCCCCAGTCACAGCCATGGAATTAGCCAGGGGGGAAAAGTCCTCCAGGACCATCAAGTCCAACCTGTGACCAATCAGCCTGGAGCAAAGGAGGCTCAGGGGGACCTTGTGGCTCTGCACAGCTGCTGACAGGAGGGGACAGCCAGGGGGTCAGGCTGAGCCAGGGAACAGGGACAGGAGGAGAGGGAACAGCCTCAGGCTGGGCCAGGGGAGAGTCAGGTTGGATATTGGGGGAAATTTCTCCCTGAAAGCAAGGTCAGGTCCTGGAATAAGCTGCCCAGGGAGGTGATGGAGTCCCCATCCCCAGAGGGATTTAACAGATCTGTGGATGTGGCACTTGGGGACATGGGCATTGCTGGGGAATGGGTGAACTTGATCTCACATTTAGGTCCATCCCACCCTAAAGGATTCTGTGTTTCTCTAACAGCAAGTGGTCAGTGCTGGTCCTTTTTCAGGTGTGGAAATCTTGCACTGTTTGGGTTTATTTATAGCAGGGACCAGGAACAGGAGATTCAGCTTCACCTTCTCTTCATCTAAACTCCAGCTGGGATGGCAGCAGATCCTGAATGGGTTTGTGACAGGTGGGGGCAATTGCCTCTTGCTGCATGCAATTAAAAACTCATTAAGGCACAGCTCATTTTCCTCATTATTTTAAGCAATTAAAGAATCTTTACTGTTTAACATGACAAGAGTGAGCAGATTGGGACAGACACTTCCCTCTGGCCCTTCCTGGCACACATTTACTTGGTCATTTCCATTGTGCAGCCAAGCCTCAGGCAGCAGAGCAGGAGCTCCAGTCCCAGAGCAGCACCCTGAGCTCAGCTGGACACTGAGATTATCCATCCACAGCAACAAAATCCTCGGGAAAATCAGCAGGGACAACTTCCAGGTGGCTGAAAACTTTCACAAAGGCTTGAGAAGGTTCTGTGCCATGACTTTGATCCTTGCTCTGCCCAAGACACCATGGCATGGACAGCCCTGGGACAAAGGGCCAACCAGGCAGGCTTGGGTTTCCTCCTAAATTTTGGGAGATAGAGGGAAGCAGGAAGGCTCTGCTCAGGCAGGAGCTCCCACTGCTGCTGTGAGCTGAGGGATGAAGTTTCACTTTGCCCAGAGGAGCTGTGGCTGCCCCTGGATCCCTGGCAGTGTCCAAGGCCAGGCTGGACAGGGCTTGGAGCAGCCTGGGACAGTGGAAGGTGTCCCTGCCATGGCAGGGGTGGCACTGGAGGAGCTTTGAGGTTCCTTCCAACCCAAACTATTCCATGATTCCAGAATTCAGCAAGGACAAAGCACTAAGCTCGAGTCCAACCACTCCCCCTGCACTGCTGAGGTCACCCTAACCCATGTTCCCAAGTGCCATGTCCAGTCATCTTTCACAGCCCTCCAGAGACGGGGACTCCACCCCTGCCCTGGGCAGCTGGGCCAGGGCCTGACCTCCCTTTCAGTCCAGGAATGTCCCCAATATCCACCCTGAGCCTCCCCTGGCCCAGCCTGAGGCTGTTCCCTCTCCTCCTGTCCCTGTTCCCTGGCTCAGCCTGACCCCCTGGCTGTCCCCTCCTGTCAGCAGCTGTGCAGAGCCACAAGGTCCCCCTGAGCCTCCTTTGCTCCAGGCTGAGCTCCTTTCCAGCTCCCTCAGCTGCTCCTGGTACTCCACACCCTTCCCCATGACACAAAACTGCTGCACATCAAGCAAACCTCTGCCTTTCAGAACCCAAAGGGTGCACCACGGCAAGAAAACGAGTTCTGCACGTTCCAACCCTTAAATACAACCATCAGCTCTGTACCAGTGTGACAGTGACATGCTGGCATTAGAACAGATTAAGGCAATAAATCATTTTGATACATTTTTAATGGCTGAATCTCCCTTTACTATTGGCTTAAGGGAGAGAATGGGGTCCCACCGAGTTACAGCACTGTAAGGCACTCATGGAAATGAGAACAAGGATTAAGCCCTGCAAGAACCTAAATCTCTCTCCATCCACCCCATGAGCCCCTCTGGAGCAGCACTGGATTAGCTTTCTTCATCCTAATGGACATCAGTGACGCCAAGTCTTTCCCCAGGAAATCCCCCTGAGCTCAGCCCCACTGCCAGGCAGAGGCTTTGCAGTGTCTCTCAGCACTTTTTGGTGGTTGGCTTTACCTGCCACACTGAGGGGCTGGAGAAAAAAAAATGCTGAGCCCTATCCACAGCCCAAATATGCTCCATTCTCAGTGGAATGCAAGAAATTACTGTTTATCAAAACCACCAAGTTTTCTGGGGAATATTCCCATGTCACAAATGCTGTGTGGTCACCGCAGTCAGAGGTTGGACCTCCAGTGCCTCTGCTGGAAAATATAGCAGTTAAAAAATTTTGTATAACTTTAGTCAAAGGGTTCTGTTTGTCTTTACCTCAGGAAAAGGAATTTTAGGTTTCTCTCCAGGCCATTGCTCTACCAGGTGAGGTCTGATGAACTCAACATATCAACAGACTGGAGGAACCCAAAGCTAAAGAGCTCCCAGCAGAACATCAGCAGCCAGCAGTGGCTATCTACAAACAGCTACCCCAGAGCACCTCCAGCAGGGCTGAAGACATCTGGGCAGGAAAGGACTGATGGGAAAATTGGAGAATGAAAAATCTAATTAACATCAGAGGTGAGGAGATTCAGATCCAATGGGAAACTGAATACTGGGGGTTTGCTCAGCTCTGGCCCAATGAACACTGACCCAATACATTTCTATGTATTTTTACTGTATAAAATATCTGAAAATCTAGTAAAATCACGTGTCATGGAATGATTCTCTCTGCACAGCCAGGCTGTGTGTGGATGAGATGATTTCGGTGGTACATCCTGGCCAGAACAACATCCTGGCCAGATAATAAAGTAATGCCTTGACTCTCTAACATTAAAATGTTGTTGGAGGGTTTTGGTTTTTCCTGCAGATTCAGTGACACCATCATGCCATTGCTGGATTCTGGGAATGTCCCCCAGCCCCTCCCTGTCCCAGCCTGCACACCAGGGTTCAGAGATCCACAGAAACCCCTGTCCCAGCTGGAAGAGCACCAGGAGCACATCTGTGGCCACTCACCTCTCTCCTCACCTATTTTCCTGGCAGTGTAAGGATTTTTGCAAGGGACAGCTCTGGGAAAGCAGGAGTGGCAGAGGGAAGAGCAGCCCTGTGCCTTGCAGGAGACAGATGTTTGCCCTGCAGACAGATGTTTGTCTTACAGAGCTCCCAGGGGAATCCCAGAAACATCAACTGGCACTGCCTCATTTCACTAATTACCATTAATGACTCGGGCAGAGCAGCCTCAGCAGCTCCATCCCTGCCCTGCCCTCCCTGGGAGGAGCCAGTGACACACCCAGGAAGGTGTAAAACCGAGGGGTTTTGCCCAAACCAAACTCCAAACCGGATTTGGGATGAAGCTCCCAACTTCAGCAGCACATCCAGAGAGAAAACCTCTCTGTGCTGGTGTGTCAAAGCTTTTGGGGTTATTTCAGAGCAGCAAAATCCAGGTTTTTTTCTTCATAGCAGCAGTAAAAAAAGGTTGAAAAAAATAACAAGAAAGGTTAAAAAATAAAAGAAAGTTTAAAAAGACAAAGGAGAGAAGTAAAAGAGAAAAGGGAAAGAGAGAGTCCAGGAGTAACAGAGCTGCACAAACACAGAGCTGAGGTACCTGTGCTGCTCTGCAGGAGCTGCTGGGTGAAAATGCTCAGAGCACTTTGGAAGGTGCCTTTTTTTACAGGTTTGTAACTTTTTTCACATTCTCTATTTACTAAATGGATGGAGCCCATGAGAAAACCCCTCCTGCCCTGCTGCATCTCCCATCTGCTGCTGGCAGCCCTTCAAATACAGCCAACCACAACCCCAAGCACTGAATCTTTCACCTTTTCCCTGGCAAAGTTCGAGGCCAGGATGGGAAGAATTCTACCTTCAACTACCAGCTTGACCTGGAATATTTTGTTTCAACAGTTGGTTGACATAAAGAAGGAATATCTATTTCTATTTTCACTGAAATACAAAACCAGGCCACAGAGTGAGGATCCTGTTGGACACAAATTGAGGCTGGTTGGTACAAAGTTTGGCTTGTGGCACATGGGATTCTGCTCCAAAGGCACACATAAGACACTAAAAACACTAACTGAATGTTAATTAATTATTATTCACTAATATTAAAAGCAAAAGAAAGTTTCTTACACGTCACATTAGAAAAATTTTACTTACTCAAGAAGTTTAGACTAAAGGGAAGAGGGAAATGGGGACAAAACAATGGGAAATACTGCTGGAAAAAAAAAGAAAAATAAAAATAAAAATAAAATAAAATAATGAAATAAGTAACTACATGCAGCTCACCTTGACCTCAATGAAGTCTGGCTTCCCAAGGGATATAAGATCAGCATAAGCTTTGAGTTCATCCACATTCCAAGCTTTCACCAGGGTCAGCCTATAAACAGTGCGTTGTTGCTGGAATAAAGGAAAAATCACATTAACATCCCATTGTGACCCAGGAACAAACGAAAAATCACACTAACATCCCATTCTGAGGAAGGAAAAAAGGAAAAATCACACTGACATCCCATTCTGAGGAAGGAAAAAAGGAAAAATCACACTAACATCCCACTGTGACCCAGGGAAGGTGTTCCAGCCTCCCACACAGCTTCAAACAGGAAAAAGAAATTAAATCATTCTTTTATTCCAAGAACTCAGAACTCATTGAACCAAACCTGTTCCTTCAAGAAATCAGCACCTGAGCTGAGCCCCCTGTGCCACCCAAATGCTCCCTCTATCTCACATCCCAGGCACTTGGTTTTACAGGAGTTTCACTGAACAGGAACAGAAGCAGGAAATGTTTCTCTCTGGGATTTGCTGCCCCAGGGACAACATCTCCCTGTTAGTTCCAGGTGTTTCAGTGCCTCCAGCTGCATCATCCAGCACTGGGTACTTTCACAGCAACATGGAATGATTTCTGTTGGAAAAGCCCTGAAGATCATCAAGTCCAACCATCCCCAGCACTGCCAAGGCCACCACTGCCAATGTCCCCAAGTGCCACATCCACAGGGCTGTTAAATCCTCCAGGGATGGGAACTCCACCTCCTCCCTGCACAGCTTGTTTGTGTGTTTGACAACCTTTCCATGAGAAATTTCCTCAATACCCAATCTAAACCTCCCCTGGCCCAGCCTGAGGCTGTTCCCTCTCCTCCTGTCCCTGTTCCCTGGCTCAGCCTGACCCCCTGGCTGTCCCCTCCTGTCAGCAGCTGTGGAGAAGATTCCCAGGTCCAACTTCCTCCTGTGAAGGTGGCAGACAGCACTCCCAGAACTTCTCTGCTTGGAGTTATTGTGATTTGCCCTCTAAGGGCTGCTCTCCAGAGAAGTCACTGGTGACAAAAGGCCTCTCAACACGAGCACTTGGCCATGGAACAAATCCACTCCTCACTCCTCACATCCGCTTGTTTCCGTCCTTCCCCTCCCCTTCATCTTCCACTGATGTTTTATTTCACTTATTTTTGGAATTTATTTTTATTTATAGAACCATTTTCCAGAGATCTGCAGTTTGGATTAACTCCTTTGCTGTCCCTGCACACTGTGGACTGGAAAATAAAAGTGTTGATCCCCAGTGTGGGCAGCAGGAAAGGGATTGGGGTTGTGCTCTGTGCTCAGCTGAGAGCTCACCTGCAGAGCTGCCCCAGCCCTGGGCTCAGCACAGCAAGGAGCTGCTGGAGGAGTGCAGAGGAGCTCCAGGATGAGCAGAGGGATGGAGCAGCTCTGCTGGGAGGGAAGGCTGGGAGAGCTGGGATTGTTCAGCTGGAGAGGAGAAGCTTTGGGGTGACAGAACTGTGGCCTTACAGGGCCTGAAGGAGCTACAGGAAACATGGACAGAGAGACTTGGGACAAGAGATGGACTGACAGGACAGGGGGAAGGAATTCTGCCCTGTGAGGATGGGAAGGCACTGGCACAGGGTGCCCAGAGAAGCACTATTTTAATCCTTCAGAGCCTCTGACTGCCACATCAGTGAATTTTGCCCTCCATATAAAAATCAAGGTATCACTCACCTACCACACATTACTGTGGCATTTCTACACCAATTTGCTATGGAAACACTCCAGGGTATTTACTAAGAAATAACTAGAGGAGAAACAAATAAACACCAGCAGCAGCTTCCAAATATTTCAAGAACTAAACCAGCTGACCTCTTCTTGTGGCATTTAAGCAGATATTTAAAGAAGGAGAAATTCTTGTGATTTGTGATTTGAATGGATCGGCAAAAGAAAGGTCAAGAGACAAGTATGAAATCAACAGTTAATCACTGAAGAGAAAAGAACAATAGAGGAACTAACACAGAAAAGTCAACACAGCATTTGCACATAACAGGGAGAGAAGAAAGCAGAGGGGAAAAGATCTAAGGAGGAAAATCTGCAATGCACATCAGTCCTGGGGAATGATCAGACACCAGTTAATGAGAACTGGCTCCCCAAAGGGCAGCTCCCAGTGGGGAACAAACCCAGCACCTTCAAGGCACCAGTAAATACCAGTTTGTATTTCACAGAACTGGTTCTGTTTCAAGGCAGCCCCCAGCAAGGGCAGCATATCCTCACAGGAAGAGAAGTGGGGCTTTCTCCCATTTAAATCTCATTTTTAGTACTCTCCAGTTCACATCCCAGCTCATTTAGAAGTTGAAGGTCAAGGACTTCATAAAACTGCAAGTGCAATGAGTGAATTGAAAGGATTTCTCCCCCCGGGGCAGCACTTACAAGGAATTACTGCAGCCTCTGTGTGTCCATGACTGCAACACCTGAACTATCCCAAAAACCGAGTGAACTCAGCCAGGCTGGGGAGGGAAAGCAGGGAAGGAAACAGCAGCTCTGCCAAAAGGATTCAACAAACAGGTAAAAAAAAATCAGAAATTAATCTTGTGGCTGAAGAAGTCTCTTTCCAGAGGGCAACATCTCTGCAGTGTTGTTGAGCAGAGAAACGCTGCTAGGAGAGACAACTCAAAATGAGTAATATCCCAAAATGTTATCTGGGAGCAATCCTTGCAGACTGCCAGCAGTACAAACAGCCAGCCTGTTTTATTCATGGATTATTTGTATTTGTTGTACAATAAGGCCCCAGGAGATCCTCTCGTAAGCACAGCAAAACAAGAAATAAAGAGCTTAAGCCGTGAGAATTTAACGATCTAAAGCGTCAGCATGTGAAAGCAGCCTGGGATGCTCCACACTCGGTGTTTGCAGGAAAAGCAGCTGTTACTCCACTCCAGTCAGGGGCAGAACACGAGAGGAAGAGGAGTTAATGTGAGAACAACCTGCAGATGGGTGGAAGGGAAGGGTGTGGGTCTGTTTTATGTCTTTGTGCACAGAGCCAGGAGGAGCAGCCCCAGGGGTCCCAAAAATACAAGTCAGTGGGGTGTAGGTCAGTCTTCTGTTCCCAAAATTCTTGAGGGCAAAGGAATGAAGAACCTGCCAGGGGAACCCTAGTGTTTTACCTTCAGGCAATTCCTGCTAAAATCCTTCCAGGCTACCCCAAGAAGTGTTGCAGCCTTTCAGTGTCAGGACAGAGCACCAGGGAAACACCAACTGACCAGGGCTAGGGGAGGATACTGAGGATAAAAATCCTTTCAGTGGGTGGATTTCAGATGCTGGACTCTGGCCAAGCCTCAGCCCCAGCCCAGGACACCTGAGCAGAGGACTCAGTGTCACTTTGACAAAGTGCTCCCTTCCCACTCCAATAACCACGAGGGATTGGAGCTGCTTCTTCTGTAGCGTTTCTTTTTAATTCTCTCCTCCTCAACATTCATCTTTTCCTGGATCTAATGTAATTATTCTTCATGAAGCAGCTCAGGTCTAATCCCAGCAGGAGGAGGGAAGGGGAAACACATCATCTGCAAAGAGCAGGAGGGACACAGGTCGGTGGGGCAGGGGAGCATCTCCCTTCTCCAACAGGGGCAGGAGAAGCACCTAACCCTAAACCTAAATCACCTAAACCTAAACCAAGGACAGGAAACCATCTCCCTTCTCCAGGTGGAGCAGGGAAACATCTCCAAGAGCCTTTCCTTGGATCCTGTCACTTGAACTTGCTGTGAAGGCAGAGGAACAGTGTCCCCCTGTATGGAAAGAAATAGATTTTTGTCTCAGATTTTTGTCTCAGCCGCTGGCTTAGATATCCTGAACACTTACATGCATTGCCTAGGTATAGATAAAATTATTTTATTGCCATTTCATCCACAGACTCCTCCAAAGAAATCCCTATTTTTGCAGCTAATGAATCTCAACATTCTCAACAGAAACACAGCACAGCTGGAATGGAAAAAACACTAAAACACTCTTTGGGGGGGAGGAAATGATGGTGCAAAGCCTAAACAGAACCTGCTCTTTGTTTCACACAACTTGCCAGCCCTTTGCAAGCACCGGATGAGGAGCAGGAACCACTTCAAAGGCAGCTCCTTTCATCAGGATTTTCTTCCTCTCTTCAAGGAAAGGCTCCACTTGCAAGCTCCCTTCCTGACACATTCTCAGAGCTTCTGAGCTGGCAGGGGCTGCTCTGATCGTGGTAAAAAATCAGCCTAAAGCTGGGAGGTGAGCTCAGCCCCAGATCTGCCCCTTCCCAGCACCAGGAGAGCCCCCCAGGCTGAGCCTGTTCTCCTGCCCGGGTTATGCAACGTTCTCAGAGTGAGCAAGTGCTGAGTAAAGATATCAAAGCGATTTTCACACTTGGAAGTGACTTGTCACAGGGATGTGGATCGGGGAAAAAAAGCCCCTGCAGCCAAAATCTCGATAAGGAGTTGCTTTATGCAGAAAGCTCATCAGGGAGGCAAGATCCAAAATGCAGCCTAAGGAAATCTCAGATCCCAACACCCCCCAGATTGCACAGTTTTGCAAAGCTTTCCAGTTCAGCCTGGAGACATAGCCTCTCTAAAAGGACTGGAGATCACTCCTGCCTCTCCCAAACCCAGCTCTGGTGAACCCACAGGCTCCCAGAAGCTCTTCAGATCATGGAATGGGTTGGGCTGGAAGGGACCTGAAAGCCCATCCAGTGCCACCCCTGCCATGGCAGGGACACCTGCCACTGTCCCAGGCTGCTCCAAGCCCTGTCCAACCTGGCCTTGGACACTGCCAGGGATCCAGGGGCAGCCACAGCTTCTCTGGGCACCCTGTGCCAGGGCCTGCCCACCCTCACAGGGAACAATTCCTGCCCAATATCCCATCTCTCCCTGCCCTCTGGCAGTGGGAAGCCATTCCCTGTGTCCTGTCCCTCCATCCCTTGTCCAAAGTCCCTCTCCAGCTCTCCTGGAGCCCCTTTAGGCCCTGGAAAGGTCTCTGAGCTCTCCCTGGAGCTTCTCCTCTCCAGGTGAACACCCCCAGCTCTCCCAGCCTGGCTGCAGAGCAGAGATGCTCCAGCCCTGGGAACATCTCCATGGCCTCCTCTGTAGTCACTGTAGGACCCATCACACTCCAGACCATCACCTGGGAAGACTCAGTGTCCTTGGAAGGATGCAGATGAATCCATTCTGCTGGGCAGCAGGAGCTTCCCTTTCCCCCAGGAGCTCCCCACTGTCCCTCCGCCCCCAGGAGGTGCCACCTCCTGTGCCATGTCACCACAGGGCCCTGGCATGGCTCTGCCAGCACAGGAGGCATTTTTCCCTTCCCAGCTGAACTCAGCACGGAGCACAGAAGTTTTGAGCTGCCTTTCTCCAGGCTGATGCTGATTAAAGCACACCCTGAACAGGCTGTGCTGCGTAGGAACCACAGCAAACACCGAGCATTGTTCAGCACCTGCTATTTATACCCAGGTGAGAGCGAGGGCAGCCTTTGTCTCCAGAGCTAAAAAGGTGCTGATTAGCATCGGCTAATTAACACATTAACTCTGCCTTGAATCCCCAGAGCAAGCATTTCAGTGCTTGGGAGCTCAACTCCAGGCTCCACCTGAGGCTCAGCTGCAGAGATCACCCAGGATCTTCCAGCTGTCCCCCACTTTGGGGACAAAGCCACCCTGGTCACCATCACCCTCTGGTTGGACCCTGCACAGCATTTAAGCTCACATTAAGGACCTTCTTAGCCTCCTGTCTGTGTGGGGGGAAAAGCAAAATCAAATTATTGATTCACAAGTGCATGGGGACGTGGATTTTCCATAATTCTGGTTTCTGAAGGTTCAAAAACTGGAGAAGGATCACTGTGCCCTGTGTTTTCCTGCCTGGAGAGACCCAAAAGTTACTACAAACTCTGAACTTCATGGGAATTGAGACATTTCTAATTTTGAGAGTCAGCCCTGAGTTTTCAGTCACACATTCCCAGAACTGAGGTCTTCCTTGGATGTGGATAAACCAAGTGTAAGACCATCAGAAAATAATTTATAGTTATGTGAGTATAAAAAAAATCAAATATGGGTATCTAAAGTAGGGCTCAAAAACAACCCAAGATTTCTGTTCTCAGGTATGTCTGAGCATGAAAATATTTCTTAAATGCTCAGTTTTTCTCAGGTGAGATTAAAAAAATTCACTCAAAGCTGATGCACCTCTGCCCCTGGCTGGGAGGTGGGAAGGGATGGTCTAGAAAGTCCCAACCCATCCCATGATTTGAGTGCTAATGCCAAAAAACTGGGATGTTTCTAAAAAATAACACCAAACTTAATAAAAAAACAAACATAAACCCCAAACCAAAACACAAACCTGGCTGCACTACTTCTCCATGCAAAAGCCATTCCTGCTCCTTGTGACATAATCAGGGAAAAAGGCTAATTAGGCAATCAGGAAAAATACAATTACAAGGTGATGTCCATGTGATGAGGGAATGGTTCTGTGCCTTATCCTGAGCCTGGAGCCCAAGGCAGTCCCTTTAAAGCAGTTTTTAATTCTTTCAGCTTTAATATCAACATGTAAGAACCAAAATTGTCTCTGTGAAGTATAATTATTGTGAGGAGCCAAGCCTGATCTCCATATGAAATTCCTTATTCTTCCAAGGCCTTGAAGATAAGATGAAAACTGTCCTGAATAATAATCAGGAAAACAGCGAAGTTGGACTTGTGGTTTTCAGCAGGTTTTTTAGCACTCAACAGCCCTGCCCTGGTGTCCCACCAAACCCTTTGGATTGCCCAGCTCTGAAATCCTGCCTGACAAGAACATGAAAATCCTGCAGATGAATGATCAGCACTAATTCCCAAGCTGGAATTCTAAACCAGAAAAGCCCCTCAGCCTCTGCACAGCCCTGCTGATGTGTGAAGCACAGGAAGGAGGGATCAGGACTGGAAAGCAAGGAGAAAAAAACACCAAATTTCACTCCCCTCCACACTCACTCTTCCTGTACTTGCTTGTAATCTGCTTTATTGCTTCACACCTGGGCAGAAATTAATCAGATTATTGAAAAATCTCTAGAAATAAAACAAAGTGCAGCAACAGCTTTGTTTTGAGAGCTGAAAATGTTGTTCTCAAATAAACCCAGAACCATGACTGCTCCTTATCCGTTTTCCATGGACTCAGTTTTAACACACTTACCCTAGGAAATCAGCACCAACAACATCGCAGTGATTCTTTCTTTCTTCTCCACATTTGCAGTGCAGTTACAAGGAATCATGTAAAATTTATACCCAGGGAAAAAGAAACCCAATGCAACGGGACTTAAATGCAATGGGACTTAAAATAGAGCAGCATTAAAGCAGATCCTATCAAATCAGCAGCAAAAGCCACTTCAAGCTCGCTGTTAAACAGGTTAGTGATGGTTTTTTGCCTGGGAAAGAGTGGATTTTGCACTCCAAACAGGCAGGGAAAGCAGCAGCAGCAGCTGGGGTGCCACAGGGACAGCACAGCCAGGCTGCAGCCGGAGCAGGGAGTGAACTCCTGGAATAAAAACCCCTTCCAGCAGGACAAAAACCTCCAGCAAGTTCCTGCCCAAGTTCCTGTGACTTTCAAAAGCCTCCCAGCAGCAGCTTGACAGGGAATGGTGCTGTGAAGGCTCCCAGGACAGGTGGGATCAGGACCTTTTCTGCATGGACATGTCCCAGGGCTGGAGCAGCAGCTGCTGGAGCAGCAGGGACCTGCCAGGCACATCCCCAGGGACATCCCAAGGGACAGGGCCTGTCCTGCTCCATCCAGCTGACAGGAGCTGGGCCAGCCCTGACCTTGGCTCCAGCCCATCCAGCCCTTCCCTCGGAGCTGCCCATGTCAGAAAAGATACCAGTTTAAAAATTTTGTATCACTTTAGTCAAAGGGTTCTGCTTATCTTTACCCCAGAAAAAGGAATTTTAGGTTTCTCTCCAGGGCATTGTTCTGCCAGGTGAGGTCTGATGAACTCAACATATCAACAGACTGGAGGAACCCAAAGCTAAAGAGCTCCCAGCAGAACATCAGCAGCCAGCAGTGGCTATCTACAAACAGCTACCCCAGAGCACCTCCAGCAGGGCTGAAGACATCTGGCCAGGAAAGGACTGAGAGGAGAATTGGAGAATGAAAAATCTAATTAACATCAGAGGTGAGGAGATTCAGATCCAATGGGAAACTGAATACTGGGGGTTTGCTCAGCTCTGGCCCAATGAACACTGACCCAATGCATTGCTATGTATTTTTACTGTATAAAATATCTGAAAAATCTAGTAAAAGCCAAGTGTCATGGAATGATTCTCTCTGCACAGCCAGGCTGTGTGTGGATGAGATGATTTCTGTGGTACATCCTGGCCAGAACAACATCCTGGCCAGATAATAAAGTAATGCCTTGACTCTGTAACATTAAAAATCTTGTTGGAGGGTTTTTGTTTTTCCCGCAGATTCGGTGACACCCACTCCAGAGAGGCCCCAGCTCCTTCCCTCTGCCCACAGGAATGATTCCTGCTCTGCTGCACCCGGACAGGGATCTGTGTGTGAGGGCATGGGGAACACACACAGGAGGGTCAGGGGGGAAAAGCCCTCCAAGGTCCAGTCCAACCAGTCCCCCAGCACTGCCAAGGCCAGCACTGACCCTGTCCCCAGGTGCCACATCCACAGGGCTGCTCCATCCACTGCAGGTGTGGAAAAGACAAGACTTCAGAGTGGGCAGAGCTGAAGTCAAGGTCTGGGACTTCCCACAGCTCCTTCTTCCTTTCCTTCCCTTTCCCTTTCCCCAAAATATCCCAGTGTCAGCTCCACAGCCACATCCTGATGCTCCATGAGCTGATGTCTCAGGCTTGGCTGCTTGGCCAGGATGAGGGAGGCCGTGGTGCTCCTGGAGAGGTCCCATGGCAAAGCTGTCACCTCAGAGTGACAAAGCTGTCCCCTCAGGGCACAGGCAGACCCTGGCAGGGCAGGGAAGGCGAGAGAAGTACAATATGAAGGACAAGCTACAGATAAAGAGGGCAGTTCCAGAGAAGGGCATGGAGAGTGTCCAGGGAAGGGAACAGAGCTGGGAAGGGTCTGGAGCCCCAGGAGCAGCTGAGGGAGCTGGGAAAGGAGCTCAGCCTGGAGCAAAGGAGGCTCAGGGGGACCTTGTGGCTCTGCACAACTGCTGACAGGAGGGGACAGCCAGGGGGGTCAGGCTGAGCCAGGGAACGGGGACAGGAGGAGAGGGAACAGCCTCAGGCTGGGCAGGGGAGGCTCAGGTTGGATATCAGGGAAATTCCTTCACTGAAATGGTGCTCAGGCCCTGGCACCTGGGTGGTGTCACCATTCCTGGAGGGGTTCAAACCACGTGTGGATGTGGAGACATGGCTCAGTGGTGGCCCTGCAGTGCTGGGAATGGTTGCACTCATCCCAAAGGATTCTGTGGCAAGAAGTTTGCCTGAAACAACAAGTAATCAGTATCTTAACTCCCAGCCTGGGGAACTTGAAGGGAAAACTGGATGGCATTTGCACAGGCAAAGAGCAAATGAGGGAGAAAAGCACCTTAAACAGAGCAGTTCCAACCCAGCCCCACTTCAGCCAAAAGCTCTAGCTGAGGCAGGAACTGAACATTCCCAGAGTCCCTCTGGTTCCATGGCCAGAGCCCAGCCTGCCCCACGGCACTGCCAGCTGCTCAGGGGTGTAAAGCCATCCCAGTTATTTATACACACAGCCAAAGACTTGGATGCTTCCTCACAGATCTCTGTGGCTGGAAATCTCAGCCAGGAAAACAACTTCCCACCGAGATTTCCCAGGGCTCTGAAAGACTGCTCCTCCAAATTGCTGTGTTTTGCTCAGGAATGGGGGATAAACTGTATTTTAAATAGTTCTGCAACACTGAAGGTTTGAGGGAGTAACTGCAGGATCAGCCTGGAGGAGAGAAAGTCTTGGGGTGACCCATTTGTGGCCTCCCAGCACCTGAAGGATTCCACAGGAAAGATGGAGAGGGACTTTGGATGAGGGATGGAGGGACAGGACAGGGGGAATGGCTTCGAACTGCCAGAGGGCAGGGAGAGATGGGATTTTGGGAAGGAATTGTTCCCTGGGAAGGTGGCACAGCACAGGAGCTCAGCCACAGCCTGGGAAGGGGTGGCTGTATTTAAGGGAATAAAGTGACACTCGTTATCCTGGGAAATAACAAACCACCAAGGCAACTTCCAGTGATGAAAGCCGAGATTAAGCTGCCATAAAAACCTAATTACCTCGTTAAAAAACACTCTTGCAGGCTGCGAAGCAAATGATTTATATTTTTCTTCTGGGTTTTGTCCAAATCATCTAAAAATAGATCTGAAAGCCCCACCAGGATTGCTGAAAATCCTGCCCATTTCACTGCACGAGGAGCAATGTAAACAAGGAGTCTGACATAAATTTCTCGTATTGATTAAGCAATGCTTGCAAGCTCAGTGCTCTTGTAAAGCCCTGATTCAGGAGCTGGGCTCTAAAAGAACAAACATTATGGGCTTTAAACATTTCAAGAGCCCATTCTGGTAAGTCGTAGAGCTTGAGTTGGGGCTGAGAGAACTCCTGCAGGTGCTGAAATGAAAAATGATGAATGAAAAAAAAAATCCCAGCAAAGGGTTTGCTCTGGTCCTGAGTGTCTGGGGATTCACAGTGCAAGGTCTGCTCCACCTGAGGAGCCTGCTCAGGGTATTCCTGAAATTCTAACACCTCTGATTAAAGCATTCCTTTAGAGATCCATGTCCATGAAAAACCTTCAGATCCTGCTGCTTCCACAGCTCTCTGCTCCCTCTGAGAGCCCAGAGGGAGATCAGAGTCCCCAGGATTGCTCAGCAAATTCCAACCCACAGCCAGAAGGCCATAAAAGCAATGATGCAAACATACAAACACTTGTACAGCTCTGCAAACAGTTGTTTTCTATGATTTGCATTTCTTATGGATCATCAGCTCTCCAGTTGCAGGGCTCATCACCCCCAAAACCACTCCAAACCTGCTGGGTTAGCACTGAGCACTCACAGACATCATTTGCACTGCATCTCATTTGCTTCTTGCACCAAACTGATTTTGTACCCCTCGTCCTGTCACTCCCTGGCTGTGGGAAAAGTCCCTCTCCCTCCTTTTAAAACCCCACTTTAGGCACAGGAGGGGCTCTGAGCTCTCCCTGGAGCATTCCCTTCTCCAGGTGAACACTCCCAGCTCTCCCAGCCTGGCTCCAGCCCTTGGAGCATCTCCATGGCCTCCTCTGGACTCACTCCAACAGCAACACATCCTCCCTGCTGGATTCTGTGAATTACCACATTGTAATCAGAATGATATGAATTTCTGGGAATTCAATGAAAGATGTCCCAGCAGCTTTGCAGCTTCAGAGAGGACTGAATTCCTGGTGGTGCTCCTGCATTTCTCCCACTCCCAAATCCAACAGCAGCTCCATCCAAGCAGAACACACAGCACTTGGATCCCAAGTGCCCAACTCAAATCAACAACCTCCAGAGGGGTCACTGGAGCAGCCATGGGAACCACAGATGTGCCACAGGTCTGGGAGGTCACCTATGGCCACCAGCATGTGACCAGAGCCACCAACACCCAGCTGCCACCCCAGCTCCCCATGGACTGGTGAGGGCAGAGAGAAACAGAGCCAAGGCACCACATCCCATCAACGAGGGAAGCAGCACTCCTCAGCATGAGCCTGGTTAGTGCCCAAAGTCAGCCTGGCAAAGGAAGTTTGGGGTCTCTGTGACCTAGAGAAGCTGAAATGAGAGCTGAGGGAGATCAGCTCTGAAGGCACAGCCATTCCCTGAGCTCTGCTGCCACATTCCTGCTGCAGGATGCTGCTCTAAAGCTCCAAACCAGCTAAATCAGGTCCAATCCCCTTGGAGCTGAGTGCTTGGATCTCACCCTGAGGCAGGAGAACCTTCCCAAGCCCAGCCCACCAGAGATGTGGCACTGAACAGCCCTGGGCACCCCATCCATGTGTCCAAGTGTCACTCCACTCAGTGCAAACCATTCCACCCTTACCATCCAAACATTCCTTCACACACCCCTTATGAGAGGATTTCTTCCCCTCCAAAGCAGTGTCTTCCTGATTTTGTGCCTTTCCCAAATCCAGGAGGATGTTCTCACCACCACCACATTCCCAGAAAATCCCTTTCCTTGCCTGCAGTGGTTTTCTCTCAGTTTTGCACTCCCCAGCCCAGATGAGCAAACACATCACTGCTGCTTGCAGATGCTTTGTCAACTTGTCTTTCCCTGAAATGTCACATGCATGGATCCAAATGAATGGATTCAATGAACCCAAGAAATGCTTCTCATCCCACTCCTCGTGGCAGAGCCATTGGTAATGGGCCAGCGAGGAGAGAAATCCTGAGTTAATGCATTTAGCAACTGGAATATTGTGTGCTGCTCTGCACAGACCCAGTCTGAGCCATTCAGCCCCATTTCCTCAGCTTTATGGGCTGAAATAAAACCTTGTTTTAAAGCAAAGTGCAGCCCCAAGCAAGCAGAATTTTAGGGTTGTTCTTTCCTTCTGGAGAGCTCCCATAAAAGCACACACAGGGTGCCTGCATATGAGAACTGCTCCAGTTCACACCCAGAGAATGAAAATGGGACCAAATGTCCCCAAACTCATGGAGGCTGCTGGGGGAACTGGGAGTTCTGGGCAAGGGAAAGAACAAACCTGGGGAAGAGAACAACTCTTGGCTGTTGTTTGGGTAATAAATAACCAGGTAGGGGAAACAGAGACTGGTTTGAAGCAAGTTCCCTAAAAGCCAAGGCTGGCAGCTCTCAGGAAGCTTCCAGAAGAGTTCAGGGCAAGGCAGAGATCCTGTTTAACAGAGGGTAAAGAATTGCAAATGCTCCCTAACTGTTCAGGGGCAGAAAAGCTGGGCAAGCTGGATAGTGTCTGCTGGCTAAGGAGGGAAGGGATGAGTGAGCTGGGGAGGAAGACGAGGGTCTGTTCATCCCATTTCTGAGGCCATGGGAAAGGACAGCGGTGTCCTGTCCCAACCCTGAGGTGGCACTGGCCATCCTCTGTAGCCACAGCCAGCAGCAAACAGCCCCAGGCAGCAACCAGAGGAGAGGATTCACCTAGGATAAAGGACTGAGAAAACATGGATTTCACCCTATCTGTGCCTCAGGCTGGCTGGGTGGCCCCAGACACCTTCCCTTCCCCCAGCCTCACTCTCTGCCTTCCCAGGACACACAGGACAGCAGCAGCTGGGAATAACATATCCCTTTTTATGGAGCTGTGCTATGAACATTTCCCCCTTTCCTGACCTGCAAGCAAACCAGGGACTGGAAGGAGGCACTGGAACAGAGAGAGAAATGAGATTTCACTCCCTCAGCAGCCAAGAATCTGGCTGAAGGCTCATTTGGATTGCTGTGAGGACACTGAAAGGACAGGATGGATTTCAGAGACAATAACTCCATATTAACATCATACCTGTGTCACACTCCTCAGACTGCATTGCCAAAGGCTTTCACCAGAAGTCTCATTAGCAATCCCATTAAAACAAGCACACAGCTGGTGAGAGCATTAACTGTGCAGAAGAGTCAAATTCTTCTAAATTTATAGTGGCAAAATTGATTACTGATTCTAACATCTGTTGCAGATTTTACATTTAAATTCTCCTTAAAAAGTCCCTCAGCTCAGAAGCATCAGACATGGCTCCCCTCCCCCAGGAGCCACATAAATCATCTCCCTGCAAATCAAATGTGTCTTTTCATAAAAACAATTGTTCCTGTCATCTATTACATAATAATAAGCACTCCAACCTGCTGAGGATGTAATTCAGTGCATTTCTGCTGTTTGTAATCACACAAAGCCAAGGGTACCTTGGAAGACAGGATAACGTTGGGAAAAACAAAAAGACTCAAGTAAATAGCAGCAGATGCAAGGCTGGGAATGTTTAAATATCAAACTGTCCTCTTCATCACCCAGAAATGTAACAGGAACTACCTGTGAGCAGTGTGAAAATGCCAGCCTGGAGACAGTAATGGGAGATGTTTTTACATCCCTGGATAAACCATTCCCAGCACCTGCCAGCAAGGAACATCTGATCACCAAACCCAGGCACTGCCAGCGTGGGATATCCTAGCACAGGCACAGAACTATTTCCCTTTTTGATCTTTAATAAAGGAAAAAACCTCTGCTCCACCTCTCCCAGAAAGCCCTGACCCTGGTTCTCCAGGAAATCCTAATCCCCTGGAAGCAGAAAAGGAGTGAGGGCAAGGTTCTATCCCAGCCCTGCAGCACACATGGTGTGGGATGTCCAAAGGCACAGCTCTGAGCTCCTGACAGTGCCACCGAGCTGCTGCCTTGGCTTTGTGACCCTCCAGGAAGGGCAGCAAGGACAAGGTTCTGCTCCATCATCAGCTCCTGCAGTGCCACACCATGCTATTCACCTGCAGGGCTCATTCCTGCTCTGTGCATGGCTCCAGGCTGGGTGAGAGGATGTTGGCAGCTGGCCCCAGCAGGTCCTGCAGCTCAGCTCTGCCTGGCTCTGGAGCACAGCGAGTCCTGCCAGCCAGCCTGGGCAGGGGACAGGATTTGTCATGGGCAAGGCAAGGAGGCACAGACAGAGGAGGTGACACCATGCCAAGGCTGGGAGGTGTTCCTCAGAGCACGAGGGACAGCAGGGACCTTCAGCCCAGAGCTCAGCTAGCCCATGGACAGCCAGGGACCAACAGCCTCTTGTTCAAGAGCTGAATATTCTCACCAGGTCAGGAAGAGCATTCCCAGAGAGATCCTGTCCCTCTGCCCAGCCCTGGAGGCACCTCTGCAGTGCTGTGTGCAGCTCTGGATCCTCAGCCCAGCAGGCACAGGGAGCTCCTGCAGCAGAGCCAGCAAGGCTGGGAGGATGAGGAGAGCCTGGAGCATCTCTGTGCCCAGCAAAGGCTGAGGGAGCTGGGGCTGTTCAGCCTCCAGCTGAGAGGAACCTCAGCCCTGGCTGTCCCTGGCTGCAGGCAGCTCAGAGCAGGGCCAGGCTCTGCTCCCTGGGCCAGCAGTGACACCAGAGGGATAGGCAGGGACTGAGCCCAGGGAGTTCCCTGGACAGGAGGCAGAACTTCTTCCCTGGGCAGGACTGAGCCCTGAGCAGAGAGCAGGGAGGGGCTGGAGTGTCCCTGAGCAGGGATATTGCAGAGCCACATGGACACAATGCTGTGCCCTGGGCTCTGGGATGGCCCTGCCTGGGCAGGGAGATGACACCAGTGACCCTCTGGGGTCCCACAGCCTGATCCATCCTGGGATTCTGTGACAACAAAAAGCACCCTCAGAGCCATTGCAAAGGCATGTTGAACCATGAATCCTGCTCTGGGTTCATCACCATCTTTTCTCCAGCTGTTTTCCCACTGCTTGGGTAGCAATCCATAAACACTTCAGCCACACTGGGTCACTGCAGCCCCATTGCATTTCTCAGCAGCTCAGCAGGGGATTCCCCTTTATCCCAGCCAACATCCCAGTGCTTGGGAAAACACTCAGTGATTCATGGACAACAACCAGGACAAGCTTCCAAAGTCCCTCAACCTGGTCCAGTCATCCTGAGGGAAACAGAACCCAGAGCAAACACCAGAGGATCCCAAATCTGACTCGGGGGGGATGAGAGCTCACAGGGCATTGGCTGTTTTCCTTTTCAGCACATCTGGTTAAATGTATTTTTGAATAAAAACCCATCAACTTGATTCTAAAATCTCCAGGGATGGAAAATCTCCCCCTTCCCTCCTGAGCTGGACCTTCATCACTAACTTGTAGTTCATTCCTCATTTGGATACGGATTAGGAAGCAGCAATTTCTGGAAGAAACATCTTTCAGCAGAGATTTCTCGTCCTGATGGTGGGAGAAGGATTCACATCCTCAGTGCCTGCTCCAAGCACTTGTCTGTCAAGCCAAGTCACCTCTCAATCACTGTCACAAACTCAAGGCTGTCAGAGGCTGAGGCTCCAAAACTCACATGTGGTGTTTGGGAAGGGCACAGTCTAAATTGCATTTGTTAGCATCTTTCTTTTCCCTCTCCATTTAATTGCAGGGGTAGAGGACTCAGGACAAGAAACAAAGGGAGCCTTTGGGAGTCCACCTGCTGTTTAACATAAACTCCTCTCTCAAAAAGTGCTTCTCAGCACAGAAGATGGAACATGAAGATCATTTCAATGAGAGCAGCTCTAGAAAGGATCAAACTTGCTCCAAGGAGCAGTGGACAAAGGGGGGGCTCATGTTGTTTGCTGCAGAGAGAAACAGCACAAAAGCTCTTTATCTTTTATTCCTGGGCTTCCTTTGAAAATGGATGTAGCAACTAATCCCAGACATGCTGGATGAGGCTGTCAGATCATCCTGGGAACAATTTGTTATTAAATTCAGTCCTTTACTGAGGCTCAGGAACTTTGTGCAGAAGTTCAGCTAAAAGCATGAAATCCATTATCAGCATAACTGGGCCAAGGCCAAGCTGGATGGGGCTTGGAGCAACCTGGGCTGGTGGAAGGAGTCCCTGGGGGTTGGAATGAGGTGAGTTTAGGGTTCCTTCTGACCCAAACCATTCCAGGGTTCTGAGGTGGTTATATATAATATATAACATAACCATCTCACTGAGGCAAGAGGTTTGCAGCCCACCTTTGCCTGGGCTCTCCCATATTGAACAGGACCTGGGCTTTGGCTGGAGGGAAGGAAACAGCCAAGACAAACATCCTCTCACACAAAACCATGGCCTTCCCTCTTCCTTTCTCCCACTTCTCAGTGTGGATTACCCAGCCAGAGGATTCTTTTGCAGCAGACCCTGCCAGGAGCAGGGAAAGAGCAAGGGCAGCACCTGCCAAACCCCACCAGAGCACAGCAGGTACAACTCGTGGTTTTAAAAACTCCCTTTGCCACTTTTATTTCTCAACGTGCCCAGCTCAAAGCTGCCCATGACTGCTCAGCAGTGACTCAGATCAGCTGCAGTGCCAGCTCCTCTGGGCCTCGGAAGGACTGAATCAGTCTGGAAGGTCTGTCAGGCACTGCGAAAATCCGAAAATCCGCCACTTGTGTCTGTTTCCGGATAAATTAACATCTCCTTCCCAACAAAACGCAGCAGCATTCCACACCCAGCCTGGGAAGGGGTTTGTGCTCCTCAGGAATTCGCAGCTGCTTTAGCTGCCACCACCCATCAGATTTCACAGTCCCACAGAACAATTCCTGTGAGCTCTGGGCAAGGCAGCTGGGAGGGAACAGAAAGGTGCTGCTGCTGCCCAGGAGCACTTGAGGGTTTCAGGTACCAGAATGATGTGTTTGAGCAGTGCAGGGATTGTCCCCTGTGCTGCCACTGCTGAGGTCACACCAACAATCCTGGGGGCAGAGTTGGGCTCCTCAGGACAGAGAGGACATTGAGGGGCAGGAGTGTGTCCAGGGAAGGGAATGGAGCTGGGAAGGGTCTGGAGCACCAGGAGTAGTTGAGGGAGCTGGGAAAGGAGCTCAGCCTGGAGAAAAGGAGGCTCAGGGGGACCTTGTGGCTCTGCACAGCTGCTGACAGGAGGGGACAGCTGGGGGGTCAGGCTGAGCCAGGGAACAGGGACAGGAGGAGAGGGAACAGCCTCAGGGGATATTTAGGTTGGATATTAGGGGAAATTTCTCCATGGAAAGGGTGCTCAGGCCTTGGCAGAAGCTGCCCAGGGAGGTTTGCAGTCCCCACCCCTGGAGGTGCCCAAGGAAGGCCTGGATGTGACACTCAGTGCTCTGGGCTGGTGACAAGGTGGGCATTGGGCACAGCTTGGACTCGATGGTCTGGAAGGGATTTTCCAGCCTCACAGATCTTGGGATTAAGAGGAAAAACCAACAGACAGCAGCTTCCTCAAGAGCTCCTGCTGTCCCCACGTGTGCTGCTGCCTGGTGCAGCTGAGCAGGGCTGGCAGAGCAGGGCTTCACCAACTGGAACAACCATTAATTGCCTCTTGTGTTATCAGAGTTTCAAGGACCCTTCAAAGTGCAGTTGCTTGGAGGAGAAAATGCACCTGCTAGTGGAGCTGCTTTCTCCTCTCCTCTTCACCTTGACCAGGGTATTTTTAGCTGTATGGACAGACTTGCCAATACTTTCACCTTCAATTGTTTGCAAGGAAACTCCTGACAACTCCCAGTAATGAACACCCAGGGTCAAGAGAGGTAGCAGGAAAGGAATGATGGGCAAAAGCAACTTCCCAAAAGGCTTTTTTCAGTATTTTCTGCCTTCAGCATTTCAGCTCCCCTTCTTCCCACAGATTCCCCTGCTCACAGGGAATTTAGTTTGCACTTGATTTCAGTACCCTCAGAGTCTGGCCTGAGTTTTTGCATGAGAGCAGCTGTACCTCCACACACAAAGCACCTGATCACGCTGCCTTTGCAGCAGCAAGTGCCACTCAATTCCTCTGAGTCTCACACATCTACTAATCTGAGCTCATTTGGCAGAGAATGGTCCAACACTGTCATCTGAGAAGGCAGAAAAACTCATTATTCAAACAAAACCTCATTATTCAAAAGGCAACAGTCTCTCCTGGCTGTTCATCCCAGCAGGTAAGGTGTCAGTGTCTGCCAGATCAGTAAACACAGCCCTGGCTTCCATCAGAGCTCAGGAGAGGAACAAGACAGGCAGACATGCTTGTGAGGCACTATTCTTATTCATTCACGTGCTGCTGGGCCCAGGAGTGTTTCAGTAATTACTGCAGAGCTCACCTGTCCCACGGAGCTGAGCTGACAGCATCCCCAGGGCACTGCTCAGCTCAGCCCAACACACTTCTTTTTGGGCTTTTAAAGGTGCTTTTAAAGACTTCCCTTGCTGCTGTGCTCAGATCCCCTGGGGTGGGTGCATCTTCCAGAAAAAAGCAGATTTCTCTGCAGCAGGAGGGTGACAGAATCACCAAACTCCAGCACACATATTTTAATGTCCTTTATGTGCTGCAGTTTCAAGGGAGCCTCCCAGAAGCAGAGCAAAGGCACTGGGGATTTATAACTCTTCCCTGAATTTCCAGCTTTCCTTCAGCAGCCTGTTTTCAGTGCAACCACTTCACCAGGAAATCTTCTGTTATTTTATCTCTTCATCTCTCACAGCACCTTATATTCACAGCATTTACTGTCCCATTTGGCACATTCTGCTCTGCTTTTGTCACTGAATTCCTCCCCACGTGGAAAACTGCTCAAACCTGCTGCACTTCACACACCTGCACGCCCAAAGCACAAAAATATGCTCCCAACACACCCAGAAACCACTCCATGTCCACCTTAAAGCCTCTCAAGTCTTCTACTTCTGCAGAAAGGAGAAGCAGGCAAGGTGAGAAGGAAAAAAAAAAGGTGTGTTGAGTCAGCAAAGTGCAGAAGGAAGGAAAAAAGCTATTTAAAAGTACATTCTTGAGTGGGTACCTTTTCAGCCAAGGCCTTTAAGCTGTCTAGAAACCTCTGCCAGAAGTCCTTGAAGAGAGGTCTGTCAATCCTCCTCAGGCTCTCCTTGGTGCTGGCATCCACACTGACATACAGCTGGGTCACAGGCTCCAGCCTCCTGCAAGGGAAGGGACAGAGGAGTTGCTGCTTTTGGAGATCTGCTGCTGCAGTTTGTGTTCTACTAAAGCAGGGACAGGAACTGGACAGTAATTCCAGGGAAAACCATCAAAGCCCAGTGGTTCAGCTCTGCCAAGTGACCATCATCAACAGCAAGGTGTTGTCACCCCAACAAACACCACCCACAGGCCTTGGCTGACAATTTTATTGTCATTTCCTCACTGGACCAGGACAGATTGCATTCCAGCAGAATTGTAATACATTGGGAAAGGCTTTCCAAAGGAAGGGGTTCAGGTGAGGCACAGAGAGGTTCTGCTTCCCCTGGTTGAAATCCACCCAGCTCTGCCCTTTCCCCAAGTTCTGTCTGGCCTGGCCTGTGGGAAAACAATCCCATCCAACAGAAATGGATATCAGGAGGAATTTCTCCATGGAAAGGGTGCTCAGGCACTGGAAGGAGCTGCCCAGGGAGGTTTGTATTCCCCATCCCTGCAGGTGCTCAAGGAAGGCCTGGCTGTGACACTCAGTGCTCTGGGCTGGGGACAAGGTGGGCATCAGGCACAGTTTTGTCTTGATGATCCTTTCCAGTCTCAGGGATTCTGTGACTCTAAATTCAGCCATAATTCAACCATGCTGGACATGCTGAACTCCTCTGACCTTCAGCTGGATCATCAATGACATTTCTGAAGGGATCTCAAAGCTGCTTAGAAAACAAACCACCACACAAACCTCCAAAGTGTTTCTTTCCACTGCCAAGGCTCTTATTCCACAGCAATCCTGGAGAAGAGCCTTTCTGGTCACACAGTGCTGGTGAGCACAGCAGCTGGGAGCCCAAAACTGGGAACTCCTGGAAAGGTGAAAGCTGCTGTGCTGTAGGAAGAGCCTGGGCTGAGTCTGATCCTCTCCAAAAATCCAGGGGAATAAAGGAGAAGCAGCAACACCACAGTCCATCAGCAAAGGGATTGTGGAGGGCATTAAGAACAACCTAGAAAGGAGCTCCTTTGGAATCCTGAATCCCTGAGGTTGGAAAAACTCTTCAAGGTCACCAAGTCCACCTTGTCCCCAGCCCAGAGCACTGAGTGCCACATCCAGGTGTTCCTTGGGCACCTCCAGGGGTGGGGACACGGCTCAAGGATGGGGACAAACCCTTCCCACTGCCAGAAGTGACAAAGGCAGAGAGTGTAACATCTCCCACCCCGGGGGCTCTGAGATGAATAACCAAGACCTAATTCACCACAGAGCTCTCAGCATTTGGGGACAGCATTTTGGGAGTGTTTTGTGTGAAGTCTGTAATGAGCAGGCACCAATCCCAGCTTCATTTGGTCCTCTAGAGAAGATGAGAAGAAATTAGAAGCTATTGTTGAGCTGCCTAACAGTGCCACCTAAAAATATCCTGACCTCTGCCTGCCCCAAAGGTGACAGAGGGACAAGAACTGGCCAGAATGTGACTGAGCAGAGCTCTGTGTGTCCAGAAAAATCCACCTAATGTGGACACTCCACCAGCCATCTGAACACATTCTCTCTGTATGTATTTAGGCAGCAAAATGAAATAATCCAGATCAAACTGAACGTTTCAGGTTAAAATCTCCATTTTGTAAACAAGTTTGTCTGGACTGGCAGCCCAAAGCCACAGATTCCAAAATGATCAAATGTTCTGGGCCTAAGTGGATTGAAGTGCTCAAGGAATACTGAGCCAAACTCTCTCTTTACTCAGTGCTGTCTTTGCTTAATTAAAAGGAGCCCCAGTGAAGATGGAGTGGTGATTTTCAAAAGAGGGACTGAGAAGAATCATCTCTTCTCAAACCTAAGGACAGGCAGGAGCCAGACTCACTGTCAGCAGGGGGAATATTGAGGAATTAGAATTGATCCCAGGGAGGGATTTCAGCCCCAAACAGGAATGATCCACAGGGCTCTGCATGGCTGGGAATCAAGCCAGGATGAGCTGGGGCAGGTATTGCCACGGAGGAACAAGCAGAGAGGGCAGCCAGGGGTGCAGTGAGAATGTGGACACAGACTGGTGTTCCTGGGACACAGAACTGACAGCAAATCCAGCTCTATGGCACCAGCATGGATTTTGGGCTGGAATTTCCAAGCTAGCTCAGACACCTGAGGTGAAATGCAGGAGACCAAATCCATGACATTTGCACATGGACTTGGGAAGAAATCCTGAACTGAAATCTCCAGCTGTGCTGTGCCACTCAATCCATAAACTGACTTCAGTTCCACCAGCCCTGAGGTGGCTTCACCAGGCAGGCAGGACAGAGCCCACAAGGGACAGGAGCAGCAACATCAAAAAAAGATTATTACTGTTGTTATTATTATCAGCAAACCCACACAGAAGGGCTGTTCACAACCATGGCTCAGAGACAGAAGCCAGGTAAGGCTTCAACAGGAGCTCACCTGGTGTAAAACCTGCCTCAGTTTACTGTGAGCCTGGGGCTGGTGAAGCTGCAGTTTAAAGAGAGTAGGAGACAGATAGGAGAGGAAGGCACAGGGGAAACAGCTGGAGCTCCTGTTCTGAACCCAGCAGCAGCCCAGGCCATGCTCTCCTCTCCTAGAATGGGTTGGGAAGGACCTTGAAGCTCATCCAGTGCCATGGCAGGGACACCTGCCACTGTCCCAGGCTGCTCCAAGCTCCATCCAACCTGGTCTTGGACACTGCCAGGGATCCAGGGGCAGCCACAGCTTCTCTGGGCACCCTGTGCCAGGGCCTGCCCACCCTCACAGGGAACAATTCCTTCCCAATATCCCATCTAACCCTGCCCTCTGTCAATATGAAATCACTCCCTGTGTCCTGTCCCTCCATCCCTTGTCCCAAGTCCCTCTCCAGCCCTCCTGCACCAGAGGTCACCCTGCCTATTTCAGGACGAACTTTTTGACTCCAGCTCCTCTGCTGACAGCACAGAAGTGAGCTGGGTGCCTACTTCAGTTCCCATATTAAGCAAATCATCTGCTTTGATGAGCCAAAGATCAGTTGCAATTTTTAAGACAGCAAGACTAGCATTTTATCCCTTTCTTTTTTGTTTCTTTTTAAAAAGATTCAGCAGATCCGAAAAGTGCAGCTTCAAAATAGAGTGTGTGCTCTCTTTTTAAACTTCTATATTTAGGAAAGAGCAATTTCTATCTATCAGGCACATAATACATGACTTAAAGTAACTTGATTACACAATTATTTAATCATTTGGAATGCCTTTGTAGTGTATAATTACTCACTCCCAAATTGCCTGCTCTCCCCCCTCAGTGGCAGATTCAGACCACGAGAAGGGGTGCAAAAGAGCTCTCCCAGGAGCACTGACAGAGCTGGTGACACACCAAGGCCACCCTGCACACAGCTTACAAAGCTCCCACAGCTCCAGGCTGGACTGCTGGAATTCTGAGGAGTTCCCAACCTCCCTGGAGCTGCATTTCCCCACCTGCTGCACTTCCTTGCTACACTGCTTTGGAGTTTGCTAACAGCAGCCTGGATGCTCCTAAACATCAGAGAAAGGGATTCTTTACAGTTGTAAAGACTCTGAAAGAGTTCATTGAAATGCTGGGAAGATTTCACTCAAGTCCCTCTGAGGAGGAAGCAAAAAACCACAGATCCCACTTTGCTGATGAACATGTGAATGTGATAGCACTAAGGTTGTATTACAGGTTCATAGAATAAAATCATAAAATTGCCTAGGTTGGAATAGACCTTCGAGATGATGATGATGATGTTCCAAACATCTTCCTCTCCTTCTCCTGCTGGAGCTGCTGGGCTGCACAGAGCTTTGGGCTGAGTCAGAACCAGGATCAGCCCCAAATGCAATCTCTGAGCTCAGTGCCCTGCTCTGGCTGACAGAAGGACACCAGCTGTCCCTGTCCCCGAGCACAAACATCACTGCTCCCCTCCTGTCACACCTTCACAGGTGCCACATTCCATCCTCTCCACTTCCAGAAGGGATCAGCTCGTTTAACAGATACAGAAAATCAAATTGTGGGGGAGAAAGAGATGAGAAGGAACACGGGGAGATTGAAGTTAAAATCAGACACTGAGGGAGTTTTTTCAGTGCTCTTGCAGAGCTGACTCTGAGATCCACTAAATGGGATCATCAGGACACTGCAATGTTCCAGCAGGAAGTTCAGTGGGAATTTCCTGCAGCTCTTACCTGATCTCCTCGGGGAACTGAGCGTTGGTGACCAGGAAGGTGGAGATGCCATGCTGGTGCAGGAGCCTCACGAATTGGTTGATCTGGGGGTACATGATGGGCTCCCCCACCAGGGACAGAGCACAGTGCTTCACTGCCAGGCCTTCCTCCAAGCGAGCTGCCCTCACTCCTGACACACCTGGCAAGGGGAGAACAGCCTTCAATCAACAACAGCAGGGCCCTGAGCAACCTGGCCTGGAGGAAAGTGGCCCTGCTTGTGGCAGGGTTTGAAACAAGAGGAGTTTGATAAATAAGTTGATAAATAAATTGATAAATTTGAGAAATAAATTGATAAATAACTCGCTTCTTGCTGCCTCTGTCCAACCTGTAGTATGTGATATTTAAGGCTGTGTTGAGCAATACTTGCACTACCACCTGTCTGACCTGCTTCACCTCCTGCCACAAAGCAGCTCTGATTAGGAGGGGCTTGGCTGGAACATCACCCGATTTCCAACGGGAGCTCTGGGATTATCTGCAACTGGGAACTGTGGAGAAACACACCCTGGAGAGCTTGTCCTCCTCTCAGCAGTGTAACCTCTGAACTGGGACTGGAAAAAGGGGAGTTAACACCAGGCTGTGGCACCTCGGTGCATTGGGTCCCTTCTAACCCAAACCCTTCTGTTCTGTGACAAAAACCTCTCCCAAATATCTGTACCAAAACACACCCAGGCACAGGGAGGGCTGAGAAGAGCAGCTGGAGCTCACCCAAGGCAGAGGGGACAGCAGGTGACAGCCAGGGCCCAGGGAGGAGCTCTGCAGCACCCCCAGAGCAGGGGCTGTGTGTGCCCTGAGAGCAATTTGCTGCTCACACCCAAGCCTAGCTTAAACACCTAAGCCAGGCTTTCACTGCTGAGGCCTCGGGGATGTTGTGACACCAACACACAGGGCAGGCAGTGCCACCTCAGCAGGAGTGTTAAAAAAGAAGCCCAGGTCATGGCTGTGTCACTGCTGTCCCTGTGGGCCCCAGGAAGAGCAGCTCCTGGAGGAGCCAAGCTCAGGTCTCCAAGCAGAGGCAGGGACTGAGTGCAGACTGGCAAAGACAGAACATGCAGCTCCACAGAGGATGTGTTCCAAAGAAAACCCAGCACATGACGTGGTCCTGGGCAGCCAGAGACCTTGCAGCAGGGAGAGGAAAACACGAGGAGCTCAAATGTAGCATCCATGTGAAAACAGCACCTGAGTCACATTCCTGATGCCCCAGGGAGGGGGGAAGGAGATGCTCCTCCAGCCCACCCCCACCTGACCAGGTGCTCAGGACCCCGGATGAAATCAGCCTCCTCCAAACAAGCTTTTGTTCCAAATCTGTCACTTCACATTTCCCTGACGTGCCTTGATGTAGTCGAATCCTATCTGAGGCTTTAGACTGGGGGTTGGTCTGTTTTAAAGATAAATAACAAAGCCTGGAGTGTGAATCCAGGTCCTCAGCTCCCCTCTCGTTGCCTTGACGCTGCAGCACAGAAAATTACAGCTCTGCTGCAGAGCCCAGATAAAAGAGGTGTTTGTGGATATTGCTCCAGCCTCACGTAGCAAAGCTGGTTTGGAATCAGAGCAGGGCTCAGTGCATTTGGAAGCAGCCAGGCTCAGTCCTGAGGAAGTGACAGGACTAATGGTTATTCCATAGAAACCTGACAGCACTAAATGAGAGCTTTATTGGAGAAGAAAGCAGCATTTCAAGCACACGCTGGGATTAAAGGACTAACTTTCATATCCCTGAAACTACTGCAAGTCAGTTTTGGAATTAATTAATTTCTCTCTCTCAGCATCTTGCATCTGGACTCTCATAATCACCCTGCCAGCTTTATAAGCAGACAGAACAAAACCCCAACATCCCATAAAGTTTGAGTGGAACTTTCCCCAGCAGTTTACACCAAACCTGGCACATCAACCCAGAGCAGGGAGAAGTTTTGCACACAACCACTTGAGCACATAAATGGGCAGCCAGGCAGAAATAAACTGCCCAGGATTAGTGGTATTCCAGGAGGGCATGGACTGTCCTGGATCCCTATGGCTCTGCTGCTGCCATCAGCTCCCAGCAGAGCACATCTCCCTGGAAAAGCTGATTCCAGCTGCTCTCCTGCTGCTCCAGTTAACATGGGAAAGGACAGCACTGCCTGGCACAGCACCCCAGGGAGGCTGGGCTGACTCTGGGTACCTCTTGTAAGGACCTGAGCAGCACCACAAGAGCCTGGGGCACTGGGGGGGATGAGGGACCTGCTCTGTCCATATTTATCCATGGATACTCTGAGGATTTCCTAGGACAGGTCATGCATTTCTGTTTGGTTTTTTCCCTGTATTATCAGACTCCCACTCTCCCGTTTTTGAGTTATGTTTCCATCCTGTGTTGTGCCCTTTGCAAGGGCACAGAGATTTACAAGTCACTCCCCAGAAAAAATGGATCCATCAAATAAACTTCCCACCTTCACTCCCTATCAGTGAGGTGTCTCTCCATCAGTTACTCTAAGAGACAATTATGGGGCTTTAATGTCTGTGCTCTCCAAATCCAGTACAAACTATGGCAACACTAAAGCAGAAGATGATTTATCATCACCCACAGGCACCTCCAGCTCCTGCTGCTGCTCCAGCTCCTTCCCAGCTCTGTTCCCTTCCCTGGACACACTCCAGCCCCTCAAGGTCTTTCTTGGAGGTGCCCAAAACTGCCCCCAGGACTGGAGGTGCCCCAGCAGTGCCAGCACAGGGGACAATCCCAGCCACAACCTGTCCCCCTTCATTCATTCCCCACAGCAACCTGGGCCACCTCACTGCTCAAGCAGGCAGTTCCTGGGGTTTTGCTGGCTTTTTTCTGTAACAAATCAGCCATAAAAAACACCCCCTGCTCTCTGTGCAGAGCTGCTGGTTTGGCTGAGGAGCCAGGCCTGTTCCTGCCCAAGGCAGTGCCCACTGGGGACTCTGCTCCTGTCACAGCTGAGCCTTTCCCTGTCCCTGCCTCAGCTCCCTCACACTGCTCCTACTCAATTTGGCTTCCACTGCTTCCACTCTAACAATATTTCCCCCCTCACCTCAGGGCAGAAGGATGTAAAATTCACTAAATGGAACAGGAGCTCCCGGGCTTTTCTTACCGATTTTTCTTCTCCTGGGTTTTTCTTACCGATTTTTCTTCTCCTTAATAAACCTTTGACTCACAGCACCCAGGACAGGCATGTTGCCATTTATCACTCTGGAAAAACAAACCACCCCTTCTTTTTCCACTTTGCAGCACAGTTCTAGTCCAGAGCTTTTCTTTTTCCTCCTTTCACAGCTCCAGGTCAAGGGTAAGAGTGCTCAGGATGCACAGGCACGTTTCAAGTAATATTTATGACTTTGTTTAATGGAAAATAGGCTGCAAAAAGAGAGAATTGGGATGTCCTGGCAGGCCTCCTGATACTTCAGCAGGATTTCAGATGCTGGAAAGTCTATCCATAATCATTCCCTCTCCTCAGCCCTCTTAGGGAAGACAGCAAGGGAAGGAGAAGGTTATGCCTTAGTCCAGGGCAATAATGGCTTTACTCCAAAAACTTGAAAGCCTCCAGGGCTGGAGGGTCCTCACCTCTTCAGGCCCCACCCTGGCTGAACAAGCTCATTTTGATGTGGAACTCTTGACCCTCCCAAACAGAAACCACTTCTGCTGTCCCTTGTTCTGGGACAGGGACAAGAGGCAGGTGGGACTCCCAGCATGGCCTGACCTGGAGCTGTGGATCTCCTCAGAATCACAGAACAATTAAGGTTGGGAAAAACCTCTGAGATAATCGAGTCCAACCATTCCCAGCACTGCCAAGGCCAACACTGACCTATGTCACCAGATGCCACATCCACATGAATTTTGAACACTTCCAGGGATGGGGACTCCACCACTACCCTGGGCAGCTGTGCCAGGGCTGGATAACCCTTCCTATGACAAATTTCCCCCAATATCCAACCTGAGCCTCCCCTGGCCAGCCTGAGGCTGTTCCCTCCCCTCCTGTCCCTGTTCCCTGGCTCAGCCTGACCCCCCAGCTGTCCCCTCCTGTCAGCAGCTGTGCAGAGCCACAAGGTCCCCCTGAGCCTCCTTTGCTCCAGGCTGAGCTCCTTTCCAGCTCCCTCAGCTGCTCCTGGGGCTCCACACCCTTCCATGCATTTATTGGCTCACCAGTGGTGTTTCTCCAGGTGGCCCTGAGGTAAAGCCCTGAGGTAAAGCCTGTCACCCTCCCCTAATTCCCCTGCAAAGCTGCTGAGGTGTTTCAGCACCATTTCTGCACCATGGGGCAGGTGATGTCTCACACAGTGCCAAAGGAACCCCGAGGCTCAGCAGTGAGGCTTCCCTGGAGCTGCTGCTCCAAACACACCAGGTGATCCAAACCAGCCATTTGAGGAGAATGAAGCCCATCAAACCCTGACCTGAGCTATTTTTCCACCCATTTGCCAGCTGCAGAGATTGAGACAGAGCAGCTCTGCTCTGCTGACAGAAGGGTTTTGTGCCTGTCACACCCTGGATCCATTGGATTCTCTTTGAACACAGCCAGCCTAAACAATCAGGTTCCCAAAACGACAGCCAAGGCCAGGGCTCATCTTGCACATTTTATGGCTGTTCCATTCCATTCCTGCTGCTCCCAGGCAGTTGGGAAGAGCAGCATGCTGGAGCTGTCCTGCCAAGCTGGCCAGCCCTCCCAGCACACACAGCTGACCTTGGCAGGGTAACCAAGAGCATCACATTTGGGGAACAAAACCCTCAGCCTTCTCTGTACTTACAGACACAGAATGAACAAACATCAAACTCGCAGGGAATTTCTGTGGGAAGCAAAGTGCAGAATTTTCCAGAGGTGCTGTGTAACTGAAGCTTGAGAGGTACTGAATAATTCCTGAAAATCAAAATCCCCTGGTTGCTGTGTTTAATTATTGACAAGACAAACCCGACCCAGAAGTTCCAGGGCTAACACAAAGCTGGGTATTTAGGCTGGCAGTGTATTTCCTGTCATGCTGATTGCTTTTGCCTTCTACCTCCCCTCACTTCTCCAGAGGAGCCAGGATTCCTCATCATCCAAGGGGCTTTAACCCCTGTGGGAGGCTCTGTGCACACCAAGGGAAAGGATTTGATAACTACCAGGCAACTCCACTCTACGCCCTCCAGGCAGCAGCAGATACTCAGTGGCTGAGACTCATTTCAGAGCACATCAAATGTGCCACAGAAGTTCCTTCTCACCCATCTTTGTGACATCCTGAATCTCAGGCCTCCTTCCCAAAGGACCAGAACGTTCCCACCTGTGTTTTGAAGATATAAAAGATGTTGGTTATCCCCTAAAAGCATCCCTGGTGGGGACAGAGCAGAAGTTACCTTTGAACTGCTTGATCATGTTCTGGTGGTTCTCAATGGCCTCCTGCAGGATCAGCTCAGGCTGGTCCATCTTCCAGCGCCACTCGGTGCCCACGGGGTTGGTGTGGTGTCTGAGGAAGAGGGGACAGTCACTTATTGTCACTGGAACCCACCTGGAGAAGTCACCTCCTCCTGGGGACCTTAGCACCAGCAATACTAAACACAAGAAATTCTCAGCAAACAGAAATTGGGGACTTTGGCACTAAAAATATGAAACACAACAAGAAATTCTCAGCAAAGAGAAATTGGGGACTTTGGCACCAACAATATTAAACACAACAAGAAATTCTCAGCAAACTCCTGCTGCTGCTCCAGCCTTTGGATGTCACCACTCTCACACCCCTCTCCTTCCAGGCTCTGATGGACTTTGTGGATAATACTAAACTTTATACACCTATTTTGAACAACTGGTGAAAGGTTTCCAAGCTAAAATAATGTCTGTAAAAACCTCTGTAAAGAAAGGGAAACTGGTTCTGCCTCCTCTTCTGCCCACAGCTGCACACCTCCTTGGTCTCTCTCCATCGTTTCCTGCTTCAGCCCAAAATATGCTACAAAATTTGCTTCACCTTTTCCCTACCAACCTCACTGCAGGCCAGAGAACAATTCATCAAGAGCAGCATATTGTTTAGGGTTTTTCACAAAAGCTCTCAGATTAACAAAGCTCTGGACAGGAAAACAAGACCAAGCAAAATACACTCCTGACACTCAGTTTGCCAGCCAGGTGACCTCTGCTTCATCAGCCCTGGAAATCAGCCCTGGGGACAACTGGGAGGTTCCAGCAGCATTCAGCCTTCCAGCTACAGGGGATTAGGATTTGACTCCCAGCATTTAACTGAGGGAGGAAGGGCAGGGAAGCACCTTCTCAGGATGAAAGGGATGATTCAGTCCTTACTGGAGGCAAGTCAAAGGCTCCCCCTGACCTCTGGACACAGGGAATGGATTCAAACCAAAAGAGAGTAGGTTTGGGTTGGATTCCTCCCTGTGAGGGTGGGCAGGCCCTGGCACAGGGTGCCCAGAGAAGCTGTGGCTGCCCCTGGATCCCTGGCAGTGTCCAAGGCCAGGCTGGACAGGACTTGGAGCAGCCTGGGACAGTGGAAGGTGTCCCTGCCATGGCAGGGGTGGCACTGGATGAGCTTTAAGGTCCTTCCAACCCAAACCATTGTGGGATTCTGTGATTCTCCAATTCTCCAAACACCTGCATCTGCACCCTCTGACATTGCTAAAACAACCTCCAAACCTGAGCTCAATAAAATCAGCCTTTTGGCCCAAATATTGCTTCATCCACTTCAAGAGCAAAGATTCAAACAGTGCTCTCAAATTTTACCACCTCAAGGATCCCTTAAGCCAAAACAGCTTTTTGAATTTCCCCTTTATTTCCCCATCTGGCAACACGGAAAGTTTTCTGAATGTCAGCTATAAAAGGCATTTATAAAACTCTTACATGTTTAACTGCAAAACTTGTACCTTGTATATTTAATAGGGCCAGCTGGCAGGAAATCAATAGGCTCTGGGTGCACCCTGGACAGCTATTAGTGTCCAACAGGCCCTGCATTTTTAACACATCCAACTGTTTAATAAACACACCAGGTCATGTCTACAGAGCTGCTTATTTGGCAAAAAGGAGGTTCTCTGCTAAGAGGAGGATAAAGAACTAATGCCTTGGCTCAGGAGAGAGGATAAAGAAACAATGCTTTGTGCCTCAGGAGATTGTTTTCCAGCCCCCAGCACAGACAGAGTTCCAGTGTCACCTTCCCATTCCCCCAGGCTCTGTGACTCTCCCATCAGACACCTCCCCAGATATTCCAGTCTCAAGCAGGAAACTGTGCTGGGGATTCCTTCCTGCCTCCCCAAAATAACACAATGAAAATGAAATCTCACCCAAACCCACACATACCACAAACCCCTTGATTTTAGCAGAGATTCCAGGTGTGAAACAGGTTTGGTTTGCTCCTTCAGGGACACTTCTTTGCCACAGCTCCCTCAGACTGCCCAGAACATGATGGGAATCTCCCCATGCCACCCACCCTGCCTCCCATCCAGCTCCAGCTGCAGTCTCAGCAGACCTCTGATCCACCAGGATGGTGGGACAGCATTCCCAGTGTCCCTGGCAGAGACCTCTGTGAAGGTGCAGCTTCCCACCTCCACAAACACCTGGGGACTATTTTAATCAATCAGCTTTTGCTTTATCCATTCTTCACATGATTATTAAGAAACTCTAAGGGCAGATGCTGTTCAGCTATAAAAAAACATTTCCTGCAGTGATCAACTGAGCCATGGTGATACAGGAAGGTGAGGCCACCACGCTGGTGACAGTGACATGGAAGGACAGAGCACATCATTCCCAGGGAGGGCAGGAGCAGAATAAAAATAAGAAGAGTCCAAGAAGCAGGCTCAGTGAACCCTGAGAGCCAGCAGGGGAGATCCCAGAGGAGAAGAGCTTAAGGGGAAAGAAGTTGAGGTGAACTGGCAGTTTTGGAAGCTCCATTAAGGCAGAAGTGCAAACTGCAGCAATAAATGGCAAAGACGGAACAATAAAATCAATGTGCTCTTCTGCAGCCTTGTGAGCCTGCAAACCAAAGGAGGAGCACAAAACCACAGGGGAATCAGCAGAAAGGGGAAGGCAAAACATCAGACATGACCAGGAAAGGACACACAAAAGGGCTTCTGAGGACTTTCCCTGGAATGATGGGAGGAGGAAGAGGGAGACCACGAAAAAGCTTTGCCAGGACACAAGCAAATCATGTTTAATGTATGACAGGAAACCTGGCTGTATCTTTCCTTCTGCTTCCTGGGCAGACTGGGCTGGGAAGAGACCAGGACAGATATTGAATCTGAAGGAAATGTTTTCCCTGGGATGGGCAAAGTCACCCTAGAGGGGTAGATAAACTGGCTGACAGGATCAGAGGGTGCCAGGGGTGGTTTAGACCGGAATTAAGGAAAATTTCTTCATGGAAAGGGTGGTCACAGGGCAGTGGTGGAGTGATCACCTCTGGAGAGGTTAAACATCCTGTGGATGTGGCACTTGAGGACATGGTCAGTGGTGACCTCAGCAGTGCTGGGGAACAGTTGGACTTGATGATCTCAGAGGGCTTTTCCAACCTAAAGGATTCTGTGATTCTCTTCCAATTCATGCTTTTGAAACCTTACAGGTGAAAGATGCCCCATGGTGAAAAACTCCATCCCAGCTCTGCAAGATGCTCCATTTTGAAGAGCAGTCTCCTGAAAGGCAGGTGATGCTCAGTGTCCTGTGCTTGTGTTCATCCCACCCCATCCCAAACCTGCTCAGCACAGCTTCCCAGACTATTCCAAAACTTTCTTGGATGTCAAAATGTACAAATTCCCTTTCAAAGAACAGTCACTGCCCCACATCAGTGACTGCTGGCACCAAGGCACCAACCCCTGCAGGGACTGCCAAGGCCCAGCATGGACATTTCAGAGCCCATAATCTGTTTAAATTCACCACTGAGGCCATGAATTTGGGAGCTAATTGTAACAAGTACCAGAACCTTCAAGAAGCCCAGGTCCAGGAGAACACACATTGCTACAAAATGAAAATCAGAGATTTCAATCCCACACATGAACATTTTCTCCTAGAAATGCCTCAGCTGACAGAGCTGGCAGAGCAGCACATAAAGCACCAAGACTTTTTTAGCACTTTTTTTAGCAGGAGTATGAACTGAGTACATCCTCTGACATCCTGTCCCTCACCCCATTCATTTATCTGGCTATTTCAAGAGCTCCTGGCAGACAGACAGCCTCAAAACTCAACAAAGCAGGGAAGAAACCAATGTGAAGGATGAACTCTGCTCACAACAGATCACTTCTGGAAATGAAATCACAACCACACTGAAACCCTGGGAGAAAAGAGCATCAGCTGAGCAGAACCTGGACTGGTGGCCAGAGATGCACAGAGACCCTCTGAGCTTTCAGGCTTCCAGGTGTTACAAACCTGCAGTGTCCACTCTTTTGACAGCAATACTCCCCATTTCCCTGAAGAATTTACCCTCTGGAATCAAATAATTTACTGAGGAGAAGCTTTTGTTTAAATCTGTTTTCAGTTTCTCCCTCATTTTTTTAAGACCTTAAGTACTTCCCCTGTGAGAGATTATTAATTTTTAAATCTCTGTATTTTGCAGGGCTTACTGTGATGCCTGGCTTTTGGCCACCCACTGATTTAGTGTCTGAACACAACTTCAGCTGCTGTCTACAAGCAAAACCTGAAACCTCCAAGCACAGGTATAAACATTACATTTACAGCAGAAGAAATATGAGCCAATTTCTTCACAGGATATTTCACTCTGTCTGGTTTGCCTCCTCCTCAGATGCAAAAGTAATAAACCCTATTAATTCAAATCTTATTTAGCTGTTCCATCTCTCCACAATAATTGATTGGGCTTTGGACAGTGAGCCAAAAACCCTCATCAAATCAGGTCTGCCTGGTGCCTGTGCTGCAGGGAGGTGTCAGAGAGCTCCGAACCCACACTTGCTCTAATTGATTAAAAGATTTGGTCACTTGCACATTTCCATTTAGGCAATTAAGCTAAAGAGACACAGCCCCAGTGGGAGCAGCTAGGAGCAGGGCTGGAGAGTGACAGAGTCCCCTGGAGGACAGGGTTATAGCAGGGGATGTTGCAGTAATTAAGGTGTGGGGTTTTCCCCCTCAGTGCTATTGAGGGAACAGCATTGTTGCTGCCATGGGGGAAAACCAAACAAAAAATCCACCTTGGAGAATCATGGAGTATCCTGAGCTGGAAAGGACCCCCAGGGATCATGAGTCCAACTCCTGTCCTGCACAGACACCCCAAATCCCACCCTGTGCATCCCTGGCAGTGCTGTCCAAACACTGCTGCAGCTCTGGCAGCCTCAGGCTGTGCCCATTGCCTGGGGAGCCTGGGCAGTGCCAGCACCCTCTGGGGGAAGAACCTTTTCCTAAAATCCAACCTCACCCTGCCCTGGCACAGCTCCAGCTGCTCTCATCCCCCAGTCTGCTTTTCCTGTCCTCCAAAAAAGCTGCCACATAATCCTGCATCCCCAACCTGTCTGAAGGGGACAGGCAAGGGCACAGGAGCCAGTGAGGGAGCTGTGACAACTCCCAGGGATGTTCTGCTTCCAGGGACAAGGAGGAGAAGGAATGTGTCCAGTGCAGAGTGAAGCCTCACCTTTTACCAAAATCCCTAATTTTCTGAGGGTTTTTGGATGCTGGCTCCACCCAGGAGCTCTAGTGGAAGGTGTTAGAACTGATGACCTTTAAGGCCCCAACACAAACCATTCTATGATTCCATGATTACTGGTTTGGGACCAAAATGTGTCAGTCAGGACCAGCCAACTCCAGTGACATCCAATTCCCAGGGGAAGCAGCTGAACTGCAGCACTTCTTGCCAAAGTAAGGGAGAGAAAATAAACAGACTCCTTGGCCTTTCCTTCAGGGATCCAGGGAGAGCTCAGTGGTTGTGCAGCTGGAAATGTTGGCAGAGCCTACAAATGTCAAAATCCTGAAAGGAGAGATCAAGAAGAAAGAATCCCAGCAGCCTCATCTGCAGAGCTGCACGAGGAGCCCAGCACAAAACCTGGACTGCAAACCTTGTGGCAGCAGCAGATCACAACTCCCCATGTCTGCAGCAGCACAGATGGCAGCTGCTGCTGAGGAGCTGCCCTGCTTCTCCTGCAGCCACCAGGGCCTGCAGCTCCACTTCAGCCTCACATGATGAACAACTTGAGAGGTATGGAGGTGTCTTGGATTGATGATATGATAATCCTTTATCCCCTATCGTTGGCTTATATGCCCAAGAAAGAAAAAAAATGTGTAAAAATGTGTGGTCCTGTCTCTTTAACTGCACCCAGCCGCAGAGAGAAACGCGGGTTGTTTTGAAAACATTTTCTCCAAGCCTCGCTCCGGGGGAGGATTGGTCGCCCGGCAGAGACTGCGTGCTGGACGGGGGTCGGAGTGAGCTCTGTTCCCGTTTTTTCCATTCTTCTTCTTTTTTCCTCGTTCGGACCCCTTCTCTTCGATCTGCTTTGCCACCCGGAGACCCAGGAGGGCCAGAGGACAGCAGAGCTCTCCGGGGAGCTCCACCCGGCCCCGGGTGGGGGGCGAGGAGGAGAGGGACTGCGTCTGAGAAAAGGACTTTTTAATCAGGTTGAATAACTGCCTTTCACCTTGTTTTTCCCCTTCCCCTGTGCCTTGTAGGGCACTCTGCGTGGTTTTGTTAAATAAATAGTTTTTTCTTCACTTCCATCTAAGAGGTTCTGTTGTGGGTGGGGGAGGGGGTGTCGGGGCCCTTCGCTCTCGGAGGAGAGAGAATCTTATCATTAACCCGGGACAGGAGGATTCAAACAAAGTGGAGAGACAGGCCTGACTGCAGGGATTGTCTGCAGGGAGCACAGGATCAGCAAGGTTGGGTGTGGGAAGGAGGGAAGGAAGATTCCTCTCACAGCCACAGGCACAGGGTCTGGAAAAGTCACCAAAAAAAACCCTTCTTTCAGCAGCAGGTCTGGTTTAAGTCAAGCTTAAGGTCCTGGTATGACCTTCAAATTGAGCCTTACTTCTGCCAACTTACACCTTCCAGCTTCCAGGGGAGGCCTGAAGACAGCCAGCTGTATTCCATATGGGAGAGTCCAACAGCTGCACCCAGCTCACCCACAGGAGGGCAATCAATGAATCAATAATAAATCCTCTGAGCACAGTGCCCTGGGAAGCTGTTTCCTTGCACTCAGGTTGTAGCCATCAGGAAAATCATCACTGTAGTGCTCATCAGGCTGCTGCTGCCAGATCCCTGTGCAGTGACAGGTGACAGTCACAGGATGATGAGTTAGAGACACATGGAACAGTGCCAGCTTCTCTGGGTCTCTACAGTAATGGACTGATTTATCAATTATTGATAATCTGTAGTATCTTATTTATCAGTGTCTGCACTCTTCAGTTCACACTTGCTGGCCTTCCCTGACTCAGCCCATTGCACACCCAGGCTGCTGCTGCTGACAGGAAATTTGGAAGAGAAACTGGGAAGTGCTCTGTGGAGCCATGCTGGGAACAAAGCCCCTCATCCTGACCATGTAGTTGTTTGCTGCTCAGGATGTCCCTCGTGTGTGGGGACAGGGGGACAATCACAGGCATGGCACTGTCCCTCCCAGCACAGTGCCACTGCAGGACTCTGCACTACATGGAACAACAAGCAGGTTTTCCTTCCCAGCCACTGCCCTGCTCTGAAGCAAAGCAGAACCTGCACATTAAATGTGCCATTTGCTGCCTCCTTCCCAGCCAGGATGTGAGGAAAGCCCATCCAGAGCACCAATTAGCACTTTGGAAAAGACTCCCAAATGGATGCCCAGTGCCCAATGCTTGTACTTAACATGGGAGACACATTCAAAGTGATCTCAGACTTAGAGCAGCCCTTGAACTGCTCCCATGAAATAGCTGCATTAGTAAAACCTGAAGATTCTGAAAGACAGAAAGGGACACTCAGAGGAATCTGGCTGGTTTTGCATGGAAATATTAGCACAGAAACATGGAATGGATTGGGTGGGAAAGGACCTTCAAGCCCATCTCATTCCATGCCCTGCCATGGCAGGAACACCTTCTACTCTCCCAGGGTGCTCATGGATTACTCCCTGGGATGCTGGAGCCCCAGGCTGGGGGATGGAATGGGTGTTGTTGGCAGCCTGGGGTTAGGTGTAAGCCCCAGAGGAAGCACAGCTCCCATAGGATGATTTAGCAGGATGGAAAACAAAGGAGCTCAAAGCACAGCCTCCCTGTCCTCCCACTCTAGGTGCTCTCACGTCACTGCTGGCATTTCTGCTGAGCCTCAGCCTCTTCCCAGTCCCACCAGCACTCCCCCAGCCTGGCACACACCTCCCTTGGAAGCCCAGGCAGGAGTGAGTGAGGAGTGCCAGAGCAGCTCAGATCCAGCACAGCTCCTTCCACCAGGGAACCAACCACAAAGTCATTCCTCTGAGAAAAGGGGACATTTTCCTGATCAAAATGGGAAGTCATTGAGTTGAGGACAGGTTGTCCAGCCTGGAGCAAAGGAGGCTCAGGGGGACCTTGTGGCTCTGCACAACTGCTGACAGGAGGGGACAGCCAGGGGGTCAGGCTGAGCCAGGGAACAGGGACAGGAGGAGAGGGAACAGCCTCAGGCTGGGCCAGGGGAGGCTCAGGGTGGACACCAGCAGGAATTTCTCCATGGAAAGTATCATCAAGGATTGGCCCAGAGAGGTTTGGAGTCCGCATCCCTGGAGGTCACCAAGGAAGGCCTGGATGTGGCACTCAGTGTCCTGGGCTGGGGACAAGGTAGGGGTCAGGCACAGGCTGGACTTGATGACCCTGGAAGGCTTTTCCAACCTCAATGATTCTATGACTTATCAGCTGCTGTTTTAGGAAGGCAACACTTCCTGAGCCATCACTTCTCACTTGCTCAGAGCAATGGAATTGGTGTGGGGGGAGGTGACACCAATAATGGTGCCACTTCCAAGGACACTGCCAGCCCCCAGCTAACTGTCCCTGTCCCACAGAGCCCCCAGCCCACTGCCAAAGCCCAGGGCTCCTTACCTCCAGCAGAAGACACACTTGTTGGCACAGGCCAGGCTGGGGGTGACCTCCATGCAGCGATGGCTCTCAATGCCATAGAAGGTGTGCTTGTAACAACCACCACGGCCACGCAGCATGGACTGGGAGAGAGACAGGGAGTTAGGAACCCAGCTGGGACCAGGCTGGGGGCAGGGGAACACAGATACACACCAGGGGAGTTAGAAATCACAGCTGAACCCAAACTGGGGGCACACAAACACACCAGGAGAGTTGGAAACCCAGCTGGGACCAAACTGAGGGCAAGGAATACACAAACACACCAGGAGAGTTAGAAACCACATCTGAAACACACACACACACACACACACACACTCACACCAGGAGAACTCAACTCCCCATGTGAAATCCAACTGAGGGCACAGCCATGGATCTGCTCCCTTCAGCCACCTGTGATTTCAGTTCCAAGTCCAGCAATGCCACAGAGCAGGGCTAAGGGACACCAGTGCCACCTGCACCAAGAAATCCCCAGCTCAGGATAAAATGTGACTCTTTATCTGCACCCTTGCAGCAAAACTGCATTTAGGAGCTCAAACTCACCGCTGTGTTAGAGGAGAAAGAACTTTAAGCCACTCAATCCCTTCTCTCTCAGAGCCCAGCACAACAATGTGCTCTCCTGGAGCTTTTCAGCCCAGGAAAAGCAGGTGAAGCCTCTTGAGCTGCAGGAAGTGTTCCTGGAAAAGCTCACTCAGGAGCAACAAGGATCCATTTCAAGGCTGTCCTACTGAACACTCCATTCTTTTCATTTCTCTGGCAGAGTATTTCTTCCAGCTCTAAATTAAATAAATGCCCTGACCTTATAAACCCTCATTCACAGCCGGCAGTGGCTCCAGCAGGATGCTGCCTTCCCTTCCCAGCACAGCCACAGCAGCTTTCCCAACAGGATTCAACTCCTATTTATCATGCAAGCTGCTTGCAGAAAGAGCTGTCTGTCATTAGCTCACTTAAATAATAATAAATGAGAAAGAAACTTTACTACTCTCAAGAGAAAATCTGAAATGTAACACAGCAGCTTTTAATCTGCCTTCCTCTTCCTGGAGAGTCCTGGTGAGCTGAAAGAAAGGAGCAGCAGGGAAATATCTACAGGCAAACCCTAACTGGTTGTACAGGTGGAAGATTGAATGACATGGAAAATGCTGTTTATTCCACCCATTCTTCAAATGACAGAGACTTCAGGAGATTCACAAATTCCAGGAGACTAAGTTATATTTGGCTTTTCATAAGGCAAATAAACAGACTCTTCCTAAAACGTACAGGATTTCTGCTTTTTCCCAGAATTTGACAGAACCAAATCTTTTCCATCTGAGATATCCCTGTGAAACTCTACTCAATACTAATCCTGCTTTCCACTGATACAAATCTCCACAAAGGCTCCTGAAGACACTCACACACTGGTGTGAACCTGAGGCAAAGCCACTGCCTGGAACCAATTTCAGCTCCATTTATTAGAAGACTTTACATTCAATTCCTGCTTAAGCTAAAAATAGTGTGGGCCCATCTAAGCACACAGAGCTGCTATTTATTTTGTGAAATGGCTTTACAGTGCTGCATTAAAGTCTGGGTCTTTCATAAAAAATAGGCTCTCTGGCTTTCTCAGTCACAACATTGAAGTTTGGCAAGTTTTCTTTTAAACATTTCGTGATCATGTCTGACACTGAAATGATAGAAGAGAGAAATGGTTGGAAGAGTGAACAGCAGTGGGATCAGAGCATCCCACAAGCATCCTGCCAGTCCAGGGTGGGCATTCAGGCTGCTCAGGAGAATGAGGCTGTTGATGAAACAGTTCATTGGCAACAGGCACTGCAGTAAAAACTGTCTGCAGCCCACCCTGGGGATGGCATCCTAAGGGCTCTTTCAAAAATAAACACAGTTAATCATGCAGCAAAGGAGAGCTCAGAGACCAGCGACTGATCACTGCCACAGCACAGGAGCTAGAGATGTGCTGGCATGTTAATGAGGTGCTGATGCCAGAGGTTCTCCTCCCAGGAATGCTGAAGGATGTTGCATCATGGAGGGTGAAGGGTCTGGAGCCCCAGGAGCAGCTGAGGGAGCTGGAAAGGAGCTCAGCCTGGAGCAAAGGAGGCTCAGGGGAACCTTGTGGCTCTGCACAGCTGCTGACAGGAGGGGACAGCTGGGGGGTCAGGCTGAGCCAGGGAACAGGGACAGGAGGAGAGGGAACAGCCTCAGGCTGGGCCAGGGGAGGCTCAGCTTGGATACTGGGGAAATTCCTTCACAGAAAAGGAGCTCAGGCCCTGGCACAGCTGCCCAGGGCAGGGGTGGAGTCCCCATCCCTGGAGGGGTTTAACAGCCCTGTGGATGTGGCACTTGGGGACAGAGGTCAGTGGTGGTCTTGGCAGTGCTGGGGAATGGTTGGACTCGATAACCTTGCAGGGCTTTTCCATCCTGCACAATTCTGGGATTCTCTGATCAATGGTGCTCTCCAAATGTACAACATTAGGGAGCAACTCTGAACCTGTGAGCTCCTGAGGGACCTGCCAAGCACAGCTCAAACAACACCCACCCTGAAGAGGCTGCAGGTTGCTCTTCAGGGCTCTGTGACTCTGCTGGAAATGGTTTTAAGTCTGCAAAGCACTTGGAAAAGCTCCTGAGTTCCAGAGGCTCCAAGAGATAAGGGCAGGGCTGGGAAGGCTGTGTCCCACAGGTGTGCTCATCCACACACAGCTCCATCCACACACACTCCCCCCAAGCCATTTGTGACACTTCAGCCATCAGCAAGGGACACCTCACCATGGAAACGTGATCTGAGAAATGCTGGGAAGCAGGGGAGCCCTGACTGCCACAAGCCAGCCCAGAACAGGGGCTTCAAACCCCCTCCTGGGCCTGCCCAGCTGTGCCAGTGGCTGTGTTCTCCTTGTTCCACAGCCCTCACACTGGGGATACAACCTTCCCACTTCTCCCTGCAGTGTGCTGCTCCTGCCTGGATTTCAGTAGGCAGGAGATGTTTGAGCAGACAGCAGAACAACAGGAAAAACGAGAAAATTATGTTCCCAGCTCTGTGCCACAATCATATTCTCACTCTTTACAGAGGGATTTTAATGGCTGGAAATGCAAGACTACAGCTTGAAGGATGGAATTTGGTTTTGTGCAAATAATAGCACGTTTTAAATGATATTTCATCAGGAAATTGGAATACTGAGCAAGTCTCTAGCTTTGTTTTTATTTATGAAACGAGAAAAGGAAACTGAGCATACCTTTGTCCATCGGCAGAGCTTCACCCCAGAATGGCTCCCAATGAGTTTATAACCTAAAAACAAAGCAAAAAACATCAAACAGTTGAGTTTAGCCTGCAAGAACTGATCCACTAAACATGCCAGGTGGTACCTAAAATGATGAACAGCATGGTCTCAGTGCTGCTCTTCCCCACTGGCCTGAGGTGACACCACCAACAATGGCAGTGCCCAGGCTGTGGCCACCCCAGGAACTTCAGCCAGCCAGGAATGCTTCCTTTTAGTGGGACATTTCCTTATGTGGCTCATTCTGGTTTGAATCAGGGTGCCCAGGAGGCTCCTGCAGGGAACAGGATGGCAGAGCCACCTAACCCAGGCTGTGGCACAGCTCAGGGCCACCAAGGAGCAGGACAGGAACAAGAAGCATCTCCCTGGCCCTAAGCCCTGACCCCAGAAACAAGGATCCTGATCCCACTGTCCCACTGGAGGACAGGAACAATTCTCAGTGCAGCTGGGAGGGCTCAGGAAGGGAACACAAACAGGCTGAGGTTCAGCCTGAACCTCACCCTGAGCTTCCCCAGTTGCACCCCAGTGGTTCTGGGGCAGCCACAGGGACAGAGCTGCTCCTCCCTGCCCAAAGCAAAGCTGAGCTCAGGTCACCTCCCCACTCCCCAACCACGATCAACGCCATCTCAATGAGCCCACGAGGATTAATTGCACAATGTTCGTTAAGCACTAAGTGCTATTATTACCCAAACTGCTGGAGTGAGGTTCTATTCCTCTCTGAGAAAAGTGCTTAGAGGCCAATATGTCTCAGGGATTAAAAGTCCCTTCAAAATCAGCATAAAAATAAGAGGGATTTGAGATGCCTCGCTGTGTCCCTCACGGTGGCATTCATACGTCACTGCCCTGGCTGTCCCCAAACTCGGCTCATCTCAGCTGCCTACTGCAGGCTGCTGCTGTCATTAACACTTTCAAGGGAAGGAAAAATATCACATTTTAGTTATCAAGCCTTCTTCCTGCCAACCAGCATGAATGTAACAGGGGAAGAGCCTTCAGCTCCTGCACGGAGCAGCAGCACAACTGCCCTGCCCTGTGTCCCTGAGCAGCTCTGGCACAGCAAGGTCCCAGGGACAGCAACTGCATCCCAAAGTCCCCACAGCTGCAAGGACACACCAAGCCAGCCAGGAATCACAGGAACAGCAGCTGCCACAACAGCTGCAGCAGGCAGAAATGGCACTGTGCAGGCAGCCAGGGCTAAGAGGGAACCAAACAATGCTCTGTTCCTGCCACTCTCAGCCAGCAGGGAGCTGCCCAGGCTCCTCTGCCTGCTCCACCTGATGGTGTTTGATCCATCTCCTCATGCTGGAATACACAGCCAGAGTGACCTCTGGTGCAGGAAGGCTGGAGAGGGACTTGGGACAAGGGATGGAGGGACAGGACAAGGGGAAATGGCTTCCCACTGGCAGAGGGCAGGGATGGATGGGATATTGGGAAGGAATTGTTCCCTGTGAGGGTGGGCAGGCCCTGGCACAGGGTGCCCAGAGAAGCTGTGGCTGCCCCTGGATCCCTGGCAGTGTCCAAGGCCAGGCTGGACAGGGCTTGGAGCAGCCTGGGACAGTGGAAGGTGTCCCTGCCATGGCACTGGATGAGCTTTAAGGTCCCTCCCAGCCTAAACCATTCCAGCCCTTCTCAGACAGTCCCCAAAGCCACCTTGGGGACACTTTTATCTCAGCCTGGCTTAGAGCCTGAGGATCCTGGGGCAGGTTCCAGGGAAACAGCCACACACACAGCTGGGCATGGCTGGAACCCAACATCTCCCTGCCCTGCTCTGTCCTGCCTCTGTCTCCAGCTTTTCTTTCCTGACAGCTTGTCCAGCAAGGTTTAATCTCAGCTCAGCCCCCCTGCCCTGCAAAAATGTGTGTCCTCACAGGATTTGTGGATGACAGCTGAAAAGGTGCTGATTCCTCCTCCCTCTGATACAGCTGTCCAGGGCACACTCTGCTGCTGTCACCCAGCACAGCCTAAGTCTTATTTTTCCCATTTCTCCAAATCCAGCAACAGCATTCATTTAAGATTATTCTCTCCCAGATCGCTTGTCAGTAACAGTAATATGGCTGCTTTCAAATGGGTTTTGGAGAAAAATTACCTTGGAAATAGGACATGCTCACCCAAATCTGCTACTGAGTTGTTTGAGGGAAGAGAGAAAGTAGCTAAACTGAGCAAGGTGCCAAGCTCCAGAGCTCCAGCATTTTCTCTTAAGTTACTGCAATCAGCTTGCACCATGTGCAGCACCCACAGCTCCCTTTAAAGGCCAAGAAAACTGTACATGTTCAACATCAAAACAGTCTGACAAACTCCAGGGGTGAGAAGGGAGTTAGTCATCTCTGTCACTGCCAGGAGTCCCAGCTGTGGTGACAGGAGGGAGCAGCAGAGAAGTGCAGAGCTGCTAAAGCCACTGTCCACAGGGCTGGGCTCTTTCACCACAAGGGGAAATGGGCAAAGCTGTGCTCACCCAGCTCTGGATGCTGGCTTTGCCACGCTTTTGACACTTGGGAATTCCATAAAGCACCAGAGCCCAAGGCTGGACACTTTTCTCAGGCCTGCCCTGGGGGAGCAGAGATTCTGAGCAAAGCCTTTCTCCAGCACTGGCTGCACTGCTGGGAAGGAGGCAGCTGAGCACTTTGGGTTAAAGGAAAGGACAAAACATTAAGCAAGAAATTGGGAGTATCCCAGAATCACAGAACTGTTCTGGTTGGGAAATCCCTCTGAGATCATCGAGTCCAACCATTCCCCCAGCACTGCCAAGGCCACCACTGACCCATGTCCCCAAGTGCCACATCCAAACAGCTGTTAATTCCCTCCAAGGATGGGGACTCCACCCTGCCCTGGGCAGCTGAGCCAGGGCCTGAGCTCCATTTCAGTGAAGGAATTTTTCCTAACATCCAAACTAAACTTCCCTTGGTGCAACTTGTGGCCATTCTCTCTCCTCCTGTCCCTGTTCCCTGGCTCAGCCTGACCCCCTGGCTGTCCCCTCCTGTCAGCAGCTGTGCAGAGCCACAAGGTCCCCCTGAGCCTCCTTTGCTCCAGGCTGAGCTCCTTTCCAGCTCCCTCAGCTGCTCCTGGGGCTCCAGACCCTTCCCAGCTCCATTCCTTCCCTGGACACACTGCAGCCCCACAATGTCCTCTCTGTCCTGAGAGGCCCAAATCTGCCCCCACGAGGATTGTTGGTGTGACCTCAGCACAGGGGGACAACACTTCCCTACTCTAAAATTTGAAATTAAGCATGTGAAAAACTGTGATCCAAACCAGCCTGAGGGGCTCCAGCCTTCTTGCTCCCTTCTGGAAGCTCAGGCCAGCTCCACTCTCCCAGCAGCTCTGCCACAACATCCCTGTGGCTCTGCCAAGGCAAATAGTGCTTGAATCCAGTCCTCCTGATGGCCCCAAGTCTGGAGCTGAGGATGCCAGGACTCCCTGTGAACACATTCCCTCCTTTGCTCCAAAGGAATGACTCCTGAGCAATAACTCCAAGTGGATTTTTGGATTCAGCACCTTCCAAACAATCCAGTGTTTTGCTGGACCTGCTGCTCCTCATCCCTGTGTACTTTCAGCTACTAAAGCTGAACAAACCAATCCATTTATCATTTCTACAGCCTAATATTCAAAGGATTCATTCAATTATAAGCAATAATCAGCCCAGCTCCCGACTAAAGGACAAGAACATCTCATCTGGAGGCTGAGTGTTCGTTGATCCGGCTCTAGATGATAAATTTTAGATGACCCAGAAGCTTGCCAAACTTCACTGAAATTAAGTGTCACTTTTATAGACGTGAATTAAGCTTTAAAACAACCTTTGGGGTGAAATGAGTGTTATCAGGCAGTAACACCAGGCTGAGAAACGTGGTGATTGCTCACCCTGACAGGCCAACGGGAGTTTAATGGAGCACACAGGGATTTGGAACTGCAGAGATGGTCAAAGGCACAGCTCCTGATTGCTCCAGAGGCTGAGGCAAAACTGGGCTCAGCTCTTTGAAATCACATTGCAGCACTTCCACTCCATCCTGGAATGAAGAATTTCAAAGTCTTTTCTCTGACACTCAAAGAACTCCTGGAGGGACCCAGCTGAGCTCTCAGCACTGAGCCAGGACACTGCTGGCTGTATTCCCAGGGCACATTCCAGGATATCCAGGTGCTCTGGGTGTGGTTTGCCAGTGCCAGACACACATCTAGTCTTTCCAAGCTCCTGGATGAGGATGAATTATGGACATAACTGAGCAATTCTGTTATTTTTTCAGAGCAGAGGAGCTGCATTTCTACAAGCACAAGTGTCCCTGTCAGGAGCTGTGTCACACCACCTGCACACTCAGAACAACTCTTCTGAAAGCCATGCTGAGCAACCTTCAAGGATTGCTGATCATCCCCAGGTGGCAAAATGTCCAGAACAGACCCCCCTGAATCCCTGAGGCTGGAATAGACCTCCAAGGCCATCAGGTCTAAGCTGTGCCCAATGCCCACCTTGTCACCAACCCAGAGCACTGAGTGCCACATCCAGGCCTTCCTTGAGCACCTCCAGGGATGGGGACTGCAAACCTCCCTGGGCAGCTCCTGCCAATGACTGACCACCCTTTCCATAGAGAAATTCCTGCTGCTGTCCAACCTGAGCCTCCCCTGGCCCAGCCTGAGGCTGTTCCCTCTCCTCCTGTCCCTGTTCCCTGGCTCAGCCTGACCCCCCAGCTGTCCCCTCCTGTCAGCAGCTGTGCAGAGCCACAAGGTCCCCCTGAGCCTCCTTTGCTCCAGGCTGAGCTCCTTTCCCAGCTCCCTCAGCTGCTCCTGGGGCTCCAGACCCTTCCCAGCTCTGTTCCTTCCCTGGACACACTCCAGCCCCACAATGTCTGTATTATCCTGAAGTGCCCAAAACTGTCCCCAGGGTTGAAGGTGTCCCAGCAGTGCCAGCACAAGGGACAATCCCTGCCTGGGTGACACCTGCCAGTTCAGATCTCTGCTACAAAACTTTGCTCTGATCCTAGTCTTTGAAATCCCAAAGCAAAAGATGCAATTCTGAAAGGAGCTCAATGGTTGAAAAAGCTCCTGAATCCATAAGGAAATGACCCAGCCATCCTCTCCAGGAGTGCAGGCACCAGGAGCTTGGGAAAGCCACTCTGAGGCCTCATTGTGCCTCACAAACTCTGCTGGATTCCAGTGTCAGCCAAGCACAGCTTACAGAAGGGAGGCCATGGGCATTGACAATAAAAAAATCCATCCCCCAAAATCTGCAGGTTCCTGAGACCTCCTCTGACCCAAGGAGAGCTGGAGGAAGGCTGTTCATGCCTCAGCCCAAGCAGATTCACCAACTTCTACAGCAGCTTTGCCATCCCAAGGGGAGAACAGCTGCTCTCTTACTCCCAAAAAAGGGACCATGGAATGGTTTGGGTTGGAAAGGACCTCAGAGATCAACCAGTCCAACTGGTGATTCAGCAATTCCCATGGGGCAATGGCTTCCCACTGCCACAGAGTAGGGTTAGATGGGATATTGGGAAGGAACTGTTCCCTGGGAGGGTGGGCAGGCCCTGGCACAGGGTGCCCAGAGAAGCTGTGGCTGCCCCTGGATCCCTGGCAGTGTCCAAGGCCAGGCTGGACAGGGCTTGGAGCAACCTGGGACAGTGGGAGGTGTCCCTGCCATGGCAGGAGTGGCACTGGATGGGCTTTAAGGTCCCTTCAGCCCAGACCATCCTAGGGTTCTGTGATTCTTTACTCACAAGTAAATTCAAGAAATCTGCAAGAACTTGGCATTTTGAAGATCTGTACCTCAGTAAGTCTGGAATGGAAGGTGCCACCTGCACAAGTCTCCTCCTACAGTAAGAGACACAACTACAAATTGCTCTAAACTTGATCTCTTTTGTTTTGTTTTCCTGAGACACTTTTCAGTCATTCAGGGCACATTCCCTTCTCCACACTCCCATTTGTCTGAACTGTCCCCTTGTGTGGGGTGAGTGTCACGTTACAAAGAAAGGACAGCAAATTTTATCCTTGCCTGAACATATCCTGTACTTTGTTCCAGCTCAGACTTAATTTCAAAGCCCAATACTCTCCAAAGCCCTGCCAAAATCTAAAACAAAACCAAAAAATGATGCACTTCTAATACAAATGTGTTTATTTTTATTTCCCTCTGTTACACATGGGGTAATTCTACCAGCCCTGGTAACACTCCAGATAAGATTCAGCTCCCCAAACCTGATTTTCCCCCTCTCCTCTGCTCCTGACCAGGTGCTACAGCTGTGCCAGCACATTGGAATTGCAGTCAGCTCTCCACCAGCTCCTGGCAGCTCCCATACAGTGGGATTTGAGCATCTTCTGCTGCCTGGACTCCTTCCTTTCACCTGGCTGTTTGCCCTTTATTTACAGACATTTCCAAGGAACTGATCAAACACTTCCCGGTGCCTGGGTTTGGTCACTGCATTGATTCTGCTCACCAAGAGTGATTTGTTAGTTAGCAAAGTAATCTTTAATCTCCCCATGGCCGGTATTTGATTGCTGTGGCACGTTTTGGGGACTGCACCAGTGTCACCAATCCCTGAGGCAGCTGTGGGCTGCTAGTGCCACCTGGAGTTAAAGAGCTCCTCCCAAAGCCTGCCAGATCCCAAACCCTGGAGCACAGAGCCTGCAAACACCCAGCCAGCAGCACCAGGCTCTGTGCAATGCCTTTGGATCCCATTTCCACAGGCTGGACAATCCAGAAGCTCAGCACAGAGAGCCAGGCTGAGCTGGGCTTGAACTCTCAGCCCAAGATGGGCTAGCAAAGCCACCAATGCTTTTAAAAACCTCAACTCCAGGTTGGTGAGCACTTGAAAAACCTAGCTTTCAGTATTTTTCTGGTCAGCCTCTTGCTTGCCCATCCCCACTGAAAACCACAGGCCAAAGCAAAGCTTTAGCTCCAGCACAAAGTCAGAGCACGACAGTTTAAGTGGCTGCTGAAGCAGCCCAGACTATTCCAGATAAGAGCTGTCTCTTAATGCACCACTTGTCTTTGGAGACAAGTAAAATAGAAGTGTCCTGGGCACCCTGGGGCTAAATTAACCAGTAAGGACACAAAGATCCAACTGGACTGCAGCAAAACTATTCCTGTAGGAGCAGAGACACACAAAAATAATTTATCCAGTGTCAGTGGAATCAGCCTTTGGCATCATTAACCCATTGCCACTGTGCTGCCAGGCACGGAGAGCAGGGACTTGTTTGGTGCTGTCACAGCAGAAGAGAGCAAAGCAAAGGGCATGGTGGAAATACACAGTATGAGCAGCCTGGGAAATCATGGAATGGTCTGGCTTGAAGGGACCTAAAGCCCAACCAGTGCCACTCCTGTCATGGCAGGGACACCTTCTGCTATCCCACACTGCTCCAAGTCCTAGACACTGCCAGGGATCCAGGGGCAGCCACAGCTTCCCTGGGCACCCTGTGCCAGGGCCTGCCCACCCTCCCAGGGAACAATTCCTTCTCAATATCCCACCTAACCCTGCCCTCTGGCACTGAGAAACCATTGCCCCTTGGAGCCTCCTGAGCAAACCCTCAGCTCTCAGGGGTTTGGGTTCATCTCTCCTGTTCCATTCCTGCCCTGCTGAGGGAAGCACGTCAGAGCCACCCTGGGGCTGCTGAACAACCTGTGACGTGCGAGAGCTGCTGCAGGTGGCTGTCACTGAGCCACATCATGTCTGAGCTCCAAACAGCTCCAGCAGACAGGGCACTGGAACAATCCCTCTCCCTGCTGCCAGCATCCAGCAGGATGTGTTTGGCTTCAGTCAGGCCATCAGCATCAATAAAACATTTGGCAAGTGCAGGAGCAGCTGTGAGTGATGATGGCACCAACCCCAAAGAGCACAGAGTCACGGGCAGGCACTGAGTCATGGACAGCCTGACTGGAAGGGACTCAGGGATCATCCAGCCCAGCTCCTGTCCTGCACAGACACCCCAAATCCCACCCTGTGCAACCAAACACTGGTGGAGCTCTGGCAACCTCAGGCTGTGCCCATTGCCTGGGGAGCCTGGGCAGTGACAGTACCCTCTGGGGGAAGAACCTTTTCCTGAAATCCAGCCTGACCCTGCCCTGGCATATAGAATAGTGTTTGGTTTGGTTTTTTATTTGTTTTACAGGAAAAGAAAATCCCACTGTGTTTTCCTGCTTTCATCTTTCCTATTGAAACAGCAGCTTGAGGCTCTCTCTAAAGCTCCCCAAGGATTTAACAACACTTCCTGGGGAATCAGGAACACTAAAAAGGCTCACAACTTCTTCACCATGAACCAAATCCTCCTGGCTCCCAGGCCAAGCAAAAACAACTTCCAGCCAAAAAGGGATTGTTTCAAAAAATCAATGAACAACCCCAAAAAGTGAATGTGAGATTGGGCTGTATTCACCAAGCACCACAGGAAACATTAACAGCAAAAGTTTGTTTCTATTTTCAGCTTCTTTCATTCATTTCAAGCTACCTGAACACACAAAATGGCTGAAGCAGGAACAGGAGCACTGCAACTAACCCACAGCCACTGCCAGCCTCTTCCCCCAGCAGTGGGTACTCAGCAAAGCCTGCACTGGGGTTGGAGGCAGGGTTGGGCACTGATGGAATCAGAATTGGGTTGGCTCTGGCTGTGACTTTCCCAAGCTGAGTTCCTGTTATCGAGGTATCTGCAAGCAGGCAGCTCCAAGGGCTCACACCTCTACAGCCCCATTGGGAGGCTAAATTTAGCCAAAACTCGATGCCAGGGCTAAAATAAAAACCTTTGCTTAAGCACTATTCCCTTTACCTCTGGGAAGGTAAATTGCTTTGAAGGTGAACCCACAGTGAGCACTACAATGGTCTGAGGAGATGCTGCTCCAAGGAAAACTTGTTATGCAACTGCAATATCAAAGAGCAGCTCACTCCTGAACCACTAATACTCATTTCCCTTCTCTTGGGCTAATTATGCCTTCAGGGATACTCTTGAAGTGACACTGAGCCTACACCCAAAGCAGCCAGTTGGTGCTAAATAAATGAGATAATCTTTTGACTACACTGCACTTGTTATTTTAGGCGGAATGATGCTGAGGGAAGGAGGGAATTGTTTTATTTTTATAGCCACAAAGGCCTTCCTGGTGTGTTATTTACAGGAAAAAATGTTAGATGACATGAAAAAAAAAAAAGCCAAACCAGGTTCTCTTTTTCACAGCTGAGTGACCACTGAAGAATTTGGTGAGCAGCAGAGGAGGGAGAGCTGGGAGAGGCAGCTGTGCCTGTAAGGACACAATAATTTGAAGGGTTTGAAAGTATAGATCTCTGTAAGCAGATCCTACCAGTGGCTCCAATACTGGCATTACCCCAAGCACTGCAGGAAGGGAGAAAATATGGACCCACTTATCTGGATAAAGAATTCCAGTCCCTGGAGTAACACAGGGAAATCAGAGCTCTCTGGGGAGCCTTCTTTGTGTCAAAAAAATTATGGCAGGAAGGTGACCTTCCCCCCAGCACTGCTTTCATTTTCCAAATGACCACTTTGTCCAAAAGCAGAGTTTCATTCATACTGCAAACCCAACCCAACAGGGACTGAGCCAGGGGGAAATGCTCCAAGCAGCACACAGAGCACAGGGCCAGCACAGAGCCCTGCCCTCTGAGAACCATTCATTTAATAAATAAATAAATTTATAAATTAACTAAATAAATTCATAAGTAAAAACAAAAGGCTGCCACCTTAAACACAAAGCAAAGTAAAATACAAATTAAATCCAGTAAAATGCGTGACAAATAAAAACAAAGGAACTGCCACCACACCTCTTCAGGACTGAGGCTGAAGAGAAGGATTGCTCCAAGGCCTGCCCTGGTCCCAGCTAGCAGCCCCTCCATGAGCAGAAGGCAAAGTCTCTGCCACTCCTTGCTGAGCCTTTGGCTCATTCCTTCCCACTGCCAAGTTCAAGAATGGCTCTTTGCTTTCCAAGGCTGATGGAAACGCAGTGACCCAACCTGTCAGACTGTGGGTGGGCTCAACACACCAGCACCTGCAGGAGCTCTGGCCAAAGGGCAGCTGAGCCCCTGGGAGCAGCAGTGCTGGGATCCAGAGCTGCTGGGCTCTCCCAGGACATGGCAGAACTCCAGAGCTCAGCTCTCAGTAACAAGGTGCATTCCCAGGAGCAGCAGGAGAGATGCCCAGGGCAGTGGGAGAGTCCCCATCCCTGGAAGTGCTGAATAAACACGAGGCTGTGGCACTTGAGGCCATAGTTTAGTGCTGAACAGGTGGTGGTGCTGGGTTGATGGCTGAACTTGATGATCTTAAAGACCTTTTCCAACCTCAACAACTCCATTATAACACTGATTTAGCAAGAAAACTGAGCACATTCCACCCTAAGAGAGAAATCAGACTGAACTCCCTTTAGCCTCCTTGTGAGCAGCAAAGGAAGCTCCCATCAGCTTTCTCCCAGCTCTGCCACTCCCAGCTGAGACTCCTGAACTGCAGGGCTCAGTCTGGCTCTCCTCATGCTGCTCCTTTGTTTAAAAAAAAAAAAAAAAACACATTCAATCCACTCCAACTGCTCTCATTGGAGAGCTGCTGAGCTAAACATCTAGTGGCTGGTTAAAATTAGTTTGAACTACTTCCTTTTCTGGAAACAAGAGTTTCAACAACAAAAATCAGCATTTGAAACTGAAATAAAAGCAGGGAACTAAGATGCAAAACAGATGCAAAGCTGATCTTTAAATATTCCCTGACAAACCTGCACTGTGGGAGCTCAAGAGTGTGGGACCATCAGCACCTCTCTGGAGCTGCCCCAGCAGATACATCAAACCCTGGGAATCCCAGGCACTGCCTGAGGAGCTCTCCAGGAGCCAGCAGAGTGTCCTGGGGGCCAAGAGAGCCACTGGGATGCTGGGGACACGGGGAAGAGCATTGCCAGCAGGTCAGGGAGTGATCCTGCCCCTCTGCTCTGCCTCAGTGAGGCACCTCTGCAGTGCTGTGTTCAGGTCAAGAAAGGAGTTGCTGGAGGGTCCAGAGAGGCCACAAGGATGATTTGGGGTCTGGAGCTTCTCCCTGGTGAGGAGAGACTCTGGGAGCAGGGCCTGGTCAGTCTGGAGAAGGGAAGGCTGAGAGGGGATCCCATCAATCCATAAAATATCCCCAGGGGTGTCAGAGGATGGTGCCAGAGTCTGTGCAGTGGTGCCAGGGACAGGACAAGGAGCAATGGCCAGAAACTAAAACATAACAAGTTCCATCTCCACGTGAGAAAGAACTTCTTTGCATGGAGGGTGGCAGAGCCCTGGAACTGCTGCCCAGGGAGGGTGTGGAGTCTCCCTCTAGGGACACATTCCTGTGTCACCTGCTCTGAGCCTGCCTTGGGGACAGTTGGACTGGGTGAGCTCCAGAGGGTCCTTGCAAGCCCAGCTATTCCATGTGTCCTGGCTGGGGTTCAGGCCTGCCAGCCCCTTGCACACACAGAGCCCCTCTTTCACTGCCCTGCTCAAATCCAGCACTGAAACCCCAGCTGTGCCCCCAGCTGCTCTGGGCAGAGCCTCACCTTGTTTTGTGAGTGAATCCCTCAGGGCTGGGGTGATCATCTCTCTCTTCTCAGCCTCCTCCTTCCTCCCAGCTCCAGCAGCTCCTTCCTCCAGCTCCTGTTCTCTCTGTTTGGAGACAGGGAATTACAGCCAGTTAGACCCACTGTTGGAAAATACACCACTTAAAAAACTTTGTATCACTTTAGTCAAAAGGTTTTGTCTTTACCCTGGAAAAAGGAATTTTAGGTTTCTTTCCAGGCCATTGTTCTACCAGGTGAGGTCTGATGAACTCAACATATCAACAGACTGGAGGAACCCAAAGCTAAAGAGCTCCCAGCAGAACATCAGCAGCCAGCAGTGGCTATCTACAAACAGCTACCCCAGAGCACCTCCAGCAGGGCTGAAGACATCTGGGCAGGAAAGGACTGATAGGCAAATTGAAGAATGAAAAATCTAATTCACATCAGAGGTGAGGAGATTCAGATCCAATGGGGAACTGAATACTGGGGGTTTGCTCAACTCTGGACCAATGAACACTGACCCAACACATTGCTATGTATTTTGACTGTATAAAATATCTAAGGAATCTAGTTAAAGTCATGTGTCATGGAATGATTCTCTCTGCACAGCCAGGCTGTGTGTGGATGAGATGATTTCTGTGGTACATCCTGGCCAGAACAACATCCTGGCCAGATAATAAAGTAACGCCTTGACTCTCTGACATTCAAAATGTTGCTGGAGGGTTTTGTTTTTCCCTCAGCTCCAGTGACACAGGCATGACACCTCAAACACTGGGGCACAGCCACACACCTGCTGAACTCCAACTGAGGCAAATGCCCACACAGCAATTCCTGTTCCTGTGTAATCCTGCATTTTATCCCTCTTCCCATCAGTAACTTCGGACAGTAACCTGGAGAAGAAAAGCCCCACAGCACACTGGATTTGTCCCACTAGCACAGCAATAAAACTCCCAAGGACGTTTTGACAACCAGGGTGATAAATCTCATCCAAGAGTGACTCCAGGTTTTAAGCCCAAGTTGTCTCATGAGTGCACAACGAGCTCACAATAACCACAGCAGTGTGTGCCTGGAGTGACACTGCTTGGGAGAGCTCAGGGGAGAAGCCCAGCAGTTCACAGAGCACAGGAGCTCTCATGAGTCTCCCGAGACAGCAGCCAAGCTGCACCACCACAATTCAGCCACAACAAGAGCCTGCAGGAAAAGGCTGCTCCCCCCTGCCCCACAGCCAGCTCCAGCTCCTTGGAATTCTGGCTTTCCTGCTTTCCACACACAGCTAAGCCCTTGGAATCACTTAACACCAGGAGCAGAGTATCAGATTTTGGGATAAAGTCATAAGCAGGAGAAGCAAACCCTGGCACGTAACAACTGGTGACTCCCCTGCTGTGTTAGTGTCACTGCCGAGACTTTATGGGTATTTATTGTTTCATGTCTGCACAAAGAGGCATCAAAGTGGAAATAATTACTTGGATATTTCATGCAACTTGTAATCTGTCAGTCCTTTATGGCTTTTATGAAAGGAGTTATGGATAAACAACAAACAAAAGCTAGCAGAGGACATTCTGTCTTGACAAAACTGAGGCTATTTCACATCCAAGCCTCTCTGGTGCCAAAGCCATGGAAAAGTTAATGGAAATGCTTCCAGTTTGAATCTCCCTACCAACTGTCAGCATCACTAAGGAAACCAGTGCTCCTGACTTGCCAAACTGCTCTTCACAAACAGGGAGAGGAATCTGGCTGCTCCTGCATGTAAACAGACTGATTCTGTACCTGAGAACATTTCAGAAAATCAAAGGTGCCTCCGAAGAAAAATAAATTTAAATAATAAAACACACACACAGACTCAGAAGTTCAAGGACAGAACAGAGCTCCTAACAAACACTTGAGAAGGAAATGGGAGAGTAAAACATAGTAGTTACAGCTTATTACCTTCCCTACTCATTTTGCACAAAACTGTGCTCACAGCCTCAGGGATTTTGTTCAGAAATGTTTTTTTTTTTCAACAACCAGTACCACAACATGGTCCTTTCTGAAGGAGAAAGCTGTATCCATCTTCTACTTCCTTCCACTCAGCTTCCTGAGCTTTAAGGCAGGACTTCATTGGTTTCTGTAACACATCACAACTCCCCTGGAAGGCTACAGCTAGTAATTAATTGTCATTTAGTGGGTTTAAAGCTCATTTCTTGAGCCTTGATCTTCATTTATCAGCAAGACTCTTCAACAGTAAAATATTAATATTGCTGGGAAAGCCTCATGCATAAGGAAGGAATGAGATAACATATAAAATCTTCATCTTCCAAGTCTTTCTGCATGGAAAGCATTTCTACCTCCCTGTCACTGCAGCACCTGAAAAAAGCACCTAAATAGAACAACATCCCAATTCCTTCCTGGCAGGGCAGAAATACAGTTCAGTGACCATTTTCCCCTCACAGAGAGGATCATAATTTTCCCTGTCCACATCCTGATGTGACAGCCTGTAAACAAATCCATGCTTTGTTTTCCCCTGCCCTGCAATACCTGACCTGCTCACTTTGGCAGGTGACTGGCTTTGCATACTCCTGGTGGGAAATGGAATTCACTGCACAGGGAGTTTGACTTATTTGCTTAATAAACCTTTCAGATCTGTTATTTAGGGTTGGAGAGGAGAGAACAAAGTTAACTTTGCACAGAGCAAACTTCTCCAGTTGTGGTGATTTAGCAGAAAGCCCTGCAGTAAATCCAAGGCAAATCACTGTCTTTCCATAACAAATCAAGCAAGCAGTGACAAGAGGCAGCTTTTCAGGCCCTTGAAACACTTCACTGCCAAAACCTGGAGATGCAGCTCACCAAGGAGTGAGGCCAGAGATGAGGAAAACCTCTGGATACACCCTGATTGCTTGGAAGGTTCAGCACAGCTCCACTGCAGCCTGGAGAGGTTTGGTGCTGCCATTGAAGCAGACCTGAAAAAGGCAGCTTTTTTCAGCAGGTAAGATCTCCTGCTCTTCAGGTGCAGCAAAAAAGCAATCATGTTCATTTTTCATCTTCAGGAGAAGGAAAAAGGAATCCTTTCCCTTTCTCTCTCACACAGGCAGTACAACAGGCAGAGGCAGCACATTCCCTAGGCAAGGAAACCACAACTTCCATGGCTCCAGAGCCCCTGACACAAAGGAAGGCCTCAGCATTCCCTGTCTCAGGAATAAGTCATAGTGCCAGGGTTTCAAAGGGCTTCCTCCAAATCTGCCTTCCAAACTCAGCCACAGTCACCCCAAAAGGCGCCCAACAGGAGGTGCTGCTGCCACTTCTGCTCTCTGAAGTGCTCTCTCCACGATGTCCATGTGCTCAATATCTCCCTGTGTTCCCCACTTTCTCCATCAAATACTCTTCAAACTGATCCTGCAGGAGGGAAAAAATTGAAAAAGGCACCTAAACTCCACACAAAGGCTGAGAGAGTTGGGGCTGTTCAGCCTGGAGAAGAGGAGGTTGTGTGGAGACCTCACAGCACCTCCTAGGTCTGGAGGATCCACAGAGAAGTCAGAGAGGGATCCTGCAGCAAGAACTGTAGGGACAGGATGGGGAATAACAGGTTCAATCTGAAAGGGGGAAAAATTAGGTTAGATCTTAAGGAGAAATTCTTCCCTGTGAGGGTGGGCAGGCCCTGGCACAGGGTGCCCAGAGAAGCTGTGGCTGCCCCTGGATCCCTGGCAGTGTCCAAGGGCAGGTTGGACAGGGCTTGGAGCAGCCTGGGACAGTGGAAGGTGTCCCTGACCATGGAACAAGACGAGCTTTACGGTCTGTTCAAACCCAAACCATTCTATGACTCCCGAAATTAACTTAATTTAGCACTTGTAACCTCAAAACTTTATTTATTGATGTGCCATGGCAGGAAAAAAAAACCCCTCCCAGAAGCTTTTAGTCTCAGAAAGAAATTTACACTCAATTTTGACTCAACTTCTTCCCTGCTTAACCTCCCTGTGGTCAGACAAAGGGAACTCCTGGCCTTGCCATGATTTACAGCCTCATCCACCCACAGGCTCCAGGATCTTTTCCCAAATGTAAGGCCCAAGCACTAAGCAAACAGGAACACACCAGGGCTGGAGCCAGCACTAACAGAACTGCACTGAGGGAAATGCTGGCCAGGCTGTCAGGAAAAGCTGCCTGGCAGCAAGAAGGATTAGCAACACTTCCCCAGGGGCTGGGAAATGAACTATTAAAGTTCATGAATTACATGAATGGAGAGTTAAAGTTCACAGCAAGCAGAGCTCTGGAAGCAATGCTCCAGGGGCAGCAGGACAGCCAGGAATGCTGACAGCTTCTGCCTTCACTCAGCCTCATCTGGCAGGGGCACCACTGGCAGGAGCCACGTGGGCATTTGGGGAAGCTGATGGGACACCAGGCTGCCCACAGGAATGGCACTCATTTCCTCACCAAACAACCTTCCTGTCAGGCTAAAACACATGGAAAGGAAGGGGACAGGGAGCCCACTTGCACAAAGACACCCTTGAACACCAGCAGAGGAGCAGAGGGTGCACTGTGGCACCAGCCCTGCTGCAGGGACAGAGCTGTGGCTGTCACAGTTCGGCTGTGACAGGCACAGAGGGAGCTGCAATTTGCTCAGCCCAGGGAGGAACACCCTGTCAATCCCACAGCCCTCGGTGCTGTCAGTCAGCAGCAGAGACGGCCTGGAGCTCCTGCAGCAGAGAGGAGAACTGTGAACGGGGAGTGAGTGAGCTGTGAACCAGCAAACAGCCCAACAGACAGAAAATCTTATTAAAAACGGCTGCCAGAGCCTAGATAATCACAAGGTACACACCCAGCCCAGGCAGCAGTGCCCAGTGAAGCACAAAGAGCTGAGAGCAGCACAGCTGAGATGGGAATGGGGCAATGCAGCACCTGGCCATGACTGAAACATCAGCTGGCTGGGGCAGAAGGAAAAACTGGGGCAGGTGCTTTCAAAAAGTGGCCCTAAAGTCACAGAATCACAGAATTAAATGGAAAGGACATTAAAGGTCATCCAGTGCCACCTCTGCCATGGCAGGGACACCTTCCAGATTGTTCCAAGCCCTGTCCAACCTGGCCTTGGACACTGCCAGGGATCCAGGGGCAGCCACAGCTTCTCTGGGCACCCTGTGCCAGGGCCTGCCCACCCTCCAGGGAACAATTCCTTCCCAATATCCCATCTCTCCCTGCCCTCTGGCACTGGGAAGCCATTCCCTGTGTCCTGTCCCTCCATACCTTGTCAATAGTCTCTCTCCATTTTTGTAGGCTCCCTTCAAAATGGGAAAAGTCCCTGAGAAGTTCTGACTGATACAAAAAAAACAAAACAAACAAACAAACAAACAAAAAAACCAGAAAAAACCCCAACTTCAGAAACAGGACTTCTCTCTCCTAAAGTAGAAACCCCTGTGAATTTTAAATGAGGAGGTCTCCATCTCCCTATGCTGTAGGATAACAGAAAGTCCCTGGTGTTATCCTGAGGCAGCAGGTCCCAGCTCCCACCTAAACAAAGGAAAACAGACTTGCAGCTCCATCCTCACAGAGGGAATTTTCCATTTCTTTTTGTCTGAAAAGGCAGCGCAGAGATTTTTGGACATTTACAGCAGCATTTTAAATCCCAAACTCCTGCAGACAAGCAGTGACAGGAGCTTATGCTGCCATCCAAGTGAATCAGCCTGAAAGGGCACTGTGCATCTTCTGTGAAATGCAGAGGGAAAAATGATCCCACCAACGTCATCTTCTTGTAGGTTCAACACCAGCCCAAGTGCTCAAGGACAAAACTCCTCCCAGGTCACAACTTCCCAGTCTATCTGCAGGGCTCCAGTGGATTTCAGAGGGCTGCAGTGAGTGCCAGCAGCACTGCTGTGCTGTAGGCAGCTTTTACAAGGTGCTGCTGAAGCACAACCCCAATTCCCTCCCTGCTCAGGGACCCTGCCAGAGGCTGTTTGATTTGGGAGACTTCTTTGGACAGGCCATAAAGAAGATTAATTTTCAAAGGAACCAAGGGAGTCAAAACTAACAGTGTGTCTGTGTCCACCCAAAAGTGACTGTTTATACTTGAAAACTGAGCCATATTTTCACATTTTATTTCTTTCTTCTGTGCTACAAAAATCCCAGCTGAAACCCAGTTAATACAATTTAACAAGTGTCCCAAAGTGCCCAAATTCAAACCAGTCAGATTTTCCATTCAGTCTCTTCTGCTCTCTCACACTCAGAGCAGGCAGCACACATCCTTCCACACTCCTGCCATCTTTTGCAGATTTTTTTTTTCAAATGGCTCTATAAAAGACTTCTGCGCTCCATTTCTTTCTTTTCCTTGGAACTCAGGGCTAACAGAACATTTCCTTTCAACAGCAATTTTTCAAGTGCTTAGAAAACCACAGAATCATCTCAGAATGGTTTGGGTTGGAAGGGACCTTAAAGCTCATCCAGTTCCACCCCTGCCATGGCAGGGATAACTTCCACTGTCCCAGGTTGCTCCAAGCCCTGTCCAGCCTGGCCTTGGACACTGCCAGGGATCCAGGAGCAGCCACAGCTTCTCTGGAATTCCATCCCAGCCCCTCACCAACCTCACAGGGAATAATTCTTTCCCAATATCCCATCTCTCCCTGCCCTCTGGCAGTGGGAAGCCATTCCCTGTGTCCTGTCCCTCCATCCCTTGTCCCCAGTCCCTCTCCAGCTCTCCTGGAGCCCCTTTAGGCACTGGCAGGAGCTCTGGGGTCTCTCTGGAGCTTCTCCTCTCCATGTGAACACCCCCAGCTCTCCCAGCCTGGCTCCAGAGCAGAGGGGCTCTGCTGCATTGATTTGTAGAATTTGTGGAATTCTGCTCAGCTGTGCCATTAGACAGGCAGGAGACTGAAAAAATCCACAGGGAAAAAAAACCACCAGAGAAATGGAGCACAAAGTTGGTGAGAAATAGTGAGCAGGGAGGCTAGGCTGCTGCAGGGTCAGTCCTGACCCCCTCCATCAAAGGATGTGGTCAAGAAAAGGCTGCAGATAAACACTCAGAGCTCTCAAAGGCCTTTACCAAGGAAGCCACTGCCATACCACACCAGAGGTTACATTAAAATTATTTTGGGCTTTTTCCCCCATTTTTATCACTCACAAACCTTACTCAAGAAAAGCCTCAAGCTCTCTTGTAATATTGTTTAGCAATTGTAATTCATTCCAACAGCCAGGGTTTGGAGAATAAAGATTTGAACACAGGAAAGGAGAAGGCTGAAGTGTCCCTGTGACAAATCCAGCTGTTAATGCCAGAAGTAGTCCCCAAGAAGTTAAATTCTATTTCTTAAAGCTTATTTTAAAATGTAGACTCACAGTGAATTCTGAGCCAGAGTAGCACAGGTCATAGTCTAGCCCAGAAACAGCTGAGGAAGATAAGGGCACATTTTTCATAAAGGAATTTGTCACCCATTAAAAGTGGAAGGTTTTGGAGAGGTCCACATCAGTTTTAACTGACAGGTACACACCTAAATTTTGTTCCATCTGGTTAAAATATCACTGACTATTCTTCCCTACCCTAAAGAGTTTCTACCTGCAGCACAAGTTGCACATGACCCTTGGCCTGTAAACCCTTAAATACCTCATTGCCCACTGCCCCAGTCCAATCCAACTCAGCTTCCTTAAGAGTTTCTCCATCCAAGGCCTGCAAGGTTTGGGTTTCCACAGCAGCCCCAGACTCCAAGGGCTCTTAGGAAGTGTTGGAAGAGGTGGGATTTACAATCCCAGTGGTGGCACATGGCTAACACAGGGTGACTTTTCAGAGAACAGTGACAAGGGGACCAGGAACACTCCCCTGTGGCAAATGGATATAGAGGAATACAAACTGACTGAACACACTCTGGGGTAGATTTTGGTTCCTGGAAACTCTTGGTGTGCTCCAATCACCCTCCTCTATCTTTACATTGTAAATGAGCCTGTCAGCATCATTACATTTCTTGTTTTAGAAAACATGAGCATTAATCTCAAAATTGTGTCAACAAAATATGCTCATTTGATTGCTTCCTAACCCATCAAAATGAGGAATCAGGATATTATTATTGCTGTTACTCATGCCTGAAGTTTATAAATATGAAGGTTAATAAAGTCATTCCATTCCCTGGGAATGAGTGTAGATGGATCTATCCTTTCAGCTGATCACACTCTCCCAGCTGGGGGAGACAATCCACACTCAGAACTGGTGTCCCTGTGATTAATGGCACTTTGCACCACAAACACCCAGCAGAGTTCACTTTCTCTGATAAATCCATGTCAGGAGAGTAACTCTGGAGGACAGGCAAAGTGTGCCACAAATGCAAACCTCAACAGTCCACCTAGTTCTTAAATCCATTAGAAACCATCAGCACATGCTATGAAATTTGGTAAACTCCAGTGCAATTCACTGTGGGATTAGTTATCAGTTAATATATTTGAATATATTACCAATATATACCCAACCTTGTGCCAGTTTGGGCTCAGGTGTGCAGAGGGCAGCATCACCATGAACTGTGTAACTTCACACTCAGCAGCTCTTTGAAAATCCATCTCATCTCTAACTCAGAGTCTGTAACAGCTACAACTCAAGCAGGAAGAGAGGTTCTGGCATTGCCCTGGAACTCCTGAATTCATCTGTCTGATCCAAACAGCTGCAAAAATCCAATACCTGCTTCAAGCCCTTTGACAATAGTTTACTTTCCAAAGTGCAATGAACCTGCAGAATATGGGAGGAAAAATCTGTAAAACCAAACTCAGCCTTGATTTCCATCAAGTCAGACAACAAAGGACAGATACAAAATTAAATTAGGATCACCTGCAGAGATGTGAGCAAGCCTTTATTAGATCCACTCACCTCCACGGCCTCACTCTGCCATCCAGAAAAGGCAGGACAACAAGGAATTCTGACTAACTGTGCCTGCACAGCTGTCTTACCTTCTAGTGAATCTCACAAGAGGCAATTCGTGCAGAAGAGATCAAAGCTGGCCCCAAAACCATTTCAAATTAACTGTAATGCACAAGGCAGAACCTGCTGCTCCACCTCCCATATACAGAGGGGTGAACACCCAACACTGGCACCCACAAAACTCCTGCTAGAAAGTGTCAGGCACATTCCAAACCCAAGGAACCCTGAGGATCAAGAACTGTCTGTGATATAACCCTGAAAATACACAAGTTTCTCTCAGACTTGCTCACTTGTGTGTGACTAGTTCAGATCCCAAAGCACTCAGCTGTGTGGGCAAGGATTCCTGCAGGACAACAGGTTACCCCAGCATAAAACAACAGTGTCACACTCATTTTACACAGTTCAGCATCCCATGGGAGGGAAAATGGCTAAAATGGCCACAGGGAGAACGACTCACCTGGCACAGGAAACTTCTCCCTGCACAGACTCAGAGCCCACAAAGAGGACAGGACTTCAACAGAGGTGCACTTCATGCACACACAGTGTGAACTCTCAGGCCCACACCAACACTCGCCCTCTCAGGATTTAATCATTGGCAAGAGGACAGCATTCAGCTCTCACAGCAGAACAACTGTGCCAGCTGCTCCAAATAAACACTCAAAGGATCAACACCTGCAGCTTCCAGCTCCAGCTGAGTGTCTGTGCTCAGACAGCAGCTGCCCCTCTGATCAGGGGTGGCACTTGGGTCACAGCCACAGGAACCTGGTCTGCACAGAGACACAACTCACTGCAGAACACAAGTACATCCAACACCAGCCCTCTCCCTGCTCCAGGACAGCAACAGGAAGGCTGAGCAGAAAGCAGCTTGGATCTTGTCTCACCCAGATGGCAGTGAACTTTCCCTGCCTGTGTATAAACCCACACCACGCTGACTTCAGCACTGACTTCTTCCAGTGAAAAGCAGGAGGTATTTTATTGCTGTGTTCACTTTTTATTTGTGAACTGGACTGTGATATGTGCTTTTCCTGGATTAC